>NC_057798.1:81023122-81741060 GCF_018294505.1 Triticum aestivum
CGACCCCAGCGCGCTCGCCCCCGACCCCGGCGCGCTCGCCCCCGACCCGTCGGCCCACGCCTCCCTCCTCTGCTTCCTCCCCTCCCAACCTCGGCGGTCGTCGGGCCTGCCTCCTCGCCCCTGCACCCTCTGTAAACCTCCCCTCCCACTCTCTCTCTGCTAGGGTTCTTCGGTTAATTTACTTAGGTTTTAGTTAGGGCAGTATGTTAATTAGGTTATCTATTTAGTTATGAATTTAGCTAGGTTTCAAAATTAGCTGAATTTATATGCAAATTTGAACTGGACATGTGATATGTGGATATGTCATGTTTGGAAAATGATCCGAGTGGCCTATGTTACGCCGGAATGTTGATTCATTTCTGTTCCGGTGAATTTCAGGCGCTCGATATGTCCATTTTTTTAGCAAAGGTCATGCCGAAATTTCCCGTGAATAAAGGCATGATTTGTGCTACATAGTTGGCATATCGAGTGCTGGCACATAGATTTCTTTTTATGTCATTTCTCATTTATTCATACTTTTAGAAATAAATGAGGACACTTAATCATAGGAAACATGTCGAACAACGAAGAAACTGGGCCTTCTGACCAAGATGCAGACGAGATGGATTATGAGGGTGAACAAGAGTACCTCGACTATTTGACTACTAAGCAAGGTTTGCACATCAGCCTTGATGATGGTACTGACGCCGACATCGACACCGACGGCGCCGGCACCGAGACCGGTGGGGAAGGTACCGGCGGGGAAGGTACCGGTGCAGAAGATACCGGCAGGGAAGGTACCGACCCCGATGCCGCAACCGAAAAGAGGAAGCATAAGAAGTAGAGGATACAAAAACCTAACAAACTAGGGATTGGACGACTTGTGATCACAAAGATGGCACTTAGCAAGTTTGAGCCGTTAGAGCCGGAAGAACCTCGCAAGTTCTTTGGGAACCAAGTAGGATGCATCCTACGGGAATGCGCAAGCATCAACGACAATGAATTAAGGAGTAAAGAACATTTGACGCAGTTGCTCCTAACGAAGTTGCACAAGAGATTCAAGTTCCCCGACCGGGATGATAACATAGAACAACCGTGGGATGATCCGAAGATGAAAAAGATTAACAATCACGCCATGGGCATGTTCAGCAATGATTTGGCCTCCTGGAAAGGGAGGGTGAAACAAGCTATTGAGGCTGATGAACCATTGTCCAAGATTCTTCTGGAAAATCCGACACTTACAGAAGAGGAGTTCGAAAAGTTCAAGGACACATGCGCTACCGAGGCAGCCAAGGCTAAGGCTGCGAAATTCAAGAGCCATCAGCAAAGGAACACGGGGAAGCATCGCCTCGGAAGTCGTGGCTACCTTGGTAAAAGGCCCATATGGGATAAGGAGGACGCGGAACATGAAGCCGCGGGTCTCCCAGACCCCTTCGCGAAGTTCACCAACCCCTTGGAGCATGACTTCATCAGGGCCCGCTACAAGTGGGACAAGGAGAAAAAGATTTTTTACACGGACAAGATCACGAGGAAATTGATTAGACTACTGGAGAAGCAACACAGGCTTGCAGCCGAAAGCCCTATTTCTCTGATGAGGCCCAAGTGGGACACCCCTCTCAACCGGCCCTTGAACAAACTTAAGGGACTCCCTTTGGGCCAGCGGCCGCAATATGGTCGTGTGCACGGCGCTGGAGACGGCGCCACGTGGAAGGTGTTTTACGGCGAGGGCCCGGAGGCCAAGAAGCAGAAAAAGAAGTTTAGTCAGACGGACATCAACGCGAAGGTGAAGCTTGCGGTCGAGAAAAAAGCAGCTGAGGACGCAAAAAAAGCAGCCGAGGACAAATATGAGTTGCTATAGCAGGCAGTCAATGCAGCTGTAACTGCCTGCAGAAATGATTTCGCTACTAACTTGGTTCCAGTTATCATCAACTGGACGAAGGAAAATCCAGACAAGACGGTACATGATTTCCCGTTGCCCAGTTTCGGCGGGAGCAACTCCATGAACAACACCACCATTGCACCATCACTTGCTCACGCAACCGGGCCTCCTCTCTTAGCCGCTCCCGCTCATAGCAGCCCGTCCTCAGTCTCAGGCGTGCTAGGTGGGCCTTCGTCTTTGGCTGAGCTCGACGCCGTCATGGTAATTACATGTCGCATCGACATATATATATATATATATATATAATATTCCATTTTTGTTGCCTTTCGGTTGTTTTACGTCACAGACATATGTGTTTGCAGGAGAAAGAAACCCCGTGCACCATACTCTACTTGATCAAAGGCGAGAAGGTGGACATGGGAAAGGGAATGATAATGGACCCCTCGCAACCCACCTTCCACAACCAGCCGATCCCCGCTGGGCACTTCAGGGTTAGCTTGACCAGTGTGAAATCGGGGCACGAGGATTTGCCTCCTCGAGTAAATCATGTGGGAGCGGACGATGAGACCCCGCTACGGATTGGAAGCTGCAAGGGTTGGGTGCTGCTATGGACGAAGAATCTTATTCGTCTGGAGCCGGCCGAGAGCACACCAATAACCACACATCAACAAGCATGTGTGGAGAACACCACCCCGCCTACGCAATTACCAGCTCCTGTAGTGCCGAGTGAGAGCAGCGGACGACATGATGAAGGGGGTGCAATAGTACTGGCTGATGTAATTTCTCCTGTAGAACAGAGAATGGATGATGAGAAGGAGGTCGAACCTATGGATTACATCAATACAAACGCATATGACTGTGACATAGATATGATGAGTCAACCATATGACGAATCGGGCTATCAGCTTGCTAATGAGGATATGGATGATATACCCGGGCAGGGTTGTAGCAGGGATTGCAAAAAGTCTCTCTTCATGAAATCCTCACAGGACACGCCTGAAGATGCCGCCTCGACACAGGCTCAACTAGCCGGGCACGAGGGTCGTACAGTACTTAGCCCGGGAACACTGGGGCATGGGTTAAGGAAGGGTCTGGAAGGTGTGCCCAAGAAAAAGGAGAGGAAGAGATCGGGGAAGATAACTGCCTCCAAACAAGCCAGAGCACATAGCAGCTAGACGATGCATTCTGAAGAGCGTGTACCCGTGAAAGGTGTGGTCATGTTCCATCTCACGGGTGAGCCGATGCTACCGCCGAAACCGCTGGAGGCACTATCAGGGGATCTTAGGAGACTGCACGACCATGTGCTTTCGACTGAGAAAAGCCTACTAGCCTCAAAGGATCCAGGATATCCGACATACGCGGCTCGTGTGCCTGAGGGGAAGTGCTACGTCGAGACACGGCCCGCGGAGGTGTTCTTCCTACGGTTTGACCATATCTTTGAGATGTTTCTAACAAGGTGGCTCGATTTTACCATCGTCCGCGTTTTTGCGCTACATATGAGCTCCGTCATGAAGAGTGAAGAAGTCTCGCAAATCTGTGTGGCGGATCCGTACTACATGCACGAGTCTTTCTTGAGTCTCGGTGACTTTGAGCGTGAAACTGCTAGGGAGTACCTCCAAAACTTCATGGTACAGAATAAGGACCGGGAAATTGTCCTCGTGCCTTATCATCCAAAGTAAGTCAGTTCTAGAAAACCCTTTCATACATTTCAATCATTCCTTCTCTCTCATATGGGGAATAATTTGAGGTGTCTTTTCCCCGCAGCAACGGGCGCGCCGTCCTTATCGTTCTTTACCCGCAAGTCTCCCACGCCGTGTATTTTGACCCTTCTAGAGACTACGAGATAAAAGACTACACCCACATAATGAATATTCTAGATGATGCTCTCCAAGGCTTCAGCTTTAGAGGTGGCCACGTGTAGATCAGGAAACAAAGGAACAAGAATATGGGTTTCGCGCATAAAACTAACTTCTCCTGCATCCATGTCCCAAAACAAAGCAAGAAGGATGGATTCTACATCGTCCATCTCATGATTCAGTTCAACACGGATCACCAAAAGCTTCGCATGAGAAGAAGAAATGATGATCATATCCACAAGTGGCTAGAATCTCGTGGAGAAGCAGATTATAAACTTAGAGATGACTTCTTTCGCATCCAAAGCGACATTGCGACGATCATCCTGAAAGAAGTCGTCGATGAGAAGGGGATGTTCCACCACGGCCCTATATCGCGAGCTGACATCCAAACTCGCATAGGCATGCAACGTCTAGACCTCATGTCGTTCAAGAAGCTAGGGTTCATCCTCGATGATATAGAAGGATGGAACTTCTAGTGATTTATGATGCCGATGATGATGATATGTGTCGGTTGAACTTGTATACTTTTTGTAGCGATGAAACTTTGTGATGTCCATGGTCCCTGCTGAACTTGCGTAATGCTACTTTGTTAGTTTGCGTACGATGACCTGCGTACCTCTAGTTAATTAATTTGCGTACTGTATGTTGCATCTAGTTGCTAACCCTTTCTTTTTCGGTGTTGCTCTAGTATATTTTGTTGCATATATATGACTGTACATCCTCTTCATGAACATGCATCTCTAACGGGTACCTAGTTTCTTGATGGCGAGATGGAATTGCTATGTCGTGTACAAAGGGAAGGTCCGGGGGTGTACAACGAGTGTCATGAGTGTCAGGCGCAAGTGAATGGGTTCACGGGCGCCAGCCATAAAGGCTTCAAAAGCAGACAAGAAGGAGAAGCTAGTTACTTGAGGTTCACGCTAGCGCGAGAGAGGACTCGTAACCGCCACCTCATGTACTGCATAGTTCCGCTCTCACTCATAGTGTTAGCTCTTCTTGCGTATACCTTTGTTTAGATGGATGACGTTGTTGTAGTTGCAAGTGTTCGAGACTTGCATGTATCGCTATTTTCGAGATGATGACAAGATGCCACTTTGTGTTGGATGATGATTATGATGAGACTATTTGTATGTATATGCTACGGTTACATTAGTGGTCTCGCAGGCATTTGTATGTGTATCATGATGACATTTCTATGTGCTAAAGATTCTTCTATAAAGCCTGTTCAAATACAAAACAAATATGCCGAAAAAACAAAAAACTACTTAAATTAGCAGTAGCGAGTGTATAAAAGTTAGCAGCAGCGTCACGATAGCAGTAGCATGTCCAGGGAAAGCGCGCTAGAGCTACTAGCAGTAGCGAGCTTACGCTAACCATGGTGCTGCTACACTTGTGTAGCAGTAGCATCGGTGAGCCTGCGCTACTGCTATGTGTTAGCTGTAGCGCCTTATTAGTAGCGCCGCTACCCGCGCTACTGATACACCTAAAACCCGCACTGCTGCTAGCCTTTCCCCTAGTAGTGTTAGCTCCTTTACTTGCTCTGGTTTGGATAAGAGTGATGATGCCATGGATAAGCACATTACTATTAAGTTTAAAAGTCTTGTTAAAACAAGGTGGAAGCATGTTCTTTCTGGCAAATGTTCTATGCGCTGCCACACTTATATTTTAATTTTTTGTTATTTTCATTGCTGCTATGTTGGTATTGTTACCTACCTGTATTGTTTTGCTTTAGATGGCTAGATGCTTGGCCAATCAATAGGGGATTTACCTTGACGGGTTGCATAAATTGTTGATCTTGTTGCTGTTAATTCAGGACTCTTTTTGGTCTGCCAAGATCCTCGTCACTCCTGTGCGCAGTTGCTGTTCATTTGTTTGCTAGTGAAGTTGCTTAGTTTGCTAAAAGTGTTGTTAGTTTGGTGCTTTTAATGTCAGTAGAAGCAATTTGTGTTGCTCTTGCATATTTTCCAGGTTGTAGATTTCCTTACTATTTTTGTAATGATGGTCGCTTAGTTGACTGAAAGGTGTCTACATTGCTTAACTTTTGTTGAATCCTACCTTTGTAATCTTGCGTTAAATGTAGTGAGGTCACTATATTTACTCAACTCTCCGAATGATGCTAGATGTTGTTATATTGACATTTCTTTGAATTGCACAACTGATGTTTATTTTGCTGTAGGGCCACAATATGTATGCACCAATTTCTGGACCTTTACATACTGGGGCAGAAACATCGGTCCGAAAGGAAGCACTCTGCCAAAAATTCCACCAAGTTAAAAGCACCAACCAATCCAACCATAAAAGCTCAAGTGTTTATTGATTTAATTTTATTTAGTACACACACAAGATAGGAGTACAACTATTAGTCGAAACCTGAATTACCCTACTGTCTGGCTACCTTGACTACATTAACAATGGCATTCTTGGTGCGGCAGCAGAAGCCCAAGTCGTCGAGCCTCAAGGACACGAGCCCGAACGCATCGAGGCAGCCGTTGTCCCCCTTGCAGCCAAACTCCCCAGACTGCAGGGTGCACAAGAAGTGAACCCAGCCGGCCATTCTAAAGTGAACTAAGCAATCCACCCTTATGCATCTAGGCTGCTTGCCTCATCTGACTGACTCGCTGGGTTAATAATTTACTTGGTTCTTGTCGGTAGAACCTCTATCATGTAGCCTGCATTTTCCATTTTCCTCTTCCTGTTGGTATCTGTCTGTGTCTATCATGATCCTTTCATGAGAAAAATTAGGAGTGTTATCTTGGTAACGCCACACATCCCGTCTCCTTTCCCCTGCAATCTAGTCTAGTTTAAAATATCCATTTCTCTGTCTTCTCTTGTGAGCTCTTCCCATTGGGAAACTTGGCTAGCTGCCCATATCAGTTGATGAACTATACTATTATCCACTGCTTTTAATCAGCTGATGATGCATATTCAGTTTGGCTGATTTTGTTACATACATACATACATACATACATGGCTTTGTTTTGGTCTGGCAACTCAACTGTGATGCCATTGCTGCTGCTCTGTAGAACTTCTGTATGTCTAGAGCATGCATCCTAATTGTCAATCTCGAGTCTGCACTTCTGTATGTTTTTGATGTCAAACACTTATGCATGACTAATTGTTAAGTTGATATAATTTCTTTAGTAGACAAGCTTGGAAACTTAGACTACAGACTGTTAAACTGCTACTGATTTAGACTACAAATTTTCAACAGAATGTTATCTTTACCTGCTGCTCTTATACCTTACCAAAACAAAAATAATTCTAACTAGGAGTAGTTTTTTTTATTCAGATTTTGTATTTATTACTGCTCACATATTGTCGTGATTTACTTTTTGTACTGAATAGATCTTTCTGATATTCATAAGTTTTAGCGATCAGCCGTAGCTCTTTCATCAAAGGTGCATCGTGCAACCGAGGACAAGCACTTCATGTCCAACCAAGGTGTATGGTGCTTGCAATTGACGAACAGGAGGTCCATGAAATTTGAAGTTCAAAGCCGGATAGCCCTACTTAGCAAAGAGTTGTCTCTTTTGTTTGACTGTAAATATTGTTATATTGTAATAGTAGGCATATTTGGGTTGTAATAGATTATGTACAGATTGTAGTAGACTTAGTTAGTGTTATTTGATGAACTACATTTGTATTGTTCCGTTTGAAATATTAACTATATATGTGATTTGAAAATGTGCAGAATGGAAACCTGACTTGTGGGACCCACTTACGAGAATAATCTTAGCAATTTTGAATTTTCTGTCAAGTGGGCCTAATTTGTGAGAAGATGGCAAATGGGACCAGCCCCAAAATATAATGGGCCAAACAATTTTAAAAGGCCCCGGCCCAGAAATAAATAAAAGGCTAAAATGAAAAAACAATAAATGGGCTGAATTAATGGGCTCGGCCCATATAAACACCGAATTGGACCAGGCTGATTCTTGTGCCACATCAGATTGCCACGTCGGATGCCTACGTGGCCTGGGGAGGCTGCTAGTGACCAAAACAAAATAGTAGGCATATTTTGGTCGTAAACGTCTACGACCTTCTCACAGAGAAGGTAAAAAATGTTAGTTTACGATCGTCGGCTTTTGAACTTCTGGTTTTGGTCACAAAAAGGTCACAAATGGAAAACTATGACCATTCAGTAACCAGTAGTGGTGGTCACAAGTTGACATATTTCTTGTAGTGTACGACCGGGGTGCCTCCAGTTCCAATCACTGCTCCGAACTGTAATTTGGTGCATCGCACGTGGAACAAGACGGTGGATGAGACACATGTCGGCCAAAGGGGTCCTCTTAAGTGTGTTGCCATTTCGTGTGCGGACTGACCCTGCTTGAGTTGCTATGCCAACACGATAGGAGCAGCCTACCACTTGGTTTTGCTCCTTGGTGAATCCCGACTATATTGCTCTAAAAGATACGTGCTGAACTACCCTCTCCGTCTCAGTTTTTTATTTTTAGGCATCTCAGTTTATAGGGTGTGCACGTAGTTCTAGGTCATCCATTTGACTAACTAAATATGAGTTACTATGTCACAAAAAGTACTACTATATCATTGGATTCTTA
The DNA here is from genome assembly GCF_018294505.1 of Triticum aestivum. NCBI lineage: Eukaryota > Viridiplantae > Streptophyta > Magnoliopsida > Poales > Poaceae > Triticum > Triticum aestivum. The sequence goes on from NC_057798.1 coordinate 81,031,396, forward strand.
AGCGAATGTAGTTGTATTTAAAAGTCGAGGGCGGGGCTTTTCCTGCGCGGTAGGCGGGGTAGTTCCGCCTAGTCGGTTCAACAAAGACGCGACAAGACAAGGGAGTAGGCTGCTACAAACGTAGGGCTGTGTGATTTGACAGCGAGTTACTGCTGGACAAATGGGGCCCCGTGATTTGACTTGCCATTTGCATTTTAACTGCGGTGCTACGACCGGCGTGAGTCTCCTGATTCCTGACCACCTCCATACAAGTGTCTCTCCCAATGCTCCACCATGTAGTTGAGGCTGGCCCTTGCATGAGAGCCCACTTCTCCACCTTTTCCTTGCCTCTTTCCTCCACACATGCAAAAATGCCATGTAAAGCGGGCTTATAGCCCACTATTGTAGTACTTACTTACTCCTAGTCTGATGTGGCAAGTTTGGTGACCCAAGGAAGAAACGGTGCTAAGCGCGTGTACCTAGGTGAAAAGGCAATTTTTAGTCTATAGCTGATTAAATGAAGCAAACTTAGCAACACCATTTCATTGGAAGAGGTCACTCCTTGGCAAATGCAATAAATACTAGTACTCCCTATGTCCCATAATATAAGAACATTTTTGGCACTACACTAGTGTCAAAAACGTTCTTATATTATGGGATGGAGGGAGTACAAAGAAAGAGATAGAGGGGAGTAAAATAAATAAATACACTTATAGCCAACCTTATAGCCAACCTTGTTGTAGTATGAGTGACTAAGTGATGACTATGTATGACATGCCAACATCAGATAGCCTAACACACTGTGTTAAATCTCCAAGGGCGCGACCGCGCGAGCGACGCGATGGTCGTGGTAGGCGCGACCATGATACGGGCTGCTGGCAGCCCTTGGATCTGAGATCAAACCGCCGCATGCTAAGTTGCTGAACATTTGCAGAATAACCCTCCATGATAGGATATTCACCCATAGGTCTAGAATCACGCCATGCAACCGTTCAATCTCAGATCCAAGGGCTCTCGGAAGCCCGTATCATGGGAGAATGGAAACAATTACCCTGCCATTTGCACGCTGGCAGTTCGTTCCTACTCGTCCCCACACGTCCTTTAATACTACAGCGGTTCGCTCCTAGTCGTCCTGTCCTTTCACATTACGGTAATTCCACTAACCCTAACCATCCTCCCAAAACCATGGCGTCCCAAATCTCCATGATCGGTGATGAGTGCAAGGTTAGAACCACCACCGACGATAAGTTCGACGTCATCTACACCCGTTCTTCCGCGACGGTGAAAGGATGCCTTTCTCGCTTCAGACGCATGTTTGAAAGCTCACATGATGAGTGGGTCGCTGGGCTAGATGTTGAGTCACCACAGTCCTGGGATGAGAGAAGGATCTAAAGGACGAAGAGAGGAAGAAGCCCGCCGTGATCCAGGTTTGCGTGCATGAGTTATGCTTGGTCTACCACATATGCCATGCCGATGTTGAATGCCTGGATTTTAAGAACTTCCTCGAGAGCAACCTAGTCAAATTTGTTACTGTAGACTTTGCGAACGACAAAGAAGTCCTAGGTCGGATAGGCCTCGTTGTAGGCAACCCCTTCGACCTCTAGAAGAATCGGCTGCTGCCCTCCGGTGGCAAGCCTTCAATGCTGACCCTGGCAGGAGCCATGGTTCATCCTTCGTACAATAAACTGGAGAAAACTCATTACACGTTTCATCGTCATGCATGGCAGCGGAATGTACTAGATATAGAACACATCCACTATGCTGCAATGGATGGCTACCTTTGTTTCAATATCTACAAGGGTTGCATGAAGAGCAAGAGCCAAGTGTGCGGTTCAAGCAAAGAAGTATCGGCCAAGAGGAAGAGGGACAAGGACGAAGTCGAGGACATGGACGAGGACTCCTCCGAGTGAGTAAGGTGTTAGTATCGTTGCTCATGGTGGTTCTAATGCAGTGTCTACCGGATTAGTTGCATAGTTTAATTTCAGGTGTGCTTAGTTGAATTTGAAGGGTGTGTTGTGCAGAGCCCCAGCAGAACTATGTTATGTTTCTTCTCGTTACTTTAACTCCTCAGTATGATACATACTACTAGTATTTCTTTAATAGAATTTAGCACCCCAATTAAGCACGTACTAGCTTTTTAAATAGTATTATATGCATAATTTGGTGACGAGCACCCTCTATATGTACCACCTTTTTTATTTTGAATTTTTGCTCTGTGGCGCAATCAATCAATAGTACTACTATACAAAAGTATACATTTTTAAAAGGATGGAGTACTGTTCATCACATATATAGCCAGTTAAATTCTCAACCTAGAACGACGTGCATGCCATGTAGTAAACCGATACGGAGGAAGTATAGTAAAAATGAGGTGATTTTACCGAGTGATCGGCGGGGGAGCATGGCCTGTCATGCGGTCCCACGTGTCATGATGTACCAAGGCAATGCGCGTGTCCCTCTTGAGGCAAAAGCAATACTACGTGGTTTGAGATGATGGCGAACCGAAGTGTGAAATAATGGTTGCTTCGTCCGACTAGGAAGGCGCGGCATTGTGATTTGACGTCTCACTGCTCATTACTACTACTGGGCCGGTACGAGTGGGGTGCGTCCCCCATGCTGTTCTGCACTGTCATTTGGTACTTGACAATTCGACCCGGTTGCTATATGTCCCACATGTCGCCGACAGGAAGTACAGAGTTCATGAAAGGGAGCGACTTAGTTTTGGAAAAATCTGTTTTTACGGAGTACGTACCCACTAGGGTTTATAGGGCTCATCTAAAAACATTCATTTTTCCGCTTGATAAGTCTCAATTCTACTATACTAGTAGTAGTACCATTACATGTTGGATTTCGAGGTGCGTTAGATCACCCGACGCAAGCAGTGTCAAGAGGAAACTAACCAATGCATGTACAAGTTCATGGAAATTTAGTGGTCATTCATGCATTCGTTCTAATTAATGCCTCGGTAAACATAACTTCTTGAGAAAAACGAGCATACTAATTACTTATGCAAACTACGAAATTAATTCGACCACTCACCGTCTACCTTGGTTGGAGAGATTTTGAAATTGAGCCATAAACTGGAAAGGAGGGAGTAGTAACTTTTGTCTCGATTACTATTTGTGGCCTTGTATAGATGCAAAATGTATTTTTATAGTGTCCTTGTATAAGTAAATCGAGGGAGTACTAACCAAGGTACGTAGTAGGGACGAGGAGTAAACGGAGGGAGTAGTACTCCCTCCGTCTAGGTGTGTAAGTCATCTTACGAAAACCAAATAATCCAAAACACTTAGGCGCGATGCATTAAATTCTACCTCGTTTCTTGTTTCTTGACATATCAAAGGTTTGCATGCTTTTAATGACTTGAGACTACCAAACACGACATGCAGTGGTTAGTTCATTGCATGCGATGCTATTAATTAGCAAATGAACATTAAGTTCTCTCGTTTTCTCCTCCTCCTTTGTCACGGTGCACAACATAAGATGACTTACTCACCTAGACGGAGGGAGTAAATTTTTCTCCTCATGCTACGAGCCACCGCGCGCGTGGGTGAGGGAGCGGGCGTAAGCCGTACAGTAGTAGGAGTACTACTACTACTCGTAAGGAAGCTTCACCTCATCCTGCGAGCCACCGCGCCCGTGGACGGGGGAGACAGCATACTAAGCAAGCTTCTCCTCGTTCTGCGAGTTGACGGGACACATCAAAAGTACTCCAGTGTATAGAGCCTTGCCTCTAAGGTAGGCCCCACATGGTTTGCCTCTTTTTTTAACATAACACGTCAAGTCGCAATTTGTTTGTTCACCCGTGGTAGACGATTCTCCCTCCACCAAGTGGACAACCAGTACACGTGCCAAATTACCACGTGGGCTGCCTTTTTCGTACAGAAATGAGCTCCACCGTGTACCCGCGCGGGTGTGGTTGGGAAAGCGACAGGAGTACATGCATCGTGCGTGCACCTTTCTCTTCGTGCATGTCCCCCACCTACGTAGTGTGTGTGAGAGAGATACAAACCAAGACATAATGCGCCGTCCATCCCCATGCCTCCGCCCAGTCCGACCACCAGTCACCACCACGCCCCACTCCTCCTCACCTTATCTCTCATCTTTCTCCCTCCATTTTTACATATGTGTTTGCCTCGTGGTACTAGCAAAGGAGGACAATAATTATCCCTTGCATGCATGCGGGATTTTGTAAAAAATGCATCTTGATGTTCCGTGCAATGCACGGGCATCTTGCTAGTCCATGAAAACAACACATGGCAAAATTCCACGGCGAACGAGGGATTTGAATCTGTTGGGAGGGGTTGTTTGGATCTTGCCCAGGGTAGCAAAAGTATTGGCGACCCTTTTTTCGGGCGGTGCCTTTGCCACCGATGAACGAGGAATGGCTCGGGTGCTCATGCTGTCATGCATCCTCGGGCGCGCATGTTCGAGACGAGCTCGCACGAGCTGTGTTTTTTTGTCCCACAACGCCGCCCGAGCCACCCACAGACCGACCGGCGACCCGCAAATTTCGCCATCCAACCGAACGAAATTCACGCAAACACGTAGACAAACTGATATTTCATATAAACAACGATGAAAATCATATAAAATACCGGATTTTCATACAAACATGACGGATTTCATTACATTCAAATGAACTAAGCGGTGCTAGTTCTGGACAGCACAGGTGTTGGGGATATTACCACTGGGCGTGAACCGGCCTACCTGGGCCGGGTTAGCTTCATTAGTAGTTTAAAGGTGATTAAGCAGATGAAGGCCCAAGGCCTGTAGTCGGTTTAGAACCTGTAGCCGTAAACTGGCTTGATATGTAAACTTGCATTGTAAGTTAGGAATAGAGAGAGACCAACCGGGATATGAGTATGAACCGGTGTGGGACTCTGTGGACCGACGGGCGTCACCCGTGTATATAAGGGGACGACCCGGCGGCGGTTCAAAAAAAGACAACAACAACTCGAGCCTAGGCGAAGCTTGTTTGCTCCCTATCCATCAAAACTACATCAATTCCATCACAACTAGACGTAGGCTTTTACCTTCATCGAAGGGGGCGAACTAGTATAAACCCTTGTGTCTTTGTGTCCGCTTTAACCCCTTCAAGTTAACCCGTAGCGATGGCTCCATGACTAAGTCCTTTCACAAGGACATCTGCCGTGACAAATCCACGATAGTTGGCGCCCACCATGGGGCTATCACACGACGGTTTGATGATCTTGGAGGGCAAGCTCAAAGGACTCGAAGGCTATGCTGTGGGCCGGATGACCAAGAGTCATCGCGGCAAGCTCTACATGGACGATGCAGGATGGGGTCCCGAAGCCGGCTCGATCGAGTACGGGTACCGGGTCCCCTTTGGTGGCATACACGTTTTTATCGGCAAGATTGGTGAGCCTGGGCCTGAGCCGGACATCCGCACCGACCTCGTCGAGACGGCTTAGCGTGCGAGATCTACCCAGGTTAAACCGGCCGTGAGGCGTGCCTTCATGGGAGTCATCCACGGAGGAGAGCATGAGGATGAGTCAGAATACGGTAGCGAGACCGTCGTCTATTCCGGCGACGAGTCCTCAACCGGAGAGACCGAATCGTTGTACCAGTTGCAAGACGACCAGATTAGGGGCTGTTCCGATGGTGACAGTGTTCCGGACCCCCCAGATTAGATCAACCGGGTTGGAATATTCATGGCCGGCACGCAGGCGGCGAATCATTCTTCGACCGCAGCAGCAATGCTCTCCGGATCAGCAGCGGCAGCGGCAGCAAGGGCAGGAGGCCTTGTGCCCCCACCGGTTCAAGTTCTGTCTGACCTGTTTGACGCACTAGCGGTACTTATGGCAGAGGCCAATCCGGCGGATCAGGAGGCCCATGATGCGGAGATTGCAAAGGTGAGAGAGCAGATCGTACAGGCCAAAGCCGACCTAGCAGCAGAGAAGGACAGGATGGCTGCGTAGCGGGCCGCTTTGGATGCCCAGGCCTATAAGCTCATGCTCGACCAGAACGCATCACAGGAGGTCTTGAAGAGGAAGCACAGATCACGCCTGCCGTTAGGGTTCGACCCTCGAAATCTCTTTCACACTCTAGGAGCTGGAACCAGTAATCCGCCGGGGCACCTGGAGGTAAACCGGGTCGAGGCACCAGGGCCAGGAGCGACGGTCCAACCCCGCCTGATGGAACCTCCTCGGCAGAACATTGTGATTCCTCCACCGGTCCAGACACCTCCGGGTCATTATTCTAATCCTATGGACAATCTTGTCGCAGCTGCTGCGCGATTAGAAGCTATCCCGGTCGAAGGAGACTCTCCACAAGCAATAGAGACGCGCCAGGTTAAGGAACTTCTCCGGACCGCTTTGATTCAACAGGAGGCATATTCATACAGCCGCGATCGGATTCATTCCACACCTCGCCCAAGCCGGAGCTATAGTACGTGCCTGGATGAACCGGCCATATCAAGCAATGCGCGGGGCCGTGAAGCGGCCCGTGGCAATAACCCGGCCGGTGGTGTTCACGATGCTCAGGATGTAGTGGACCGGGCCCGGGCACGAAGGGAGGCCGAGTTAGCAGCACAGAACGAGGCGGATCAGCTTACACCGGTTCGTCCTACCACCTCTGCTAGGCCAGGGGTCGCATCTAGCTTGGGAGTGCCTTGTTTAGTCCCCGCTTTACGCAATGTACACCTGCCCAAGGACTTCAAGGGCCCGCGCAAGGTGCCAAATTACACCACTGATTTATCTCCAGAAGCGTGGGTAGAGAGTTATGAGATGGCAATGGAGATGCTGGATGTGGATGAGACTGCATGTGCAAAGTACTTCACCATGATGCTTGAAGGCACAGCCCGTACTTGGTTGAAGAGCCTGCCGCCTAATTCTATCAGTTCATGGGCCCAGTTGCGGACCCGGTTTATCCAGAATTTCAAAGATACGTGTAAGCAGCCTAAGTCCATAGTAGATTTTGCGGCTTGTGTTCAGGAGGATGGAGAGTCAACAACCCATTGGGTGTGCCGCGTTTCTGAAGTCTTGCACTCGTCTGACAGGATCAATGCTGAATCTGCGATCTTAACCCTGGAGGGCAACTGCCGGTTTAAGCCTCTAAAGTTGAAGTTGGGGCGTATGAAGCGGTTCTGTAATGACATGGGAACTCTCATGGCCGCTTTAGTGAAGTATGCTGATTCTGATAGTACCAAGGATCCCGAGACTGACGATCACGAAGCAGGGAAGGGAAAAAAGAATAGCAGCTCTAAGGGGCATCAATACAAACCGGTGGGCCATGGAAATGGAGGCAAGCGTAAAGCGGATGGCAGCATGGACTTTGTGGCTAACACTAATGCGCAGGACAAGGGTCAGCGGCGCAGAGGTAAAGCGGCGAATCGTAATGGGGCTCCAAATCCTAACCCGGATCGCTTAAACTATTTGCTGAATCAGCCTTGCCCAAAACATGGGATGAAGGAGGCCCCGGCTAACCACCTTTGGAAGGATTGTTACATTATGCAGGAATTTAAAAACTCTAATGCCTTCCGGTATGACCGTGGGTCAGGTGGTGGCTTAGGATCCGGTTTCCATGGGCCGGGTCACGATGGAGCTTCTGGTTCAGGTTTCAATCAGGGCGGTAATAATAACCAGGATAATCAGAGCGGTCAAGGGGGTTACAACCAACAGCAGCAACAGCAGCGGTCGGGTTATCAGAGCCAGCCAAAACAGTTGAACAACGGGCAGTATCACGTTTTCACAACTAGCTTGGATAAGCGCGACCGGAAACTTCAGAATCGAGCAGTGAACTCTGTTGAACCGGCCGTACCGCGTTATTTACGCTGGTTGGAGCAGCCTATCGTGTGGAGCAGGGAAGATCACCCCCCCCCGGGTTGACAATCCGGGTCAGTTGGCATTAGTGGTAGACCCTCAGGTGGGAGGTTATAAATTCACCAAGGTACTCATGGATGGAGGGAGCAGTATTAACATCCTGTACTACGAGACATTCCGCCGCATGGGGCTAACAGACAAGGATCTCAGACCGTCTAATACGGTGTTCCATGGTGTGGTGCCTGGCAAATCAGCGTATCCTGTTTGTAAGATAGCCTTGGAGGTGGCTTTTGGGGACGAGCATGATTCCCGATCTGAAACACTAACCTTTGAGGTAGTGAAAATTCGGAGCCCGTATCACGCCTTGTTTGGGCGGCCAGCTTATGCCAAATTCATGGCACGACCTTGTTATATCTATTTGCAGCTCAAGATGCCGGGTTACAAAGGGACAATAACGGTTCATGGGAGCCGCAAGATTGCTTTGGAATGTGAGGAAGGTGATGCGGCCTATGCAGAGTCAGTTTGTGCCACGGAGGAGTTGAAATATTATAGGGACAATGTTGATCCGGCGAACATGATCCCTTTGAAGAGGCCGACTACGGAGCATGATTCAGATCTGAAGTTCAAATCGGCGGCTGAGACCAAGCTTGTTGACTTCGTGCCCGGCGATTCGTCCAAGCAGTTCACTGTCAGTGCCAACTTGGACCCTAAATAGGAAAGCGTGCTCATCGAGTTCATCCCTGAGAATCGGGACATTTTTGCATGGAAGCCTTCTGACATGCCAGGTGTGCCGAGGGAACTCGCTGAGCACACTCTTAATGTTGATCCCAAGTATAAACCGGTCAAACAGTTTCTCCGCCGGTTTAACGAAGAAAGGCGCAAAGCTATTGGAGAAGAAGTGGCCAGGCTCTTAGCAGCTGGTTTTATCATTGAAGTGTTCCATCCAGAATGGCTTGCTAATCCGGTGCTGGTACTTAAGAAAAATGGCACATGGCGTATGTGTGTGGATTACACGGATCTTAACAAGGCTTGTCCAGCGGATCCTTTTGCCCTCCCTCGCATTGACCAGATTATTGACGCCACGGCGGGTTGTGAGCGTTTGAGTTTTTTGGATGCGTATTCTGGGTATCATCAGATCAAAATGGCGGTTAAGGACCAGGAGAAGACGGTGTTTATTACTCCCTTTGGAGCCTTCTGCTATGTATCTATGCCTTTTGGGCTCAAGAGCGCCCAAGCCACTTATCAACGGTGTGTACAGAATTGCCTGCATAAACAGATCGGCCGCAATGTGCACGCCTATGTGGATGATATTGTAGTCAAGTCAAGGCAGAAGGAGACGCTGGTTGATGATTTGAAGGAAACCTTTGACAACTTGCGGGTTTATAAGATGATGCTTAACCCTGCCAAATGTGTCTTTGGTGTTCCGGCAGGCAAGTTACTGGGCTTTCTTGTGTCCAACAGAGGAATTGAGGCTAATCCGGAGAAGATTACGGCTATCACCTCCCTGGCTAAACCGAAGTGTATCAACGATGTTCAGCGTTTGGCGGGTCAGATCGCCGCACTGAGCCGGTTTATCAACCGCCTCGGGGAGAAGGCCATCCCTTTATACCAGATGTTGAGAAAGACAGATCAATTCATCTGGAGTCCAGCTGCTGATGAAGCGTTGGAGGACTTGAAGCGGCAATTAGCCAATCCGCCCGTTCTTGCAGCACCGGTTGACAAGGAGCCGTTATTGTTATACGTAGCGGCCAATGCTCATGCAGTTAGCGTGGCTATTGTCGTAGAACGCAAGGAGGCAGGCAAGGAGTATTTGGTTCAGCGGCCGGTTTACTATTATTAGCGAGGTGCTTATTGAATCCAAGCAAAGGTATCCGCATTGGCAGAAGCTGGTATATGGAGTTTTCATGGCAAGCCGGAAGTTGAAGCAGTATTTCCAAGGGCACCCCATCACAGTGGTTAGTTCAGCTCCCTTGGGCGATATCATACAGAACCGGGAGGCGACTGGCCGGATTGCCAAGTGGGCCATAGAACTTGGGCCGCACGGATTGAAGTACGTGCCTCAGACGACGCTGAAATCTCAAACACTTGTCGATTTCATCAATGATTGGATGGAGTTGCAAGCACCAGAGGAAAAGCCAGATCACACATACTGGACTATCCATTTTGATGGATCCAGGCAATTGGAAGGCTCGGGGGCTGGAGTCGTATTAACTTCCCCACGGGGTGATAAGTTTTGTTATGTTCTCCGCTTAATGTTCCCTTGTACTAATAATGCAGCTGAGTATGAAGCTTTGCTCCATGGTCTCCGGATGGCTAAAGAGATGAATCTAAGTCGGGTCAAGTGCTTCGGTGACTCGGACCTCGTGGCTCAACAGGTATCTGGCACTTGGGATTCTAAGACCCGCTTATGGCTGCATATCGTCGTGAGGTGGATATTGTTGCGGGTCACTTCAAGGGTTATCAGGTGGAGCACGTGGATCGTCGAAAAAATGAAGCGGCGGACGCTTTAAGCCGGTTGGGCTCTCAGCGTAAACCGGTCCCGCCTAATGTCTTTCTCGATGTGTTGCACAACCCGTCAGTCAAGCTCCTGGGTGAAGCGGATTTGGCTGTTCCTGATCCGGAGGCTCAGTTGGTGGCAGCCCTGCATATTATACCGGATTGGACAGTTCCTTATCTTGCGTACATGAACCGGGGAGAGTTGCCAGAGGATGAGACTCTAGCCAGGCAGATAGTCCGGCGATCCAAATCTATGACAATTATCAATGGCGAATTGCATCATTGCAGTGTATCAGGGGCGTTTCAACGCTGCGTCTCTCCTGAGGAAGGTTGTGAAATTTTACGCGAAATCCATGAAGGGGATTGTGGTCACCACGCCGGTTCAAAGTCTCTGGTGGCTAAGGCGTTTCGTCACGGGTTTTACTGGTTGACAGCTCATGCTGATGCGGAGGACTTGGTTAAACGGTGTGATGGCTGTCAGAAATTTTCAAGGCGTGCTCATGTGCCGGCTCAAGAATTGAGGATGATTCCAATTACTTGGCCGTTTGCAACATGGGGGCTGGATATGGTCGGACCTTTTAAAAGATCCAAGGATAAGAAAACCCACCTTTTGGTGGAAGTTGACAAGTTTACCAAGTGGGTTGAAGCGGAGCCTGTCAGCAACTGTGATGCAGCTACAGCGGTGCAGTTCATTAAAAAGGTGATTTTCCGGTTTGGCTTTCCACACAGTATCATTACTGACAATGGTACCAATTTATCCAAGGGTGCTATGAAGGAATTCTGTGAACGTGAGCACATCAGACTTGACGTATCATCAGTGGCTCACCCCCAGTCCAATGGGTAGGCAGAACGAGCTAATCAAGAGATCTTGTGAGGCATCATACCCCGGCTTATGGTTCCATTGCAAAGAACACCGGGATGTTGGGTTGAAGAGCTACCATCTGTGCTATGGAGTATCAATACTACGCCCAACCGATCTACAGGATACACACCGTTTTTTATGGTCTACGGAGCAGAGGCGGTTCTCCCTAGTGATATCCGGCACGATTCGCCTCGTGTGGCGGCTTATGTTGAAGCGGATAATGAGACAGCACGGCAAGCTGCTTTGGACCTATTAGATGAGGAGCGTGACATAGCAGCTGCCCGCTCGGCGATTTATCAATAAGATCTTCGTTGCTATCACAGTCGCCGGGTCAGAACCAGAACTTTTCAAGAAGGAGATTTGGTGCTTCGGCTCATCTAAGATCAGACAGATATGCACAAGTTATCCCCACCTTGGGAGGGACCTTTCGTGGTTAGCAAGAATCTGCACAACGGGTCGTGCTATCTGATTGATATTCGAGAGCATAAAGACTCACGCACATCAGAGGAGGAGACCAACAGGCCGTGGAATATAGCTCATCTTTGGCCTTACTACACTTGAGCCATCGGCTCTATCTATGTACATATTATGGCAGTGTATATATTATCATTGATATAATAAAACCGGAGCCTCAGCTAAAGCGGGGTCTCTGTCCTTTCATATCATGTGTGGTTACATGGAGTGGTTCTGTTTTAAAGCGGCCTCCGGTTTACCCCTTGAAATTTGCTTTTCAAAAAAGCTTTGTGATATCACTTGGGGCCTTGGTCGTGTCCGAACCAATGCGACACCTTTTGATAGGCGAAAGCCACCAGATCACTTGGGGACATGGTCAAGTCTGAACCAGTCACGCCTCTTGATCGGCCTAAGGCCACAGAATCACTTGGGGGCTTGGTCGAACCCGAACCATTGCCACGCCTTTTGATCGGCATAAATGCCATGGTTTCATTTGGGGACCTGGCTGACTTGAACCATTGTCACTCCTATTGGGGGCTTGGTCCTGTCCGACCGTGGTAACACCATCTGATCATCTCAGTAAAGCATGTTTTTGCAAACGGTTTTTATCATTGCCTTTGCTTCCATATTTCTTTTATGACTATTCTTCAATTTTTGTTGTGTTTCCTTTAAACCAACAACACTTTTTTACCGGTTCAGCTGACGGAAATCGGTTCATTTGTACTCCGGAGAAATATGCCCGGTTTAACTTTCCTGTTAACATCATGAAGTAGCAGCGGGGCTCATAATGACCCAGCACGGTTTACATGGGAGTTGTTTTCTCCCATTTGATGGTAACGGTTTATAAATACTCTGTTTCAAGCCTGGCTAAGCCAACTTCATGCCCAGCGATGGCAGGTATTTTGTATCACATATTTGATTATATGTCTTAAATACATTGATGCTATATATATAAAGATCATAAGCCGGTTGGCGGTATAACCGCCACCGAAGTTCAAGTCTTTCTGATTGCAGGAAATATAAATTGAGGATTTCAAGCAAAAGCATCAGTACTTATGCACGAAGGCATATTCAAGGCAGAAGTATTGACTATCCTATTACAAGGCAACGCGGTGCCCAAATAAGATCATTGTTGTTCCGGCGGATCATAATAAAGCAGCTATTTAAACTGGCTTCCGGTTCAAGCCTGTTCATCGCCCCGGTCTGATGATTGTGGGTCGGCCCGCGCCGTTTCAACTTCCTCATCTCTATCCATTGGCTGGAAATCAACAATGGTCCAGTCGATTCCCATTAAAGTTTGAAAGACAGCTTCTTCGTGGATCAGAGAAGACGGTTCAATATCAGGAGCGTAAGTATGCTTACGGATTGGAGGAATCAGATTCTCCACTTCAGGAGTTGGTGCAGGCACTCGTTTGTTCTGATCATTGTACTAAGCTTGATAATGCGACAAGTCTGCCTCTTCAGCCAATTGTCAAGCCAGAGGGCGTACTGCATGATTTATCGCCCTCAAATCATCTTCAGTGAACTCTAAGACGTCTTCCTTCAAGCTGGGATAGCCTTGAGCTGCCTCAACAGGATCGAAATCTGGCACCCATGCTTTTGCCCGGATCAAAGCATTAATGGCTCCGGTTCGAGCAGCAGATTTTTTCAGTTCTTCAATCCGAGCAGGAAGCATTGACAACCTATTAAGACTGTCTTGGATTAAAGTGGGTGCTGGATTGTTATGAGATGCAGTGGTGATGATCCTCTGCGCTCCGGTATACAGCTATTCAATTAAAGTGTAGGCAGCCTTCAACTTCTTCCGAACATCTGACCCTAAGTGACCAATGCGTGTACCTGCAACAATACAGGAAAGATCACAAACCGGATCTATTATAAGCAGGCCACAGTTGTCCAGGAAACCAAAAGGAGCTTACCAAAGATAGCAGCGGTCATGGAATGTACTTGCCGCTTTATGGCGGTCAGCTCATCTACCACCGGTTTAAGGCCAGCTTCAGCGTTTTCAGCTCTTTTTATTAAAGCGGCCTTCTCAGTGGCCCAATCAATCCGCTCCTTCTTGAAGTCCTCCTTCAGCTGTTCTGTGATGCTCAAAGCGCTAGTTATTTCTTCCCTTGCCTTATCGGTTTCAGCTTGTTGGGTTCTCAAAATTTCTTGCAGATCAGTAATCCGGTCCTCTTTGATCCTCACTTCAGCCTGCATAAAGACAGTGCTTGGCTTTCAACAAACGGTACAAGAATTTGAAGTACCAACCACATAACAAGTTATACGCTTGATACTTGGGGGCTAATGCACCTTTAATTTTCATCTATTACTAAATCGCAAAGTCCCAAGCTCAATACAGGTATTCAACTTGGCACTTGGGGGCTAATGGCTATTTGCTCAGTTATGTTCTGATGTTAGAATCTTTATTGGAGTCCCGGTTTAACTATACTAAGTTGAACCGGCCCTTGGGGGCTACATTGATGGATTTCAAAGTATTGAGGACTATATTCAAGTCCCGGCTTGAAGAAGGTTACAAACCGGCCCTTGGGGGCTAGGAGGATTAATACAGTGGCAGTAATTAAAGAAGGAAGAAGCACAAGGAAATTACCTCAAATTTATCTCTCATTATCTTTACCAGGCCAGCTTCACAGTCACGACTAGTATATAGCCGGTTCAAGTAACCAGAATGAACATCTTGGGCACTCAGAGCAGCATATGTTTCCAAATCAACATCCCATTTGCCTTTGTTCATGGAAGAAAAATCTTCTTTCACAGTATGCTTGGCCAAAGCGATAGGATTCCCTGGTTCAAAGCGACCTACACCAGTAATTACAACGTCATCATCCTTGGACTCGCCGGTTTGCGTTGGCGCGGTCGGTTTATCGGTAGGCTTTGAAGGACTGCGGGATCTATCAATCCGGACGGAGCTGGCAGGCTGGTCAACAGGAACTGAGGTATTGATAGGCCTTTTCTTAGGAATAGCATCATCTTGCAAGGGAGGATCATTGGGAATATCCTCATAAACGAACGTTTCAAGATCTGGTGTTTTATCCTGTTCAGGGGCGACATCTTCCTCGGCCGGTTTATCCAGGCGGGCTTTCTTACTCGGTTTAGGTTTAGCCCTGAAAGAGAAACAAAGAGTCAAGGAACAGCATAAGTTATAACGTGGTATACCAGAAGCATATGTTCAGTATAGCTTACCCAAGAACCGTTTTCAGTGGTGGCAGCTGAGTGGCCGACGATTCACCAGAGGAAGAATGGGAAGTAACTTGATAATCGGAGTCGGACGGATTAAGAGGTTGACGGTTGAAACCCGCTTTAGGACATAAATTAATAAAAAGGTCGGAGACCTCGGAGCAGCGTTTTTGAACCGGACTGTTTGGAAAACCGGCGAAGGGAACTACCTGGCTGCTGTGCCGGGTTGTGCGGCGAGCTTCATGTTGCTGAGTCTTCATAAGAAATTTGGGATCCAAGTAAGCAAGAGGATGAGAAAATTTAACTTTCCAGTTTGCCTGGCGAAATTTTGGCAAAGGCAAAGGATCTGAATCGGAAGAGAGAATAATTACCTCAGCGACATCAGCATTACTGGCTTCAGCGTCGTCCTGACAAGTATCATCATCAATAAGGCATGTAAAAAGTAAGCCTAGTGAATCGAGTTCTACCTCAAGGTCCGAGTTACCCACATCATCATCAACAGCCGGGTCAGATGAAGCAGTGGTTTTCCTCTTTTTAGCAGGCTTCTTGATGACCTTGGTCTTTAGTCGGGTTGACCGTTCTGCTTTCTCCGGTTTGTCTTGTGGAAGCTTCTTGCTCCAAAACGGATTATCACCCTGGTTAAGCAGCAATTGATGTCAGACAGAGATAGCAATAACAGGTTTAGTAAAAAGTACAATCAAAATCTTACAGCTGGCAGTTTGTTGGTAGCACAGAAAGGGAGCAGGCCGGTTTGAGCGCAGAGGTGCTCCGGCTCGTTCAGCATTTTCTTCACAGCCTTTGTGACTTCATCATCGGAGAGCTGGATGTTGGTGTGTCGGAGTGGCTCATCAACGCTACCAGTATACTTGCACATTAAACTGGAGCGCCGGCTGAGAGGCAGTATGCTTCATGATATCCAACAGCGTGCGGGATCTACTCCTGTTAAACCGTTGGCCATGAAGGCTTGGAGCTTGGATAATTGCGGAGCGTATTTACTCCTCTCCTTGGCACTTAACCTTTGTGGGAAGGGGTGTGTATTGCTGAGCTGCTCCGGACGAAAGCCAGGCAAAGGATTTTCATCATCAGGGGAAGTATCTTTGAAGTAAAACCATGTTGCATTCCACTCCTTGGGGTGACTATGTAGTCTGGCATGGGGATAAGTGATTTCTTTCCTTTTTTGAATTGCCATACCGCCCAATTCGGTATTGGGACCATCAGTGAATTCTGTGCGGCGGTTTAAGTGGAAGCAGTCTCTGAACAATTCAACTGTGGGTTTCTCTTGAAGGTATACCTCACAGAGCACTTGGAAGTGACATAAGTTGGTAACAGAATTGGGGCCAGTATCTTGCGGGCGGAGTTGAAAATTGGCTAACACATCCCGATAAAATTTAGAGCCGGGCGGTTTGAAGCCCCGGGCTAAGTGATCCGCAACGATCACAACCTCTCCCTCTTGAGGTGTGGGAGGACATTCGTCACCAGGAACCCTCCAGTGGATAGTCTTTTTGCTGTCTAAAGCGCCGATCGAGACTAAATCATCCAACTAGGTTTCTGTGACACGAGAAGGAACCCAGGTGCACTCATATACTTGTTTGGCCATGGTGAGATCTACAAGAAATAGGTGATTCCGGTTCAAGAACATGTTGGATAAAAGAAGGCGCTGGTATGAACAATGCTAACCGGAGGCAGTATATTTAAACCGGATTTTTATGAAGTGGCATCATATGGCTAAAGAGTTCTGGCGGTTCAACAAGGGGACTAATGGTATATACCGGTTTATTAACTTTTTCTATATTAAGTTAAACCGCCTGATCTAAACATTGAAAGCAATTGAGGTTGCGGATGGCTAAGTATGCAGAAACAGGTTTCACAAGGTCTTATTGCAGCAATGGATTTGAAGCAAGTTCAGAAAAACAGAAAATATTCAAAGGGTTAAAGCAGAACAGAAGTAAATCAATGGGTAGGAATGTGGATGAGATCTATAGACTTGAGCGTAAAACTACAGGCGGATGCTAAAAAGCTACTGCTGGTCAGAGCAGGTTTTCACAGATATGTCCAGGAGTCTAGGTACGAGTATGAACAAGTGATGAACATGGCAAGAACACGAAACCCTAGAATAGATCTATGCTAAGAAGAACAGGAGGCTTACCAGAGTCAAGGAAGACGCGGAAGGCTACTGCGGTGCTCTGGTGCGTTCAGGTTGATGCAGCGGCCCAAGACGGTGCAGAGGTCAACGGCGGCGGCAGAGCTCCGAGGCTGGCGACGCGAGGAAGACGAAGAGAAAGAGACGAAGGGGAGAAAAGGAAATGACCCTTCGGTCCTATTTATAAGGCAGGGGACGTGTGTCAGGCGCGCGAATCCAGGAGCCACAAGATTCGGAAGTGGAGCTGCTTCCTTGGGTATCGCAGATCTATTAATAAAAGAAGGCGTCATAAATGTTAACTTCATGATGACGTCATGCCGGGTTACAGCAACCAGAGATGATGACGATATGGCGGTTTAACAATTACCAGAAGATGTTGAAGACAAAGATTTTTGTGAAGGATTGACATGAACCAGTTCAAATCAATCTGGGGCCTAATGTTGGGGATATTACCACTGGGCGTGAACCGGCCTACCTGGGCCGGGTTAGCTTCATTAGTAGTTTAAAGGTGATTAAGAAGATGAAGGCCCAAGGCCTGTAGTCGGTTTAGAACCTGTAGCCGTAAACCGGCTTGATATGTAAACTTGCATTGTAAGTTAGGAATAGAGAGAGACCAACCGGGATACGAGTATGAACCGGTGTGGGACTCTGTGGACCGACGGGCGTCACCGGTGTATATAAGGGGACGACCCAGCGGCGGTTCAAAATAAGACAACAACAACTCGAGCCTAGGCGAAGCTTGTTTGCTCCCTAGCCATCGAAACCACATCAATTCCATCACAACTAGACGTAGGCTTTTACCTTCATCGAAGGGGCCGAACTAGTATAAACCCTTGTGTCTTTGTGTCCGCTTTAACCCCTTCAAGTTAACCCATAGCGATGGCTCCACGACTAAGTCCTTTCACAAGGACATCTGTGACAAATCCACGACAACAGGTATATAATACCTGGCCTAATGGTCGCCCGCCGATCAATTTGTGTTCCTCATGTCTGGCAGCACGATCACCGGACTGCCACGAGCCCCAGAGGTATATGCTTCAATGCAAAGGACGGCTCGCTTCCCCACTGCTCAATTGATATTATTGGCTGGTGCCGAAGATGATGGTGGTCGGCACCAGTTCGAGTTCATCACCGGCCACTACTTCGCCATGGCCGACACCGGCTCGAGTTCATCCTAACATTCCCCTCTTCCATGGAGCCCATGCGGGGTCGACGAAGGTCCTCGCAACAAAAGGATCCGGCAAGACACCTGCTGTGTACGCTGGCATCACCTCCGCGGTGGCATTCATGGGACGCAAGCGGTGGTGGCGGCGGCCTCCCGTGTTCTAGTTCTCCTCGATGATGGCGGCGGACGCGGAGGCGCTGGCCACCGACTTGTCACTCTCCGTGCACCCGGCTTCTGTCGCTGCTTGCATGGCGCAGCCGCCGACATGGGAGTCTCGGCCACAAAAATGGGAGACGCGGTACGAGGCGGCGGCATGGACGGCAGCAACGACGCTCGTGCGCTGCTCCTCATCGAGCTGGCCTAGAGTGGCAAGTTGCTGAAGCGCGCGCCGGCTTGGGGTGGCAACTGGCTCCATCAGGCGAGGGGAGGGAGGTGGATCAGCGAGCTGCATAGCTCGTATCCGGCGGGCTACCCAGTCGGCTTGGATGCGGAATAACTACTCTTCGTAAGCCATTGTAAGAGTGGACAAAATGGTGGAGGAGATAGGGGAGCGGCGGAGGTGTGCGATTCTTGGCCGGCGTTTGGCCTCGTTTAAATGGGAGATTAAATAGACAGCGGACGGGAGGAGCTCGGCCGGCGTTGCGTTTAACGTCGGCCTGGTCATGAACGGACGTGTGTCCAGAGTGGGTTTCTCGGCTTCCACACGGGCGGGTTTCATGGAGGCGTTTGAATGCGGCACGGAGGCGTGTTCAGCCGGGCATGCAGCGAGTAGCGCCCTCTACTTTGACCTAGGACACTGCGCCATTCTTCCACTGACGTGTGGGCTCTTTGGGTGCATGGCCTGCATGTCAGTGACCCAACGCAGGCAGCGCATAGCAGAGGAACCTTTGGTGAGCCAGGGCGGTCAAAACCGGGCATTTCATAAACCGATGATTTTTCATTGAGTGTGACATCATCTTTTTCATGTAGATAAGCCTACTATGTTGATAGCCCGTTTGATACATTGTGATTCATAAAGACCGCTGCAAACATCTATGTTCTCCTTATCATAGATAAGATTGATTAATACACGTAACAAAATATGTCCTTAACAAAGGGTGCATGCACGTATAGGTTGAGCGTGTGTCTTGCGTCGTGTGTTGTGTGCATGCAGGCGTGTGGGTTCTGCGTGCGTGCAAGGGTACGTTTCAATGTTGCATGCATGGGTGCGTACATGCGTGTGTTCGTGAGTGCATGTGTACGTGTCAGTGTTGCACGCCAGCATGCGTGCGTGTGTACGTGTCAGTGTTGCACGCCTGCATGCGTGCGTGTCTTGCGTGCGTGCATGTGTACGTTATGTGTATGTGTCGGTGTTGCATGCCTGCATGCGTGCATGTCTTGCGTGCATGCATGTGTACGTGCGAGGTGAGGCTACACGTCAGTCGACTGACTTTTTCATCTCTGGTCATTAGATTTTCCAGCCATTGGATACGAAATCAAGGGCCTCCAGTTTATCATCAAACTCCACCCCTCCTGAGCTGCCAGCCACCACTGGCCGTGTGACACCCCAAAAATTTGGCCTTGTTTTAATGAATTAAAATTTTTGCCAGGAATTAAAACTTTGGATTTCTGAGCTCCATTTTGATTTTTAAATCATTTCCTTCCCTGTTATGATGAGTTTTTCCCAAAGAGAAAAATTTTCAAATATGTTATTGGACTTGTTTAACCTCTCAAGAAAAACTTTCCTTTTATCTGTGTAACTAATTAAATAATTAAGTTGCTTGATCTTTAATTTTTTGAAAATGGTTTTTCAAGGTTAAATGGCCATATTTGAACTACAACCATTTGATAGATTCTCTTAAAATTCCAACCAAAATTTGGAGATGTCATGTGATGTTTTTAAATCACTATTATGCAAAAATATATTTCATTCATGAAATATTTTGAGCCCTACACTCAATTTTTCTTCTCTGGTCCAGAGTGCATTTTTCACTGCAACCCATTTATATATTTCTTTAAGACTTCTACCAAAATTAGGGGAGGTCAGTAGGAGCATATTATTCCACTTTGTGCAAAAATCCAGGCTTGTTCTTTGAAAATTTTGAGTGAATCAACCTCATTTCCATTCTGGACCAACTTGATGATTTGTACAGCAACCACCATTTTAGTTGCTCCTATATCCATGATTATTTCTCCTACTGGTAGTTCCCCTTGCCAAACCCTTAAGTCCAGGAGAGTGGACCCATTGGATGATTCTAAGTGCTTGCAACAATGCCATTTGTTTTCTGTCCAGAATTGAAGTTTTGTTAAACTTACACTAGCAAGTTTCTGCTTTTAGCCAACTAACCTCACCACTCTCTCTTGCATCTAAAGAGACCCCCATCTGGAGTTTTTGACCACTCCAAGACTTGTCTAAGTGCCCTTGGCATTTTGTCAAACACCTGGAGTGCATGACCAGTTTTGACATGAGTTGTGGCATTGCACTATGAACTTGCACCTCTGACCAAACTAGCATGTCCACTAGACTCCCCGTTACTCCTAACCTGGGTCTGTTAATTACCAGCCTCGACCGCGACCTCTAGCATGCTCTGGCATTACGTCGAGCACGTCCCGTGCACGCCCAGAGCGCGAACAGAGCGTGCGTTTGGCACGCACGCGCACCGAGCCGACACGCTGGCCCCCACGGTTTTGGCCCACACTGCAGAGCCTCGCCACGCACTCCCTTTCTCACCACTACGCGCCAAGCCGCCCCTCGCCACGCCCGGCAAGCCAAGAGCTAGCCGCCGCCGCCGCCCGACAGCCTCTTCCCATGTCGGTGCCGCCAAAGCCACCTCCGCTCGCCAGCTCGCCCCTGGAGCAGTGCCCAATCGTCCGCTAGCTCCTGCCGTCATCCCCAGCCACGCCACGTTGCCCTGCAAGCTACAGAGGCGGTTCGCCGGAGAGCTTATCTGGCCGCCGCGGAACCGACCTCGACGAGCTATAAAAGGAGGCCCCCGAGCCTCCCCGAGAACACAGGAAGCCTTAGAATGCACCCCTAGTCCTCCCATGACAGCCAATCGACCCGGGGGAGGTCTTCTTCCCCACTTCCGGCAACTGCAGCCGCCACCACTGCCCTGGCCAATTCGGCACCACCAGGGCCTCCCACTCTCCGTTCTCTCCACCAAGAGCACCCTCATCCTCCCGTAAACCATTCCCACTACTCGATTTTGATCGAGGACCACCGTAGCCCCAAAACCACTCTGCTCCCGAAGCTCTCCGTCCGCCGCGAAGCTCACCGCCGACGACCCCGTCCACTTCCGAGGCCGTAACACCCACCAGCAGGACCGCCTCGACCCCCTGAACCCGTGGATGACTTCGGTTTCTCGAACGGAACCGCCAATCGCCGGTGGCGATCGCCGGAGTCCCGCCTCCGCTCGGGACAGAGAAAGAGGAGGGAGGAGACTGGTCAAACCTGACCAGTGGGCCCTCTGGACCCACTGTCAGCGACCCCGTGTCTGTCCACGTGGTTAAGTGGAGGCGTAAAGCCCCAAGTACGCCTCCTCTGCACCGAAAGCGTATTTCTATCTGAAACGTTTTCTTTTCTGTTTTATTTTAAATAACAGATTTTGACCACAACTTTGACTGGCTATAACTTTTTAAATATAACTCCAAATGAGTTGATTCTTTTTCCCACCTTCCTCAAATTTGGTCTAGTTTATTTTAAGATTTATTTGAAAATTTTTCAAACAACTTTTTTGTACTGTTTTTGAAATGTGTGTTAATTCAAATATATTTTTAAATAGGATTTTGGGGAGAGAGAAGAAGCTTTCAAAAGTTTTGGAGAGCACCCCACCCCTCCACAACATTGAAGGCAAGCATTCTGAATCCCGGACATAATATTTTGGTGTGATCGTGGATACATTTATAACACCACCGCATTTCGAAGGACTCGTTATTTCATGTGGTATGATCATATGCATGAGTGCATATTAGTGATTTCCAGGCTGTTGGAAATGAACACACTTGTGATAATATTCACCCTCATGTGCCTTGCATGCATACCGGCAGGAACCCGGGAAAACCTCAGCCTTGGGTAGGCATGAGTTTGTCGCCGGTCTCCGTCGGGACGGTTATGTCTGGTATGGCATGGTAAAGTGATATGAGCAGTGACCCTGTTGGTTGAAATATATTCGTTATACTAATCATGCAGGGAATACTTAAACCTCCTGAGTCGACCGTAGATCGAGTCTTGTGCCAGTAACCCCCATACTTGTTTCGTACTACCACTCGTCTCTACAGCAAGTAGAGTACGGTTCAGTAAGTTGTCAACCTCTTTCTAGCACACACCGTACAGAGAGGCCATGGTGGAAGGTACCGGTTGTAGCTGGTAGGCAAGCCACCTGGTCCGGGGGCATGGGTGTTTCCGGTTGGGACCGAGAGGGGAGGCCACCCCTTAGAGCGCGCGATATAAATTTGATCCCATGCTACGCGAGGTTGTAGCCTCCCCACTTAGAGTTGCTTAACAGGTGTCGTGGGTGATTCCAGACACGTGTGAGTTAAGCTGGTGTGTGCAAGTTAGGTGTGTTTTCAACAAAAAGACCGTAGACGGAATTAGTCCCGATGGACTAAAGAAATATGTTACTCGTGGGTAAAGAGTACACCCTCTGCAGAGATTAAATCTATTCGAATAGCCGTGTCCATGGTTAAGGATTACAGTCTGGGATGGGTCGGGTGTCGGTCTTAGTGTCGGTCTTCGGAGGTGAAACCGGTTAACCAGAAATGGAATTACTACTTGTGACTTGTGAGAACTATGATTATTATTATTGTTGACTAACCCGTGATATTATTGTTATTATCGAGTATCTCTGGGATGGTTCTACCTCCGGGATATTCACTATGATTGTTTATTTTAAAGCCCTTTATGTGGTGTCGCTCAGACGCCCGACTGTGGCATTTTTTTAAAGCCCTTTATGTGGTGTCGCTCAGACGCCCGACTGTGGCATTTCTTTTAAAGCCCTTTATGCGGTGTCGCTCAGACGCCCGACTGTGGCATTTCTTTTAAAGCCCTTTATGTGGTGTCGCTCAGACGCCCGACTGTGGCATTTCTTTTAAAGCCCTTTTATGTGGTGTCGCTCAGACGCCCGACTGTGGCATTTCTTTTAAAGCCCTTTATGTGGTGTCGCTCAGACGCCCGACTGTGGCATTTCTTTTAAAGCCCTTTATGTGGTGTCGCTCAGACGCCCGACTGTGGCATTTCTTTTAAAGCCCTTTATGTGGTGTCGCTCAGACGCCCGACTGTGGCATTGCTTGTTATTTGTTTTCATAAATTTTAATACTACCATGTTATTGCATTTTTATAAATAACTTGCTTGCACGCATCAGAGTTTCATTTATCGTTTGTGACTGACGTCATGAGCATAAAATATTTTTAGCACATCATTGTTATATTATACTTGTGTTCATAATGTTTGCGAGTACATTCAAAGTACTCACTGGCTTGTCCCTGGCTATTGTCTTGGCCAGATTTTCTTGCTCGGAGAGGAGCGACGCGATGTCAGCCCCGGAACCCGCACAATGGAGATAGTACCTCGCGAAGATAGGAGTTAACCTGGTCAGCTGTTCCCGTGGGAAATGGAGTCCCATAGACACTGATGTCTCACAAACCGCTTCCGCCATCAACCACTAGAACCATTTGTTGTACTCTCAGGCCAGAATGGTCTTGTACTACATATGTTGTATTCTGCTTGGAATTTCTGTATCCAGTTGGAGCCTCATCAGCTAACAGTAATCCTAGGGCTGATGAGCACGACGGTCTTTTCTGGAAATTTATTACCCGGAAAAACCGGTCGTGGCAGACTTGGTATCAGAGCCAGGCTGACCATTGGCTAATCCTATCTTAGCCAGGTCGAAAAACTTAGGCAAACCAACCCACTAGACCTTAGCCAAACCCCAGCCAAGCTTCTCGTGCAAGATAGCCACACAGTGACCCAACACCTTTTGGCAGTCGGTGCCCAACCTATCAACCTAACCTGTCACTCATGCGCCAGTCACCGGCCCCTAAATAGTCCTTTCTCGCAAGCGTGTGAAGGAAGACTCCGCCCCCTTTTTCCTATAAAAAGGGCACGCTAGTCCCAACACAGCACCGCACAGCCGCTACCCCGAAACCGAGCCACAATGCCTGGACCTATAGTGCACAACGAAACCACAGCAACCAACCTTGGAGGTTTTGTGACCATCCTCGCAAACCTCACCCGTCGTGCCTACGCGTTAGAAGAGCCACCAGAATATGTTGTGTATCAAGGACCCATGAGCGGTGAAGACCGTCAATTCTGGGCCACTGTGCACATCTACGGTAGGGGTCTAGCACCCGAGCGCCCCTACAGGTTCACTGGAAGGACAACTTCCTTTGAGCCACAAGCCATCCAGCTAGCCGCTCGAGAGGCTATAGTTCATCTCAGGCACTTGTCGCCCAGAGTTAACTGTCGCTCGTTCCACTACTACCCCAGACGTGAAGGGTATGGTAGACCACCCCAAGTTGCCAACGGAGATCACGAGACGGACCCCGCATTGTTTCACCTAGTGCGCTATGTAAGTGCACTAGAGGCACTGTTCGACCAGATCACTATTGATTTAATCGCAGCTCGTGGAGAGCTGGTTCGTCGAGCCCCGGCGAGAGGAGAAAACGAGCCCAACGCCGACAACCCAGTCGTGCTGTTTGGACAACCGATCGAGACCCCGAGATCTGCTCCAGCCATCGGCCAAGGTGCTGTGATAACCCCTGAGGTGCTTCGTCTCATATTGGGAGCACACTCCAACGGGGTTGTGGCCAACAATCCCCACGATGGTCATCATCACTACCCCGACCCTGCAGTTCCTCCACCATCTCCGACTAATCCCGGCAGAGAGACACGTGGAGAAACCTCGACATCCACCAGGCGCGCCCGTTTAGACATGAACAAGGTAGACTAAGCCGTATGAGTAGCACCGAGTTTTCAGTGTATCCTCACTTTGTAATCGTGCAACCGTGTACATTAATGCAGCCTGTCGTTGTGCCTCTGTTTTAATAGTAGCCTTGCATATTTGGTCAGCGCATAGCTGCATATTTTTCCGGGCACAACTACCAAAACCAACCCAACGACAACCACAGTAACACATCTCTTTATGAGATATGTGTATCTCTGACACTGACCCGACCTTTGGAGCTAAGTTGGCAAATTTATTACCTTTCACCACGGTAAAACGAATCCAGCTCCATTGCTATATAAAGGCCACCTTGTGACCTTACCCAGCAACCCTCACTTTGTGCACCACACTCACACATTTTCCTGTCATGCCGAGCCCCAGCATTCATATGAGAACCCCAGATGCAACCCCAGGTAGCTTTGTCAAAATATTGTGGGATTTTACCCGCAGTACCATGGGTTCTACCCAGCCACCTCAGTACGAGCTGTTCAAATCAAGGATCACCCCATCCACCTCGAAATATTGGGCAGCAGTACACATCCCTCCCGTAGACTCCAACCAAGATCCAACGGAAGTTTCCTTCGTGGGGAAATCTATGCCAACCCCACACCTGGCCATAGAAGCTGCTGCAAAAGAAGCGATTGCTCGTCTTCGATCCGCAGTACCCTATGCCCGCGAACGAGGATATTATTACTTTCCGAGCCGTGCAGCACCCGGAGAAGTAACATCTTTTCCCGGTGGACGTATTGAGAGAGACCCAGTTCTGGCCAACCTTATCCAGTACATCATTGCTCAAGAGCATTTGAACCAGCGAGTGATGGATTATCTCCAGAGCCTCGCAGATTTAAATCCTCAGATTGCCATCGGCAGACCACTGAGACCCGACACGGAGAGACGCATACATCGACTGGTCAATCCACTGCCTCCGATAGAAGAAGAGTGTATCCCTTTACCAGAGACATTTTATCAGGACCCCACCCAGTTACCATTTTCATTTTAGACGTCACTACTGTATTTGTTCTTTGCAACATTTATTTATGTGTGTGACTTATGCGTGATACCCTGAGTTTGTACGACGAGTCAATTATTTGGCTTCTACTAATGTGTGTAGTTTTTGTTGTGGTTTATGCTCCTTTAAATTAACTGTTTTTCCCTCGCAAAATCCCGGAGTGAGATTTCTTTTCCCTGAGTTGCTACACCTGCCCTTTCTCACGACGTGGTTTAATTAATTTCACACAGCACCACGCAGCAGACTCACAACCATAATCATTCAGACACATACACTGTTTGCAAAACTTTGCAACGGCGTTACATCCAGCTAATCACCCCCTAACAACAGTTAGCACCCGGCACACCTCCATCTACTCCTCATGATCACCACCACCGCGGAGAGCCAACACCCGAGTTGCAGCGTCGCAATACTCGTCGAAGATCATCGCGCACAGGAGCACAGAGAGCCCCAGCAGTGTCGCCAGCCCTCCGCATATCAGGATCACAAACCAGTCCGGCATCGCCTCCGCCATTAGAGCCTCGCCCGAGCTTTGGTAAGCAGTAATGGAGGGAGGAGGAGGAGAAGTGAGGCCAGGTGCGAGGAAGAAGAGAGAGGCACCCCGGCCATTTTATAGCTCGAGCTCTGTGTACGGTGGGCGAAGTCCACCAACGCCGCTCATCGCCGATCGCCGGTATTCAGAGTCGAATCCGCGAGCAGTGCCGACAGCGCGCTGGCCCACGAGGTGAGTGCACGCTGCACCGGCAGCTAGCACTACCATGGTACGGCCTAGCTGCCCTACGCGTTAGGCATCGCCGTTGGAGAAAGCGCGAGAAAGCGCGCGGGAGAGAAGAGGTAGAAGGAAGAGCCAGAGGGAGAAGAGGAGACTGACAGTGGACCCCGGGTCCACCTGTCGGCCAGAGAGAGCACTGTGCTCTCGGGTACGACCAGCGTATATCTAAATTTAGGAGTTATTCTAAATTTTTATCCAACGTAGAAATCACCCGTTTTTGTCCCGAACCGTGGACTCTTCCACGCAGCCCCAGTTTTCACACTGTGGTTTTTTCATCACTTATTGCCCTCTCACTGTAGCCACATCTTTATTGCGTAATTATTTTCTTAACACCGATTTTAACAAATCTCGAGGACGAGATTTTTTCTTAAGGGGGATAGTGTTGTGACACCCCAAAAATTTGGCCTTGTTCTAATGAATTAAAATTTTTGCCAGGAATTAAAACTTTGGATTTCTGAGCTCCATTTTGATTTTTAAATCATTTCCTTCCCTGTTATGATGAGTTTTTCCCAAAGAGAAAACTTTTCAAATATGTTATTGGACTTGGTTAACCTCTCAAAAAAAACTTTCCTTTTATCTGTGTAACTAATTAAATAATTAAGTTGCTTGATCTTTAATTTTTTGAAAATGGTTTTTCAAGGTTAAATGGCCATATTTGAACTACAACCATTTGATAAATTCTCTTAAAATTCCAACCAAAATTTGGAGATGTCATGTGATGTTTTTAAATCACTATTATGCAAAAATATATTTCATTCATGAAATATTTTGAGCCCTACACTCAATTTTTCTTCTCTGGTCCAGAGTGCATTTTTCACTTCAACCCATTTATATATTTCTTTAAGACTTCTACCAAAATTAGGGGAGGTCAGTAGGAGCATATTATTCCACTTTGTGCAAAAATCCAGGGTTGTTCTTTGAAAATTTTGAGTGAATCAACCTCATCTTCAGTCTGGACCAACTTGATGATTTGTACAGCAACCACCATTTTAGTTGCTCCTATATCCATGATTATTTCTCCTACTGGTAGTTCCCCTTGCCAAACCCTTAAGTCCAGGAGAGTGGACCCATTGGATGATTCTAAGTGCTTGCAACAATGCCATTTGTTTTCTGTCCAGAATGAAGTGTTCTTAAAATTACACTAGCAAGTTTCTGCTTTTGGCCAACTAACCTCACCACTCTCTCTTGCATATAAAGAGACCCCCATCTGGAGTTTTTGACCACTCCAAGACTTTTCTAAGTGCCCTTGGCATTTTGTCAAACACCTGGAGTGCATGACCAGTTTTGACATGAGTTGTGGCATTGCACTATGAACTTGCACCTCTGACCAAACTAGCATGTCCACTAGACTCCCCGTTACTCCTAACCTGGGTCTGTTAATTACCAGCCTCGACCGCGACCTCTAGCATGCTCTGGCATTACGTCGAGCATGTCCCGTGCACGCCCAGAGCGCGAACAGAGTGTGCGTTTGGCACGCACGCGCACCGAGCCGACACGCTGGCCCCCACGGTTTTGGCCCACACTGCAGAGCCTCGCCACGCACTCCCTTTCTCACCGCTACGCGCCAAGCCGCCCCTCGCCACGCCCGGCAAGCCAAGAGCTAG
The DNA here is from genome assembly GCF_018294505.1 of Triticum aestivum. Taxonomy (NCBI): domain Eukaryota; kingdom Viridiplantae; phylum Streptophyta; class Magnoliopsida; order Poales; family Poaceae; genus Triticum; species Triticum aestivum. The sequence continues at coordinate 81,059,758 of NC_057798.1, forward strand.
CCGCCACCGCCACCCGACAGCCTCTGCCCATGTCGGCGCCGCCAAAGCCACCTCCGCTCCCCAGCTCGCCCCTGGAGCAGTGCCCAATCGTCCGCTAGCTCCTGCCGTCATCCCCAGCCACGCCACGTTGCCCTGCAAGCTACAGAGAGGCGGTTCGCCGGAGATCTTATCCAGCCGCCGCGGAACCGACCTCGACGAGCTATAAAAGGAGGCCCCCGAGCCTCCCCGAGCACACAGGAAGCCTTAGAATGCACCCCTAGTCCTCCCATGACAGCCAATCGACCCGGGGGAGGTCTTCTTCCCCACCTCCGGCAACTGCAGCCGCCACCACTGCCCCGGCCAATTCGGCACCACCAGGGCCTCCCACTCTCCGTTCTCTCCACCAAGAGCACCCTCATCCTCCCGTAAACCATTCCCACTACTCAATTTTGATCGAGGACCACCGTAGCCCCAAAACCACTCTGCTCCCGAAGCTCTCCGTCCGCCGTGAAGCTCACCGCCGACGACCCCGTCCACTTCCGAGGCCGTAACACCCACCGGCGGGACCGCCTCGACCCCCTGAACCCGTGGATGACTTCGGTTTCTCGAACGGAACCGCCAATCGCCGGCGGCGATCGCCGGAGTCCCGCCTCCGCTCGGGACAGAGAAAGAGGAGGGAGGAGACTGGTCAAACCTGACCAGTGGGCCCTCTGGACCCACTGTCAGCGACCCCGTGTCTGTCCACGTGGTTAAGTGGAGGCGTAAAGCCCCAAGTACGCCTCCTCTGCACCGAAAGTGTATTTCTATCTGAAACGTTTTCTTTTCTGTTTTATTTTAAATAACAGATTTTGACCACAACTTTGACTGGCTATAACTTTTTAAATATAACTCCAAATGAGTTGATTCTTTTTCCCACCTTCCTCAAATTTGGTCTAGTTTATTTTAAGATTTATTTGAAAAAATTTCAAACAACTTTTTTGTACTGTTTTTGAAATGTGTGTTAATTCAAATATATTTTTAAATAGAATTTTGGGGAGAGAGAAGAAGCTTTCAAAAGGTTTGGAGAGCACCCCACCCCTCCACAACATTGAAGGCAAGCATTCTGAATCCCGGCATAATATTTTGGTGTGATCGTGGATACATTTATAACACCACCGCATTTCGAAGGACTCGTTATTTCATGTGGTATGATCATATGCATGAGTGCATATTAGTGATTTCCAGGCTGTTGGAAATGAACACACTTGTGATAATATTCACCCTCATGTGCCTTGCATGCATACCGGCAGGAACCCGGGAAAACCTCAGCCTTGGGTAGGCATGAGTTTGTCGCCGGTCTTCGTCGGGACGGTTATGTCTGGTATGGCATGGTAAAGTGATATGAGCAGTGACCCTGTTGGTTGAAATATATTCGTTATACTAATCATGCAGGGAATACTTAAACCTCCTGAGTCGACCGTAGATCGAGTCTTGTGCCAGTAACCCCCATACTTGTTTCGTACTACCACTCGTCTCTACAGCAAGTAGAGTACGGTTCAGTAAGTTGTCAACCTCTTTCTAGCACACACCGTACAGAGAGGCCATGGTGGAAGGTACCGGTTGTAGCTGGTAGGCAAGCCACCTGGTCCGGGGGCATGGGTGTTTCCGGTTGGGACCGAGAGGGGAGGCCACCCCTTAGAGCGCGCGATATAAATTTGATCCCATGCTACGCGAGGTTGTAGCCTCCCCACTTAGAGTTGCTTAACAGGTGTCGTGGGTGATTCCAGACACGTGTGAGTTAAGCTGGTGTGTGCAAGTTAGGTGTGTTTTCAACAAAAAGACCGTAGACGGAATTAGTCCCGATGGACTAAAGAAATCCGTTACTCGTGGGTAAAGAGTACACCCTCTGCAGAGATTAAATCTATTCGAATAGCCGTGTCCATGGTTAAGGATTACAGTCTGGGATGGGTCGGGTGTCGGTCTTAGTGTCGGTCTTCGGAGGTGAACCGGTTAACCAGAAATGGAATTACTACTTGTGACTTGTGAGAACTATGATTATTATTATTGTTGACTAACCCATGATATTTTTGTTATTATCGAGTATCTCTGGGATGGTTCTACCTCCGGGATATTCACTATGATTGTTTATTTTAAAGCCCTTTATGTGGTGTCGCTCAGACGCCTGACTGTGGCATTTTTTTTAAATCCCTTTATGTGGTGTCGCTCAGACGCCCGACTGTGGCATTTCTTTTAAAGCCCTTTATGCGGTGTCGCTCAGACGCTCGACTGTGGCATTTCTTTTAAAGTCCTTTATGTGGTGTCGCTCAGACGCCCGACTGTCGCATTTCTTTTAAAGCCCTTTTATGTGGTGTCGCTCAGACGCCCGACTGTGGCATTTCTTTTAAAGCCCTTTATGTGGTGTCGCTCAGACGCCCGACTGTGGCATTTCTTTTAAAGCCCTTTATGTGGTGTCGCTCAGACGCCCGACTGTGGCATTTCTTTTAAAGCCCTTTATGAGGTGTCGCTCAGACGCCCGAGTGTGGCATTGCTTGTTATTTGTTTTCATAAATTTTAATACTACCATGTTATTGCATTTTTATAAATAACTTGCTTGCACGCATCAGAGTTTCATTTATCGTTTGTGACTGACGTCATGAGCATAAAATATTTTTAGCACAACATTGTTATATTATACCTGTGTTCATAATGTTTGCGAGTACATTCAAAGTACTCACTGGCTTGTCCCTGGCTATTGTCTTGGCCAGATTTTCTTGCTCGGAGAGGAGCGACGCAATGTCAGCCCCGTAACCCGCACAATGGAGATAGTACCTCGCGAAGATAGGAGTTAACCTGGTCAGCTGTTCCCGTATGAAATGGAGTCCCATAGACACTGATGTCTCACAAACCGCTTCCGCCATCAACCATTAGAAACCATTTGTTGTACTCTCAGGCCAGAATGGTCTTGTACTACATATGTTGTATTCTGCTTGGAATTTCTGTATCCAGTTGGAGCCTCATCAGCTAACAGTAATCCTGGGGCTGATGAGCACGACGGTCTTTTCTGGAAATTTATTACCCGGAAAAACCAGTCATGGCAGGCCGAACCGCTAGCCCCCGCCGCCCGCGGCCGGCCCACGCCGCCACGCCGGCCCGCCCTCCCCGAAACCACTCCCCACCGCCGGTCCGCTGCCGCACCGGTCATCCGTCTAGCAGCCACCCCCCCCCCCGCGCCGAGCTTTTTCTCTGCCGATCCCCACCCCACCGCTCATTGAACGCCCCCCAACCGCCGATGACTGCCAACCAGAGGTCTCACAACTTTGAATACCCACCGACCACTAATTTATTACCATTTCTGTCCTTCATATACGTGCTGACGGGTGGGCCCTATGGTAATGTGCGCTGCTGAATGTGGACCGTATATGTGGTTGCATGTTGCGTATGATGTCTAGCTTATTGGTTCTAACTTTGTTGAATTGCATCTGCTTACTTTACACATAATGCCTATGAATATGACATGTATTCCTGTTTCTACATCAGACTACTATTCTTGCATATCCCGCATCAGTCACTTATGATAAGGCACCTTTAAGTTGCCACTGTGATATTGGTTGTGTCTTTCATATGATTTCTAGCATGTACTGCTTCTAATTTGTTGAAACGCCATACAGTTTGAACTTGGCAGGGTGATATTGGTTGCATCTTTCATATGGTGTCTAGCTTGCAGTGCTTCTAATTTGTTGAAATGCCTTCTGCTTAGTTACCACATCATAGGTGTGAATATGTCACACCATCCTATTTTTCATACATATTCCATCCTTGCATCATGTGTTTTCCTTTCATCTGAGTAGTGTTCATTAGTATCATGCATGAATGAGTTCTGAAGAGCGAATTTTATTCCTTTTTCTTATTGGTTTGACTTCACAATGCAAAACCATTACAGCTGAAGGAAATTAGTCTGACAGTGGATGATGGTGGTCCTTCGGAGCAACTCAAACAGGGGGTCTCTACAGATTCTACTCCTCCATCCTCCCAACAAGATTCGCAAGACAACACAAGGCTGGACAGTCAATGTAGCTATGTAGATGATGAGCACATCTCCCCTACTCCACCATCACAGGTGCTTGCTCTAACTTGGCACTATTATATGTGGTTGCATGTTGTGTATGATGTCTAGCTTGTATTGCTTCTAACTTGAATTGCATCTGCTTACTTTACACATAATGCATGTGAATATGACACGTGTTCCTGTTTCTAGAACATATGTGTACATGATGAGCACATCTCCCCTACTCCACCATCACAGGTGCTTGCTCTTACTTGGAACTGTTATATGTGGTTGCGTTTTCCGTATGATGTCTAGTTTGTATTGCTTCTGATTATGTTGAATTGCATCTGCATAGCTTACAACTTATACCTGCAACGATCACTTACCCATAAGACACATTTAACTTGGGACTGTGATGTAGGTTGCATCTTCCATTGTCTTCTAGCTTGTACTGCTTCTAATTTCTTGAAATGGCACTTACGACGAGACACTTTTTACCTGGTAGAGTGATATTGGTTGCGTGTTCATATGGTGCCTAGCTTTCATTTCTTCTAATTTTGTTGAAATACCTTCCGCTTACTGTTTTTTCATACATATTCCATCCTCCTGTCATACATGTGAATATGAAACACTGTCCTTTTTTGTATATATATTCCATCCTCCTATCCTGCTCTTGCCTTACATCAAAGTAGTGTTCGTCTGTATCATGCATCAACCAGTTATGCAGAGCTAATTTTATTCATCTTCTTGTGGTTTTGACTTCATAAGGCAATATCAGAAAATAGGAAGGAAAAGAGTAAGTTAGGGGATGTTGGTGGTCCTCCGCACCGACGCAAATAGAGACTCTCTAGATTTTCCACTGCTACTGCTAATGAAGTTGAAGTCCCAAGTCTACATGATGAGTTCATCTCCCGTACTCCACCATCGGAGGTGCATGCTCTAAGTTGACAGTGTGATAATTGGTTTCATGTTGCATATGTTGTCTAGCCTATATTTCTTCTATTTTGATTAAATTGCACCTGCTGAGTTTATACGTTGTACGTGTGCATATGACATGGCTTTCTGTGTCTAAAATACACTGCATCTATCTATCATACCATGTTCTTACATCAAAGTACTGCTGTTGTGTATCCCGCATCAGTCACTCATGATTGGACACTTTTAACATGGCAGTTTGATAGTGGTTGCATCTTCCATTGATTTCTATGTTGTACTACTTCTAATTTTTCGAAAGCCACTTATGACAAGACACTTTTAACTTGGCAGAGTAATATTTGTTGCATCTTTCATATGGTGTCTAGCTTGCATTACTTCTATTTTCTTGAAAATCCTTCTGCTTAGTTTGCACATCGTAGCTGTGAATATGTCATGTCGTCCTATTTTTCTTACATATTCCATCCTCATACGGTTGTCTTACATCAAAGTATTGCTTGTCTGTATCATGCATCAATGAGTTCTGAAGAGTGATTTTATTCTTTTGTGTTGTGGGTACAACTTGACATGGCAAAGTCAAAAAAGTGCAAGGAAAATAATATAGTAGGGAGTGCTGTTACTCGTCGGGTGAAACAGAAAAGGATCTGCCGTCGAGATTCTGCTGGTACTTATAGTGCAGTAGAAGGTCCAAGTCCACCGGCTAAATCTACAAACACAGTATCACCTGCTCCACCAGCTGCAGCATCCTCTTCAACTATACCAGCATCTCTCATTCGTTTTCTCCGAAACTGACCAGTTCCCAAGCTGCCTTCACACCTAACACTACTTCTGAAGCACTGCTGACGCAACAGGACTTGGCAAGATCAGATGAAGCTCATGAGCATCAACACCAAGACGGTACCTGACCGAGTCAAGTTGCAGTTGCATGCTCCTTTATATGTACTCTCACAGTTTGATGTACACTAACACTTTCCATATTCATTGTTGAACTAGCACCACGGTGCAAGCGGAAACAGACATCAGGGATAATGCTTGACAGATTAACAAAATCTAAAGGAGGAAGAATGGAGATCCATTTTTAGGCAGGTTTAAAAAGGCCACATGATGCTACAGAGTCGGCCAAGTTAGTATCAGAGGTAGCCGTTCCCGTTAGGTGTCATGCACGTATCCTCCCAACATGGATCCAGTACAGGAATGAGAAAGACAATACCTAGTTTAACACCTTCCTTGACCATTTCTCTGTAAGTAATGTTATTCATCGCAATTAGTAATAGTTTCTTGCTCTATCCCATACTTTCTAGCTTCCTCCTAATAAGACTTATATTCTTTTTTCAGCAGATGAGGTTCAAGTTGGATCCGAAAGATGATGCAACTAAACAAGCATGCACTATGTTTTTCAGTCTGCTCTGCGACAGTATCGGTACCACCTTAGAGACTCTCAGTTTGAAGGCAAGGCTAACAATGAAATCACCCAAACATCTCTAGTGGAATATATTACAGATGAAGACTGGACAGCCCTTGTTAAACACTGGTCTGATCCAAAGTATCAGGTAGGCTATATGTATTTGATCAGACCACATATTGAACTTGTATTTATGTATGTGCCCTAAAAGTGTATCTTGTTCTAGGATAACTGTTTGAAGAACAAAACCAACCATTCTAAAGTGAAATTCCAACAGACAACAGGATCTCGTAGCTATATTGCACACCGTGAGGCTCTTGTAAATAGCTGCTACTTCCTTCTTTTTTGTGTGCCATATTATCGTATATATATTGACTTGTTCCAAATACAGAGGAAAGCCCGTGCGGACCAAAAAGAACCTGAACCGAATGCAGTGCAAATCTTCAAGGATTGCCACACCAGCAAGATGAAGGGCATGAGCACACCAGTTCAAGCCGCTGTTGTAAGTCCTTACTCCTCCTGCCTTGAACTGATTGGTATTGCGATGTGTTCATTTAAATACTTGGTTTGCAGCCAATGTCAGTTACTCTATTCACTTTTATACATAGTTGTCTTAACGTATCATTTCACCTTACATGGTTTAAAAGAGATGAAGGATATTCTTTTGGTCTTGATCTGTGATCTAGTTGTTATGTTCACGTGCGCACACAATGATAAGATAGCCTGTTTGTTTTATATCTGTTTGCCCATGATATGAATGATGTCATACTATGTTCATCCTACTTTAAACCATGTCTCTTTATCCTTAGATGTCAAAGAATGTGAGGAAATAGACAATACAGTAGGCATGCTACATGGACATATGTTCCGAAAGTGATTTCATTATGTAGTTGGCACTACAATACATGCTAATGTATTACAGTAGTTCACCAAAATAAGTTATGTATAAACGTTTAACCTACTTTGTTTGTTTTTGTCTCATTAGTAAATTATTTGGTACACTAATCTACAAGTTCAAACTTTCAGGAAGCTATGAAACAAATGATTGAACAGCCACAACCACCTGAAGGTGACGAGGCTACTACAGGCACAATGTCACCTCTTGCTGCAGTGCATCAGTATCTCTCCACTAACAGTGCAAAAAGCACCTTCCTACGTAATTCTGGGTTGGTTGTCAAGGTAACCTAATCCAAATCACCTTCTGAACAAAATCTTCCTGCAAGACAGAGTGATATATCTGTGCTCCAAACACAAGTCCAATCCCTAATGGACGTTGTTTCGGAAACAAGAATAGTGGTTGAGAAATGTCGTCAAGATAAGAATGGTTTTGAAACCAGACTATCAGACATTCGCTTCGTTGTTCAAGAGCAATGGCGGAAAAAAGGTGGCGATTGTGCTGCTCCATCAGATTCTATAGCCTGAAACATTAGCACTCAGGTCAAATGATCTGTGCTTCTATACATTTGATGGTGCTTTTATCTGGAAGGACTGTAAACTTTATGCCAACAGGCCATTTGTTGTATGGTTGGAATTTATTTTGTTGTGATACAACATTTATGATCCTGCCACAGGCTGCAGTAATTACGATGCTATTTTTGTATAGTGTAGGTTTAGCTTAGTAATGTATTCGGCCGAAAGCTTCGTAGGAGCCCAACATGCCAACATTCGTCGGGCCCATTCCAATTGGGCTAAAAACGATTACGGGCCGAAATTGGCATGTAGCCCACTAAAAATATCTGGGCCTAAATCAACATAAGCTTTCATATTTTTCTGGTAGGCCTGTGCCCATAGTGGGCCTTTAACAGGCCTAAACATAATTTGGGCCCTCAGTAAAATTAGGTCGTTTACAGGTGTAAATATCTCGAGCGCATAAAAAACATGGGCCTTTAATAGACCAAAAGTGAGATTGGGCCCTGATTGTGCCAAATAACCCACTGGACTTAGCAGGCCGAAATGGTGGCCCATTTACGATGTGGATCTTTGACAGGCCGAAATTCAAACGGGTCGTAAATGCGCCGACCTAATACACGGGCCTTTAACGGGCCAGAACTTTGGTCGGGCTAGATTATCGTCATTTTTATTGGGCTGTTAATGGGCCCAATATGACGTTGGGCCACATATGGCCCATGGTTTACGTTCGGTGTTAACAGGCTGGAAATGACAACAGGCCGAAAGTGGCCGAAATCTATAGTGGGCCTCTAACAGGCCGAATGTCAGACATGGCCGAATATGACCCGAATCCTTTACGGTCATTTATGGGCCAAAAGTTCTGATGGCCTGTAAATGGGCCCAAATGAAGCCGGACCTTTAACAGGCCGGAAATACACCGGGTCGTAATTCGGCCCAATTACTTAACGGACAGTTAACGGGCCAGAAGTGACCATGGGCCGTGTTGATGACAAGTTTAGGACAGGCCGTTGACGGGCCGATTTGACAGAGAATGTTGGGCCTTTAGCTGGGCTGGCCCATTATGGTCTGCAGAATCTTGTGGGCCTTTAGCTGGGCCGGCCCATTGTGGTCCGCAAAATCTTGTGGGCCTTTAGCTGGGCCGGCCCATTATGGTCTGCAAATTCGTGTGGGCCTTTAGCTGGGCCGGCCCATTATGGTCCGCTAAATTTTGTGGGCCTTTAGCTGGGCCGGCCCATTATGGCCCGCTAAATCTTACGGGCCTTCAGTTGGGTGTCGCGACCGGTTTTCCAGGACATTAATTTCCCAAAAAATGGCCCTTGTGCTCACCAGCCCCAGGATTACTATTAGCTGATGAGAAACCAACTTGATACAGAAAGTCCAAGCAAAATACATAATATGTAGTACAAGACCATTCTGGCCTATGAGTACAACACAAGGTTTCTAGTGGCTGATGGCGGAAGCGGTTTGTGGTTCATCAGCGTCTATGGGACTCCATTTCCCACAGGAACAGCTGACCTCGATAACTCCTATATTCGCGAGGCTGCTATCATCATTGCGTAGGTTCCGGGGCTGTCATCACAACGCTCCTCTCCATGCAAGAAATCTGGCCAAGACAATAGCCAGGTACAAGACAATGAGTACTTTGAATGTACTCGTAAACATTATGAACACAGGTATAACATAATGAATGATAATCATGCTCTGAATTATTTCATGATCACAACGTCAGTCCCGAATTAAAAAAATACATGATGCACGCAAGCAGGTTATTCATATACAACATGAATATGCAATGAGGGAGTAGAAATAGAATGCACCTATCGGGTGTCTGAAGCGACGCCTCGAAAGGATAATAACATAAAGCATGCCTCAGTCGGGCGTTTGAGCGACACCACATAAAGGGCTTATAAATAATTTCAAAATAACAGCATGGCCATAGTCGGGCGTCTGAGCGACCACCACATAAAGGGCTTATAAGTATTTAAATAACAAGCATGCCACAGTCGGGCGTCCTGGAGCGACACCACAAAAAGGGCTTATAAGTAATTTAAATAACAAGCCATGCCACATTCAGGCGTCTGAGCGACACCACATAAAGGCTATAATGAGAATAAATCATAGTGAAATAGTCCAGGAGTAGAAACCATCCCAGGGATACTCAATAATTCAAGATAATGTAACTGGTTAGGTCCATAATAATAGTACCATAATCATTCATGAGTCCAAGTCATGATCCATAGTACTAGTTTTAGGCAATTTTTTCCTCCGAAGGACCGACACTAAGACCGGACACTTGGACCCATCTCCAGACTGTAGTCCTTAACCATGGGACACGGCTATTCGAATAGATATATCTCTAGCAGGGGTGTACTCTTTACCCATGAGTAACCGGATTCCCTTTAGGTCCATCGGGACTAATTCCGTCTACGGTCTTTTATTGAAAACACACCTGACCTGCACACACCAGCCTGATCTTACCGGTGTCTGGAATCACCCACGACACTCGTTAAGCAAAACTCTAAGTGGGGAGGCTACAACCTCGACTAGCATGGGCTCACGAAATTTATAACATGCGCAAACTAGGGGAGCTACCCCCTCGGCTACAACCGGAAACACCCATGCCCCCGGACCAGGTGGCATGTCTCCCGGATGCAGCCGGTATCTTCCACCATGGCCTCTCTGTGGTGTGTGCTAGGAAGGGGTTGACAACTTACTGAACCGTACCCTACCTGTGGCAGGGACAATTGGTAGTACGAAACAAGTATGGGGGTTACTGGAACAAAACTCGATCTATGGTCGACTCAGGAGGTTAGGACATTTCCTGCATGATAAGCATAAGAAATATATTTCACACCAATCAGACAGAATTACCACTCGTCATACCTCACCATGCCTTACCGGACATAACCGTCTCGACGAAGAACTAGAGACAAGCTCGTGCCTACCCAAGATAGAGACTTTCCCGGATTCCTCCCGATAGGCATGAAAGGCATACGAGGGTGATTACTATTAGAAGCATATCAAATTCCAACAACAAGGAATCATCATTATGTACTCATTAATGTGATCATAACACCACATAAAATATTGAATGCTTCGTGTCAAGGTTACGTTGTATTTGCATCAAATGACTCAAAACAAATATTATGCCAGGGTTCAGAATGCTTGCCTTCAAGAGTATGCAAGAGGGGTGCACTTTTAGAAAGTTGCCTTCTTCTCCAAAAATCCTATTAAAAAATTAAATCAACACATAGTTTCTAAACTGCATAAAAAAGTTGTCTGGATTTTTTTCAAATAAATATGAAAATAAACTAGACAAAATTTGAGAAACAACAGAAAAAGAATCAAATCATTTGGATCTATATTTAAAAAGTTATAGCCAGTCAAAGATTAGTCAAAATTCTATTTTTAAATAAAAAACAAAAAAAAGAAAACGGTTCAGGCGTACGCTTTCGAAGGCGTATTCGGTGGAATACGCTACAATTTAAGCCAGCGTGGATCGGCTCGTGGGTCACTGACAGTGGGTCCCTTGGGCCCACTGGTCAGGTTTGACCAGTCGCCGCGCCTACTTTCTCCTCTGGCCGAGCAGAGGCGGAGCTCCGACGATGGCCGCCGATGAACGGTGGCTCCCCACGGGATTTCGAGGGCAGGGATGGATCCGCTAGTCCAGGGCGGTCCTCCCAGTGGTCGCTAGGTTGGCGGGGGTGGAGGGCATCGCCGAAGGTGAGCTCCGCGGCAGACGGTGGCTTCCGGAGGATTTGGGGTCCCGAGCTACGGTGGCTCCCGAGCCAAGTTTGAGAAGTGGGGTGGTTCCGCAAGGTCAAGGGGAAGAGGATGGGAGCACGGGAGGGATTAGGGGCCTCGGTCTTGGCCGAATTTTAACGGAACGTGGCGGTGGCCGAACCTGCCGGAGATGGGAGAGAGGATGGCCTCTGGCCAACTGGGGAGGAGGGGGGCTTCCTACTACTCGAGCAGGGCTGCTGACGAGCTTAGGCATGATTGGGAGGGCTATTTATAGCCCGGAGAGGTCGGTTCCCGCGGCCACGGATAAGAGCGTCGGCGAACCGCCGTTCTGTTGCTAGAAGGGCGACGTGGAGGCGATTGGAGCTGGTCGGCGCATTCCGACAAACTCCCCACTGCTCAAGGGGACGAGCTGGCGCGCGCGTATGGCTTGGGCGGTGCTGCCATGGCTGGGGCCTATTGCGGCCGTCAGCTAGCCGCCATGGCCGACCTAACGGTGGCGCTGTGGGGTGCCAGGAGGTGGCCGGGGCAGCTCTGCAATGAGGAAGGAGTCGGGGCGCGTTGGCTGTGCGTGGGGAGGGACCAGAACCATCGCGGGGAGGCGGCAGCGGGATGCGGTGACTCGGGCGCACGCACGTGCAAAATGCGCGCTCTGGCCGCGCCCAGAACACGCACGCCAGGCGTTCGACAAAATGCCAACACATTCTAGGCCTCTCTGATGCCTCTGCAACTAAACAGGGCTAGGCTAATGATAATGTGATAGCTAATAGACATGCTGGTAAGGTCATTCGAGCAACTTCCCAATGCAAGTCTAAAAGCATGCCAAAACTGGCCATGCTCCTAACCTGCTTGACGAAATGCCAGGGGTATCTAGGCATCTCTTCTGCTGGCCAAAGTCTCCAGTTTGGGGTCTCCTTGGATGCAAGTGATGATGGCAAGGTTATTAGGGCAAAACCAAAAACTTGTTAGTGCAAGTTTTTGAAAAAAATCAAATCTGGACAGAAAATAAAGTGCATTATTGCATGGACCAAAAATGCTCCAATGGGTCCAATCTCCTGGACTTAAGGGTTTGGTAGAGTGGTCTATAAGTAGGAAAAAGAATCATGGGTAAAAGGGCAAGTTAAAATATGGTTGCAGTAGAAAATACCAAACTGGGCCAGAGAGCAAAAGAGGATGATTTGCTCATTTTTTCAAATAACACCAGTGGGTCTTTGCATATAAATGAACTATATACTCCTACTAACATCCCCAAATTTTGGTGGAAATATTAAATAAATTTATCAAGGGGTTGTAGTGCAAAAGAGGCTCCAAGGCTTGTGAGAAACCTTTTTAAAAGAATTAAAGTTCAGGAAAAATAATTATAGAAATAAATCCACTGATAAAAGAAATTTTTTCTTGAGAGGGTATACAAGTCCAACAACATTTTTGTAAAGTTTTCTATTTGGTGGAAAACTCCACAAGTAAGAAGAAAAGAGTGGTTCTGAATCAAAAGAAAATCCAGAAAATAAAAATTTAATTTACCAAGGCAAAATTTTAATTAGTAAATCATGGTTAAATTTTTGGGGTGTTACAACACTACCCCCTTAAGAAAAATCTCGTCCTCGAGATTTGCTAAGGGCTGTTTTGAAAATATTACTCCTACCATCTCAAAGTAATATCGCAAAAATAACCATCCTACTCATGCAATTAAAACGTGGCTACAGTAAGTGGGAAATTAAGTGGTGTAAAGCTACAGTGTGGCATACTGGCGCTGCGTGGAAAAATCTATGGTTGGGGAAAACGGGGAATTTCTACTTTTGGTTACAGCAAATTTAGAATAAACTTCTAAATTACAAAAATACATTGGCCGCACCCGAGAGCTCGGTGCTCTCTCTGGCTGACAGGTGGACCCGGGGCCCACTGTCAGTCTCTTCTTCTACCTCTGGCTCTCTCTTCTTCTTCTCTCTCGCGCGCTTTCCCATGCTTTCTCCACCGGCGACGTCTAGCGTGTGAGCATCTAGGTCGTACTGCGGTAGTGCGTGGCGTGCTAGCTGCCGGTGCAGCGTGCACTCACCTCGCGGGCCAGTGCACTGTCGGCACTGCTCGCGGATTCGCCTCCGAACACCGGCGATCGAGCGACGAGCGGCGCTGGTGGACTTCGCCTATGATACACCGTTCTCGAGCTATAAAACGATCGATGTGCTCCTTTCTTCTTCCTCACACCTGGCCTCGCTTCTCCTTCTCCTTCCTTCTCCTCCATTTCCGTTTACAGGAGCTCAAAACCAGGCTCTAATGGCGGAGGTGATGCCGGACCGGTACGTGATCCTGATGTGTGGAGGGTTGGCGGCATTGCTGGGGTTCTCCGTGCTCTTGTGCGTGATCATCCTTAATGATCGTCGTGATGCTGCCGCTCGAGTATTAGCTCTCCGCGGTGGCGGTGATCATGAGGATTAAGTGCGGTGTCGGGTCCTAACTGTTGTCGGTGTGCTGGAGGCAATCTTGCACCCGAACAATCGCCCACTAATCTCTCCTTCAGAGGTTGTGTGTGCTAGGGAGGTGATCAGTTAGGTGCAACACGTGCACGTGCATTTGCAATTAGTGTACATGATCGAGTGGTTGTGGTTGTGAGTCTGCTGTCGTGGTGCTGCGTGAATAAGAATCTATGTCGTGAAGAGATATATGCCGCAACAACTCAGGAAAAATCTCACTTCAGAATTTACCGAGAGTGAAAACAGTTAATATAAATTAACAGCAATAAAAACTACTCACATTAATTGAAAGTAAAAATTTAATTCATCACATGAATTCAGGATACCACGCATAAGTTGCAACACATAAACAAAGGCTGGGACAATAAACATAGTAGTGACGTCTACAACGACAACGGTAAATGGACAGGGTCCTGAGAAAACGTCTCTGGTACTGGGGCACACTCTTCTTCTATCAGGGGAAGCAGATTGACTAGTCGATGAACGCGTCTTTCTTGGTCTGGCCTCAGTGGTCTGCCGATGGCGATCTGCGGATTTAAATCAGCGGGCTCTGGAGATAACCCATTACTCATTGGGTCAAACGCTCTTGAGCGATGACATACTAGGCAAGGTTGGCCAGTACTAGGTCTCTTTCGATTCGTCCACCGGGAAAAGATGCTACTTCTTCGGGTGCTGCACGACTCAGGAAGTAATAATACCCTCGCTCGCTGGCATAGGGTACCGCGAATCGAAGGCGAGAAAGCGCTTCGTACGCAGGAGCTTCTATGGCCATTTGCGGAGTCGGCATAGATTTCCCCATGAAGGAAACTCGTGGGTTTGGTGGAGGGATGTGCACCACTACCCAATATTTCGAGGTGGATGGGGTGATCCTCGATTTGAGCAACTCGTACTGGGGTGGATGGATAGCACTCATGGTATTGCAGGTAAAGTCCCACAATATTTTAACAAATCTACCTGGGGTTGCATCTGGAGTTCTCAGATAAAATACTAGGGCTCGGCATGGCAAAGAAATGGCTATGAGAGTTGTGCAAAAGGTGAGGGATACTTGGCAAGGTCACAAGGTGGCCTTTTATATAGCATTTGGGCGGGGTCATTTATCGCGGTGAGGGGCAACTAGTTTGTCGGCTCTGCTCTATGCGGTCGGGGTCAATGCTACGGATACACATATCTCACAAAAGTGACGTATTACTGTGGGTGTAGTCGCGGTGGTTTTTGGTAGCTACGCCCGGAATTAAAAATGCAACTACACGCCAACATACATATGCACGGCTACTATTCAAAACAGAGGCACACAAGCAGGCTGCGTCTAATTATGGCGATACAAGATCACACAATTACAGGGCGTTGACATACTAAGACTCGGTACTACTCGAGTGACTTAGTCTACCTTGTTAATATCTAAGCGGGCGTGCCTTGGGGATGTCGAGGCTTCTCCATGGGTTTCACCGTCGGGGTTAGCTGGATGGAGTTGAGGGGCTGCAGGGTCGGGGTAGCGATGATGACCCTCGTGGGGGTTGTTGGCTACAATCCCGTAGGAGCGTGTTCCCAAAAGGCGACGAAGCACTTCTGGGGACACCAAAGCATTTTGGTCGATGGCGGGGGCAGACCTCAAGGACTCAATCGGTTGTCCGAACAGCACGACTGGGTTTTCGGCGTCGGGCGCATCTTCTCCTCTCACCGGGGCTCAGCTAACTAGTTCTGCACGAGCTCCGATCAGATCAAGGGTGATTTGATCGAACAGTTCCTCTAGTGCACTTACCTAGCGCACTAGATGCAACAATGTAGGATCTGTCTCGTGATCTCCGTTGGCAACCTGGGGTGGCCTACCATACCTGTCACGGCTGGGGTAGTAGTAGAACGAGTGACAATTAACTCTGGGTGACAAGTGCGGGAGTTGAACTATAGCCTCTCGAGCAGCTAGTTGGATGGCTTGTGGCTCAAAGGAAGTTGTCCTTCCGATGAACCTGTAGGGGCGTTCTGGCTATAGCCCCCTACCATAGACGTGCACAGTGGCCCAGAATTGACGGCTCTCACCGCTCATGGGCCCTTGGTACACAACATATTCTGGGGGCTCTTCTAATGCAAAGGCACGGCGGGTGAGGTTTGCTAGCACGGTTACAAAACCTCCAAGGTTGGTTGTTGTGGTCTCATTGTGCACAATGGGTCCAGGCATTATGGCTCGGTTTGGGGAAGAGGTTGTGTTGTGCTGGGTTGAGGCTAGCGTTCCCTTTTTATAGAAAAAGGGGACGGAGACTTCCTTCGCAAGCTTGCGAATGAGACAATTTTAGGTGTCGGTCACTGGCGCGTGATCGACAGGCTAGGCTGATAGGTTGGGCACCGACTGCGAAAAGGTGTCGGGGTCACTGTGTGGCTATCTTACACGAGAAGCTTGGCCGGGGTTAGGTTAAGGTCTGGTGGAATGGTTAGTCTAGGTTTATTGACCTGGCTAAGATAGGATTAGCCAATGGTCAGTCTGGCTCTGATACCAAGGTTGTCGCGACCGGTTTTCCAGGATATTAATTTCCCAGAAAATGGCCCTTGTGCTCACCAGCCCCAGGATTACTGTTAGCTGATGAGACACCAACTTGATATAGAAACTCCAAGCAAAATACATAATATGTAGTACAAGACCATTCTGGCCTATGAGTACAACACAAGGTTTCTAGTGGCTGATGGCGGAAGCCGTTTGTGGTTCATCGGCATCTATGAGACTCCATTTCCCACAGGAATAGCTGACCTGGATAACTCCTATCTTCGGGAGGCTGCTATCATCATTGCGTAGGTTCCAGGGTTGTCATCGCAACGCTCCTCTCCATGCAAGAAATCTGGCCAAGACAATAGCCAGGGACAAGCCAGTGAGTACTTTGAATGTACTCGCAAACATTATGAACACATGTATAACATAATGAATGATAATCATGCTCTAAAATATTTCATGATCACAACATCAGTCCCGAATTAAAAGAAAAATCCATGATGCACGCAAGCAGGTTATTCATATACAACATGAATATGCAATGAGGGAGTAGAAATAGAATGCACCTATCGGGTGTCTGAAGCGACGCCTCGAAAGGATAATAACATAAAGCATGCCTCAGTCGGGCGTCTAAGCGACACCACATAAAGGGCTTATAAATAATTTAAATAACAAGCATGCCACAGTCGGGCATCTGAGCGACACCACATAAAGGGCTTATAAGTAATTTATACGACAAGCATGCCACAGTCGGGCGTATGAGCGACACCGCATAAAGGGCTTATAAGAGAATAATTACAGTGAATATTCAGGAGGTAGAACCTTCCCAGGGATACTCAATAATTCAAATAATGTAAATGGTTAGTCCATAATAATAGTAATCATAATCATCATGAGTCACAAGTCATGATCCATGTTCTGGTTTAGCATTTTTTCCTCCAAAGACCGACACTAAGACCGACACTAAGACCGACACTTGACCCATCCCAGACTGTAGTCCTTAACCATGGACACAGCTATTCAAATATATATTATCTCTGCAGAGGGTGTACTCTTTCCCAACGAGTAACGGATTCCTTTAGTCCATCGGGACTAATTCCGTCTACGGTCTTTTAATTGAAAACACACCTGGCCGCACACACCAGCCTGACTTACCGGTGTATGGAATCACCCACGACACTCGTTAAGCAAAACTCTAAGTGGGGAGGCTACAACCTCGACTAGCATGGGATCACAAAATTTATAACGCGCGCAAACTAGGGGAGCTACCCCCTCGGCTACAACTAGAAACATCCATGCCCCCGACCAGGTGGCATGTCTACCAGATGCAGCCGGTATCTTCCACCATGGCCTCTCTGTACGGTGTGTGCTAGGAAGGGGTTGACAACTTCACACACCATACCCTACCTGTGGCAGGGACAAGTGGTAGTACGAAACAAGTATGGGGGTTACTGGAACAAGACTCGACCTACGGTCGACTGAGGAGGTTAGGACATTTCCTGCATGATAAGCATAAGAAATATATTTCACACCAATCATACAGAATTACCACTCGTCATACCTCACCATGCCTTACCGGACATAACCGTCTCGACGAAGAACTAGAGACAAGCTCGTGTCTACCCAAGACAGAGACTTTCCCGGATTCCTCCCGATAGGCATGAAAGGCATACGAGGGTGATTACTATCAGAAGCATGTCAAATTCCAACAGCAAGGAATCATCATTATGTACTCATGAATGTGATCGTAACACCACATAAAATATCGAATGTTTTGTGTCAAGATGACGTCGTATTTGCATCAAATGACTCAAAACAAATATTATGTCAAGGTTCAGAATGCTTGCCTTCAAGAGTATGCAAGAGGGGTGCACTTTTAGAAAGTTGCCTTCTTCTCCAAAAATCCTATTAAAAAATTAAATCAACACATAGTTTCAAAACCGCACAAAAAAGTTGTCTGAATTTTTTTCAAATAAACATGAAAATAAACTAGACAAAATTTGAGAAACAACAGAAAAAGAATCAAATCATTTGGATCTATATTAAAAAAGTTATAGCCAGTCAAAGATTAGTCAAAATTCTATGTTTAAATAAAAATAAAAAAAGAAAACGGTTCGGGAGTACGCTTTCGAAGGCGTATTCGGTGGAATACGCTTCCACTTAAGCCAGCGTGGATCGGCTCGTGGGTCACTGACAGTGGGTCCCTTGGGCCCACTGGTCAGGTTTGACCAGTTGCCGCGCCTCCTTTCTCCTCTGGCTGAGCAGAGGCGGAGCTCCGGCGATGGCCGCCGACGAACGGCGGCTCCCCACAGGATTCCGAGGGCAGGGATGGATCCGCCAGTCCAGGGCGGTCCTCCCAGTGGTCGCTAGGTTGGCGGGGGTGGCGGGGGTCGCCGGCGGCGAGCTTCGCGGCGGACAGTGGCTTCGGGAGGATTTGGGGTCCCGAGCTATGGTGGCTCCCGATCAACTTTGAGAAGTGGGTGGTTCCGCAAGGTCGAGGGGAAGAGGATGGGAGCACGGGAGTGGTTAGGGGCCTCGGTCTTGGCCGGATTTTACCGGAACATGGCGGCGGCCGAACCTGCCGGAGATGGGAGAGAGGATGGCCTCTGGCCAACTGGGGAGGAGGGGGGCTTCCTACTACTCGAGCAGGGCTGCTGACGAGCTTAGGCATGATTAGGAGAGCCATTTATAGCCCAGAGAGGTCGGTTCCCGAGGCCGTGGATAAGAGCGCCGGTGAACCGCCGTTATGTTGCTAGCAGGGCGACGTGGAGGCGATTGGAGCTGGTCGGCGCATTCCGACGAACTCCCCACTGCTCAAGGGGACGAGCTGGCGCGCGCGTATAGCTTGGGCGGTGCTGCCACGGCCCGGGCCTGCTGCGGCCGTCAGCTAGCCGCCTTGGCCAACCTGACGGTGGCGCTGTGGGGTGCCAGGAGGTGGTTGGGGCGGCTCTGCGATGAGGGAGGAGTCGGGGCGCATTGGTTGTGCGTGGGGAGGGACCAGAACGAGCGCGGGGAGGCGGCAGCGGGACACGGCGACTTGGGCGCACACACGTGCAAAACGCGCGCTCTGGCCGCGCCCAGAACACGCACGCCAGGCGTTCGACAAAATTCCAACACGTTCTAGGCGTCGCTGATGCCTCTGCAACTAAACAGGACTAGGTTAATGATAATGTGAGAGTGAATAGACATGCTGGTAAGGTCATTCGATCAACTTCCCAATGCAAGTCTAAAAGCATGCCAAAACTGGCCATGCTCCTAACCTGCTTGACGAAATGCCAGGGGTATCTAGGCATCTCTTCTGCTGGCCAAAGTCTCCAGTTTGGGGTCTCCTTGGGTGCAAGTGATGATGGCAAGGTTATTAGGGCAAAACCAGAAACTTGTTAGTGCGAGTTTTTGAAAAAATCAAATCTGGACAAAAAATAAAGTGCATTATTGGATGGAACAAAAATGCTCCAATGGGTCCAATCTCCTGGACTTAAGGGTTTGGTAGAGTGGTCTATAAGCAGGAAAAAGAATCATGGGTAAAAGGGCAAGTTAAAATATGGTTGCAGTAGAAAATACCAAACTGGGCCAGAGAGCAAAAGAGGATGATTTGCTCATTTTTTCAAATAACACCAGTGGGTCTTTGCATATAAATGAACTATATACTCCTACTAACATCCCCAAATTTTGGTGGGAATATCAAATAAATTTTATCAAGGGGTTGTAGTGCAAAAGAGGCTCCAAGGGTTATGAGAAACCTTTTTAAAAGAATTAAAGTTCAGGAAAAATAATTATAGAAATAAATCCACTGATAAAAGAATTTTTTTCTTGAGAGGGTATACAAGTCCAACAACATTTTTGTAAAGTTTTCTATTTGGAGGAAAACTCCACAACTCAGAAGAAAAGAGTGGTTCTGAATCAAAAGAAAATCCAGAAAATAAAAATTTAATTTACCAAGGCAAAATTTTAATTAATAAATCATGGTTAAATTTTTGGGGTGTTACATTGGGCCGGCCCATTTTAACTTTGTGGGCCACTTTTGGGCCGGTCCACGTGTCGACATATCATAGGCCCATCTCGACCGTTGGATGAGTGACACCTGTGCCAACGCGGAGCTGACGCGTGGATCCGTCAGCCAATGAGAATTTTACAGGTGGAAAATCGGCATTGGTCGTGGCTGTTAACGGGTTATCGGATCCAAAATCCGACCCGATAGCTTAAGGGCGTTCCATTATGGTGGATGCCACGTGTCGGTCACCCTTGACGAAAGCACTTCTGTGACGCGCGATTTATCGTTATGGAAGTGGACACTTCCGTGATGATAATTTTGGTAATGTCATGGAACACTTCTACGACAGCACATGTATGACTATCTTGATTCTGTCGTAAATTTGTCATGGATGTACATGCATGACAGAAAACGCGACCTACTGTGACAAACACGTATCATCATGGAAGTGTATTTTTTTTTGTAGTGTGTCGGGGTGCCCTCCCCCCCCCCTCGGGCGGTCTCTAGATCGAGCACCCATCCGGTGGCCCTGGCGGTCTTGGGCGTTGTTCGGCACCGAGAGGGTGTAGGCCACGGTGAATAACCGCTTCTTCGTGTTAGTGCATGTCATCGCGAGATGACAGACCAAGTCTAGGCCCGTTATGTCACGGGATCACCCACCGAAGACTCTGTCTCGCGGATGAACGCAGCCGGGCCTCGATGTTCCCGCCCCGTGTGTGTAGTTTGTGAGGCACGTGCCACGTCAAGAGGTGCGTTGCTTATTCAAATAGCACACCACCCCTGCATGCATATGCATGGGCCACACGCATGTAGGGTGCCCTCCCCCCTCGGGCGGTCTCTATATCGAGCACCCATTTGGTGGCCCCGGTGGTCTAGGGCGTTGATCGGCACCGAGAGGGTGTAGTCCACGGTGAATAACTGCTTCTCCATGTTAGTGCATGTCCTCGTGAGATGACAGACCAAGTCTAGGCTCGTTCTGTCACGGGATCACCCATCGAAGACTTTGTCTCGAGGACAAACGCAGCCGGTCCTAGACGTTCCCGCACTTGTCTGTGGTTTGTGAGGCACGTGCCACGTCAAGGAAGTGTGTTGCTTATTCAAATAGCACACCACCCCTACATGCATATGCATGGGCCACACGCATGTAGGGGTGCCCTCCCCCCCCCCCCCGGGGTGGTCTCTAATCGAGCACCCATCCGGTGGCCCCGGCGGTCTAGGGCGTTGTTCGGCACTGAGAGGGTGTAGTCCATGGTGAATAACCGCTTCTTCGTGTTATTGCATGTCATCGCGAGATGACAAACCCAGTCTAGGCACGTTCTGTCACGGGATCACCCACCGAAGACTCTGTCTCGCGGACGAACGCAACCGGTCCTCGATGTTCCCGCCCCATGTGTGTGGTTTGTGAGGCACGTGCCACGTCAGGAGGTGCGTTGCTTATTCAAATAGCACACCACCCCTGCATGCTTATGCATGGGCCACACGCATGTAGGGGTGCCCCCCTCCCTCGGGCGGTCTGTATGTCGAGCACCCATCTGGTGGCCCTGGCGGTTTAGGGCGTTGATCAGCACCGAGAGGGTGTAGTCCATGGTGAATAACTGCTTCTCCGTGTTAGTGCATGTCATCGCGAGATGACAGACCAAGTCTAGGCCCGTTCTTCAAGATAGTCTATGGGTATCGAGAGGGAATGTGTCCGGTTTGTGCAGGAAGTGCGGGTCCTGTTGCTTCGTTGGCCTCGAAACTTCTTGTGCTCTCAAAGGAGGCCATTGCATGTATATGCATGGGCTATCCGGTGGCCCCTGCGGTCTAGGAAGTTGACCGGTACCGAGAGAGGGGGCAGGCCACGGTCAACAACTGCTTCTTCTCATGTTTATTACTTTACACTCTTTAAAGTTCTCTCTCGGTGACGATCAAGAAAGTTGACCGGCACCGAGAGAGGGGGTAGGCCACGGTCAACAACTGCTTCTTCTCATGTCTTTTACTTTACACTCTTTAAAGTTGAGTTTTGAACAAATCTAACCCAAAAGGCATATATATATATATATATATATATATATGTGTGTGTGTGTGTGTGTGTGTGTGTGTGTGTGTGCGTGCGTGCGTGTGTGTGTGCGTGTGTGTGTGTGTGTGTGAGTGCATCAAAAGTCTTTTATATATCAAAAAATTCATCAAAAGTCATGGAATTTTCAAACTTTGGTCGTAAAAACATATGAAATATGAGATACAAAAAAGATAGTGCCAAACAAAAACACAAAGAGAAGGGAAAAAATATTTGAGTAGTACTTACCGAGGGTCGACTATCAGCTCTCGGTAATGGCCACTTTTTTCGAGAGCTGCTCTCGATAAATCATCTAACTTAGATCTTTTTCCTTTTTGTGCATTCTCGATAATATGCATTATACTTTTTTTGTTGTTTTCTTCCATGCTTCGCAAACAACCTTAGCACATCATAATTACCGTCTTGTGTGTTCTTGTTCAGATGGGCCTCGCCCGGTTCCAGAGACCGGCACCCACCGGTGGCCCGGCGGTCTAGGGCATTGTTCGGCACCTAGAGGGGGTAGGCCACGGGGAATAACTGCTTATGCATGTTAGTGCATCAAAAGTCTTTTATCGAAAAAATTCATTAAAAGTCATGGAAAAACTTTGGTCGTAAAAACATATGAAATATGAGATACAAAAAAGATAGTGCCAAACAAAAACACAAAGAGAGGGAAAAAATATTAGAGCAGTACTTACGGATGGCGTCTATCGGCTCTCGGTAATGGACTCTTTTTACGAGGGTGACTCTCGGTAAAGCATCTAACCTAGATGTAGGGGGACATATTTACTGAGAGCAGCTCTCGATAAATCATCTAACCTAGATCTAGAGTTGATTTCTTTTCTGAGAGCCGCACTGACAAGCACTCGGTAAATGTGATGTCGACTACTTAAGCATATTTTCCCCCTGTTGTTTCTTCTCTCTGCTCCCCACCGACCGGCGCCCCTCCACTCCTCTCCTCTCCTCTGCTTCCCACCGACCGGTGCCCCTCCACCGACCGGCGCCCCTCCACCGACCGGCGCCCCCTCCACCGCCGCCCCCCACACCACACCGAGCTCCTCCCTCCGATGAGCCCCCCCTCCTCCTCTCCATGTGTGCATAGATAGATGGATGCATAGATAGATAGATGGATTGATAGATGGATGCATAGATAAGGATTGATAGATGGATGCATAGATAGATGTATGGATTGATAGATGGATGGATGGATTGATAGATGGATGGATGCCATGTAGATACAATTTTTTATTTTTAAAAAGAAAAAATGTAGATAATTGTTTATAATGTTGTATGCATGGATACTATGTGTGGATGTGACCGATGAGATACGTGAGATAGTGTCAATGAGAGTTGTTCTTGGAGGAAGAAAAATCAACTTTTGAGCGATGACGGTTGATTTGGGTGAGCTCCTCATGTTATATCTTGATAACGCACGAGGGGCTCACCCAACTCAACCATCACCGAAAGTTGAAATACCCGTGAGAGAGTGTCCACCATATATACCACCACCAGCGAGAGTGTCCACCGTATATACGTGAGAGAGTGTCGATGAGAGTTGTTCTGCGTGAGCTCTTCATGTTATATCTTTGATGTTTGATTCTTATGCTATTTTTTATTGTGTGATGAAAGGTGTTAGCATTGATCAATTTTTTGGCTATGGCTTCCTCCAATGGCGAAGCTTCCATTAGGGTCGACTCCACGGAGAAGGAGAAGAGCGCCGACGACCGCTTGGAGGCATTCCTTGAGAAGAACCCACAGCTGATCCTAATGAAGTTTTTTGTGGATCTGGCCAAGAAGAATCCCCCAGCTAAGGAGGGCAAGGCTACACCACGTAAGGAGCCATTGAGTCCACCGACCATCATTCCTGATGACGCTTGGTCCTCCACTGTGGGGGATGCCCCCACGTGCTCTGACTCGACGACTGGTTTCACCGACTACACCTCGGAGTAGTCACCTAGATAGTTTGACGTTGATTTAGTGGTATAGTTTGTTGGAAATATACCCTAGAGGCAATAATAAAATGATTATTACTATATTTCCTTGTTCATGATAATTGTCTATTATTCATGCTATAATTGTGTTATCCGGAAATCGTAATACATGTGTGAATACATAGACCACAACATGTCCCTAGTGAGCCTCTAGTTGACTAGCTCATTGATCAACTGATAGTCATGGTTTCCTGACTATGGACATTGGATGTCATTGATAACGGGATCACATCATTCGGAGAATGATGTGATGGACAAGACCCAAACCTAAGCATAGCACAAGATCGTGTAGTTCGTTTGCTAGATCTTTTCCAATGTCAAAGTATCATTTCCTTAGACCATGAGATCGTGTAACTCCCGGATACCATAGGAGTGCTTTGGGTGTACCAAACGTCACAACGTAACTGGGTGACTATAAAGGTATACTACGGGTATCCCCGAAAGTATCTGTTGGGTTGACACGGATCGAGACTGGGATTTGTCACTCCGTATGACGGAGAGGTATCTCTGGGCCCATTTGGTAATGCATCATCATAATGAGCTCAATGTGACCAAGTGGTTGGTCACGGGATCATGCATTATGGTACGAGTAAAGTGACTTGCCGGTAACGAGATTCAACGAGGTATTGGGATACCGACGATCGAATCTCGGGCAAGTAACATACTGATTGACAAAGGGAATTGTATACGGGATTACTTGGATCCTCCACATCGTGGTTCATCCGATGAGATCATCGTGGAACATGTGGGAGCCAACATGGGTATCCAGATCCCGCTGTTGGTTATTGGCCGGAGAGCTGTCTCGGTCATGTCTACGTGATTCCCGAACCTGTAGGGTCTACACACTTAAGGTTCGGTGACACTAGGGTTGTAGAGATATTAGTATGCGGTAACCCAAAAGTTGTTCGGAGTCCCAGATGAGATCCCGGACGTCACGAGGAGTTCCGGAATGGTCCCGAGGTGAAGAATTGTACATAGGAAGTCCAGTTTCGGCCACCGGGAAAGTTTCGGGGGTCACCGGTATTGTACCAGGACCACTGGAAAGGTCCCAGGGGTCCACCGGGTGGGCCCACCTATCCCGGAGGGCCACATGGGCTGAAGAGGGAAGGGAACCAGCCCCTGGTGGGCTGGTGCGCCCCCCTTGGGCCTCCCCTGTGCCTAGGGTTGGAAACCCTAGGGGTGGGGGGGCGCCCCACTTGACTTGGGGGGCAAGTCCCCCCCCCTAGGCTGCCCCCCCCCTTGAGATGGGATCTCTAGGGGGGCGGCGCACCCCCTAGGCCCCCTATATAAAGAGGGGGAGGGAGGGCAGCCGCACCATAGTCCCTGGCGCCTCCCTCTCCCACGTACCACCTCTCCCTCTCGCTGAGCTTGGCGAAGCCCTGTCGAGATCGCCGCTACTTCCACCACCATGCCATCGTGCTGCTGGATCTCCATCAACCTCTCCTTTCCCCTTGCTGGATCAAAAAGGAGGAGACATCTTCTCCAACCATACGTGTGTTGAACGCGGAGGTGCTGTCCGTTCAGCACTAGGATCTTCGGTGATTTGGATCACGACGAGTACGACTCCCTCAACCCCGTTCTCTTGAACGCTTCCGCTCGCGATCTACAAGGCTATGTAGATGCACTCCTCTCTCTCGTTGCTAGATGACTCCATAGATTGATCTTGGTGAAGCGTAGAAATTTTTTATTTTCTGCAACGTTCCCCAACAGTGGCATCATGAGCTAGGTCTATGCGTAGTTTCTATGCACGAGTAGAACACAAATTTGTTGTGGGCGTAGATGTTATCAATTTTCTTGCCACTACTAGTCTTATCTTGTTTCGGCGGCATCGTGGGATGAAGCGGCCCGGACCGACCTTACACATACGCTTACGTGAGACAGGTTCCACCGACTAACATGCACTAGTTGCATAAGGTGGCTAGCGGGTGTCTGTCTGTCCCACTTTAGTTGGATTGGATTCGATGAAAAGGGTCCTTATGAAGGGTAAATAGAAATTGGCATATCACATTGTGGTTATACGTAGGTAAGAAACGTTCTTGCTAGAACCCTATTGCAGCCACATAAAAACATGCAACAACAATTAGAGGACGTCTAACTTGTTTTTGCGGCATATGCCTTGTGATGTGATATGGCCAAAAGGTTGTGATGAATGATATATATGTGATGTATGAGATCATGTTCTTGTAATAGGAATCACGACTTGCATGTCGATGAGTATGACAACCGGCAGGAGCCATAGGAGTTGTCTTACTTATTGTATGACCTGCGTGTCAATGATTAAATGCCATGCAATTACTTTACTTTATTGCTAAACCGTTAGCCATAGTAGTAGAAGTAATAGTTGGCGAACAACTTCATGGAGACACGATGATGGAGATCATGATGATGGAGATCATGGTGTCATGCCGGTGACGAAGATGATCATGGCGCCCCGAATATGGAGATCAAAGGAGCAATATGATATTGGCCATATCATGTCACTATTTGATTGCATGTGATGTTTATCATGTTTTGCATCTTATTTGCTTAGAACGACGGTAGTAAATAAGATGATCCCTCATAATAATTTCAAGAAAGTGTTCCCCCTAACTGTGCGCCGTTGCAAAAGTTCGTTGTTTTGAAGCACCACGTGATGATCGGGTGTGATAGATTCTAACGTTCACATACAATGGGTGTAAGACAGATTTACACATGCATAAACACTTAGGTTGACTTGACGAGCCTAGCATGTACAGACATGGCCTCGGAACACAAGAGACCGAAAGGTCGAACATGAGTCGTATAGAAGATACGATCAACATGGAGATGTTCACCGATGATGACTAGTTCGTCTCACGTGATGATCGGACACGGCCTAGTTGACTCGGATCATGTATCACTTAGATGACTAGAGGGATGTCTAATATGAGTGGGAGTTCATTAAATAATTTGATTAGATGAACTTAATTATCATGAACTTAGTCTAAAAACCTTTGCAAAATGTCTTGTAGATCAAATGGCCAACGCTCATGTCAACCTCAACTTCAACGCATTCCTAGAAAAAACCAAGCTGAAAGATGATGGCAGCAACTATATGGACTGGGTCCAGAACCTGAGGATCATCCTCATAGCTGCCAAGAAAGCATATGTCCTAGAAGCACCGCTAGGTGAAGCACCCATTCCAGAGAACCAAGACGTTATGAACGCTTGGCAGTCACGTGTTGATGATTACTCCCTCGTTCAGTGCGGCATGCTTTACAGCTTAGAACCGTGGCTCCAAAAGCGTTTTGAGCAACACGGAGCATATGAGATGTTCGAAGAGCTGAAAATGGTTTTCCAAGCTCATGCCCGGGTCGAGAGATTTGAAGTCTCCGACAAGTTCTACAGTTGTAAGATGGAGGAAAATAGTTCTGTCAGTGAGCACATACTCAAAATGTCTGGGTTGCACAACCGCTTGTCCCAGCTAGACATTAACCTCCCGGACGAGGCGGTCATTGACAGAATCCTTCAGTCGCTCCCACCTAGCTACAAGAGCTTTGTGATGAACTACAATATGCAGGGGATGGTGAAAACTATTCCTGAAGTATTTTCAATGCTGAAATCAGCGGAGGTGGAAATCAAAAAGGAACATCAAGTGTTGATGGTCAAGAAAACCACTAGTTTCAAGAAAGGCAAGGGTAAGAAGAACTTCAAGAAGGACGGCAAGGGAGTCGCCGCGCCCGGTAAGCCAGTTGCCGGGAAGAAGCCAAAGAATGGACCCAAGCCTGAGACTGAGTGCTTTTATTGCAAAGGGAAGGGTCACTGGAAGCGGAACTGCCCCAAATACTTAGCGGACAAGAAGGCCGGCAACACTAAAGGTATATGTGATATACATGTAATTGATGGGTACCTTACCAGTACTCGTAGTAGCTCCTGGGTATTTGATACCGGTGCGGTTGCTCATATTTGTAACTCAAAACAGGACTTGCGCCATAAGCGGAGACTGGCGAAGGACGAGGTGACGATGCGCGTCGGGAATGGTTCCAAGGTCGATGTGATCGACGTCGGCACGCTACCTCTACATTTACCTATGGGATTAGTTTTAAACCTCAATAATTGTTATTTAGTGCCAGCTTTGAGCATGAACATTGTATCTGGATCTCGTTTAATACGAGATGGCTACTCATTTAAATCCGAGAATAATGGTTGTTCTATTTATATGAGAGATATGTTTTATGGTCATGCCCCACTGGTCAATGGTTTATTCTTAATGAATCTCGAACGTGATGTTACACATATTCATAGTATGAATACCAAAAGATGTAAGATTGATAATGATAGTCCCACATATCTGTGGCACTGCCGCCTTGGTCACATTGGTGTCAAACGCATGAAGAAGCTCCATACAGATGGACTTTTGGAGTCTCTTGATTTCGAATCATTTGACACGTGCGAACCATGCCTCATGGATAATATGACCAAGACTCCGTTCTCCGGAACAATGGAGTGAGCAACCAACTTATTGGAAATTATACATACTGATGTGTGCGGTCCAATGAGCGTTGAGGCTCGCGGTGGCTATCGTTATGTTCTCACCCTCACTGATGACTTAAGTAGATATGGGTATGTTTACTTGATGAAACACAAGTCTGAGACCTTTGAAAAGTTCAAGGAATTTCAGAATGATGTAGAGAATCAACATGACCGAAAAATAAAGTTCTTACGATCAGATCATGGAGGAGAATATTTCAGTCACGAATTTGGTACGTACTTAAGGAAATGTGGAATCATGTCATAACTCATGCCGCCTGGAACACCTCAGCGTAACGGTGTGTCCGAACATCGTAATCGCACTTTATTGGATATGGTGCGGTCTATGATGTCTCTTGCCAATTTACAACTATCATTTTGGGGATACGCTTTAGAGACAGCCACATTCACTTTAAATAGGGCACCGTCTAAATCCGTTGAGACGACACCGTATGAATTATGGTTTGGGAAGAAACCTAAGTTGTCGTTTCTAAAAGTTTGGGGATGCGATGCTTATGTCAAGAAACTTCAACCTGAAAAGCTCGAACCCAAGTTGGAAAAATGCGTCTTCATAGGATACCCTAAGGAAACCATTGGGTATACCTTCTACCTCAGATCCGAAGGCAAGATCTTTGTTGCCAAGAATGGGTCCTTTCTGGAGAAAGAGTTTCTCTCGAAAGAAGTAAGTGGGAGGAAAGTGGAACTTGATGCAGTACTACCTCTTGAACCGGTAAGTAGCGCAGCTCAGGAAGATGTTCATGTAGTGCCTGCATCGACTGGAGAGGAAGTTAATGATGATGATCAAGGTACTTCGGATCAAGTTACTACTGAACTTCATAGGTCCACAAGGACAAGTTCCACACCAGAGTGGTATGGCAACCCTGTCCTGGAAATCATGTTGTTAAACAACGATGAACCCTTGAACTATGAAGAAGTGATGGTGGGCCCAGATTCCAACAAATGGCTTGAAGCCATGCAATCCGAGATAGGATCCATGTATGAAAACAAAGTATGGACTTTGACAGACTTGCCGATGATCGGCGAGTGATAGAGAACAAATGGATCTTTAAGAAGAAGACAGACGCGGATGGTAATGTTACCATCTATAAAGCTCGACTTGTCGCTAAGGGTTATCGGCAAGTTCAAGGGGTTGAATACGATGAGACTTTCTCTCCCGTAGCGAAGCTGAAGTCCGTCTGAATCATGTTAGCAATTGCCGCATACCATGATTATGAGATATGGAAAATGGACGTCAAAACGGCATTCCTTAATGGCTATCTTAAGGAAGAACTGTATATGATGCAGCCGGAAGGTTTTGTCGATCGTGAGAATGCTAACAAGGTATGCAAGCTCCAGCGATCCATTTATGGGCTGGTGCAAGCATCTCGGAGTTGGAACATTCACTTTGATGAGATGATCAAAGCGTTTGGTTTATGCAGACTTATGGAGAAGCCTGCGTTTACAAGAAAGTGAGTGGGAGCTCTGTAGCATTTCTCATATTATATGTAGATGACATACTTTTGATGGGAAATGATATAGAAATTTTGGACAGCATTAAGGCCTACTTGAATAAGTGTTTTTCAATGAAGGACCTTGGAGAAGCTGCTTACATATTAGGCATCAAGATCTATAGAGATAGATCGAGACGCCTCATAGGTCTTTCACAAAGCACATACCTTGATAAGATATTGAAAAAGTTCAATATGGATCAGTCCAAGAAGGGGTTCTTGCGTGTGTTGCAAGGTGTGAAATTGAGCTCGGCTCAGTGCCCGACCATGGCAGAAGCTAGAGAAAAGATGAGTGTCATCCCCTATGCCTCGGCTATAGGGTCTATTATGTATGCCATGCTGTGTACCAGACCTGATGTAAACCTTGCCGTAAGTTTGGTAGGAAGGTACCAAAGTAATCCCGGCATGGAACACTGGACAGCGGTCAAGAATATCCTGAAGTGCCTGAAAAGGACTAAGGATATGTTTCTCGTTTATGGAGGTTACGAAGAGCTCGTCGTAATGGGTTACGTCAACGCTAGCTTCGACACAGATCTAGATGACTCTAAGTCACAAACCGGATACGTGTATATTTTGAATGGAGGGGCAGTAAGCTGGTGCAGTTGCAAGCAAAGCGTCGTGGCGGGATCTACATGTAAAGCAGAGTGCATGGCAGCCTCGGAGGCAGCGCATGAAGCAATATGGATGAAGGAGTTCATCACCGACCTAGGAGTCATACCCAATGCGTCGGGGCTGATCACTCTCTTTTGTGACAACACTGGAGCTATTGCCCTTGCCAAGGAGCCCAAGTTTCACAAGAAGACCAGGCACATCAAGTGTCGCTTCAACTCCATTCATGAAAATGTTCAAGATGGAGACATAGATATTTGCAAAGTGCATACGGATCTGAATGTCGCAGACCCATTGACTAAACCTCTTCCGCGAGCAAAACATGATCAGCACCAGAACTCTATGGGTGTTCGATTCATCACAAAGTAACTAGATTATTGACTCTAGTGCAAGTGGGAGACTGTTGGAAATATGCCCTAGAGGCAATAATAAAATGATTATTATTATATTTCCTTGTTCATGATAATTTTCTATTATTCACGCTATAATTGTGTTATCCGAAAATCGTAATACATGTGTGAATACATAGACCACAACATGTCCCTAGTGAGCATCTAGTTGACTAGCTCGTTGATCAACTGATAGTCATAGTTTCCTGACTATGGACATTGGATGTCATTGATAACGGGATCACATCATTAGGAGAATGATGTAATGGACAAGACCCAAACCTAAGCATAGCACAAGATCGTGTAGTTCGTTTGCTAGAGCTTTTCCAATGTCAAGGTATCATTTCCTTAGACCATGAGATCGTGTAACTCCCGGATACCGTAGGAGTGCTTCGGGTGTACCAAACGTCACAACGTAACTGGGTGACTATAAAGGTATACTACGGGTATCCCCGAAAATATCTGTTGGGTTGACACGGATCGAGACTGGGATTTGTCACTCCGTATGACGGAGAGGTATCTCTGGGACCACTCAGTAATGCATCATCATAATGAGCTCAATGTGACCAAGTGGTTGGTCATGGGATCATGCATTACGGTACGAGTAAAGTGACTTGCCGGTAATGAGATTGAACGAGGTATTGGGATACCGATGATCGAATCTCGGGCAAGTAACGTACCGATTGACAAAGGGAATTGTATACGGGATTACTTGAATCCTCGAGATCGTGGTTCATCTGATGAGATCATCATGGATCATGTGGGAGCCAACCTCGGTATCCAGATCCCGCTGTTGGTTATTGGCCGGAGAGCTGTCTCGGACATGTCTACGTGATTCCCGAACCCGTAGGGTCTACACACTTAAGGTTCGGTGACACTAGGGTTGTAGAGATATTAGTATGTGGTAACCCGAAAGTTGTTCGGAGTCCCGGATGAGATCCCGGACGTCACGAGGAGTTCCGGAATGGTCCGGAGGTGAAGAATTATATATAGGAAGTCCAGTTTCGGCCACCGGGAAACTTTCGGGGGTCACCGGTATTGTACCAGGACCACCGGAAGGGTCCCGGGGCTCCATCGGGTGGGGCCACCTATCTCGGAGGGCCACGTGGGCTGAAGGGGGAAGGGAACCACACCCTGGTGGGCTGGTGCACCCCCCCTTGGGCCTCCCCTGCGCCTAGGGTTGGAAACCCTAGGGGTGGGGGCGCCCCACTTGACTTGGGGGGCAAGTCCCCCCCTAGCCCTCCCCCCTTGGGATGGGATCTCTAGGGGGCAGGCGCACCCCCTAGGCCCCCTATATAAAGAGGGGGGAGGGAGGGCAGCCGCACCCTAGTCCCTGGCGCCTCCCTCTCCCCACGTACTACCTCTCCCTCTCGCTGAGCTTGGCGAAGCCCTGCCGAGATCGCCGCTACATCCACCACCACGCCGTCATGCTGCTGGATCTCCATCAACCTCTCCTTTCCCCTTGCTGGATCAAGAAGGAGGAGACGTCTTCCCCAACCATACATGTGTTGAACGCGGAGGTGATGTCCGTTCAGCACTAGGATCTTCGGTGATTTGGATTATGACGAGTACGACTCCCTCAACCACGTTCTCTTGAACGCTTCCGCTTGCGATCTACAAGGGTATGTAGATGCACTCATCTCTCTCGTTGCTAGATGACTCCATAGATTGATCTTGGTGAAGCGTAGAAATTTTTTATTTTCTACAATGTTCCCCAACATAGTTATGTACCTGCTGATATGGACTTGGATGGCCACTTGCGATGCTTTTGATTGTATGAGTGATGAATGCTTATGTTGATTATGTATGATGTGCCTTATTTCTTGTTCTTTTGTAGATGATGTGGTATGTGGTGTACAGAGGACGGTGTCCAGGAGTCTATGATTCATGGTCGGAATACAATGAATAAATACTTCGTTATGAAGGCAACTCCTATGCCTCATTGAACAACAGAGAGACGGCAGAGTATCATTACAATCAGTATTTGCTTAAGCAAAAGAGAAAAACAGAATTAAGCAATGGTGGAAGCCAGACACGGCTTAGCTGGTTCAGTGGATTGAAGAAATTCATAATTCTCTTTCATTTTGTCATAATTGTGGTGTTGCTTTTTGTCATATGCTGCATGCATGCATACCACTTTGTTGTTTAATTAGTAAGTAGGCACTTGTACTAAAGAGCTACTTTGTGATTTGAAATGAAGCATGTGTGAACTATTTATGGATTAATGCTTATGTGAGTTTGTTGTTAACCTGTGTGACTTGAAATGCAAGTTTGAGTATTGTATAAATGTTTTTGCTGCACCGACTCGAACAAAAAACAATATGAACAGAAGCGGAACAAAACTTTACCGAGGGCGGAACTCGGCAAAGAGGCGCGCGCTGGGAGCTGTAGGCACTTGGCTATTGCAGTTATGCCGAGAGGACTCTCGGTACAGAAGTGGTTACCGAGGGTCGATTATCGGCTCTCGGTAAATGAGCAGTTTCCGAGAGTGGCTCTCGGTAATGATAAGGCCACCATCAAAGTTTAGTCCCACCTCGCCTAGAGACAAGCAACAAAACCTATTTAAATAGTGGGATAGTCCAGATGGAGTAAGCTTCGGTATTCATTACAGTCTTGCTAAGGAGATGGAGTATCACTTTGAATGTTCACATGTCTCGAGCGGAGAACATTCAAAGTGATAGGCCATCTTCTTAATGGTGGATGTCGGTGGTTTTTTATTAATGGTGTCATCACACGGCCACTGAGGCCGCTTGTAAACCGCACCAACTTCGAGCTAGTATCTGGGTATCATGAGGGAACGTGTCCGTTTTGTGCAGGAAGTGCTGGTCATGTTGCTCCGTTGGCCTCGAAGCTTCTCGTGTTTATTACTTTACACTCTTCAAAGTTCTCTCTCGGTGCCGGTCTAGAAAGTTGACCGGCACCGAGAGAGGGGGTAGGCCACGGTCAACAACTTCTTCTTCTCATGTTTTTTACTTTACACTCTTTAAAGTTCTCTCTCGATGCCGTTCTAGGAAGTTGACCGACACCGAGAGAGGGGGTAGGCCACGATCAACAACTGCCCCTTCTCATGTTTTTTTTACTTTACACTCTTTAAAGTTCTCTCTCTGTGCCGGTCTAGAAAGTTGACCGACACCGAGAGAGGGGGCAGGCCATGGTCAACAACTGCTTCTTCTCATGTTTTTTTACTTTACACTCTTTAAAGTTGACTTTTGAACAAATCTAACCCAAAAGGCATATATATATATATATATATATATATATATATATATATATATATATATATATGAGTGCATCAAAAGTCTTTTATCGAAAAAATTCATCAAAAGTCATGGAATTTTCAAACTTTGGTCGTTAAAATATATGAAATATGAGATACAAAAAAGATAGTGCCAAACAAAAACACAAAGAGAAGAGAAAAAAATAGAGCAGTGGTTACCGAGGGTCTATTATCGGCTCTCGATAATGTCCACTCTTTAAAGGTGAAGGTACCCTGGATGAAGGAGGATTGTTGGGAGGCCCTGGTTGACATGTGGTGTGACCTAGCATGGCAGACGCGGCATGTGGAGAAGGGAAACGATCGAGCCAAAATGACAGGCCCGGCTCATGTCCAGGGGAGCCGGAACCTAATCGTTCTCAAGCAACACATGGTATGTGGATTAAGATGTTAACGTTTTCGCACGGTGCATCTTGATTCATTAAACTTGAAAGTTAATTTTACAGGAGGCGAATGTTGGTCGCCCGGTCCACATCCTGGAAGCCTGGAAAGAAGGCCACAAGGGGAAGGATGGCGCCGAGTTCTGCAGCGAGTCGGCGGAGGAGAAGTGGGGGACCTTCAAAGAGGTCTTCCAGGAGGTGCACGGGCAGGAAGCCGAACCTACGTCCAAGCCCCTTGATCCCGAGCTTCTCATCATTGCTGGCCAGGGGAAGGGCCATGGCCGCCACCTCCTTTGCAACGGGGCGATCGCCACCTCCTCGCATCGCAAGCTGCACGAGATACGCGCGTCGAGCACCAGCTCAACTCCGTCCACACGGAGTCGCCCAACCGCCGCATCACGTGAGATAGCGCGTCTCAAGGTTAGCATCCTAACCTTTCATTTATGTCCATGCCTCGAAATAGCACCGTTCCAACCTATATGAGCATAATGCCATGCTACAGGATTTAATGGCGCAGCAGGCTGTTGAAGAGGAGCAAAGGCGGAAGGCTGAGGAGGCGTCCAGAGAAAAGGAACGGGTAGACACTAACAATAGGTTGAAGATGCTTGAGGATCAACTACAGGTAGAACATTATCTAAACTAGAGTAGAAGATTCATTACATAGGGACGAACCACCCTCATGTGACTCTACTCTTATAGGTTCTTATGCAATCTCGAAGCAGTGCAAGTGATGCGCCTCCTCCTTCTCCGAAATGTTAACCCGATGGCCTCTCCTCCTCAAGATGATCTATATATGAACAAGTGTACTTCTATTGTGACGTGCACGTGTTTTGCAAGTAGTGACAAGATGTATGAATTTGCGACTTGTGTGCGACGTCTACTAGGATAATACATTCGACTTGTGTGTGACAATATGTGGACTATCCCTAATTATGCATATATATGTGGACTAGATGAAATTATGCCTATATATGATCAAATTATGCCTATATATGTGTGGACTACTTCAAATTGCACTGTAGTTGTTTTTATCTGTAGGGATCCAAAAAGAAATAGCTTAACAGCAGAATGGATGGGAAAGATTTCCGAGAGCAACACTCGGAAAAAGATATACTACCGAGAGCACCTCTCGGTAACCTGGTCATCTGGGAGACACTACTGTTGTGCCACACCTTTTCCGAGGGCTGCTCTCGGAAATGAAGGCGAGCATTGCCGAGACAAGCTCTCGGCAAAGTTTTGTAAACTGTGCTACCATGTGGGCCACGCTGTCCTACTGGTCAGGAGGATTGCCGAGAGGGGCTCTCGGCAACGATATCATCATCTTTTTCAAAAATATTTAGCAAGTTTTGTGAAACTTTTACTGATAAATGTGACCAGTGGGACCACATATCAGGAGGAAAAAACAAAAAAAATAGGATATGGCATATACTTTGCCGAGTGTCGTACGGTGGCTCTCGGTAAAGAACGCAGTAACTGACGGAGCCGTCTGTGGCGTACGAGCATGCCACGAGCGACTCTCGGCGTCTGCAAGTTTGGCCGTGCGGTGCCTCTTTGCCGTGGGCAGTCACGGCAAAAAAGGCAGTTTGCTGTGAAGCTGGGTTTGCCGAGAGTGACACCCGGCAAAGTTTTGTTTGCCGAGTGTCCGTGTTTTGGCACTCGGCGAAGAGCATGACACCCGGCGTACGTCAGAATTCTAGTAGTGTTTGCCATGAAGATTCAGCGTAAGAAAGCTGCATCTTATTTGCCTGAAGATTTATTGATTGAACTGGAGTTCACAAATTTAAATTCAAGAATATGCATAAGGTAAGTATATACATATATTACTGATAACGAGTACAAACAGACTGTTGTTATTTCTTCCAAATGTCAACTTCCGGGCGATTGAACGGTCCAAACCGAAGGTGCCCATCAGAACAATCCCCCCGGCCCTCTTTATTTTTGTATGCACCTGCATAATCAACCGAACGAATTACAATGTGCTTATCTCATTCTTACCCTGATGGAACAACTACCTGATTTGTGGCAAAGCGGGTTCAGGCTACATATAATTCTACTGGATCAAAGAATTTTCAGTACCTTAGGCAGATGTACTGCATGCTTCTGATATTCAATTATTCTCTACCGCCGCGCCGGTGCCTGTTGGTCCATCATCTTGGCTAGCCTTCCCATGTTGGCCTCCTCGGCAGCTGGAGCAGCGCCGGTACTTGCAGGCGGTAATGCTGGCTGTGCCGCCAGGGGAGAAGCGGCTGCTTTAACAGCTGTGGTTTCCTCTTTAGGCTTGGATGCCTGCGAGCTCGTCGCATCACCGGTGGTTGTATCGCCGTCTTCGTCGGCAGGTTGCTCGTCGTCTTTGCCTTCGTCTTCACCTTCTGCGGAAGCAAGCAAGCGCTATCGTCAGATTTAGATAGCCTTGATATAAGTGGGAAGCAAGCGCACACTTATCGGTGCCTTGGAAATCAAGAGGGCGGGACCTGTTTGTGGTTCATCGGTGTCTCCTGTGTCTTCCTTGCTAGGTGGCTCATCTCGTCCTTTGGCATCTCTCGGTTCGTCTCCCCTCTCTTCTTTGATTTCTGCAAAGCAAGTATTATTATTGATAGATCACTTTGCACAACTTTTCCAAAGCAAATATTATTGATTGATTGATGGATACGGTAGAAATAATGCAGTAAAACACAAACACATGATTGAGTTGAAACATGAAAATGCAGGAGAAAAAACAATTTATTCAGACCTTAACCGGTAAGGGTTTACTGGTTAGCAAAATCCCATTTTGGGGCCAATAAGCAAAATTATAATGTTTCATGTATATGGGGTTTTAACCTTTTCTTTTAAAGTATGTGAAGATGTGGCAAGTTTGGCAATGTACCACTTATTTTATCTTTGTGGGTCTTATCGGTGATGGCACCTTTCTTGATATCTCCCTCCCTCGCCGGAGCCACTGTCTGATCAACGGCGAGAGTAGGTGACGCTTGCTTCTCCACGTCCTCTTTGAGTTCCTCCTTCTCATCGCTCGCCTGCACCTTATTCTCATCTTCGTTAGGCTCGTGTACTTGTGCACCCTGCTTCATGGGATTGTGCTCTTCAGATTTTGCCTCCCTCTTGTTGTCGTTTTCTTTATTAACAATCTCATGGTTCTTATCTCCACCGTCAAGTTTTTCTATCTCACCAGTAGCCTCATTGTCTTCCTTGGCTGGTCCTGGTTGCTCATTTTCTCCTTGGGTGCCTTTGAGGTTGCTTGGCTTCTCTTCTTCTTTCACTTCTACAAACAAGCAAGAATGTTGAAACGAAAATTGGAAGCATCTCGGTTTCGGATGCAACACACACACACCCACGCACGCACGCACAAGCCACGGTTTTCACTTGAATTTGGACCCTGCTTGTTTTTATCACTAGAGTAGGCATGGTTTTCAATCTCATTTTCAGTTTAATTTCATTGATTTTTTTTAAAAAGTACATTAATTGTGGCAGATATTGAACTAATCGCCTTTTAGTCAAAATATTTCAGCAATTACGACAGTAGATGTAAATTTAAATAATTTTTGAAATATCAGTCGTTTGACTAATATGAAAACCAAAATCACAAAATTTCAACTAGGCCAAAATATTTCTGACACTTAAATTCAAACAGTGGAGTGGGGCGAACCTTTTTGCGCTTTGCCGGCATCGTCAACACCTTTTTCAGCTTTGTCAACGCCGCTAGCAGCTTCTGCTTTACCTGGAGTTTGGCGGCCGACCTCTTCTTCCTTGAGATCCCTCACCCACACCCCATGTTCATCCATGGTAAACACTGGTATGTTCATCCGCTTCTGAATGGGAACCAGCTTTTCTTTCTCTGTCCCCTCCTCCTGCTTTAGCTCAACCTTACCTTTGGTTTGAGGCTTCATCACTTTAGAATCCTTATCGACAATCTCCACACACCTAATGGTGTTCCTATTTAACTTAGGGAGTAGTTCAGTCGTCCATTTCAGCTCGAACTCTTTGAGGTACCTGAGGCGCAGGGTCTCGATGACGTTATCTCCGGGGATGTCAAGCTCCTTCACCTCCCCACCTCTCACGTAGAGCTTCGTGAGTTTCTTGTTGCCATTGAGCCACGTCCCCAACGGCAACGTCTCCTTGGGGTAGCACCGGACATCCAACTTGCCAAGGTTCGGGGGTAGCACGAGGCTGGTCCACCTCTTGAGAAGTTCTCTCAGTTTATCATTCTGGCTTTCATCCAGCAATATGCTTGGCCTCTCTCCCCACGTCACCGTGAGCGATATAAGCTGGGAGAGCCTCCTGAGTTGCGCCATCTCGTCCCTGTCGATGTCGGCGTCGGTGGTGACGTTGATGCTGAGTTTCCACAGCTTCTTTAGCTTCGTGAGGTGATGCAGCCTGCACGCGTCACGCCGCCGCTTAACGGCGCTGAACACAAAGCCCTTGAACACGCGTAGTTCTGACAGGGCGGCGACTCCCCGCCCGATGTGCGCCAGCATGTAGCACCCAGTGAGGTCTAGGTGGGTCAGCCCCGCCAGATTCTTCACAGTTGCCGACGGCAACTTGACCAGGTCCTGGCACCCGCTCACATCCAAGATGGCCAGCCTTCGGAGCCGTCGGACCTCCCTTGGGAGTTCTGTCAGCCGGGACAACCCACGCATGCTTAGGTACCGGAGGTTCTTGAGCTTGCCAATGGCGCTCAGCGACTCTAGAGCCTCCAGTTCCATGTATGTCTTGTCATGGGTGTTCCCCCACCTGCCCAGCTGCAACACCTCTACGCGATCGTTGAGCTTTGTGAGCAAGGCCTCCGGGAGCTGGTACACGTGCGCGTCGATGTTGAGGATGACTTTCTTTATTTCAGCATCAACTCTGGTCCTATCTTGTTGGTCCTATGGAAAATCAAAATTTATTAATTCAAACTAATATCTTAAAAAGTCGTTTCAATTTCTTGTGGTGGAGCTCCCGGTCAGAGTTTGTGTTCAGCTATGACACTCGTTGATTTTGCATGCTCTACTGTTGTTATGGGGTTCGGTATGCATGCCGATACTGTACGTTGGGCTATTTGCAAAGTTTTGGTAATATGTTCCCTCGACGGCACCCCAAATCTATTTGTGTCTCCCGTGGTGATCGTCCTTTTGTCTGCTAGCTTAGCGTAACTCCAGCAGACCCCGCATCCTGCCCCGACCCAGAAAATAACCGTCAAAATGTGGGTCGAGACGGGAAAACCTGCCCGATCACACCCCGCATCCCGCCCCGGCCCACAAAAAAATTTGGGGGTTCCCTCTCGCCGTTGCGGTGCCCTGCATATAAGCGGAAGCGGTTGGTGGGGGGACATTTCAGCCCGCGCTTTCCCCCACCAACCACCTCCCCTCTTCCCCTCGCGCCGCCGCCACCCCGCCGCCCAAGATTCCGGCGAAAGCAGCCGGCAGGAGCTCGCCGAAAAGCCGCCACACGCACGAGGCCTCCCCCCTGTGCAGGCGGGCCGCCGGATTTGCGGACCTGTAGATCTTCATCGCGGGGCCGTCGGATTTGGCTTTGCCGGCCGGTGGCTGCGCCAAGCGATGGAGTGGTCGGGGAGCATCTCCCGCAGCCCCGGCAAGGGCGCATCACCGCATGCAAGGACGGGTTCGTCCTCCCGGCGCCGCTGATGATTTGCAGGCATGGATTCGTCCGGCCGTCCATCGGGCTCGGCGCTCGCGCAGCAGCTCTGTGGCTTGCCGTTGCCGCTCATACAGTCCGACGACTGCACGCAGACAGTGATGCGGCTTACTTCGGCCACGCCGAAGCACCCGGATGGGTGTTCTTCAAATTCGAAGACGACGGGGTACATGCACTTGTGGTAGCTCATTTTGATAGCTCATTCTTTGGTTCAATTGCGGATCCTCATTTCGAACATGGTCATTCTTTTGTGTAGGAAGATGGATGCTCATTTTGGTTTTTGGGAAGGCCAATACATTGATTTATTGATAGAAAGAAAGTTAATAGATGTTGGTGCACTCCTTAGTAGAATAGAAGACAATGATGCGGCTGCATGTGTAACTAGAGGGGAAGCAACGTCTACTTCTTCCGAACCAAAGATGAAGAATGAAGAATGCAAGATCAAGAATCCGCAGATCAACAATGAGTGCATGAAGAAGATATTGCTTCAACTAGTGTGGGCAGTTATGGAAGTTGGAAATCTTCTAAAATGCATACTTGTGGTTCTAGTTTTCTTTGGTCTTGCTATTCTAGCAAAGATTTGGTGATGTCTTATATATATCCAATGTTATTGAAAAAACAAAGAAATACATTATGTTGGATCAAATTAAGATGCAAATTTAGATTTTCTGGGCCGGGAGGAGTTGCGCCAGATCAGACCCCGCAAAGCCGACCCGTAAAAAAGCATATTCCGCGAATATGCTTTTTTACGGATCCGTTATGCGGGGTCTGCATCCGCGGCCGTGCGCGCCGGCCCGCAAAGGTGTTTTTCCGCGAACTGCAAACATGTTTTGCGGGCCGGACGGATGCGGGGTCTGCTAGAGTTGCTCTTAGTCGTGCTTTCTCTTGAATGTTCATTTTTCTCGTTCTCTTTTAATTTTGTTGCTTGTATGGTTTCTGCCCAGATTACCTCATAAATGGGTCAACTTGTTCTGGTTTTGGGTCTGGTTTCCCTTAACCCCCCCACCCCCCCTCTCCTCCGGATTGTTGAAAAAATAAATCTTAAAAATCATTCATAATTATGTATCTTAGAAAAATAGTAGATCTAAGCAATTAGATAGGACAATGAGTGCATCGATTTTGTGCCCAGACTCATCTGCACCCGGTCATAAAAAAAATTTAGAAACAATCAAAAAATTCCAAATTTTTTGCATGGTAGAACATTTGATGCGTGAGGTTCGCTCCAATTTTCAAACCGTTTGAACATCTGAGCAGCTCTCGGCAAAAAAGACAAATTGGGTCAGAACAGTGCATGAACACTAAAAAAATTACGGACCCCGAATTTGTTTTTTTTTTGGCTGAGAGTTGCTCAGATGTCCATATGATTTGAAAATTTGGGTGGACCACAGGCTTCAAATTATATACCATGCAAAAAATTGGATACTTTTTTGAATTTTTCTAGTATTTGTTTTGTTTTTTCGTCAGGGTGGGTGCATATGAGCCTCGGCTTAGAAACTGATTATCAATTGGTTACTGTACATGTGAAATTGTCTTCAAGAGTGCGTTCACAATCAAAAATTATTATCAATATATTACAATAGAAATATATTGTCATATTTTGCAGTCTGTGCCAACGACCAAGAAAAGCGATTCTACAGAAGCATATGAGCAAAGAGAGTAGTATACTTTTAAAGATTGTTCTAGCTTAAGATTAGACAAACAAGAGAATCAGATATATACGATTTTTGTTATGTTTCACATGACATTCATGACATATAGGCATGGTTTTTATCATTTATATTTGTGCCAAAGTGCAAGTTGCTATTTTGTATCTTTTTTGGTTCAGAAGAAAAGAATATTTTATAGATATAAAAAGTCACATGGGGTTTCATTGGAAGGAGAACAAGATGGACGAAAGAAGCACCAGCGGAGGACCACACACCCTGTGCCAAGGCACGTGGAGGGGGCGTGTGGAGTTCTTGGCCACCACCTTACTGCATGTTCATCCCATCGCTTTTATATACCCTAAAACCTTTCGTCATATTTATTGCATATTTTTTTGCTTCTTCATCGACATTGCCGCTCCTTATCATGTGTGATAGGCCACCTTAGACTATGGGTCCATAATAGTAGCTATGTGGCATCTTTTCTCACTCGGTACTCAATACAAATATCATATGAGTTGTCTAACATGATTGTGGGAAAGTTGTTTCAATCTTCAGTATGTTTGTTATGGTTTGATGAGGTGTCTCTTTATGATCAAATTATATATGTGTTTCTTGTGTTGTCCTTTGTTGTGTATACATAATTTATAGATGCATATGCTCTCACATATATTAGTTTATTCATTGGTGATATTTAGATGAATGATTTGCATGAGGGAGTGGTGTGTATTAGTTGTGGTTGATCTCTTTGAGTAATTATATTCGAAATTAAGAATACAAAGCTCATTTTTTGTATCATCGTTACTGAGGATAAAAAGATGTTTGATCTTGCTACCCACTAATGGATGTGGTGTAGAGAGAACAATTGCCAACTTTATGTCGATTTGCTTAATGCAATACTCTACTTTATTACTCCCTCCATAAAGAAATATAAGAGTGTTTAGATCATTAAAATAGTGATCTAAACACTCTTATATTTCTTTACAGAGGGAGTACTTAATACTCGGGATGGATGTTTTATGGAGGTCTCTCGGTGGAGTCAACTATAGATACATGTTGTATAGCAGTCTATGGATACAAGGACATAATGCCTATACATAATCATGACATATATGATTTTCAATGAATATTGTAGTTCAATACTTAGTTGTAATTTTCTTACATGCCTATGTTATTTGTAGATATGTCACTAGTGAAATTATAGATCCCATTTAAATTTTCCTCATAGGTATAAAGTTTTCTTTTACGTTTTCATGCACTTTGATATTCTACAGATTATTGTTCTACGCATTCCAAACTAATTCCAAACACTCAATACACTAATCTTCGTGTAACTACCAAAGCTGGTGAGGTTAACACCTTCATCAGAAGAGTTGAGGACACATGTTCAGCTTTTTTGTTAAGTGCAGGGTTGAAGTATTGAACCTTTATTTCGCATTTCACGGATTTATAACCTTGGTTCCTTAACTATCAAACCCTTGCACTTCGAGTCCTAACAAAACCGCTAATACACTATAGCAATGGAAAATCATATATCAATATTTTCCTCCTAAAATCATGAAATTGAGATTGTATAGTGCCTTTAATCTAGGCTGCATGGCCTTTTGCATCTATAAGAAAATATCCATTTTGTTTCACGGTTCTGTGCAAGATGCATCCAACTGAAAGTATGACCACGAGGATGATCGCAACGTGTGTGGCACAATAGCATGGTCCATTGTTTGTCTTTTCCCATCGCGCACAACTACACTTGCATGCCCGACTAGCCACACACAACTGTGCTCACACACTTGTCAGCAATCGCAGCTGCACATCGATCCTATGTTGTGTGTAACTGCATGTCTATCAACCACACGCAATTGTTTAGGTCCACGTGTGCAAGTGCTTGTCCATCGGTCATGCGCGACAACAATTGCACATTAGAGCTTGACAAT
Organism: Triticum aestivum; assembly: GCF_018294505.1. Lineage (NCBI taxonomy): Eukaryota > Viridiplantae > Streptophyta > Magnoliopsida > Poales > Poaceae > Triticum > Triticum aestivum. The sequence continues at coordinate 81,104,064 of NC_057798.1, forward strand.
CGTACCGGATGTAGACAAGGTATAAAGTCGTGTCCTAGTAGGACAATTGTATTATAGGCCTCATATATAATATTGAGGTAGACACACGATGTAATCTAAGCCAACATAATGTCATGGCACACACATGAGGAGCCGACAGCCGGTGTGCAAAGTTGTAGCGGTATCAACGGAGAGGAGCACATGTAGTCATGCCCCCAGGATTAGCTCGATGTTCACGTGAACTTGTTAATAAATACTGGTGTCATGCCGCGTATGATTGGTTGATCCTCGATAGATCTGTATTTACCTCGGATTATTCTAACAAGTCGTATGAGAGCAAAGTTGTTCATATGATGCGGTAGTTGATTTGGAGGAGGGTGAGTCGGTTTGCTGATTTTGTTCGTCAAATGAGACGGTCATGTATCAGCAACAGAAGCGCAGTTGTTGAACCAATCGGGAAGCAGTTGTCACACAGAAACGACGACGTCGGGTGCGCCCGACTGGGCACTGGGCAGTGGCCAAGTGTCTTGCCCACGCGCTTGCTCCTAGGCTCATTCGCCCGTCTGCTCCCTCGATGTTCTTCTTTTTTTTCCGCTCGTTTCCTTGTGTTGCCGGTCAGCTTTCCCCAAAAATCGGGTTTGCCAACTTTGAAACAATTGGGTGAAATTAAATAATCTTTATGAAATTTTTTAATAATTCGTAAATGTTAATATATTCAAAAACTCATGAATTAAAAAATATTCGAAAATTCATGAATTAAAAAATCAAATATTTTAAGAAAAGTTTGAGATTTTGAAAAAAACATGAATTAGAGAAAAAAATCATTTATTCAAACATCATGAATTTGAAAAAACAAAGTGAATTAGAAAAAGTTCACAAATTCAGGAAAAGTTCTCAAATCTAAAAATGTTCATAAATTTTTAAAAAAATTAAATAAGCAAAAAATAAGGACAATAAGCTAAAACAACATAAGAAAATTGGGTTGAAAACACGAAGAAAAAACCTAGCTAAAAACTCTAGGCGGAAACTTCCGAAAGTTTTCCAAAACTGAACTGGGTAGAGCGAAAACCGAGACAAGGAAATTATATGGGCCGGCAGCAAACCTGCACGCGGGCGGTACGTACCATATACTGCATTTGGCCCTGCAAATAGGATTTGTCGCTGCGGAGTCCGAGTGTTGTCGGGGTGTCCATGAGAGCAACTAATCAGCGAGTACTCCTTCAGGAGCACCCGCAAGCAACCCTTTTCGTAGGTTGGGAGCATGTCACTTGGCGTGTACTCAGCCGCTGCCATGTGTCGTGCTCTGAATGCTTTGGATTTTTTAAAAATATTTTTTATACGTGTTTTTGGCTTTTAGATTATTTATTTTTGGGTTTTTCAGTTTTTGGACAAAAAACTTTGAACATGTTTGCGTGAAAAAACGTGTTTTCTTGTTTTCTCTGTCGCGAGAGACACGTATTTGATTCTCGTGGAGGCACGGTCGTGCCTCTCAGAAAATGAAAAAAAAAACGCATTTTCCCCCTTTCAAGAGCGGCACATATTTACTTCTCATGGTTCCGCGAGAGAGGTCTGGCCGTGCCTCTCGAAAAAAGAAAAAAACATATATATCTATTCCTTCCGAGACAGGCACAGATTTATTTCTCGTGAAGACACGGATTTGCTTCCGCGAGAGACAGGTTGTGCCTCTCGGAAAAAGGGGAAAACATGTTTTTCCCTTACACGAGAGACACATGTTTATTTCTTGTGAAGGCATAGATTGACTTCTGAGAAGGGCACAATTGTGCCACTCTAGAAAGTAAAAAATGTGCTCTTGGTTCGATTTTTTGTCCGGTTTTTTCTTGAAAAAAGTTTGTTGAAATCTGTCAACATAGGATTTAGTTTTGAATATCTCGATGCGAGGAATCCAGCATTGAAAACGGTTCGAAATTTGGACAGACGATTTAAGAGATAAACCGTTTTGAATAAACAAATCTATAAAAAAAAGGAAAACTACAGGGGCGCCACTTGACGCAACTTAGAAAGATGTGAGTGGCCTTTGCAAAGAGTGTTGCTTAATTAATTAATGACTAGAACAATGCCTATGCGTTGCAACGGCATATAAATATTCTACTATGTTAGCTTGTGATGTATCTGTCAATAATAATGTCATTGTGTAAATAAATGTTCATCAAATTATGACCATGAATTACCATATATTTTCATTAGAAGTTTGGTAAGTGGTTACGCTACGTACCGACGGATCTGCCATGGCCCGTCACCGCATCAAGATTTGTGCAGTGAATTGTCATATAACGGTATAAGTTGAGAATCATTTTGCTCTAGCTATACATTGCAATACGTGCTGGCATGCATAGCCTTTTGTCTGCATGTTGTGAGGGATATGGGTAGGTGGCTCGTGGCTGGATTCACACATGGCTCTCTGGAAAGTAAAGATTTGTCATTTATTTTCAATGTGATATTTTAAATTGGTCATACCTTTTCATACAATTTTTTATTTTTGAAATGTTTGACATATTTGAATTTAGGTTGACAATATCTTTAAAACTAGAACAATTTTTGATATATTTTGAGTGTGTTTAAAATCCATTTTGTAAATTGCAAAAGAAAAGGTAATTTCACCAAAAAAAAACTTTCACTTGTTTAAAAAATGAGGTTCCGCTCATTTTCAAAATATAGTTTTATTGAACTCAAAAATATGCATGCGTGGACGTGGTTGGCCTCCCATCACACGAATCTCAAAGAACATGGGCTGTCCTGGATATATATACCGGTAGCTAGCGTTGCCGTTAGAAATGACTTCGCACATACTATTAGGACGTCGATAACTACCGAACGCCGGGTAGGTGACCATGGCAAAACGAATGTTTTTTTTGGCAATTTATATTTTTTTAACAAACAATTTATATTTGTTGAGGATAGTCTTCCTACCGGAGAAAGAAAGTGGAGTACCTGGGATCGCCCCGCAGCGAAATCGACACCATCCTCACGCAGTTCCTCCATGCGGGCAAGGTTGCCTGCCGTGAGGCAGAGGACGTCGTCCAGGGCAGCGCATTGCTTCTCCGTCGCCAGAAGCTTCATCATCCAGTGCACCAGTGGGTGCACCCGGCAGCCGTAGATGACCCCGCTGCAGCGGTTCTTGATCGGCTCGAGGTAGCCGCGGCCGGAGAGCCTCGTGAAGATCCCGTCCGCGCCGCGCCCCTTCTCCAACGCAAGTTTGAAGCGCGCGGACCACCAGTACGTCACGGCCTGCTTCTTCACCTCCGCGCCGACCGGGAACGCGGAGAAGGTGAGGAGGCACTGCTGCCCCTGCTTGTCGTGGCGGAGGCTCCTCAACTCGGCTTTGGCCAGCCTCGTGCAAGCCTCCCCGAGGATCTTCTCGAGACGCGCCTCCGTCCGTTCCCACCGCGGGTGCGCCTCCTTCTCCGCCGGAGACGGGTCCTCCTCCAGCGCTCGCGGCGTCGACGGCTCCGACTCTGGCCCCGCCTCCTCCGGCGGTGACGACATGCCGGCGGCCGGCCTGTCCCGTCCCGGTTTGCCGCTGGTCTGATGCTTCCCGGCTTGCAGCGGGCTGGCCGTTTGAGCCGCCGGTGTTTGGTTTTGCGGCGGCGGCCGGCGGCGATGTTGTCGCGCCGGGCGTTTCTGTCTCCGGTGGTGGAGCCGGTGACGCGTCGCCGACAGCTTGTTCAGATTTCGGTGGAGGGGATGCTGACAGGCTGTTCAGATTTCGGTGGAGGGGATGCTGCCACGCTGCGGTGCATGGAGATGGAGATGAAGATGCACGGCTAGCTCTGGGTTCCGCTTTGGTCGGAATTTCATTTGCTTGCAGCTGACATACGTGACGTATAATATGCTCGATCTCAAAAAGCTTGGTGCCAACGAGCTTATTCCAGCGTCGCCGTTTCAGCAAAGAATAAATGAATAATCCCTGACCTGTGACATCTACACAAGCTAAGTACAGATCCATGCTGTCATAGCTTTGCAGACCAAAATATTCTTCTTTAATTAAAGAGGTATAAATCTCTGTTTCACGGTCATGTGAAAAACAGGACCGTTTAATCCATGTGCATTTTTGAACGAAAAAAAAATCCGATTAGCTTGTGATAAACACTCGGTTTCTGCCCGATTAGGATACACGCGTCTAACACTAATGCAAGCTGACATATAAAACTGGAAGAAAAGAGAAAAATATCCACGTCAAATATTATTGAGCTAACAAAGATGACCCAATCTACAGTACCTTTTGAACTTGTGGCACACTTTATTCATATCAAATAATTGTTACATCACTAACAAGTTCAACTAGGATCCTACTGAGGGAAAACGAAGCATGAAATAGAGGAGCAATTTTCCGCCGGCGGATCGGCGCCTCCTGCCTCCTTCGGCGGCTTCGCCGGCGTCGGAGCAAAGTAGGGTATGGCCCGATCTACCGACTGGACTTTTGTACAATAACAGTAGGTAGATTGTACCTAGGGTTCTGCCGTCCGGCGGTTCATCTGCTTTGGGCGTTGCGGCGACGGAGTAGTAGTTTATCTCCCCCCAGTCCATCTTTGTCTCCGGCGAGGTTTCTCTTCCCAATGCTACTGCTGGTTTGGTGGGGAATGAATAAAGTTTCCTCCGGCATCTTTTCTGAGTCTGGTGGCACGAGCGGCGTCATATCCGTTAACATTTCCAGTTGGATTGGCCTGCCGGAGATTCTCTTTCTTCATCGTCAGTCTTGGGGTTGGAGGCGAGGAGTTATTGGTCTTGTTTGTTCTTTGTGCAGGTGTGAATCCAGATCCGTCTCCCTCTTGTCCGTTGTTGAGGGAGAAGATATCCGTTGATGAACTGGTCCAAAAGGACCTAAGGTTGAAGACTTTCCATTCGCAGAAAATCCGTCCGGAGATTTCAAGATCACGCCGGCTCCGGGAAGGACTGCGGCGGCACACCCTCAACGCTGTGTGTCTGGTCATCTCTCCAAGGACCCGGTTGTAATTTATTTCTTTATTGGGGCTCGTTGTATCACTAGCAATCCTTAATGAATCTGTGTCCTTTTTGCAAAAAAAAAAGTTCAACTAGTAGGTAATCTGAAGAGGATCACCCTCCCAAGAAACTACGGAAGCTTGTGTGTCACCTTGTTCCCCTCCCTCAACGTGAGAGTAAAAGACTGAGCCAACACTTTGAGTAAATGAAAACACTCATTCAAGTAACAGAATAAAGGGCTTACGATATCTACTTCCCCCTTTATGCCTCAATAATCTCAAGACAATAAGTAAAAGAACACATTAAAGGATCCCACTGATCCGCTAGCACTATATCATTCTTCAACGTCAAAGCTTTTGCTGCCGCAGCATCAAGCCAATGCATAAAGGAAATTGTTGAACCAGCAAGAGCCTCCCCCTTTTGGTTTCCAAGAACCGCCGTTGTGGCTCTGCTTCCATCTTCCATGAAGCATTCATCCACATTAATCTTCAATCCTACAGTACTAAATGGTCGCTGCAGGTGAGTCGGTTAACTAGCTAATTCTCGCCATTTTACAGCCGATGGGTGCTGGTGCATATACGACAGACGTGATTCAAGACCATGGTTCAGCCGAACCTATGGTCTATGCCGTACGATTTAACATCCTATTATATGTGGATCTATGACATGCATGCCAACTGTATTTTTTAATCAACCATACATGGATCCTCATAAATAGTGTCTAAAAATCAGTGGTGTCGAGCGTAGGTTCGGCTGAACCATGATTCCATACAATATTTTTGGTGCATATACTGTATCTCGAAAGAATCAGTTGCCGCACGGAACCAATACCTTGGCCGATCCTGGCTACAAAAATAAGATGCACGCGCCTGGGATTGATTTGCTTCACTGACACGATGAACAAAAATAATCGATCGCTGCAAGCAAAGTATCCCAACTACTTTACGTATGGGGTAGCTGTAAAGTGCTTCACTCGTTTTTTAAATTTCTTGCCTTCCTGCAGCACTGAAATCCGTTCACTAGGTCGAGGGATCGTGATCGCTCTCAGCTTTTCCTGGACGCCCTGGAGTCTACCGCGTGTCGGCTCTCCGACCGCTCGCCGGTCCCGTAGCTTGCCCCTGGTGGCCTTTCTGTTTTTTCTTCTTTCATTTGGACCTCTTTGTGTTGTGGCCCCAGCATTTCTCCTTTATGGCTGTGCTTGAGTTGTGGTTGTATGAACGTATGCTTTATTTATAAAGCGGGCGAAAGCCTGTTTTAGTTGTAGCTGTGAAGTTTATTTTTTTTTGTATTTTTGTTTTCTCATCTGCATGTTAAGCGTTTCTTTCTTCATAAAAACATCAGTGCCATCTCGCTGCCTCTCTGGATACGCATTTCAAATCTAGAGCATCTACAGCCGGACGCAAATCCGACCCCTTTACGTGTGTGAACGTGCCTGGACATGTCTGTGGATGCATCGGATTGCTCCTCACATCTCGTGTCCAACATCCACATACCTTAAATTCGGATTCTCAAATATATGCAAATTCATGTACGTCCATCATACACGTCAATGTTGCACGTAATAACAAATTTTTGTGGGTCCATATATGTTCCACAAGATCACTAAGTAGTTGTGCGTACGCCTCATGATCTCAAAGATTCGGATGCATCTTGATCTTACGGGATTTAAACTTGTTCTCCGGGCGCTTCAAAATCATTGATTTGGGCAACACCACCACCCTTATCCCCGACAATCGTATTGTGCAAAATAACACATCATGTCATCAGCTGTCACAAAGTTTCTTATTCCCACATCACTGCAGCTCCACGAACAATTTTCCAATGAGCTTGAAGCACTCTGAATGCCCTCTCCACATCCTTCCTAACTGTTTTTTGCATTGTTGCAAAGTGGCTTTGTTTGTTGCCATGTGGTTCATATATTGTCTTCACAAACGCCGCCCACAGAGGATATATGTCATCGGCAAGATAGTATCCCACGTTGTTGTCATGGATGTTGACAGTGTAGTTGCACGGCGTCATTCCCCATTACAAAGACTCATGAACACAGGAGATCGTTGAAGCATGTTGATGTCGTTGTGAGAACTCGGAAGTCCAAATAAAGCATGCCAAATCAATAAGTCATGTGACTGCTTTCAGTATGATGGTGGCCTCTTTGGTGTGACCTTGATACATTCCCTGCAAACCTTTGGGGCAGTTCTTCCATTGCCAATGCATGCAATCAATTGATCCAAGCATTCCTGAAAACCCTCTGCCATCTCCATTAGCCAACAAATTTTCTTTGTCCTCCACATTTGGTTCTCTCGGATATTCTGCTCCAAACACCTACACCATGGCACGGGAAAAATTGACAGTAGTCGTCATGCATGTGCTCTCCCCCATCCGGACCATCTCATCGAGGGAATCTATGGTAGTAGCAAGTGCAAGCATCCTTAGAGCAGCCGTGCATTTATGCTTAGCAAAGAAAGAAAGTTGGCCACAACAATAACTTGTGAGCAATGGTATACGCATACGAAAATGTGCCTGCACTCCCACCACAATGTGCAAAAACAATGGTATACGCATACAAAAATGGTGACGAAACCATGGATCGACTGGGAAAATTGGGTCCGGTGGAAAGTAGTACTTGTGCAGTAGCCGTGCTCCGGAGACCCTATCCCGATTGATCACTCTTCTTCCTTTTATTGAGCCCTTCAAGTTGAGAATACGCTCCACCTGCCAGTCCATTTCCTCTTGCATACTCATGAGCATGATCATGTCCACTTCTTCGTTCGAATCCGACGAATCAAAGAACTCATGTTCAATCATTTTTGTTGGAAATATGCCCTAGAGGCAATAATAAAATGGTTATTATTATACTTCCTTGTTCATGGTAATTGTCTATTGTTCATGCTATAATTGTATTAACTGGAAACCGTAATACATGTGTGTATACATAGACCACAACATGTCCCTAGTGAGCCTCTAGTTGACTAGTTCGTTGATCAATAGATGATTATGGTTTCCTGACCATGGACATTGAATGTCATTGATAACAGGATCACATCATTAGGAGAATGATGTGATGGACAAGACCCAATCCTAAGCATAGCACAAGATCGTGTAGTTCGTTTGCTAAAGCTTTTCTAATGTCAAGTATCATTTCCTTAGACCATGAGATTGTGTAACTCCCGGATACCGTAGGAGTGCTTTGGGTGTACCAAACGTCACAACGTAACTGGGTGACTATAAAGGTGCACTACAGGTATCTCCGAAAGTATTTGTTGGGTTGGCACGAATCGAGACTGGGATTTGTCACTCGTATGACGGAGAGGTATCTCTGGGCCCACTCGGTAATGCATCATCATAATGAGCTCAATGTTACTAAGTAGTTAGTCACGGGTTCATGCATTACACAGTGAGTAAAGTGACTTGTCGGTAATGAGATTGAACGAGGTATTGGGATACCAACGATCGAATCTCGGGCAAGTAACGTACCGATTGACAAAGGGAATTGTATACGGGATTGCTTGAATCCTTGACATCGTGGTTCATTCGATGAGATCATCGTGGAACATGTGGGAGCCAACATGGGTATCTAGATCCCGATGTTGACTATTGGCCGGAGAGATGTCTCGGTCATGTCTGCATGATTCCCGAACCCGTAGGGTCTACACACACTAGTGCAGAACCGGGCAATAGCCCCGGTTCGTAAGGGGCTTTAGTGTCGGTTCTGTAACCGGCACTAAAGGGTGGGGACTAATGGTCCCCCCCTTTAGTACCGGTTAGGCACGAACAGCCGCTAAAGGGCCACCACGTGGCACGAGCCAGGGCCGGGTGTGGGGAGAGCATTAGTACCGGTTTGTCTTACCAACCGGTACTAAAAAGTTTGAGGGTTTTGGTTTTATTATTTACTTTTCCTTTAATTTTGTTTTACCATTTAGTTCTTTTTCATTTGCTGGTATTTTACGATACTACATATTGTACACGTTATGCATATATATAAATAGAATTTCTCGTAGAACCGATTATATATATATATATATATATATATATATATATATATATATATATATATATATATATATATATATATGGGTCTATTATGATAACACCCCTTAAGACCTTATTCTGCACACCAAAACACCTTATTCTGCTAACAGTACCGAGCTGACCCGTAGCTACAAACTAACCCCGCAAAGGCAAGAGACGAGCTGCACGAGGTAAAAAAAGAAACTCCCTGCTCCGTGTCCCCACGAACTTCATCTCCCTGCTCCCCTCCCAGCCAGCCACCTCCCCACGTAGCGCCCACCTCCCTCCCCACGCCGCGCCCCACTTCTCCCCATGCGCCGCCCCACTTCCCTCCCCACCTCCGGAGCGGAGCACCCCTACCCAACCCTTCTTCTCCGGCGGCGCCGCCCACCACCACCTCCGGTTGCGTCCCACGGGCACCACCATCTACACCGGCCGCCACTCTCCTCTTTCTCACACACCATCCAGCGGACATGGCAGGATCCGACCGCCCTCGGCCCCCGGCGCGGCCTCAGCCACCGGATCCGGCCACCGCCGGCCCCTCAGCGCGGATGCCACCCCGCTTGCGCAGCTCATCGCCGAATCTGGCGAGATCCGCGTGGGTGCCCCTGTCCCACGCCGCCGAGACCGCCCCTGTCCTGCGCCCTTCCGATGGGAGGATGGGGAGGAGGTGCTCCATCGACGGTGAGGTCAACAGCAGAGGTCGTGGCCCCGCCTCCCTCACCTCGGGCGCGAGGTCACCGCGGCTTCTAGGCACACCGGTGACGGACAGGAGGCCGTAGGAGGAGAGTCGGATGTCGCGTGATTCGTTCCTGTGGATGCATGTCACGGCGCGTGGTGGGCAGAGGGACGAGGGAGTGTGCTCCCACGGGCGTCCTACCGTCCCTGCGGGATCCTCGTCGGCGGAGTCTATGCAGTTGCTGGATCCCGGGAAGTCAACACGTCGCTGTGACGCCCCCGATTCAATCGTACACTAATCATGCACGCAAATGTGTACGATCAAGATCAGGGACTCACGGGAAGATATCACAACACAACTCTACAAATAAAATAAGTCTTACAAGCATCATAATACAAGCCAGGGGCCTCGAGGGCTCGAATACAAGTGCTCGATCATAGACGAGTCAGCGGAAGCAACAATATCTGAGTACAGACATAAGTTAAACAAGTTTGCCTTAAGAAGGCTAGCACAAACTGGGATACAGATCGAAAGAGGCGCAGGCCTCCTGCCTGGGATCCTCCTAACTACTCCTGGTCGTCGTCAGCGGGCTGCACGTAGTAGTAGGCACCTCCGGTGTAGTAGGGGTCGTCGACGGTGGCGTCTGGCTCCAGGCCTCCAGCATCTGGTTGCGACAACCAGGTAGAAGGGAAAGGGGGAAAGAGGGAGAAAAGCAACCGTGAGTACTCATCCAAAGTACTCGCAAGCAAGGAGCTACACTACATATGCATGGGTATATGTGTAAGGAGGCCATATCGGTGGACTGAACTGCAGAATGCCAGAATAAGAGGGGGATAGCTAATCCTGTCGAAGACTACGCTTCTGGCAGCCTCCGTCTTGCAGCATATAGAAGAGAGTAGATTGTAGTCCTCCAAGTAGCATCTCCAAGTAGAATCTCCAAATAGCAACTCCAAGTAGCACCTCCAGTAGCATCGCATAGCATAATCCTACCCGGCGATCCTCTCCTCGTCGCCCTGCGGAAAAGCGATCACCAGGTTGTCTGTGGAACTTGGAAGGGTGTGTTTTATTAAGTATCCGGTTCTAGTTGTCATAAGGTCAAGGTACAACTCCAAGTCGTCCTGTTACCGAAGATCACGGCTATTCGAATAGATTAACTTCCCTGCAGGGGTGCACCACATAGCCCAACACGCTCGATCCCATTTGGCCGGACACACTTTCCTGGGTCATGCCCGGCCTCGGAAGATCAACACGTCGCAGCCCCACCTAGGCAAAACAGAGAGGCCAGCACGCCGGTCTAAACCTAAGCGCGCAGGGGTCTGGGCCCATCGCCCTGAGCACACCTGCACGTTGCGAGGGCGGCCGGAAGCAGACCTAGCCTAGTAGGCGTTCCAGTCCAATCCGGCGCGCGCCGCTCCGTCGCTGACGTCTGAAGTGCTTCGGCTGATACCACGACGTCGGGATACCCATAACTACTCCCACGTAGATGGTTAGTGCGTATAGGCTCGTAGCCAGACTCAGATCAAATACCAAGATCTCGTTAAGCGTGTTAAGTCTCCGCGAATGCCGAACAAGGCCAGGCCCACCTGTCTCCTAGGTGGTCTCAACCTGCCCTGTCGCTCCGCCACAAAGTAACAGTCGGGGGCCGTCGGGAACTCAGGCCCACCACTACCTGGATGGAGCCACCTGCCCCTTCAGCCCCCATCTCCAAACAGTATCACCAGTAATGTAACAGTGTAAAGTATATAGTATATGCCCGTGATCACCTCCCGAAGTGATCACAGCCCAGTAGTATAGCATGGCAGACGGACAAGAGTGTAGGGTCACTGATGGAACACTAGCATCCTATACTAAGCATTTAGGATTGCGGGTAAGGTATCAATGACTGTAGCAGCAATGACAGGCTATGCATCAGAATAGGATTAACGGAAAGCAGTAACATGCTACACTACTCTAATGCAAGCAGTATAGAGAAGAGTAGGCGATATCTAGTGATCAAAGGGGGGGGCTTGCCTGGTTGCTCTGGCAAGAGAGAGGGGTCGTCGGTGACGTAGTCGATCACAGGGACATCAGCATCGGTCTCGAGGTCTATCGGAGAGAAGAGGGGGAAGTACAGTAAATACATAGCAGACAAGTGCATGACAGGACAACAGACAGAGCTAGACGTGTTCTAACGCAGCGCTAGGCGATACTGGCGAAGGGGGAAACATCCGGGAAAGTCTTCCCGGTGTTCCGTGTTTTCGGGCAGAGGAACGGAGGGGGAAAGTTGCGAGTTCGATAGGTTAGGGGTGTGTGGCGGACGAACGGACCGCGTATCCGGATTCGTCTCGTCGTTCTGAGCAACTTTCATGTTGAAAATATTTTAATCCGAGTTACGGATTAAAAGATATGATTTTCTAAAGATTATATTAATTTCTGGAATTTAATTAATTAATTATTTAATTCGAAAATGAATTTATGACGTCAGCATGATGTCATGCTGACGTCAGCAGTCAACAGAGTTGACTAAGTCAAACTTACGCGTGGGTCCAGTCGGACCCACTTGTCATACTCTGTTAGGTTAATTAGGGTTTAGTTAAACTAATCACTGTTTAATTAAGCTAACAGGTTAATTAGATTAATTAATTAAGGTTAATTAACTTAATTAATTCAATTAATTAATTAATTAATTAAATTTGTTTTTATTTTAATTATTGTTTTATTTATTTTTATATACCTTTTTTTTTACGTTCTGGGGGCGGGCCCCCTTTGTCATAGGGCCCTGGGGTGTTAGTGGGTTCGGGCGCTAGCGGGTGCTAGCGATCATCGGTCGCAGGGCACAGCCCGAGTGGGCGCATGCCCAGGGGGCGCGGGGCGGCGGACCCGGCAGGTTGCCAAGGCAAGGGGGGCCAGTGGCCACGACGAGGCCGGTTGCCTGAGGCGGCAGCGGCGTGGACACGTCGGGATGGCGCCGGGGCTGGGAGCGAAGGGAAGGCGCATGACGGCGCGGGCAAACGGCGAGAGGCAGCGAGGATATGCGTGAGGGGGCGCGGCCGTGCGCGGTCGTGCGTGGCCATGGCGAGGGCGCGCGCGCGGAGGCGCGGCCAGATCCGGTGACGGGAGAGAGGGGAGGGGCGCAGCTCACAGGGGGGATGTAGGGGACGAGGCAATGGGGCTCGGGGAGGATGCTAGGGACGTCGTCGGCGTGGAAGCAGACCGGTGGGGGGGGGCGTGGTCGAGGCGGAGTCGGGGATGACCGGGCGACGGGGAGGAGGCGCGTGGAGCTCCGGGCGGCGGCGAACGGCGACGGGCGGGCGCCGCGTGGCTTGGGGAGGCCGTCGGGGAGGAGGTCGAGGAGGTCCGGCGTGGGGAGGAGACGAGGAGGCGCCGGCGTGGACGGGCGTAGGGATGAGGCGGCGAGGTCGGGGTCGGGCCGGCGACGGAGATGAGGTCGAGGCGGCGCGGTCCCCGGGCGGTGGTGGCGTCGGGCCCCCATGCCCCGATCCGGTCGAGCGGGGGGGGGGTGCGCCTAGGAGGAGGCAGGGGGCGGCGTTCGATGGGGTGGAGTCCGGCGGCGGCGATGGACGATCCGGCCGACGGCGTTGGCGGTCTCCTGGATCGGGAGGGGGGGAGCGCCCCCGATCCAGATCGGGTCGTGGTATGGGGAGTGGAGCGAGCAGGGGGGGAGTGGGGTGCGTGGGGGCTAGGGTTCGGGGGTTAAGGGGAGGGAGTGGGCCGGCCGGCTGGGCCGGGGGAGGCCAGCTGGGCCACTTGGCCCAGCAGGGGGGGTCTTTCTTCCTTCTTTTTTTTGTTAGTTTTCTTTTCTGGTTTTGTGTTTTCTTTTCTTTCTATTTATTTTCTTTTTGTTTTTATTTTACTTTCTTTTAAGTTTACTTTTTACTTAATATTAAAATGATCCCTAAATTAGTAATACCATGAAACCACTGCCACAAAAGGTTTTATCCCAAAACAATTTAGTTTAGTATTTTATTTATTTATAAAAGCATTTAAATATCGGTTTTGCTACTGTTTTATTCATTTTAGAATAATTACACATTTTATAAGAGTGTGGTTCCTCCACCATAATTACCTATGTATTATTTGGTTCACTCCGAACATTTAAATTTTAATATTTGAAAACTTTTATTGTTTGCCTATATTTTAAATTTTAATTTGAATCGTTTTTGAACTAACTCGAGTTTATCAACAGTAACCGAGGTGATGTGGCATCGTTAACGCGGGATTATTGTAGCCTAATTATCCGGGCGTCACAATTCTCCTCCACTACAAGAAATCTCGTCCCGAGATTTAAGAGGGGTGTAAGGGGGAAAATTTTGATTACGAAACTAGCGGGTCTTCTCATCCTGGCTTGCTCTTCTCAAATAGGCCGGTCCAATACATGGATGTCTTCATTTCTCTGCTTTAAGTCATCAGGATGAAGTCGACGTCCTTCCTTCAGGAACTCCATCGTACTTACGAAAGAATAAAGGGTGGGCACTCCGGGAGAACAGACCTCTTCAAGGTCGACTATCTAGTCGGTAATATCGAGGAAGGTGGCGGAATTAACCCTCGAATTGAAACTTACAAAATAACGAGAGCAAAGTAAGGTGGTGTCATGGGAAGTTTCGAGCAGGCAGGCGATCGTTCGATGCCTGGAACAGGGCGTGAAAAGGGGTTCAAAGCAATGGGAATAAGTATTGTGTCTGATACCAGAATAGAGCATTAGGAAGGTGACCCGTGAATTACATACGAAGTCAAGCGTGGGAAATAACTTTGGAAACCGGGGGTGTACATGAGAGTCAGGTTTTGATCCTGTGGAACTGTGGGTTATGGGCCCACCATGTGGTTTTTTTTTAATAGGAGCCGTGACATCTTGCACGGTCATGATAGCAAGGCATGTCAGGGAGTACCATGTCAGCTATGTCGGCAACAACGTTGGTACCAAGGGCGAGGGACGAAGAGAACCATTTTCCTGCTCGTTGAACGAGGAGGACCAGTAGGCAAAGTTCTCGTCCATCGGTGGTTACCGGAATGTCATCGACAAAAGTAACATGGTCTTACTGACAGAATTGTACAACAAGATGTTTACATAAGCAGGAAAAATTACTTCTCAGATCATATAGATCACAAGAAAGGTTAAACCAACAATGGAAGGAAAATATGGTCATCAGATTAAACAGAACAATGGAAAGGAAAATGTGTTTAAACACATATTTCAGGGGTATATCCTTCCCAATGACAAGCAGAGCATGATATCCATGACAGGATATAAAGTAGAAAACCATTTAGGTAAGGGGGAAGGAATCTCATGATATTACCCATACAACGGTTTTAGGATAAGGGATAAATAAAATTTAGCATCGTGCTTCGGATGTTCTTGTTGAAAATCAGAGTATCGCAGACATGCTTCGAGATAGCATTGACATGGTCTTCATGTGAAGATCAGACTTTGGAAACACGAAGGATCCATCAGGAATAACTTGTAGAATAAGTCTTACAATTTCCTCATGGATGGACGGATAACCTTGCTGAAAAGGAATCTATAAGGATAGGTCCTCCAGCCGGGGGGGGGGGTGCTAGGCATGACATCAGGTTACCGGGTCACCAAAGGATCAACATCATAACTCTCGGAAAGTTGTCCCAACCATCATATCTGACCGAGATTCATATCCAATTGGTGTCATGATACCTCAAACTCAGGATGCCTGAGAAGAAAAGGTGCAACACAATTGACGAGTTGACATTGTAAGATTTTCAGGAAATGAACTATGGAAGCGAGTTCCGAAACAAGAGTTCATCATTAAACCAAGGAGGGGATGAGAAGGTGGCTGATGGGCTCAGCGACAATTCATCGAGAATTCCAAACTGATGGATTTCCACGATAATGTGAACAAGAAGATGACATTTGTCAGCTCAAATGGTATAAATGATGTATGCTCGAGGAAAACATACACAATTAAACATTGGTTGAAAGGTGCACCCGAAATATGGGCTGGGTTGCACGACCAACGTCGGAATGGTGATTCAATAATCAATAGTCTAAGAATTTCACTTCAAAGCAAGAGGCTTGCTAGAAGTTTTGAATTCACACGTCTTAGCTCAATTGCCGGTATTCCGGTTGAAAACAATACGGGGGCCAAGGAATGAACGAAGATGGCAAGAAGTATTATGATATCAAGAATTCTTAAGAGGTGGTGAAATTCTCACCACATTCTTGACAAAAAGAGATGGTAATACTTCCGAGGTAAGGAAGACCAACTGCTGGGTAGCAGGGATCTCAAGGTTTACACAAAACACGAACAAGTTGTGTTGAACGGAAGGCAATAAAGTGGTCGATGAGAACAGGAATCATCGAGGGGCAAGGATGGTATTACCCATCATGAATTCAATTGAATTCCTGGAAGAGCTCATAAGGTTGATGATGATCACGACACAATTGTCGAGAGATTTCATGCAGGTGTAGTCAACCAGCGACGACATCAAGTCAAAGGAATGATGAAGCAAGAGGTTATTGGAACCACAGTTACGACCCAAACTCGAACTCAAGCTTGTTGTTTAAGGTGAAATGATATGACGATGAGGATCGACGTAAAGTTAGTTCATCGTCGAAGATTGGTGCTCCGAGAATAAGGACTAGGTAGCCCAGTTAGAATCGTCACGACAATGATATAGCCAAACAGGCTAGGAATGGCGTGATCGGGTACAAACTCGTACTTATAGAAGCTTACTGAAGAGTTGTTGAACCGTAAGGCGGACTTGGTTCAGTTATCGGTGTCTTTGAGTGTATATTAACTCAGAGCCCGTGAAAAATTGGAATTAGTTGGAAGGTAGCACTTGATGAAGAACTCATAAGAAGTTATGCAGTTCCATGATAACTTCGAGATACCAAGGGGGTAATACTCGACACAAGATCAAAGTAAAGATTGGACTGGTGTATTGATCCATAGAAGACAATTGTTTTAACTTGTCCGAGAAATGAGATCAAAGAAGAACAATCATGGTCGGAACCACGATTGTAAAAGGCCAGATCCTAGATATAAGATGAACTTATACCAAAGGAATAATTCATTTAAGAGAAGCTTTAATGATAAGATCTACATCGTGTCCCTGGGCATGAACACAAGTTCAAGGTCGACTCCCACTTCTCCAATGCATAACCTTTCATTCACTTCTCACGTTCGATGAAGTTGTAGTGTTGAAATTTTGTCTGGTGAAGCACTAGAAGGGTATGACTCGTGAAAACTTTCGGGTTCACACGGTTTAGAGAAGGCATATGTTCAACCCATAGGGGCTTCTTAGAAACATATACCACAAGTTTCAAGAGTAAATAACACAAACTCGATGGCAGAGCATGGTTGAGAAAAGCAGAGGATACAATTTACCAAAGGCATTATGTATCCGAGGAAAGGCTCACAAGGTTATTGAATATGAAGGGCGTTGTCAGATAAATCCAACAAAGGACTTGACGGTCCACAAGGGATCTGATACGAGTATCGGTACTCAACTAGAGGAAGAAGAATGCAAGGAGATCAGATTATAGAAACAACTGACTAACTCAATTGTCAAATGCAAAGGAATTATGATTTCCAAATCAAGGGATCAAAAGCAATGCTCTGATTAGGGATGGATAAGTTGAATAGCCTTAGGGTACAACCAATGACAATTGGATTGGTCGAGAACCAACTCCAGTTAAAAGAATGGAAGCTCAGCCGGAAAGGTAATTTATAAGGATCAATGATGATTGCGTGTATTCGCAAACATATTGAGTCAACAGACTCAAAATGATAATGACAATGAATGTCATTAAGACTACGAGACTTATGGGATTAACCATAATGCAAGCAAGCAAGAATTTCAAGAGCCAAAGGCTCCAGAGGGTTTTCGGAAGATCGAATATTATTTTGAAGACTTTTGTGAAACACACGAACAACTGGGGATGAGCGGATACTCGGCAAGCGCGAGTAATTATCCGTAGGGGTATTCATGCAGCAAGGAACTGCAGGGCAGTAAGCGTAAAGAATTCTCGGAATATCGAAGAGTATTTCAGGACATCTTGTAATAACAAGAGCAACTGGGGATGACAATATGAACGATAGGTGTAAGTAGTTATCCAGAGGGATTTATCGATGGAAGTGAATTGCAAAAGCGATGGCACATAGTCTCGAGAGCACATCGTAGAGTATCTTCGGAATCTTCTGGTGCAGCAGGCGGTCATCGGTAACAAGTGGCTCTCCGGGAGAAAGTACTTGCGAGAACCTAAAGTTAGTTTTGTTTTTAGCGAAATCATTTAACCCGAATAGAAGAGAGCTCAGAGTCCCAGAGTAAAGGTCGAGGAGTAAAAGATCCTAGTACCACCCAATGGCGACGTGGGCCCGTAAGGCACACAGCCAAGTTAGTAAAAGTTTTTCAATGTCTAGACTCGACTTCGGCCAAGAAGTGTGAAAGGGGGATTCCTACAGGCAGTCGGCTCTGATACCAACTTGTGACGCCCCCGATTCAATCGTACACTAATCATGCACGCAAATGTGTACGATCAAGATCAGGGACTCACGGGAAGATATCACAACACAACTCTACAAATAAAATAAGTCTTACAAGCATCATAATACAAGCCAGGGGCCTCGAGGGCTCGAATACAAGTGCTCGATCATAGACGAGTCAGCGGAAGCAACAATATCTGAGTACAGACATAAGTTAAACAAGTTTGCCTTAAGAAGGCTAGCACAAACTGGGATACAGATCGAAAGAGGCGCAGGCCTCCTGCCTGGGATCCTCCTAACTACTCCTGGTCGTCGTCAGCGGGCTGCACGTAGTAGTAGGCACCTCCGGTGTAGTAGGGGTCGTCGACGGTGGCGTCTGGCTCCAGGCCTCCAGCATCTGGTTGCGACAACCAGGTAGAAGGGAAAGGGGAAAAGAGGGGAGAAAAGCAACCGTGAGTACTCATCCAAAGTACTCGCAAGCAAGGAGCTACACTACATATGCATGGGTATATGTGTAAGGAGGCCATATCGGTGGACTGAACTGCAGAATGCCAGAATAAGAGGGGGATAGCTAATCCTGTCGAAGACTACGCTTCTGGCAGCCTCCGTCTTGCAGCATATAGAAGAGAGTAGATTGTAGTCCTCCAAGTAGCATCTCCAAGTAGAATCTCCAAATAGCAACTCCAAGTAGCACCTCCAGTAGCATCGCATAGCATAATCCTACCCGGCGATCCTCTCCTCGTCGCCCTGCGGAAAAGCGATCACCGGGTTGTCTGTGGAACTTGGAAGGGTGTGTTTTATTAAGTATCCGGTTCTAGTTGTCATAAGGTCAAGGTACAACTCCAAGTCGTCCTGTTACCGAAGATCACGGCTATTCGAATAGATTAACTTCCCTGCAGGGGTGCACCACATAGCCCAACACGCTCGATCCCATTTGGCCGGACACACTTTCCTGGGTCATGCCCGGCCTCGGAAGATCAACACGTCGCAGCCCCACCTAGGCAAAACAGAGAGGCCAGCACGCCGGTCTAAACCTAAGCGCGCAGGGGTCTGGGCCCATCGCCCTGAGCACACCTGCACGTTGCGAGGGCGGCCGGAAGCAGACCTAGCCTAGTAGGCGTTCCAGTCCAATCCGGCGCACGCCGCTCCGTCGCTGACGTCTGAAGTGCTTCGGCTGATACCACGACGTCGGGATACCCATAACTACTCCCACGTAGATGGTTAGTGCGTATAGGCTCGTAGCCAGACTCAGATCAAATACCAAGATCTCGTTAAGCGTGTTAAGTCTCCGCGAATGCCGAACAAGGCCAGGCCCACCTGTCTCCTAGGTGGTCTCAACCTGCCATGTCGCTCCGCCACAAAGTAACAGTCGGGGGCCGTCGGGAACTCAGGCCCACCACTACCTGGATGGAGCCACCTGCCCCTTCAGCCCCCATCTCCAAACAGTATCACCAGTAATGTAACAGTGTAAAGTATATAGTATATGCCCGTGATCACCTCCCGAAGTGATCACAGCCCAGTAGTATAGCATGGCAGACGGACAAGAGTGTAGGGTCACTGATGGAACACTAGCATCCTATACTAAGCATTTAGGATTGCGGGTAAGGTATCAATGACTGTAGCAGCAATGACAGGCTATGCATCAGAATAGGATTAACGGAAAGCAGTAACATGCTACACTACTCTAATGCAAGCAGTATAGAGAAGAGTAGGCGATATCTGGTGATCAAAGGGGGGGGGCTTGCCTGGTTGCTCTGGCAAGAGAGAGGGGTCGTTGGTGACGTAGTCGATCACAGGGACATCAGCATCGGTCTCGAGGTCTATCGGAGAGAAGAGGGGGAAGTACAGTAAATACATAGCAGACAAGTGCATGACAGGACAACAGACAGAGCTAGACGTGTTCTAACGCAGCGCTAGGCGATACTGGCGAAGGGGGAAACATCCGGGAAAGTCTTCCCGGTGTTCCGTGTTTTCGGGCAGAGGAACGGAGGGGGAAAGTTGCGAGTTCGATAGGTTAGGGGTGTGTGGCGGACGAACGGACCGCGCATCCGGATTCGTCTCGTCGTTCTGAGCAACTTTCATGTTGAAAATATTTTAATCCGAGTTACGGATTAAAAGATATGATTTTCTAAAGATTATATTAATTTCTGGAATTTAATTAATTAATTATTTAATTCGAAAATGAATTTATGACGTCAGCATGATGTCATGCTGACGTCAGCAGTCAACAGAGTTGACTAAGTCAAACTTACGCGTGGGTCCAGTGGGACCCACTTGTCATACTCTGTTAGGTTAATTAGGGTTTAGTTAAACTAATCAATGTTTAATTAAGCTAACAGGTTAATTAGATTAATTAATTAAGGTTAATTAACTTAATTAATTCAATTAATTAATTAATTAATTAAATTTGTTTTTATTTTAATTATTGTTTTATTTATTTTTATATACCTTTTTTTTTACGTTCTGGGGGCGGGCCCCCTTTGTCATAGGGCCCTGGGGTGTTAGTGGGTTCGGGCGCTAGCGGGTGCTAGCGATCATCGGTCGCAGGGCACAGCCCGAGTGGGCGCATGCCCAGGGGGCGCGGGGCGGCGGACCCGGCAGGTTGCCAAGGCAAGGGGGGCCAGTGGCCACGACGAGGCCGGTTGCCTGAGGCGGCAGCGGCGTGGACACGTCGGGATGGCGCCGGGGCTGGGAGCGAAGGGAAGGCGCATGACGGCGCGGGCAAACGGCGAGAGGCAGCGAGGATATGCGTGAGGGGGCGCGGCCGTGCGCGGTCGTGTGTGGCCATGGCGAGGGCGCGCGCGCGGAGGCGCGGCCAGATCCGGTGACGGGAGAGAGGGGAGGGGCGCAGCTCACAGGGGGGATGTAGGGGACGAGGCAATGGGGCTCGGGGAGGATGCTAGGGACGTCGTCGGCGTGGAAGCAGACCGGTGGGGGGGGGGCGTGGTCGAGGCGGAGTCGGGGATGACCGGGCGACGGGGAGGAGGCGCGTGGAGCTCCGGGCGGCGGCGAACGGCGACGGGCGGGCGCCGCGTGGCTTGGGGAGGCCGTCGGGGAGGAGGTCGAGGAGGTCCGGCGTGGGGAGGAGACGAGGAGGCGCCGGCGTGGACGGGCGTAGGGATGAGGCGGCGAGGTCGGGGTCGGGCCGGCGACAGAGATGAGGTCGAGGCGGCGCGGTCCCCGGGCGGTGGTGGCGTCGGGCCCCCATGCCCCGATCCGGTCGAGCGGGGGGGGGGGGTGCGCCTAGGAGGAGGCAGGGGGCGGCGTTCGATGGGGTGGAGTCCGGCGGCGGCGATGGACGATCCGGCCGACGGCGTTGGCGGTCTCCTGGATCGGGAGGGGGGGGAGCGCCCCCGATCCAGATCGGGTCGTGGGATGGGGAGTGGAGCGAGCAGGGTGGGGGGAGTGGGGTGCGTGGGGGCTAGGGTTCGGGGGTTAAGGGGAGGGAGTGGGCCGGCCGGCTGGGCCGGGGGAGGCCAGCTGGGCCACTTGGCCCAGCAGGGGGGGTCTTTCTTCCTTCTTTTTTTGTTAGTTTTCTTTTCTGGTTTTGTGTTTTCTTTTCTTTCTATTTATTTTCTTTTTGTTTTTATTTTACTTTCTTTTAAGTTTACTTTTTACTTAATATTAAAATGATCCCTAAATTAGTAATACCATGAAACCACTGCCACAAAAGGTTTTATCCCAAAACAATTTAGTTTAGTATTTTATTTATTTATAAAAGCATTTAAATATCGGTTTTGCTACTGTTTTATTCATTTTAGAATAATTACACATTTTATAAGAGTGTGGTTCCTCCACCATAATTACCTATGTATTATTTGGTTCACTCCGAACATTTAAATTTTAATATTTGAAAACTTTTATTGTTTGCCTATATTTTAAATTTTAATTTGAATCGTTTTTGAACTAACTCGAGTTTATCAACAGTAACCGAGGTGATGTGGCATCGTTAACGCGGGATTATTGTAGCCTAATTATCCGGGCGTCATAGTCGCGGCTGTGCAGTACTTGCGTTGTAGCCATGCAGTTCCCCGGTGACCCACCGCATCGCCAGCCTCTGTGTAGCTCGGTTGCCTCTCACCATGCAGCTCGCTTGCCGCCCCCGTGTAGCTCACCTCCGCTGAGCAAACTCTCTCTGGCGAGTCCACATCGCGTCCGCACCACATCGTGCAGTTTGAGTGCAGTTTTTGATTATTTTTGCAGCAGCACATCCATCCAACCCAACAAGTACAGAGTTTGTGTGTTCAGTGCAGTACCGCAGTGCAATGCAGTGTAGTTTTAGTTTCAGAGTCCCGTTGAAAGCCTCGTGGTGCTATCCTCCCCCATAATTTTTATGTGAATTGTGTGTATAGCCTGTGTAACGGAATTGCAAGGCCAAGTTTGTTATAGAAAATGATGCTTAGATGCGATTAAGTGTAAAATCCTATGTGGTTCACTTGGCAAACAAAAGTGTCTGGTATGTAAAATTTTTGAAGCTCACTTTGTAATGTCATGTGGCTCACCTCTCGATAGTTATGTGGTCCACTTACGCCCGAGGTGAAGCTCACTTTGTAATGTCATGTGGCTCACCTCTTGATAGTTTTGCGGTCCACTTACCCTCGAGGTGAAGCTCACTTTGTAATGTCATGTGGCTCACCTCTCGATAGTTTTTGCGGTCCACTTACGCCCGAAGTGAAGCTCACTTTGTAATCTCAAGCGGCTCACCTCTCGATAGTTTTGCGGTCCGCTTACGCCCGATCCGATGTGAAGCTCACTCTGTAATCTCATGCGGCTCAGCTCTCGATAGTGTTGCGGTTCACTTATGCCCGATGTGAAGCACACTCCACTTCCTCGCCTGACAAAATTTACGTCTAAAAAAACACAATGAAGTTCGGTAGCCCGTCTGATGTAGTGCGGTATTTTGTCTGAAGCAGTGCGTTCTGCTGTCCGATGAATGGTCCACTCGCTTGGTCAACGCACATAAAAATTTAATAAGTATAAAGAACACAACAAGTACTCATGAGGTTCACTTTTGGTAGTGTTACGGTTCACTTTCGGAAGTGTTGTGGTCCACTCTCGTTCGGAAAAAAGTTGAAAAAAGACAAAAAACTTGTGCGAGAAAATTTATGTTTGACAAAAAGAAATCATGAAGTTCACTTGACTGTCTGTTGCAGTGCGGTTTTCAGTTTGAAGCAGTGCGTTTTTCTGTACGACGACGATTTTGGTGTCACGAAAAAACAGAGTGTCCGCTTTTTGTTAATTTTAAAACTGCTCTTAAACCGTAAGGAATTAGAGAGTGTGTTCTACATGAAAAAGTTGTGTCTCGTCGATATCTTTCCAACGGAATATCATTTGAATCATTTCGACAACTGGTTTGTAAAAATTAAAAAAAAACGGCCGCTACCACTCGTCCTCCGCCGCATGATTTTCAAAATTAACTTAAAACCGTAAGCAATCTCAAAACCATTCCTACATATGATAGTTGCGCCTTTTCCATAGCTTTCCAACGACGTATTACACGCCTCGTTTCGACAAAAGGTTCAAAAACTAGAGCGAAAACAGTACCGAAAATTCGAAAAACAGAATTCCGCGATTTAGTAAATTTGAAACTGCTTTTAAACCGTAATGAATTAGAGAAAGATTTATATATGAAAAAGATGTGCCTCGACGATATCTATCCAACGGTGTATCGTTTGCTTCAATCCAACAAGCGGTTTAGAAAAAAACACGAAAAAACGCTCGCTGCCACTCGTCATCCGCCGCACTATTTTCAAAACTGCTCTTAAACCGTGTGGAATTTCGAAAAGTGTTCAACATGTCAAAGTTGCGCCTAATCCATAGCTTTTCAATGGTATATTACATGCCTCATTCCGATAAACAGTTAAAAAATTAGAGCGAAAACAGTACCGAAAAAACATCGCTTGCAATTTTTTTCTACATGTAGCCTTCAGAGCCAGTGGCATTTGCCTTGGTGCCTTCGGAGCACGATGACAATTGGGAGTAGTTTATTGGGGCGGTAGCTCGTAGTAGAATTCCCCTTTGGGATCTATGACTCCGTCAAGCAAAAAATCCCGCAATTTCCTCTTGAAGTGCTCGTATGCACTCCTCTGGTAGGAGCTTGTTTCGCACCGAATCAAACTGTTAAGAAGGAGGTCAATATGCATGGGTCCTCTGAAGCAGGACGTCATCGTGAGCGGGTCGACGGCGAGAATGCGGGCCGGGCATCATCGAGAACAAATACTATACGCCGCAAAAGTAACATTTTTTTAAATGATTGGATTCTGATTTCTTATATGCAAATTCTAAATTTGTATAACTAAAAACTAACATTTTTAAAATTTCTGACATTTCTATAACATTTCTATAACAATTTCTATAACAATTCTATAACAATTATAAGAAACTAAAAACTAACATTATAAGAAACTAAAAACAAATATTTCTATAACATTATAAGAAACTAAAAACTAACATTTCTATAACAATTTGAAATTAATCTAATTCATCTAGCTAAAACTAACATTTCTAAAATTTCTGACATTTCTATAACATTTCTAACATTTCTATATACTATTTGACATTAATCTAATCTAATTAATTAATTCATCTAAATTTTTGTATGAAAAACAGAAAAGCAGAAAAAACGTGTGTGCGTGCGCGTGTAGTGTGAGTGTGTGTGTGTGTGTGCGCGTGTAGTGTGTGTGTGTGCGCGCGCGCATGGCCGGCGGCGGCGGCGGCGCGGTGGATTGGAGGGAGGAGAGGCCGGGGGAGGGGCTCACAATGCGCGCGGGCGAGGTCGAGGGCTCGAGGCGACGACAACGGCGCGGCGAGGTCGATCCAAGGCGACGGCGACGGCGAGGCGAGGGGCTGGACGACGATGGCGCGGGACGGGGCGACGGCGCGACGGGGACGACGACGGCGACGGCGCAGGACGGCGACGTCGTGAGACGGGGGCGGCGACGGCGCGGGACGGGGCGGCGGCGACGGGGCAGAGGAGAAGAAGCAGAGGGAGAACTGACGAAATTTTTGAAGTGTTTTCTTATATAGAACCTATCTTTAGTACCGGTTGGAGCCACTAACCGGTACTAAAGGTCTGTTTTGGCCAGGCGAAGCGGCGGGAAGCGCACCCCCTTTAGTACCGGGTGGTGGCTACAACCGGTACTAAAGGCCCCCCTTTAGTACCGGTTGTAGCCACGACCCGGTACTAAAGGGGGTGCGCTGGCTCCAGGCGGTGCGCAAGTTTAGTCCCACCTTGCTAGTCGAGGAGCGCCGAGGCCAGTTTATAAGCCCCAGCGCGGGCACTGCATTGAGCTCTTCTCCAATGCAGGCCTTCTGGGCCTACCTCTTCTACTCTGCCTTGTTGGGCCTACTGGGCTAGCGGGCCTGCGTCCTGGCCCATCTACAGGTTGGGTTTCTAGTCGTATGCAGGCCGCTGTGGCCCAGTAGGTGGGCTTTTTTATTTAGTTGTTGTCTCAACAATTTTTTTCTTTTCTACTTTGTTTATTTTCATTTATTTAATTCTGAATATTTTTTCTTTAGTTACAAAAAATTACAAATTTTCTGTTAGTGCGAGTAGTTTTCAAATATGAATAGTTTACTTTTTTATTTAGTTTTTGTCTCAACAAAAATTTAGTTTTTTTCCTTTTCCATTTATTTATTTTCATTTATTTATTTCTGAATATTTTTTTCTACATTTATAAAAAATTACAAACTTTCTGTTAGTGCGAGTAGTTTTCAAATTTGAATAGTTTAAATTTGAATTATTTGACGAACTATTTTGTAGACAAAACACATAAAATTCCAGTTTTTGCACATAAAGTTTCTTCGCGTTTCAAATACCAAAACACACAAGTACCCTAACTATTACAAAGATTCCCTCCGGTTTGTTAGAAGCGGCACTTTCCAGATATATAAGTCTGGAAAGTCACTATAGAAGAAAGTGATGACGATGAAGCCTATCACATGCTAGTGTGGGATCTTTGGGTGTGACACTTTTTCTTCACGTGTGTCCCTTTGCGCCGTAACCATGGACAATCTTCATCATTTAACTGGATGTTCGGATCAATATTCACTGTGAATGGAGCAATTTCATCAATTTTTTCATAATCTTCTGACATGTCTATCTTGTCATCCACTCCCACGATGTTTCTTTTCCCTGAAACAACTATGTGGCGCTTTGGCTCATCGTATGATCCATTCGCTTCCTTATCTTTTCTTTTTCTCGGCCTGGTAGACATGTCTTTCACATAGAAAACCTGCGCCACATCATTGGCTAGGACGAATGGTTCGTCTGCATACACAAGATTGTTGAGATCTACTGTTGTCATTCCGTACTGCGGGTCTTCCATTACCCCGTCTCGTGTCATATTGACCCATTTGCACCGAAACAAAGGGACCTTCAAACCACCTCCATAGTTAAGTTCCCATATGTCCTCTATGTAACCATAATATGTTTCCTTTCCCGTGTTGGTTGTTGCATGAAAGCGGACTCCACTGTTTTGGTTGGTGCTCTTCTTATCTTGGGCGATCGTGTAAAATGTATTCCCATTTATCTCGTACCTTTTGAAAGTCATTATATTCGAAGATGGTAACTAGGACAGCAAGTACATGTCATCTTCAATATCGCTATCATGCATGGCACGTGTCTGCAACCAACCGGTGAAAGTCCTCGTTTGTTCACGTGTAATCCAGTCGTCAGACTGCTCCGGGTGTTTGGAGTGTAGAAAATTCTTGTGTTCCTCCATATATGGAGCCACCAAGGCGGAATTCTATAGAACTGTGTAGTGTGCTTCAGTGAGAGAATGCTCGTCCATACATATTATTTGATCCCCTCCTAGTATGCCTTTTCCATCCAGTCTACCCTTATGTCGCGATTCAGGAACACCAATCGGCTTAAGGTCAGGAATAAAGTCAATACAAAACTCAATGACCTCCTTATTTTCATGGCCCTTCGAGATGCTTCCTTCTGGCCTAGCACGGTTATGAACATATTTATTCAAGACTCCCATGAACCTCTCAAAGGGGAACATATTGTGTAGAAATACAGGACCCAAAATGTTAATATCTTTGCAAAGGTGAACTAGGATGTGCGTCATGATGTTGAAGAAGGATGGTGGGAACACCAACTCGAAACTGACAAGACATTGCACCAACTCATTCTGTAACCTTGGTATGATTTCTGGATCAATTACCTTCTGAGAGATTACATTGAGGAATGCACATAGCTTCACAATGGCTAATCGAACGTTTTCCGGTAGAAGTCCCCTCAATGCAACCGGAAGCAGTTGTGTCATAATCACGTGGCAGTCATGAGACTTTAGGTCCTGGAACTTTTTCTCTGTCATATTTATTATTCCATTTATATTCGACGAGAAGCCAGACGGTACCTTCATACTGAGCAGGCATTCAAAGAAGAGTTCCTTCTCTTATTTGGTAAGAGCGTAGCTGGCCTGATCCTGATGTATGTCGTATTTTCCGTGCATACGTTGCTGGTCCTCCCATGTCTCCAGTGTATCTTTTGTCTTCCCATAAACACCCAAGAAGCCAAGCAGGGTCACGCAAAGATTCTTTGTCATGTGCATCACGTCGATTGCGGAGCGGACCTCTAGGTCCTTCCAATAGGGCAGGTCCCAAAATATAGATTTCTTCTTCCACATGGGTGCGCATCCGTAAGCGTCCTTCGGAACAGGTTGTCCGCCAGGACCCTTTCCAAAGATTACCTTCAAATCCTTGACCATATCATGTACATCAGCACCAGTACGGTGGCGAGGCTTCGTCCGATGATCCGCCTCACCTTTGAAATGCTTGCCTTTCTTTCTTACGGGATGCCTGCTCAGAAGAAATCTACGATGTCCCGGGTACACAATCTTCCTACAACTATCGAAATATATACTGTCGGTATCATCCAAATAATGCGTGCATCTGCGGTATCCCTTATTTGTCTGTCCTGAAAGGTTACTGAGAGCAGGCCAATCATTGATGGTCACGAACAACAACACCTTTAGGTCAAATTCTTCCTGTTTGTGCTCATCCCATGCACGTACACCTTTTCCATTCCACAGTTTAATAGTTCTTCAACTAATGGCCTTAGGTACACATCAATGTCGTTGTCGGGTTGCTTAGGGCCTTGGATGAGCACTGGCATCATAATGAACTTCTGCTTCATGTACAACCAAGGAGGAAGGTTATACAAACATAGAGTCACATGCCACGTGCTATGGTTGCTGCTTTATTTCCCAAAAGGATTAATACCATCTGCGCTTAGACCAAACCATACGTTCCTTGGGTCACCTGCAAACTCCTCCCTGTACTTTCTCTCAATTTTTCTCCACTGCGACCCGTCAGCGGGTACTCTCAACTTTTCGTCTTTCTTACGGTCTTCTCTGTGCCATCGCATCGCCTTGGCATGCTCTTTATTTTGGAACAAATGTTTCAACCATGGTATTATAGGAGCATACCATATCACCTTCGCAGGAATCTTCTTCCTGGGGCGCTCGCCCTCGACATCACCAGGGTCATCGCGGCTGATCTTATAGCACAATGCACAACATACCGGGCACGCGTTCAAATCCTCGTACTCACCGCGGTAGAGGATGCAGTCATTAGGGCATGCATGTATCTTCTGCACCTCTAAACCTAGAGGGCAGACAACCTTCTTTGCTTCGTACGTACTCTCAGGCAATTCATTGTCCTTTGGAATCATGTTCTTTATCATTACACCAACAACTTTCCAAATCCCTTGTCAGATAGACCATTCTCTGCCTTCCATTGCAGAAATTCCAGTGTGGTGCCCAGCTTTTTCTTGTCACCTTCGCAATTCGGGTACAACAATTTCTTGTGATCCTCTAACATGTGCTGCAACTTCTTCTTTTTCCTCTTCACTTGCGCAGTTTCTCTTTGCATCGGCAATGGCTCAGGGGGCTCATCGGATGCCTCTTCTTCAGCTTCTTCTCGCATGGCCGGCTCAGCTTCTTCCCCCATTGTTGTATCATCGTATTCAGGGAACCCATGGCCAGGATAGCTATCGTCGTCCTCTTCTTCTTCATTGTCTTCCATCATAACCCCTCTTTCTCTGTGCTTGGTCCAAACATTATAGTGGGGCATGAAACCGGACTCAAACAGGTGGACGTGAATGGTTCTTGAGTTAGAGTAATTGTGACCATTCTTACAGCCAACACATGGACAAGGCATAAAACCACCCGCCCGCTTGTTTGCCTGAGCCACAATCAGAAAAGTATGCACGCCATCAACGAACTGCGGAGAGCATCGGTCATCGTACATCCATTGTCGGCGCATCTTCATTACACACCACCGAATAGACCAAATTAATACAAGTTCATACATAAAAAAAGTTCATACATAAAGTTCACACAACAACACTTAAATCGAATATACAAATAACTCTCTAAATAAAGAATTTAAATGCAACAACAAATGCGATCAAGATCGCAACTAAGGTAACAATTGATCCAACAGCATAATGATACCAAGACACACTGTCAATAGCATATTATCTAATCTTTCTAATCTTCAGCCACATTTTCTCCATCTTGATCTTGTGATCATCGACGACATCGGCAACATGCAACTCCAATTCCATCTTCTCCCCCTCAATTCATTTCAATTTTTCTTTCAAATACTCGTTTTCTCTTTCAACTAAATTTAACCTCTCGACAATAGGGTCGGTTGGAATTTCTGGTTCACATACCTCCTAGATAAAAATATCTATGTCAACTTGATGGGCACAATTTGTCATAAACACGAAATGCAATAAATAGTTTTAAAAGAGAATATACCACATCCGAATCATAACACAGACGAGGGCCGATGGGGACGGATATCAAAACCATGGCACTATGTATAACAAACAACGTACGAGTAAGATAATTATACAAGTAACTATATATCTAAATCACACAAACATGATTTTTTTATATATAAAAGATAATAACAAGAGGCTCACCACAAGGTGCTACCAGTGACGGGTCGGTGCGGACGATCGACGGTGGTTACGACGAAGATGGGAAGGCACTAAGTAAACCACACCTACATATGCAAACTAAGAGTTATTTTAAGCCCAAATTGCATATAAATCAAATAAAATACCACATATAATTCCTCCCAAATTACTAAAACCCACAAATTAATCACTATATAAAGCATTGCAAGAGCTAATCTAGCAATGAGAGATGAAAGGACAAAGTTGCTAACCTTTGTGATCACTTGAATGGATGGGGGCCTTCAAATCTTGACAAAATTTGGGCAAAATGTGTGATGGAGCTTGAGGGGAAGAGAGGAAGAACAGAGAGGAGGAGAGGGGAAAGGGGGGAAGAACAGAGCAAGCTGGACAAAGGGTTTATATGCAGGATGACCTATAGTACCGGTTTGTGGCACGAACCGGTACTAAAGGTGCTGGAGGGGCCCCAGTCTGACAACATCCTGCCAGCACTCTCTTTAGTACCGGTTCGTGGCACGAACCAGTGCTAAAGGTTCGCCACGAACCGGTACTAATGATCTCTGCCCCCCTAGCCGTTGGAACCGGCACTAATGGTCACATTAGTGGCGGCTAAAATACAAACCGGGACTAATGAGCTGCACATTAGACCCTTTTTCTACTAGTGACACTTAAGGTTCGATGACGCTAGGGTTATAGGGAAAGTTTGTATGTGGTTATCGAATGTTGTTCGGAGTCCCAGATGAGATCCCGGATGTCACGAGGAGTTCTGGAATGGTCCGGAGGTGAAGATTTATATATGGGAAGTCATCATACGGTCACCAGAAGTATTCGGGGGTTTGTCGTGCCGGTATTGTACCGGGACCACCGAAGGTGTTCCGGGGGTCCACCGGGAGAGTCCACCTGCACCGGAGGGCCCTATGGGCTGTATGTGGAAGGGAACCAGCCCCTAAGTTGGCTGGGCACCATCCCCCCTAGGGCCCATGCGCCTAGGGTTGGGGGGGTAACCCTAAGGGGGCGCCCCCCTTGGCTTGGGGGGCAAGCCCCCTCCCCTTGGCCGCCGCCGCCCCTCTAGATCTCATCTAGAGGAGCCAGCCCCCTTCCCCCTTCACCCTATAAATAGAGGGGAGGAGGGAGGGTAGCAACACAACATCCAAAGCACAGCCCTCCCCCTCTCCAACACCTCTCCTCCTCCGTTTGAGCTTGGCGAAGCCCTGCCGGAGAACCACTGCTCCACCACCACCACGCCGTCGTGCTGCTGCTGGAGTTGTCTTCCCCAACCTCTCCCTCCTCCTTGCTGGATCAAGGCGCAGGAGACGTCAGCGGGCTGCACGTGTGTTGAACGCGGAGGCGCCGTTGTTCGGTGCTAAGATCGGAATCGACCGCGATCTGAATCACTACGTGTACGACTCCTCCAACTGCGTTCTTTTAACACTTCCGTTTCACGATCTTCAAGGGTATGAAGATGCACTTCCCTCTCTTGTTCCTAGAATCTCTATAGATTGATCTTGGTGAAGCATAGAAAATTTTGAATTATTACTATGTTCCCCAACAGTGGCATCATGAGCCAGGTTTATGCGTAGATTCTATGCACGAGTAGAACACAAGTAGTTGTGGGCGTTGGTTTTGTTCAATATGCTTACCGTCACTAGTCATATCTTGTTTCGACGGTATTGTGGGATGAAGCGGCCCGGACCGACCATACACGTACACTTACGTGAGACAGGTTCCACCGACTGACATGCACTTGTTGCATAAGGTGGCTAGCGGGTGCCAGTCTCTCCCACTTTAGTCGGATCGGATTCGATGAAGAGGGTCCTTATGAAGGGTAAATAGCAATTGGCATATCACCGTTGTGGCTTTGCGTAGGTAAGAAATGTTCTTGCTAGAAACCCGTAGCAGCCACGTAAAACATGCAACAACAATTAGAGGACGTCTAACTTGTTTTTGCAGGGTATACTATGTGATGTGATATGGCCAAAAGAATGTGATGAATGATATGTGATGTATGAGATTGATCATGTTCTTGTAATAGGAATCACGACCTGCATGTCGATGAGTATGACAACCGGCAGGAGCCATAGGAGTTGTCTTAATTTATTGTATGACCTGCGTGTCATTGAACAATGCCATGTAATTACTTTACTTTATTGCTAACCGTTAGTCATAGTAGTAGAAGTAATAGTTGGCGAGACAACTTCATGGAGACACAATGATGGAGATCATGGTGTCATGCTGGTGAAGAAGGTGATCATGCCGCTCTTCAAAGATGGAGATCAAAGGCGCAAGATGATAATGGCCATATCATGTCACTTTATGATTTGCATGTGATGTTTGTCATGTTTACATCTTATTTGCTTAGAAGGATGGTAGCATAAATAAGATGATCCCTCACTAAAATTTCAAGAAAGTTTTCCCCCTAACTGTGCACCGTTGCTAAGGTTCGTTGTTTCGAAGCACCACGTGATGATCGGGTGTGATAGATTCTAATGTTCCCATACAACGGGTGTAAGCCAGATTTACACATGGAAAACACTTAGGTTGACTTGACGAGCCTAGCATGTACAGACATGGCCTCGGAACAGAAGAGACTGAAAGGTCGAACATGAGTCGTATAGTAGATATGATCAACATGAAGATGTTCACCGATGATGACTAGTCCGCCTCACGTGATGATCGGACACGACCTAGTTGACTCGGATCATGTATCACTTAGATGACTAGAGGGATGTCTATCCGAGTAGGAGGTCATTAGATGAACTTAATTATCCTGAACATAGTCAAAAGGTCTTTGCAAATTATCTCGTAGATTGCGCTTTAGTTCTACTGTTTTAGATATGTTCATAGAGAAAATTTAGTTGAAAGTTGATAGTAGCAATTATGCGGACTGGGTCCGTAAACTGAGGATTGTCCTCAATGCTGCGCAGGAGGATTATGTCCTTAATGCACCGCTTGGTGTGCTGAACCTCGAACGTCGTATGTGGATGTTGCAAACATCTGACATACACGTTTTGATGACTACGTGATAGTTCAGTAATGTTAAGCGGTTTAGAATTGAGGCACCGAAGACAATTTTTGAAACGTCGTGGAACATATGAGATGTTCCAAGGGCTGAAATTGGGATTTCAGGCTCGTGCCCACGTCAAGAGGTATGAGACCTCTGACGAGTTTCTTAGCCTACAAACTAAGGAAGAAAAGCTCAATCGTTGAGCATGTGCTCAGATTTTCTGAGTACTACAATCACTTGAATCGAGTGGGAGTTGATCTTCCATATGAGATAGTGATGTTTCTCCAAAGTCACTGCCACCAAGCTACTAGAGCTTTGTGATGAACTATAACATATCAGGGATAGATATGATGATCCTTGAGCCATTCGCGATGTTTGACACCACGAAAGTAGAAATCAAGAAGGAGCATCAATTGTTGATGGTTAGTGAAACCACTAGTTTCAAGAAGGGCATGGGCAAGAAGGGATACTTCATGAAATGGCAAATCAGTTGCTGCTCTAGTGAAGAAACCCAAGGTTGAACCCAAACCCGAGACTAAGTGCTTCTATAGTGAGGGGAATGGTCACTGAAGCAGAACTACCCTAGATACTTGGTAGATGAGAAGGCTGGCAAGGTCGACAGAAGTATATTGGATATACATTATATTAATGTGTACTTTACTAGTACTCTTAGTAGCACCAGGGTAATAGATACCGGTTCGGTTGCTAAGTGTTAGTAATTCAAAATAAAAGGCTGCGGAATAAACGAAGACTAGCTAAAGGCGAGGTGACGATGTGTGTTGGAAGTATTTCCAAGGTTGATGTTATCAAACATCGCACGCTCCCTCTACATCGGGATTGGTGTCAAACATAAATAATTGTTATTTAGTGTTTGCATTGAGCATAGATATGATTGGATTATGTTTATCACAATACGGTTATTCATTTAAGGAGAACAATGGTTACTCTGTTTATTTGAATAATACCTTCAATGGTCTTGCACCTAAAATGAATGGTTTATTGAATCTAGATCGTAGTGATACACATGTTCATGCCAAAAGATATAAGATAGTAATGATAGTACCACCTACTTGTGGCACTGCCATTTGAGTCATATTGGTATAAAACGCATGAAGAAGCTCCATGTTGATCGATCTTTGGACTCACTCGTTTTTTGAAAAGTTTGAGACATGCGAACCATGTCTATTGGTATGTACGCATGAAGAAACTCCATGCAGATGGTTCGTTTGGACTCACTTGATTTTGAATCACTTGAGACATGCAAATCATACCACATGGGCAAGATAACTGAAAGCCTCATTTTCAGTAAGATGGAACAAGAAAGCAACTTGTTGGAAGTAATACATTTTGATGTGTGCAGTCCAATGAGTGCTGAGGAACGCAGTGGATATCGTTATGTTCTTACTTCACAGATGATTTGAGTAGATGCTAATTATATTTACTTAGTGAAACACAAGTCTGAATTATTGAAAGGTTCAAGTAGAGTGAAGTTAAAGATCATCGTGACAAGAGGATAAAATGTCTATGATATGATCATAGAGATGAATATCTGAGATGCGAGTTTGGTACACAATCAAGACAGTGTGGAAATTGTTTCACAACTAATACCGCCTGGAACACCATAGTGTGATGGTGTGTCCGAACATCATAGATGCACCCTATTGGATATGGGGCATACCATGATGTCTCTTATCAAATTACCACTATCGTTTATGGGTTAGGCATTAGAGACAACCACATTCACTTCAATAGGGCACCACGTAATTCCGTTGAGATGACACCGTGTGAACTATGGTTTATAGAAACCTAAGCTGTCGTTTCTTAAAAGCTTGGGCTGCGACGCTTATGTGAAAAGGTTCTAGCCTGATAAGCTCGAACCCAAAGCAGATAAATGCATCTTCATAGGACACCCAAAACAGTTGGGTATACCTCCTATTTCAGATCTGGAAGCAAAAGTGATTGTTTCTGAAAACAAGTCCTTTCTAGAGGAAAAGTTTCTCTCGAAAGAATTGAGTGGGAGGTTGGTGGAGACTTGATAAGGTTATTGAACCATCACTTCAACCAGTGTGTAGCAGGGCACAGGAAGTTGTTCTTGTGGCGCCTACACCAGTTGAAGTGGAAGTTGATGATAGTGATCATGAAACTTAGAATCAAGTCACTACCAAACCTCGTAGGTCGACAAGGGTGCGTACTACTTCAGAGTGGTACGTAATCCTGTCTTGGAGGTCATGTTGTTAGACAACAATGAACCTACGACCTATGGAGAAGCGATGGTGGGTCCGGATTCCGACAAATGGCTCGAGGCCATAAAATCCAAGAGGATCCATGTATGAAAACAAAGTATAGACTTTGGAAGAACTACTTGATGGTTGTAAGGCTGTTGGGTACAGATGGATTTTAAAAGGAAGACGGACAATGATGGTAAGTGTCACCATTAAGAAAGCTCGACTTGTCGCTAAGATGTTTTCCGACAAGTTCAAGGAGTTGAATATGATGAGACTTTCTCACTCGTAGCCATGCTAAGAGTATGTTCCAATTATATTAGCAGTTACTGCATTATTTATGAAATCTTGTAGATAGGATGTCAAAACATTGTTTCCTCGACGATTTTCTTGAGGAAAGGTTGTATGTGATACAACTAGAAGGTTTTGTCAATCCTAAAAGATGCTAACAAGTATGCAAAGCTCTAGCAATCCTTCTAAGGACTGGAGCAAGCATCTCGGAGTTGGAATATACGCTTTGATGATCAAAGATTTTGGGTTGATACAAAGTTTATGAGAAACTTGTATTTCAAAAGAAGTGAGTGGGGGCACTATAGAATTTCTGATGAGTATATGTTGTTAACATATTGTTGATCAGAAATGATGTAGAATTTCTAGAAAGCATAGAGGGTTATTTGAACAGTGTTTTTCAATGGAAAACCTGGATTAAGCTACTTGAACATTGAGCATCAAGATCTATAAGGATAGATCAAAACAATTAATAGTACATTCAAATGAACACATACCGTGACAAGATTTTGACGGAGTTCAAAATAGATCGGCAAAGAAGGAGTTTTTGGCTGTGTTATAACGTGTGAGTATTGAGTAAGACTCAAGACCTAACCACGGCAGAAGAGCAAGAGAATTATACCAAGTCTTAGCATCACCCTTTAATAAGAACGGAAATATCTTAAGGATATAAAAGTAGCGAGATTTATCATCATGAGTAAACAGGGTAGCTATATCATTCAACTTGGTAAGATGTGCCACAACAGTTTTAGATTCAAGGCCATAAAAAGGATCAGATTCAACTAGAGTAATAATCTCAGGATCAACAGAGAATTCATAATCCTTATCAGTAACACGGATAGGTGAAGTAGCAAAAGCGGGGTCAGGTTTCATTCTAGCATTAAGAGACTGCTGCTTCCATTTAGCTAATAGTTTCTTAAGATCATATCTATCTTTGCAGGCAAAGATAGCTTCAGCAGCTTCTTTATTCATAACATAACCCTCAGTAACAACAGGCAATACATAATCATTGCGAGAATTTTCATCATCACTATCATCAATAATAGCATCTTCAATATTTTCATTCCCCCTAACTCTAACAAGTTGTTCATCAAGAAATTGACCTAATGGCAAAGTAGTATCACGCACAGAAGTAGTTTCATCATAAGTATCATGCAAAGCAGAAGTGGCATCATCGATAACATGTGACATATCAGAATTCATAGCAGTAGCAGGTTTAGGTGTCGCAAGCTTATTAATAACAGAAGGAGAATCTAGTGCAGAGCTAGATGGCAGTTCCTTACCTCCCCTCGTAGTTGAGGGATAGATCTTGATTTTAGAGTCTTTCAAATTCTTCATAGTGATCAACAGATATAAATCCCAAGTGACTCAGAGAATAGAGCTATGCTCCCCGGCAACGGCGCCAGAAATTAGTCTTGATAACCCACAAGTGTAGGGGATCGCAACAGCTTTCGAGGGTAAAGTATTCAACCCAAATTTATTGATTCGACACAAGGGGAGCCAAAGAATATTCTTGAGTATTAGCAGTTGAGTTGTCAATTCAACCACACCTGGATAACTTAGTATCTGCAGCAAGGTATTTAGTAGCAAAGTAGTATGATAGTAATGGTAACGGTGGTAAAAGGCAAAGATAGTAATAGCAATATTTTTGGTGTTTTGTAGTAGTTGTAACAGCAGCAACGAAAAAGTAAATAAGCGAAGCACAATATATGAAAAGCTCGTAGGCAATGGATCAGTGATGGATAATTATGCCGGATGCGATTCCTCATGTAATAGCTATAACATAGGATGACACAGAACTAGCTCCAGTTCATCAATGTAATGTAGGCATGTACCGTAAATAGGCATACATGCTTATGGAAAAGAACTTGCATGACATCTTTTGTCCTACCCTCCTGTGGTAGCGGGGTCCTAGTGGAAACTAAGGAATATTAAGGCCTCCTTTTAATAGAGAACCGGACCAAAGCATTAACACAAAGTGAATACATGAACTCCTCAAACTACGGTCATCACCGAGAAGTATCCCGATTATTGTCACTTCGGGGTTGTCGGATCATAACACATAATAGGTGACTATAGACTTGCAAGATAGGATCAAGAACACACATATATTGATGAAAACATAATAGGTTCAGATCTGAAATCATGGCACTCGGGCCCTAGTGACAAGCATTAAGCATAGCAAAGTCATAGCAACATCAATCTCAGAACATAGTGGATACTAGGGATCAAACCCTAACAAAACTAATTTGATTACATGATAAATCTCATCCAACCCATCACCGTCCAGCAAGGAATTACTCACGCACGGCGGTGAGCATCATGAAATTGGTGATGGAGGATGGTTGATGATGACGACGGCGACGAATCCCCCTCTCCGGAGCCCCGAACGGACTCCAGATCAGCCCTACCGAGAGAGATTAGGGCTTTGTGGTGGCTCCGTGTCATAAAACACGATGAAACTTTCTCTTTGATTTTGTTCTCCTCGAGACGGAAGATATGGAGTTGGAGTTGAGGTCGGTGGAGGTCCAAGGGCCCACGAGATAGGGGGGCGCGCCCTACAGGGGGGCGCCCCCCTGTCTCATGGACAGGCCCTAGTCCCCCTGGTGTATTTCTTTCGCCCAGAAATTCTTATTAATTCCAAAAAGTGCCTCCGTGGATTTGCAGGTCATTCCGAGAACTTTTCTTTTCTACACATAAAACAACATCATGGCAGTTCTGCAGAAAGCAGCGTCAGTCCGGGTTAGTTTCATTCAAATCATGCAAGTTAGAGTCCAAAACAAGGGCAAAAGTGTTTCGAAAGTAGATACGTTGGAGACGTATCAACTCCTCCAAGCTTAAACCTTTGCTTGTGCTCAAGCAATTCAGTTGATAAACTGAAAGTGATAAAGAAAAACTTTTACAAACTCTATTTGCTCTTGTTGTTGTAAACATGCAAAGCCATCATTCAGGTTTCAATAATATTATAAACTAACCATACTCACAATAACACTTAGGTCTTATAATTACTCATATCAATACCATAATCAGCTAGCGAGCCATAATAATAAAACTCGGATGACAACACTTTCTCAAAACAATCGTAACATGATATAACAAACTGGTATCTCGCTAGCCCTTTCTGAGACTGCAAAACATAAATGTAGAGCACCTTTAAAGATCAAGGACTAACTAAACATTGTAATTCATGGTAAAAGAGATCCAGTCAAGTCATACCCAATATAAACCAATAATAATGAACGCAAATGATAGTGTGCTCTCCAGCGGGTGTTTTTTAATAAGAAGGTGATGACTCAACATAAAAGTAAATAGATAGGCCCTTCGCAGAGGGAAGCGGGGATTTGTAGAGGTGCCAGAGCTCGATTTTTAAAAGAGAGATTAAATAACATTTTGAGCAGCATACTTTTGTTGTCAACGCAACAACTTTGAGATGGATGTATCTTCCATACTACATGCATTATAGGCAGTTCCCACGCAGAATGGTAAAGGTTTATACTCCCCCAACCACCAACAAGCATCAATCCATGGCTTGCTCAAAACAACTAGTGCCTCCAACTAACAACAATCCTGGGGGAGTTTTGTTTAATTATTTTGATTTGCTTTGATCTTTTTGGATCATGGGACTGGGCATCCCGGTTACCGTCCCTTTCTCGTGAATGAGGAGCAGAGTCCACTCCTCTGAGAATAACCCACCTAGCATGGAAGATATGGGCAGCCCTAGTGGAAACATGAGCGGATAGAGCATACAAAACAGAATTTCATTTGAAGGTTTAGAGTTTGGCACATACAAATTTACTTGGAACGGCAGGTAAATACCGCATATAGGAAGGTATGGTGGACTCATATGGAACAACTTTGGGGTTTAAGGATTTTGGATGCACAAGTAGTATTCCCGCTTAGTACATGTGAAGGCTAGCAAAAGACTGGGAAGCGACCAACTGAGAGAGCGACAACAGTCATAAACATGCATTAAAACTAATTCAGACCGAGTACAAACATGAGTAGGATATAATCCACCATGAACATAAATATCGTGAAGGCTATGTTGATTTTGTTTCAACTACATGCGTGAACATGTGCCAAGTTGAGTCACTCAATTCATTCAAAGGAGGATACCATCCCATCATACCACATCATAATCATTGTAATAGCATGTTGGCATGCAAGGTAAACCATTATAACTCAAAGCTAATCAAGCATGGCACAAGCAACTATAATCTCTAAATGTCATTGCAAATATATTTACTTCATAATAAGCTGAATCGGGAACAATGAACTCATCATATTTACAAAAACAAGAGAGGTCGAGTTCATATACCAGCTTTTCTCAGCTCAAGAAGTCCATCATATATCGTCATTATTGCCTTTCACTTGCACGACCGAACGATGTGTATAATAATAAGAGTGTACATGCATTGGACTAAGTTGGAATCTGCAAGCATTCAACTCAAGAGAGAAGACAAATAATGTGGGCTCTAAATTAAATAAACAATCATGCATATGAGAGCCACTAAACATTTTCAATATGGTCTTCTCGACCCCCAAAGGAAAGAAAAGAGAATAAAACTATTTACACGGGAAAGCTCCCAACAAGAAAGAAGAACTAGAAATCTTTTAGGGTTTTCATTTTAATTCTACTACAAGCATGGAAATTAAGCTAACTGATTTTTTTGGTTTTTCTCAAGGTTTATCAAACAAACAAGAAGAAGACTAGAAAAAGAAATTTAAACTAGCATGGATAATACAATGAAAGAGTATGAGCACCGACAACTAGTGTGTGAACATGAATGTAAAGTCGGTGAGAAATACGTACTCCCCCAAGCTTAGGCTTTTGGCCTAAGTTGGTCTAATACCAGGGACCGCCTGGCTGATATCCGTAAGTGAAACCGGGGTCGTACTGAGATGCAGCGGCAACCGCCTCCTGAGCTGCGGCGTGTTGGTGAGCTGCCTCCGCTCTCCTCTCGTGTTCAACTGCTTCCTCTCTGGTAACAACATATCTTCCTTTTGACTGATAATCAAAAAGGTAGGGAGCAGGAAGAGAAACATGGACGACATTGCGTCTGTCATAGGTTAGTCGATATTGGAGGAATTGATCATTTCGCCCAAGAAATTGATGACTGACCATAGCTTCATAATCCAAATAAATAGGAGGTATTATCATATCTCCCTCTCGTGGGGCTATGCCAAGATAATTAGCCACACGGGTTGCATAAATTCCTCCAAATAAATTTCCCTTTCTACT
The DNA here is from genome assembly GCF_018294505.1 of Triticum aestivum. Taxonomy (NCBI): domain Eukaryota; kingdom Viridiplantae; phylum Streptophyta; class Magnoliopsida; order Poales; family Poaceae; genus Triticum; species Triticum aestivum. Next base: position 81,144,836 of record NC_057798.1, read on the forward strand.
ATTATTCTGCAACCTACGTGCAACTATTGCCCCCAAGTTATAACCTTTAAAACCTAACACAACACTCTTAAGGATACCCAGATCAGGGACACACATGTGACATGCTTCATCCTTACCATTAATACATCTACCGATGAAGAGAGCAAAATAATGTATAGCGGGAAAATGAATGCTCCCTATGGTAGCTTGTGCTATGTCCCTAGATTCTCCCACAGTAATACTAGCAAGGAAATCTCTAAATTCAGATTTGTGAGGATCATTAATATTACCCCACTGTGGGAGTTTGCAAGCAGTTGTAAAATCCTCTAAATCCATGGTATAAGATGTATCATAAATATCAAATATGACACTAGGAGAATTATGCGTACAGTTATATTTAAATCTCCGCACAAAGGAATCAGTCAATTGATAGTACTGGGGACACTTATCTTGTAGGAAGTCCTCGAGCTCAGCATTGCGTACATATGCGTCAAATTCCTCCTTGAAGCCTGCTTTGACTATAAAATCATTGGATGGCCACTCACAAGCTCGTACATTCGTGTTCCTCGGCGATTCAACATCTTGCTCACGTATAGCAATCATGGGCCCTTTCTTCACCGAGGAACCACCTTGGTACATTCTCCTAAGCATATTTCTTTTTCTGAAATAATTCTGAAATTTTAGTAACTTCAAAATAAAAGTGAATAAAACTTGACAAGAATGGTAGCAACTACTCCTACAAGTGCCTAGGGCCTACATCATGCATTAAAATTACTTGGAACCCCATAAATTTAACATGCAAGCTCAAGAACAGGGTCACCAGGGCAGCAAGGATTTGCAATGAATAAAGGACTAGAACAAAAACTAATTGGACCAATGGAGGAGTCACATACCAAGCAACAATCTCCCAAAGCAGTTTTGTGAATGGAGCTTTGAGCAAGGAGATCGAAAATCGCAGCAAAACAAGCTAGAACTCGTGCTTGAGCTGGATGGGGATTTTTTTTGGGTAGAAGATGGACTGTGTGGGTGGTGGCATAAGTGGAGGGGGGCTACCAGGGGCCCACGAGACAGGGGGGCGCGCCGTATAGGGGGGGCGCCGTCCACTCTCGTGGCCTGGTGCTTGCCCCTCCTACAGTAATTTCAGTGCCTAAAATCCTTAAATATTCCATAAAAACATACTAAATTTGCAAGGCATTTGGAGCACTTTTATTTTCGTACTATTTTTATTGCACGGATAAATCAGAAAACAGACAGATAATACTATTTTTGCTTTATTTATTTTAAGTAAAAAAAAGTAAAAAGAAAGTATAGAAGGTTGTGCCTTCTAGTTTCATCCATCTCATGATCATCAAAATGAATCCACTAACAAGGTTGATCAAGTCTTGTTAACAAACTCATCCCGAATAACACGGAACCGGAGAAATTTCGAAGTGACACTAAGTTACCTCAACGGGGATATGAAAATCCCCAACAATAAGTATATCATACTTTTTCTTGAAAGTAGGGAGAGGAAATTCAAAACCTCCAATAATAATTGATGGAATTTTCTCAATAGAATTTATGCTATGAACTTGGATTTGCTTCCTCGGAAAATGTACCGTATGCTCATTTCCATTAACATGAAAGGTGACATTGCCTTTGTTGCAATCAATAATAGCTCCTGCAGTATTTAGAAAGGGTCTACCAAGAATGATAGACATACTATCGTCCTCGGGAATATCAAGAATAACGAAGTCTGTTAAGATAGTAACATTCGCAACAACAACAGGCACGTCCTCACAAATGTCGACAGGTATAGCAGTTGATTTGTCAGCCATTTGCAAAGATATCTCAATAGGTGTCAACTTACTTAATTCAAGTCTACGGTACAAGGAAAGAGGCATAACACTAACACTGGCTCCTAAATCACATAAAGCAGTTTTAACATAATTTCTTTTAATAGAGCAAGGTATAGTGGGTACTCCGGGATCACCAAGTTTCTTAGCTATTCCACCCTTAAAGGTATAGTTGGCAAGCATGGTGGAAATCTTAGTTTAAGGTATTTTCGTCTTATTAGTGATGATATCTTTCATATATTTAGCATAAGGGTTTGTTTTAAGCATATCAGTTAAGCGCATGTGTAAGAAAATAGGTCTAATCATTTCAACAAAACGCTCAAAGTCCTCATCATCCTTTGACTTGGATGGTTTAGGAGGAAAGGGCATGGGTTTCTGAACCCATGGTTCTCTTTCTCTACCATGCTTCCTAGCAACAAAATCTCTCTTATCATAACGTTGGTTTCTTGATTGTGAGTTATCAAGACCAATAGCAGGTTCAATTTCTATATCATTGTTATTACTAGGTTGAGCATCTACATGAACATCATTATTAGCATTATCATCAGGTTTATGATCATCTCCGGATTGTGTTTTAGCATCAGAGATAGAAGTATTATTAGGATTCTCAGGTATTTCTACATTAGGTTCACTGGAAGTTTGCAAAGTCCTATCATTCTTCTTTTTCTTCTTCTTAGAAGAACTAGGAGCATCTAGATTATTATTCTGAGAACTTGTTCAATTCTTTTAGGGTGGACTTCAAGATACAAAGGTTCCTGAGTCATTCTACCAGTTCTAGTAGCCACTCTAACAGCAAAGTCATTTTTATTATTTAATTCAGCAAGCAATTCATTCTGAGCCTTAAGTACTTGTTCAGCTTGAGTAGCAATCATGGAAGCATGTTTACTAGTGAGTTTAAGTTCACTTTTAACTCTAGATACATAATCATTCAAGCGTACTATCGTATAAGCATTATTCTTCAATTGTCTACCAACATAATCATTGAAATTTGCTTGTCTATTCATGAAATTATCAAATTCATCTAAGCAAGGGCTATGCAATTTAGTGGATGGGATTTCATCTTTATCATATCTATAGAGAGAATTTACCTTTACTACCTGTGTCGGGTTATTAAGACAATGTGTTTCTTCAACAGGCGGTATATTAAGACCATGTATTTCTTCAATAGGAGGTAAATTCTTAACATCATCAGCTTTAATACATTTTCCTTTCATTGATTTCTTTGCCTCTTGCATATCTTCAGGACTGAGAAATAGAACACCTCTCTTCTTAGGAGTGGGTTTAGGAATAGGCTCAGGAGTTGGCTCAATTGGTTCAGGAATTTCCTCAGGAATTGGCTCAGGGAGAGTCCAATTATTTTCATTAGTCAACATATTATTCAATAGTAATTCAGCTTCGTCGACTGTTCTTTCCCTGAAAACACAACCAGCAAAACTATCCAAGTAATCCTTGGAAGCATCGGTTAGTCCATTATAGAAGATATCAAGTATTTCATTTTTCTTAAGTGGATGATCCGGCAAAGCATTAAGTAATCAGAGAAGCCTCCCCCAAGCTTGTGGGAGACTCTCTTCTTTGATTTGCACAAAGTTATATATTTCCCGCAAGGCAGCTTGTTTCTTATGAGCAGGGAAATATTTAGCAGAGAAGTAATAAATCATATCCTGGGGACTACGCACACATCTAGGAGCAAGAGAATTATACCAAGTCTTAGCATCACCCTTTAATGAGAAACGGAAATATCTTAAGGATATAAAAGTAGCGAGATCTATCATCATGAGTAAACAGGGTAGTTATATCATTCAACTTGGTAAGATGTGCCACAACAGTTTCAGATTCAAGGCCATAAAAAGGATCAGATTCAACTAGAGTAATAATCTCAGGATCAACAGAGAATTCATAATCCTTATCAGTAACACAGATAGGTGAAGTAGCAAAAGCGGGGTCAGGTTTCATTCTAGCATTAAGAGACTGCTGCTTCCATTTAGATAATAGTTTCTTAAGATCATATCTATCTTTGCAGGCAAAGATAGCTTCAGCAGCTTCTTTATTCATAACATAACCCTCAGGAACAACAGGCAATACATAATCATTGCGAGAATTTCATCATCACTATCATCAATAATAGCATCTTCAATATTTTCATTCCCCCTAACTCTAGCAAGTTGTTCATCAAGAAATTCACCTAATGGCAAAGTAGTATCACGCACAGAAGTAGTTTCATCATAAGTATCATGCAAAGCAGAAGTGGCATCATCGATAACATGCGACATATCAGAATTCATAGCAGTAGCAGGTTTAGGTGTCGCAAGCTTATTAATAACAGAAGGAGAATCTAGTGCAGAGCTAGATGGCAGTTCCTTACCTCCCCTCGTAGTTGAGGGATAGATCTTGGTTTTAGAGTCTTTCAAATTCTTCATAGTGATCAACAGATATAAATCCCAAGTGACTCAGAGAATAGAGCTATGCTCCCCGGCAACGGCGCCAGAAATTAGTCTTGATAACCCACAAGTGTAGGGGATCGCAACAGCTTTCGAGGGTAAAGTATTCAACCCAAATTTATTGATTCGACACAAGGGGAGCCAAAGAATATTCTTGAGTATTAGTAGTTGAGTTGTCAATTCAACCACACCTGGATAACTTAGTATCTGCAGCAAGGTATTTAGTAGCGAAGTAGTATGATAGTAATGGTAATGGTGGTAAAAGGCAAATATAGTAATAGCAATATTTTTGGTGTTTTGTAGTAGTTGTAACAGCAGCAACGAAAAAGTAAATAAGCGAAGCACAATATATGAAAAGCTCGTAGGCAATGGATCAGTGATGGATAATTATGCCAGATGCGATTCCTCATGTAATAGCTATAACATAGGATGTAACAGAACTATCTCCAGTTCATCAATGTAATGTAGGCATGTATTCCGTAAATAGTCATACGTGCTTATGGAAAAGAACTTGCATGACATCTTTTGTCCTACCCTCCCGTGGCAGCAGGGTCCTAGTGGAAAGGGATATTAAGGCATCCTTTTAATAGAGAACCGGACCAAAGCATTAACACATAGTGAATACATGAACTCCTCAAACTACGGTCATCACCGAGAAGTATCCCGATTATTGTCACTTCGGGGTTGTCGGATCATAACACATAATAGGTGACTATAGACTTGCAAGATAGGATCAAGAACACACATATATTGATGAAAAAATAATAGGTTCAGATCTGAAATCATGGCACTCGGGCCCTAGTGACAAGCATTAAGCATAGCAAAGTCATAGCAACATCAATCTCAGAACATAGTGGATATTAGGGATCAAACCCTAACAAAACTAACTTGATTACATGATAAATCTCATCCAACCCATCACCGTCCAGCAAGCCTACGATGGAATTACTCACGCACGGCGGTGAGCATCATGAAATTGGTGATGGAGGATGGTTGATGATGACGACGGCGACGAATCCCCCTCTCCGGAGCCCCGAACGGACTCCAGATCAGCCCTCCCGAGAGAGATTAGATCTTGGCGGCGGCTCCGTGTCATAAAACGCGATGAAACTTTCTCTTTGATTTTTTCCTCCCCGAGACGGAAGATATGGAGTTGGAGTTGTGGTCGGTGGAGGTCCAGGGGGCCCACGAGATAGGGGGGCGCGCCCTACAGGGGGGAGGCGCCCCCCTGTCTCGTGGACAGGCCCTGGGCCCCCTGGTGTATTTCTTTCGCCCAGAAATTCTTATTAATTCCAAAAAGTGCCTCCGTGGATTTGCAGGTCATTCCGAGAACTTTTCTTTTCTACACATAAAACAACATCATGGCAGTTCTGCTGAAAACATCGTCAGTCCGGGTTAGTTTCATTCAAATCATGCAATTTAGAGTCCAAAACAAGGGCAAAAGTGTTTGGAAAAGTATATACATTGGAGACGTATCAACTCCCCCAAGCATAAACGTTTGCTTGTCCTCAAGCAATTCAGTTGATAAACTGAAAGTGATAAAGAAAAACTTTTACAAACTCTAATTGCTCTTGTTGTTGTAAACATGCAAAGCCATCATTCAGGTTTCAACAATATTATAAACTAACCATACTCACAATAACACTTAGGTCTCATAATTACTCATATCAATAACATAATCAGCTAGTGAGCCATAATAATAAAACTCGGATGACAACACTTTCCCAAAACAATCATAACATGATATAACAAACTGGTATCTTGCTAGCCCTTTCTGAGACTACAAAACATAAATGCAGAGCACCTTTAAAGATCAAGGACTGACTAAACATTGTAATTCATGGTAAAAGAGATCCAGTCAAGTCATACCCGATATAAACCAATAATAATGAACGCAAATGACAGTGTGCTCTCCAGCGGGTGCTTTTTAATAAGAAGGTGATGACTCAACATAAAAGTAAATAGATAGGCCCTTCGCAGAGGGAAGCAGGGATTTGTAGAGGTGCCAGAGCACAATTTTTAAAACAGAGATTGAATAACACTTTGAGGCATACTTTTGCTGTCAACGCAACAACTATGAGATGAATGTATCTTCCATACTACATGCATTATAGGCAGTTCCAATGTAGAATGGTAAAGGTTTATACTCCCCCAACCACCAACAAGCATCAATCCATGGCTTGCTCAAAACAACGAGTGCCTCCAACTAACAACAATCCTGAGGGAGTTTTGTTTAATTATTTTGATTTGCTTTGATCTTTTTGGATCATGGGACTGGGCATCCCGGTTACCGGCCCTTTCTCATGAATGAGGAGCGGAGTCCACTCCTCTGAGAATAACCCACCTAGCATGGAAGATATATGCAGCCCTAGTGGAAACATGAGCGGCTAGAGCATACAAAACAGAATTTCATTTGAAGGTTTAGAGTTTGGCACATACAAATTTACTTGGAACGGCGGGTAAATACCGCATATAGGAAGGTATGGTGGACTCATATGGAACAACTTTGGGGTTTAAGGATTTTGGATGCACAAGCAGTATTCCCGCTTAGTACAGGTGAAGGCTAGCAAAAGACTGGGAAGCAACCAACTGAGAGAGCGACAACAGTCATAAACATGCATTAAAACTAATTCACACCGAGTACAAACATGAGTAGGATATAATCCACCATGAACATAAATATCGTGAAGGCTATGTTGATTTTGTTTCAACTACATGCGTGAACATGTGCCAAGTCGAGTCACTCAATTTATTCAAAGGAGGATACCATCCCATCATACCACATCATAATCATTCTAATAGCATGTTGGCACGCAAGGTAAACCATTATAACTCAAAGCTAATCAAGCATGTCACAAGCAACTATAATCTCTAAATATCATTGCAAATATATTTACTTCATAATAAGCTGAATCAGGAACAATGAACTTGTCATATTTACAAAAACAAGAGAGGTCGAGTTCATACCATCTTTTCCCATCTCAAGAAGTCCATCATATATCGTCATTATTGCCTTTCACTTGCAGGACCGAACGATGTGTATAATAATAAGAGTGTACGTGCATTGGACTAAGCTGGAATCTGCAAGCATTCAACTCAAGAGAGAAGACAAACAATGTGAGCTCTAAATTAAATAAACAATCATGCATATGAGAGCCACTAAACATTTTCAATATGGTCTTCTCGACCCCCAAAGGAAAGAAAAGAGAAGAAAACTATTTCCACGGGAAAGCTCCCAACAAGAAAGAAGAACTAGAAATCGTTTTGGGTTTTCATTTTCATTCTACTACAAGCATGGAAATTAAGCTAACTGATTTTTTTTTGTTTTTCACAAGGTTTATCAAACACACAAGAAGAAGACTAGAAAAAGAAATTTAAACTAGCATGGATAATACAATGAAAGAATATGAGCACCGACAACTAATGTGTGAACATGAATGTAAAGTCGGTGATAAATACGTACTCCCCCAAGCTTAGGCTTTTGGCCTAAGTTGGTCTAATACCAGGGACCGCCTGGCTGATATCCATAAGTGAAACCGGGGTCGTACTGAGATGCAGCGGCAACCGCCTCCTGAGCTGGGCGTGTTGGCGAGCTGCCTCCACTCTCCTCTCGTGTCTAGCTGCTTCCTCTCTGGTAACAACATATCTTCCTTTTGTCTGATAATCAAAAAGGTAGGGAGCAGGAAGAGAAACATGGACGATGTTGCGTCTGTCATAGGTTAGTTGATATTGGAGGAATTGATCATTCCTCCCAAGAAATTGATGACTGACCATAACTTCATAATCCAAATAAACAGGAGGTATTATCATATCTCCCTCTCATGGCGCCCCCAGGCCCTGGGCCCCCTGGTGTATTTCTTTCGCCCAGAAATTCTTATTAATTCCAAAAAGTGCCTCCGTGGATTTGTAGGTCATTCTGAGAACTTTTCTTTTCTACGCATAAAACAACATCATGGCAGTTCTGCTGAAAACAACTTCAGTCCGGGTTAGTTTCATTCAAATCATGCAAGTTAGAGTCCAAAACAAGGGAAAAAGTGTTTGGAAAAGTAGATACGTTGGAGACGTATCACACACACGGATCTAAAAGGTTCAGACTCATTGACTAATAACCTCTCTCACAAGCGAGATATGATCAAACCCCATGGGTGTTGGATTCATTACAATCACATAGTGATGTGAACTAGATTATTGACTCTAGTGCAAGTGGGAGACTGTTGGAAATATGCCCTAGAGGCAATAATAAAATGGTTATTATTATATTTCCTTGTTCATGGTAATTGTTTATTGTTCATGCTATAATTGTATTAACTGGAAACCATAATACATATGTGAATACATAGACCACAACATGTCCCTAGTGAGCCTCTAGTTGACTATCTCGTTGATCAATAGATGGTTATGGTTTCCTGACCATGGACATTGGATGTCATTGATAACGGATCGCATCATTAGGAGAATGATGTGATGGACAAGACCCAATCCTAAGCATAGCACAAGATTGTTTAGTTCGTTTGCTAAAGCTTTTCTAATGTTAAGTATCATTTCCTTAGACCATGAGATTGTGTAACTCCTGGATATCGTAGGAGTACTTTGGGTGTACCAAACGTCACAACGTAACTAGGTGACTATAAAGGTGCACTACAGGTATCTCCGAAAGTATTTGTTGGGTTGGCACGAATCGAGACTAGGCTTTGTCACTTCGTATGACAGAGAGGTATCTTTGGGCCCACTCGGTAATGCATCATCATAATGAGCTCAATGTGACTAAGTAGTTAGTCACGGGATCATGCATTACGCAACGAGTAAAGTGACTTACCGGTAACGAGATTGAACGAGGTATTGGGATACCGACGATCGAATCTTGGGCAAGTAACGTACCGATTGACAAAGGGAATTGTATACGGGATTGCTTGAATCCTTGACATTATGGTTCATCCGATGAGATCATCATGGAACATGTGGGAGCCAACATGGGTATCTAGATCCCGCTGTTGGTTATTGGCCGGAGAGATGTCTCGGTCATGTCTGCATGATTCCCGAACCCGTAGGGTCTACACACTTAAGGTTCGATGCCGCTAGGGTTATAGGGAAAGTTTGTATGTGGTTACCGAATGTTGTTCGGAGTACCGGGTGAGATCCCGGACATCACGAGGAGTTCCGGAATGGTCCGGAGGTGAAGATTTATATATGGGAAGTCATCATACCACTACTAGGGAAAAGCCTAGCAGCAGCGCGGGTTTTAGGCCTATCAGTAGCGCGGGCAGGAGCGCTATAAGGCGCTACAGCTAAAGCTTAGCAATAGCATGCCTAGACCCACGCTACTGCTAAATTGACTTAGTAGTAGTGCTTCTACAGAAGAGCGCTACTGGTAATTAGTAGTAGCGCTTCTCCTTGCCCGCGCTACTACTATTATTTAGTATTGTATTTCTTTTTTATTTCATGTTGTATTCATACACCTTTACACAAGTTTTCATACAACAGGAATTTAGAGATTGTTTTTACATCATAATGAGTTATTACATCACGGGGTGAAAGAGACGTGGACTAGTTTCAAGTGGATGTCCATCCACTTGAAACTAATCTGCGGTTCTTTCACCCAATGATATAATAATATCATCATCATCATCATATCATTAACAACTTATCATCATAATACATCATTGTCATATAACACCTCCTTAAGATCAACTTAGCAAATTGGTCACTAGTCGTAATCACAAGTACTCCTCATTATCAACTCTAACACATTACCACATAATAAACATATTGTACCTCATAGGACCTACTACATTCGATTAAGACCTACTACATTTTCTAAGGTAAAATAGCAAAAAACAAGATAGCCCCTCACTCTCCATTATGGAGAATGGAGATTAGCCTGTCTCCAATTCTTGCCTTTCGCTAAATGTTACTTCCAAGAACCTCCTTGCGAATGTCCATACATTTCTTCCATTCTTTGATGAGCATGTGTTCACCGGTTTTAGATTTACCTGGCAGTATGTTCAGAACTGTAAGGCGACCATTCAGATACATCAGATGAGGCACACAATCCATTGGGAGTTTCTGTTGAAAAACATAGTAATAACTTCGTAGTTAGCAATGATGTACTAGTTTTAGAAGTATGAAAAAGATGCACGGATGTCGTAATAGTAAAAAGTCTTACCAGGGTATCTCCAGAGAAGTTACCGTGGTTCAACACGTGCACTAGTGGCACGTATTCACCATAATTTGGAGGAGTTTGATAATAGTTATTGTAATCCTCAAGAAGAGTAAAAAATGCGATCAGATGATTTTTCTCCTTATAAGTTAATACGGAGCCATCGGTGTAGTGGGTTTTGTCTACCATCTTCCGCACAGTCTTTGAAGAATCAAAATAAGCTGTCAATGGAAATAAGTTGTCAACTATTTTGAAATAAACAATATAAATTAGTTAATAACTATGTTTGAGAAACTCACGTAGCGGTACAATCGGAAGCATATCAACAAGGATCCAAATGTCCATATTGTCTTGCTCGATGTCAGGATCACCAAGATCCATTATCCTCATAAAAACCATACATTTTGCAAAGTGCTTCCCAATTTTGGCAACCAAAATGGGTTACGCTCTGAGCATTGCACATATTTACTTCAAAATCCATATCATGATGGGTCCTTAGGTGTATTTTCTTTGTTTCAAAATTTTCATGGTCTTCAAAACCCATCCTCTCCAAGACATAGCGTCTTGCATGGCATGGGATAAGCTAGTCAAATTGTAAAAGATGAAAATTAGACGTTGAAATAGTTGAAGTCATGCTTAATTACGAAAAAACACTTGTCGTTGTTGCGTACCGTTTCAACATCGAAAGTCTCCTCGAGCTTAATGCTGTAGCGCCGATCTTCATCCAGCTCAACGAACCTGTCGCACATACCTCGATCGTCGTGGCACCAGCTGCACTCCCCCGGGAGACTGTCGTCGTCCGTGTATGACATTTCCTACGTTCATAATTCAAAGATTAAACTTGTACATATTCTAGCACAAGTCATGCCAGAATTCAGGGAAAAATCCGGCATGACCTTTGCTAAAAAAGGACATATCGAGCGCCTGAAATTTGCCGGAACGGAAATTAATCAACACTTCGGCAAAACATAGGCCACTCGGAGGTGTAACCAAAATATGAAATAATTGCTTAAACTAAAAAATAACAACAAATATGACATGTTCAACTAGTTCTATTAATTCAACTAGTTCTTACTAAATATAAACTTACTATAAATAGAAAAAAACTAGTTCTTTCTAAAAATAAAGTAGTTCAACTAGTTATTAATTTACTTACTAAACTAGTTCAACTAAAACTAAACTAGTTCAACTAAAACTAAAATAGTTCTATTAATTCAACTAGTTCTTACTAAGTATAAACTTACTATAAATAGAAAAAAAACTAGTTCTTTCTAAAAATAAAGTAGTTCAACTAGTTATTAATTTACTTACTAAACTAGTTCAACTAAAACTAAACTAGTTCAACTAAAACTAAACTAGTTCTATTAATTCAACTCGTTCTTACTAAATATAAACTTACTATAAATAGAAAGAAACTAGTACATCTACTACTACTAATTAACATCTACTACTACATTTACTACTAATTAACATCTACTACTGCTAATTATACAACTAGTTTACCATCACTACTACTAATTAATATCCACTGCTACTAAAAATCATTATCTATGAACCCTAAATTAACATCTACTACTACTAAAATCATCTACTAACTAAGCAAAGAGAGAGGGGGTGGGGGAGGGGTGGGGGCTTACAGAGGGAGAGACGATGGCAGGGAGGTGCTCGGCGACGGAGGTATAGGGGCGGCGAGGGCGGGCTCGGGATCGGGGGAGACAGCGGCGAGGCGGGGTCGGGGGAGATGGCGGCGAGGCGGGTCGAGGGAGACGGTGGCGAGGCGGGGTCGGGGGAGACGGCGGCAAGGCAGGGTCGGGCGAGACGGCCGCGAGGCGGAGGCGACGAGGGGGAGAAGAGAGAGTGGGGAATTGGGGGAGGAAGCAGAGGAGAGGGAATCAGGCCGCGCGGGGGGTAGGTGAAAATAGCTTTAATAGTAGCGTATGGAGGAAAAACGCGCTGCTACTAAAATCCGTAGTAGTAGCACCGTTTCTAGAAGGGCGCTACTACTATACCTAGCATGTCGGGACCGGTGTGGCAATTGTAGTAGTAGCGCGTTCTATTCCTGCCGCGCTACTGCTAAGGGGGTAACAGCAGCGCGGTTTAGCCAGACACGCTACTGCTAAGTAGCAGCAGCGCCTCATTTTAACAAGCGCTACTGGTAAGATTCTGTGTATAAGGTTTTCCCTAGTAGTGTACGGTCACTGGAAGTATTCGGGGGTTTGCCGGTATTGTACCAGGACCACCGAAGGTGTTTCGGGGGTCCACCTGCCCCAGAGGGCCCTATGGGTTGTATGTGGAAGGGAACCAGCCCCATGCGCCTAGGGTTGGGGGCGACCCTAAGGGGGTGCCCCCCTTGGCTTGTGGGAGCAAGCCCCCTCCTCTTGGCCGCCGCCCCCCTTTAGATGTCATCTAGAGGGGTCGGCCCCCTTCACCCTATAAATAGAGGGGAGGAGGGAGGGCAGCAGCACAACATCCAAGGCGCAGCCCTCCCCCTCTCCAACACCTCTCCTCCTCCGTTTGAGCTTGGCGAAGCCCTGCCGGAGAACCACTACTCCACCACCATCATGCCGTCGTGCTACTGCTGGAGTTATCTTCCCCAACCTCTCCCTCCTCCTTGCTGGATGAAGGCACGGGAGACGTCACCGGGCTGCACGTGTGTTGAACGCGGATGCGCCGTTGTTCGGTGCTAAGATCGGAATCGACCGCGATCTGAATCGCTACGTGTACGACTCCTCCAACCGCGTTCTTGCAATGCTTCCGTTTCACGGTCTTCAAGGGTATGAAGATGCACTTCCCTCTCTTGTTGCTAGAATCTCCATAGATTGATCTTGGTGAAGCATAGAAAATATTGAATTATTGCTACGTTCCCCAACAATTTTATCATGCTCAATCGGTCCATACTCCTTGTCCAACGAAGCATCGGAATTCATCGCTTTCCCTACAAATAAATCACAAAAAGAACAGGGCGGACTATCTTTCAAAAACATAGAGCGCAAGGGGCAGCCCGATAGTTGTTGTACATACCGCGGTGCAGTCCGGGCTGGCGACAATGTCCGCGACGGTGTGCACGAGGGAGAGGATTGTTGCGCAGGTGCTAGCAGCGCAAAGGCTCAGAACGACTGTGGAGAAAGGGTGGCGGCGGAGCTGCAAGACGTCCCTTGCGGAGGAAGAAAAGGAAAGGAGAGAGAAAATGGATTCGGTAGGTCGAGGGGGTGGATTTGGTGCAATTTGCGGTGGGTTAGGCCTGTCGGGTACGACGTAGCAGACGCGCCCGGGAGCGCCCGGGCATCCCCATATCCGTCCTACATTTTGGCTGGATATGAGGGGTGTCATTAGTCCCAGCGCTTGAGGCCCGTAGAGGCGCCTGTCTAGAACGCCTTTTTTTACCGGTCACTGGCTGAGGCATTTGTTCGGGCGTATGGGGGATTTGAGGCGCTCGACTGTAGATGTTCTTAGTGCTCAAAAACTGAACCAATAGCTACACGCAAAGAATCGCACGGAGTTGGAATCGACGAATCCGCTCCGACCCTTGTCAAAAACTTGAGGTGTAGTATAAACAAGATGAGAAATATACAACCAATTGATAGATAGGGTGCACACGGCCGAACACTAACAGACAAAAGAACAGGAAAATGAAGGACCAACATATTGGCAATAGTAAAATCAGATAGGACAGATGCTATGCCTATGTTGCAGGAGGTGGTTGACTAATTCGAAAATTATGTTGTCACTCATGTTGGATAAAACCTCCCTCACCATCCGACCCAACTGCATACACACCGACTTGACAATGGTTCGTACTTCGTCTAATGTTTAGCATGGACCATAGTGTGTACAACAAAAAGTAATCTGCAAAGTAGTGGACTTTATCACTAAATGGAAATTTATTTCTACATAGCCAAAGCAATCTCATAATAAGGCAGATGCTCCCACCTTTATTAGCCTTTTAAACCTATGTGGAATTCCATCCAGCCATTGACCATGACGTGTCTTCAAATTCCTGTACACTCCCTCCGTTTTTAAATATAAGTCTTTCTACAGATTTTAATATGGACTACATACGGATGTATATAGACATATGTTAGGGTGTAGATTCACTCATTTTGCTCCGTATCTAGTTTCTATTGGAATCTCTAAAAAAATACTTATATTTAGAAACGGAGGGAATAGTTTCTACCTCGTAGTTCTAGTTACCTTATAATTGTTTATTTATTCGGTAGAATGCGGTGATTAGTAGGATTTCCAAGTGTATAACTTGGGTGCAAGCGAAGTCCCCATGTGTGCCAAGTCTAATCCAGGAGAATAGTTTCGTGAAAGGTATTATGGTGATTCATGCACTTGTAGTCATTAATTAGGTGCAAGATCGGCATGTCATCTTAGGTTAGTCCCCCCTCTACCCAATGCCCCATGCACAATCCACCTCGCATCACGAGGTGAGAGGAAGAAAGTCGATGATCCTGACAATCGAGTTTTTTTTCATCTTATTCATGTGAAGATTTATTGATACAATTGGGATTCACAAACTTAAATTCAAGAATACGCATATAGGTAACAGGTAACGAAACACAACTCACATGTTGTAAGTATACAAATATCATCTGTAACAAGTATGAACAACTTGTTATTATTTCTTCCAACTATCAGCTTCCAGGCGACTGAACGTCCAACCCAAAGGTCCCCAGCAGAACAATTCTCCCCCTTTATTTTGGGCACCTGTAAAATCAACCGAACAAATTACATTGTGTTAAGGGCATGTATAATGGTGCTATCTTAGGAGTGCCACGTAGGATAAGTAATAAGGTGGAGGAGAGAGAACTAATAAGAAAAGGCTTGTCTTCTTATTCAAGAAAAGACAAGAGATGATCCCTTAGCATAATATGTCTCACCATATTTTTAGGAATGACTAGTTATTGAAGATAAGGCTAAGAGATGACCCATTGTAGATATTTTTTTCTATCATATCTAAATTACATGCAAGATTTAAGATAAGACTATCTTATCAACCATTGTACATGCCCTAACTCGTTTCCATTCTTATCTTGATCAAACAACTACCTGATTTGTGGCAAATAAAAGGGGGCGGGGGGGGGGGGGGGGGGGGGGTCAGATTACATAAAATTTGACTAGATCAAAGAACGTTCAGTACCTTAGGGAGATGTATTGCATCCTTCTGATATTCAACTATTCTCTACTATTGGTGCCTCTTGCTCCATCATCGTGTCCACCCTTCTCAGGTTCCTTGGTGTCCACGGTAGCTGGAGCAGTGCTGGTTGTTGCGACCGTTAATCCTGGTGGTGCCACCGTGGGAGAAGCGGTTGTTTCAGCAGCCAGGGTTAGTGTGGCAGAGGTCTCCTCTTTAGGCTCCGATGTCTGCGAGCTCGTCGCATTGTGGGCACTCGTATCTCTGCCATCGTCACCTCCATCTTTGATGGCAGGTTGCTCATCATCTTTGCCTTTGTCTTCACCTTCTGAGGAAGCAAGAGCACACTCAGATTTAGAGAACCTTTATAAGCAAATACGCAACAGACTGTGCCGCTAAAAATCAAGAAGGCAGGACCTGGTTGTAGTTCATCGGTGCCTCCTCCTGTTTCTTCCTTGGTAGGCGGTTCATCTCGTCCTTTGACTTCTCCCGGTTCATCTTGCCTCGCTTCTTTGGTTTCTGCAAAGCAAGTACTATTTATATCTCTTTCCATAATTGTTTGAAACTTCAACATTTGGCATGAAGTACAAATATGCAATATAGACTAGCTAGCAACACAGGACACGGTAGGAATAAATAATAATACATCATAACACACGATGTAGTAAAAGGACGTGTTACAGTTGAAATGATGCAGTAGAAAACAGGCACATGATTGAACTGAAACATGAAAATGCGGCCGAAAACCCCATTTACTTTGATATTAACCAGCAAGTGTTTACTGGTTATAAAAAATCCCAGATTGGGGTCAAGAAGCAAAATTATGATGTTTCATGCATGGACATGGCGAGTTAGACAATGTACCACTTGTTTTGTCTTTGTCGGTTTTATCGGCGACGTCACCTTTCTTGATATCTCGGTTGCTCGCTAGAGCCACTGTCTGATCGACGGCGAGAGTAGGTGACACTTGCTTCTCCACGACCTCTTTGAGTTCCTCCTCATTGCTTGCCTGCACCTTATTCTCATCTACGTTAGGCTCAGGTACTTGTGCACCCTTCTTCATGGGATTGTGCTCTTCATCTTTTGCCTCCCTCTTGTTGTCGTTCTCTTTGTTAACAATCTCATGTTTCTTATCTCCGCCGTCAACTTTTTTTATCCCATCGGTAGCTCCACTGTCTTCCTTGGCTGGTGCTGATTGCTCATTTTCTCCTTGGGTACCTTTGAGGTTGCTTGGTTTCTCTTCTTCTTTCACTTCTACAATCAAGTAAGAATGTTGAAACAAAAATTGGAAGCATCTCGGCTTCAGATGCAACACACACACACACACACACACACACACACACACACACACACACACACACACACACACACACACACACTAACAAGGCATGGTTTTCACTTGAATTTGGACCCTGCTTGTTTTTATCACTAGAGTAGGCACGGTTTTCAATCTCATTTTCAGTTTGATTTCATTGAATTTTTTTTAAATTCATTAATTGCGCGGCAGATATTAAAGTAATTGCCTTTTAGTCGAAATATTTCAGCATTATGGCAGTAAACATAAATTTGAATAATTTTTTGAAATGTCGGTCTTCTGAGTAAAATCAAAATCAAAATCACTGAATCATTTCAGCTATGGCCAAAATATTTCCGACACTTAAATTCAAACAGTGGAGTAGGGCGAACCTTTTTGCGCTTTGCCAGCATCGTCAACACCTTTGTCACCTTTGGCAACGCCTGTAGCTGCTTCTGCTTTACCTGGAATTAGGCCGCCGGCGTCTTCTTCCTTGAGGTCCCTCACCCACACCCCATGTTCATCCACGGTACACACTGGTATGTTCATCCGCTTCTTAATGGGAATCAGCTTTTCTTTCTCTGGCCTCTCCTGCTTCTCCTTTACCCCAACCTTACCTTTGGTTTGAGCCTTCATCACTTTAGAATCTTTATCGACAACCTCCACACACTTAATGGTGTTCCTATTCAACTTAGGGAGCAGGTCAGTCGTCCAATTCAGCTCGAACTCTTTGAGGTACCTGAGGCGCAGGGTCTCGATGACGTTGTCTCCGGGGATGTCGAGCTCCTTCACCTCCCCGCCTCTCACGTAGAGCTTCCTGAGTTTCTTGTTGCCGTTGAGCCACGTCGCCAACGGCAGAGTGCCCTCGGGGTAGCACCGGACGTCCAGCTTCTCGAGCTCCCGCGGTAGCCGGAGGCAGGTCCACGTATCAAGGAGATCTTGCAGCTGCCTTTGAATTTTCGGGCTACTATCCAGCAATATGCTCGGCCTCTCGCCCCACGTCACCGTGAGCGACAGGAGCCCGGCGAGCTTCGCGAGCTGCTTCATCTCGTCCTGCTCGACGTTGGCGTCGGTGGTGACGTTGACGCTGAGCTTCCACAGCTTCTTCAGCTTGGCGAGGTGCTGCAGCCTGCACGCGTCGCGCCGCCGCTTGCCGACGCCGAACACGAAGCCCTTGAACACGCGCAGCTCCGGCAGGGCGGCGACCCCCCGCCCGATGTGCTCCAGCATGTAGCACTCGGTGAGGTCCAGGTGGGTCAGCCCCTTGAGCTTCTTCACGGTGGACGACGGCAGCTTGACCAGGTTCTGGCACCCGCGCACGTCTAAGATGGCCAGCTTCCGGAGCCTCCGGACCTCACTTGGGAGCTCGGTCAGCCGGGACAACCCGCGCACGCTCAGGTACCGGAGGTTCTTGAGCTTGCCGATGGTGCTCAGCGACTCCAGAGTTTCCACCTCCATGTATGTCTCGTCGTCGGTGTTCCCCCACCGGCCGAGCTGCAGCACCTCTAGGCGGTCGGCGAGCTTGGTGAGCAAGGGCTCCGGGAGTCGGTACACGTGCGCGTCAATGTTGAGGATGACTTTCTTCCTTTCAAACTCGATGAGGAGTATCGCAGTCTCCAACATTTCATCATCCCGTTTGGTCTTATCTTGTTGATCCTATTTAAAATCATGTAAGAATTAGATTGGAGAAATGTCAAGAGAAATGCTACATCTATGGGGAAAAAAATAGAGAGAGAGAGAGAGAGAGAGAGGGGGGGGGGGGGTGATAATCATACATGCGAATTTGTCTTGAAAAGTATGTTCACAATGATTTTTATTTACAAATAATATTGTAACAGAAATAATTATCGCATTTTCAGGCCAGTGCCGATGTCAAAACAAGAGCCAAGAGCTTCTATAATGTAGCTTATGATTATAATTCAAGGCAAGAAAAAACAAACAAATCTGGTATATTTCAATGTTTTTCCCCTCTTCAAATCATGGCATGGAGATTGAGTGGTGATTTTAAACTTGGGTGTCATTGCGTTTTGCATCTATAATCACCATTATCCTAGTGTGTATACCTATCGGGAAAACATTTAACTGATGTAAGACAACGATAATAAAAAATGACAATGTATAGATTTTAAATGGCATGTTAAGCCACTAAACCTATTGTTTCCTCAGTGAACATATGTTTTGAAATAGGAACTCTCATGTTATGTGTAAATATGTACCGATGTTTAAACAAGAGTCAGTGAAGTTGTGCCCACGCAACCCACCAAGTTGTTGATGTTGATCAAGAACTTAGCTATATCCTAAGTTGTTAATTTTTAAATGGAGACTTACTGATTAATGCAAGACTCTTTCTTTTGACAATTTGCCAAGGAATATTTTCTATCATTTGATATTAACGAATAACTAGAGTTTATTGTTTAAAATCACGATGTAACAAATATTTTCTATCATTTCGATGAGTAGTATCGCAGTTTCTAACATTTCATCATCGACTCTGGTCTTATCTTGTTGATCCTATGGAAAATCACGTAAAAAATTAGATTGGACAAATGACAACAGAAATGCTACATCTATGGAAAAAAATAGATGGGGGGATGACGTGGAGGCAAAAAGAAAAGAGCAAATCTGGTATATTTCAATGTTTTCCCCCTCTCCAAATCATAGCATGGAGATTGCAGTGGTGATTATTAACTTGGGTGTCATTTCCTTTTGCATCTAAGAAAATATTCATCCAGCTACACTATAATCGCCATTATCCCAGTGTGTACACCTATTGAGAAAACATTTAACTGATGTAAGATAATGATAATAAAAAATGACCATACATGTTAAATGGCATTTTAAGCCACTTAACCTATTGTTTCCTCAGTGAACATATATTCGGAATAGGGGCTCTCATGTTGTGTGTAAATATGTACCGAAGTTTAAACAAAGGGCGAGTGAAGTTGTGCCCACGCAATCTGCCAAGCTGTTGATGTTGACCAAGAACTTAGCTATATCCTAAATTGTTAATTTTTAAATGGAGACTTATTGATTAATGAAGGACTCTTTTTCTTTTACGATTGGCCAAGGGATATTTTATATCATTTGATATTAACGAATAACTAGAGATTTTTTGTTTATCACGACGTAACAATATGTAATACAACAAAAGGTTAATACAACTAAACATGTTTTCACAGTTGGATAGCTAACCTTACTTATATAAAGGGGATAATGTTTTATTTTAAAAAATATTACTAATGCATGCACGATTGTTTGAAAAAAATAATTCTTAAGTCTCAGTCAATCATCTTGGACTTCACATTTCCTCATAGGCTAGAGAACTGGCATATTGTGGGTGCAAAATGATTGGGCGAAATCATGCACTGAGAGTAGTGATCTTTTTGTGTGTTTGGATGCTTGGGAATCGGACTGTAAGCATAACACTCTTTATGGATGAGGAAAATTTTATGCCTCCTTTTTTAAGAAAAAAGGTAAAGACCATGTCTTTTTTAACTAAGAGTGAAGTGCATCCATTCTTAGGTCCTTGAATTATTTTGAAGGTGTCTCGTAGGTCCTTGAACTATAAAAAGTATCATTCAGGTCCTTAAAAATCCTTGTAGTGCAATAAGTGTGTACACTTTGAAATAGTTCAAGGACCTACATGACACCTCTAAAGTAGTTTGAGGACCTAGATGACATACATATTGCACTTTGAGGACCCTGATGACACTTTTCATATTTTAAGGACCTACATGACACCTCTAAAATAGTTTGAGGACCTTTGATGCACTTCACTCTTTAACTGAAAACAATATCTTCAGAGAGAGAGAGAGAGAGAGAGAGAGAGAGAGAGAGAGAGAGAGAGAGAGACTCAATTTGTATCGTGCTTAAGCAAAATGAGAACTAATATGAACTATACATTAATACATTAAAAACTTAAGTAATGGGAACTTAATGTACAAAGATAAACCTAACAAGAATTAAATCGCAATGTAGAGTTGCATTCAAGACATTTTTTGATCAAATAGAACCTGATCTTGTTATATATTGAAAAAATAACCAGATATTATATATACTACACATTGTACTAATATGTTTATCCATTTAATATGTGAGTCTTAAATCTACCCAGTAATCCTTGGAACTAATAATTGTCTCGTATTTAAAATAGACTTTCTATTTGTCCCCAGTGAAGTTGCAGCTAGGGCTGGAAAAAAAGCTCGAAGCTCGCGAGCTAAACGAGTAGCTCGTGACTCGGCTCGAATTGACTCGAACTCGAACAATAACGAGTCGAGTCGAGCTTTAGCTTGAGATCGTTTACAGGACGAGTTAAACGAGCCGATCTCACAAGTACTCGTATAACTCGTTAGGCTCGGTAAAAGAATCAGTGTTTCTTGATGGGTAGTAAAGAAACAGCCACTAAACACCTTGCGTCCAAGCACAAGGCCCAGCCGCCAGGCCTAGTCACCTAGGAGGCTCACACATACATGACCATATATGTCCATGTTAAATTCCTAGTTAATCTTTTTGTCGTATTCTTCAGGTTTATGTTCATATCTTTAACGGGCTTAACAAGCTAAAACGAGCCAGCTCGCGAGTTATACGAGTCGAGCCAATCTTGGATTTGAGCTCGTTATAGTGACGAGTCGAGTCGAGCTAGCTCGTTAATGAAACGAGCTTTAGCAAGTCGAGTCGAGCTGGCTCGACTCGGCTCGAATTCCACCCCTAGTTGCAGCCATGTGTAGTCTCCCGCCTCCACCCCCTCTTGGAACATTGTAAACACATTTTTAGGGGGTGCTCAAAATTAATTAAGTGGGAAACACAAATCAAATTTCTGTTTGTAGCACAAAATTTATTTTTCTCAACATGCAACCTTACATGGAAAATGTCCACCTCACCATGCAATGCATAGTATTATGTTACTTATATTAACTAAATGTATTACAACTATATAAAAATCAAGTACAAAATAATATGTATTTTTTATTTCAGTTCTCATATTATTAATCCAATTTTTTACATTTCATACAATCAAAATTCATTGGATTACATTGTAATCAATTCCCGCAGAAAAGCATGGGGCATCGTCAATTTGTTTGAGTTCATGACTATATTTCGGATGTCGAATCCATAAGCTAGATTTTCCTATTTGCGAAAAGCTCTAGTCTCTTGAGTTATAAGAAACATTTTTATATTAGGCACCCCAATTTATTTAAGTTACTAGACAATTATTTTCTTAATTAGCCCCTTCCCCCACCCTACAAGATCCACTAGTTTTTTTTTCGTGGACAAGATCCACTAGTTAGACACAACTTATTGTAGCCCATAATGTATAGTTTGCTACTGGATTACGCAATGTATATTATTCCTTTTTTTAGAAATTTAAATTGTGTTCTGGTTATATTATATTATGGAAGTGATTTTAGTTGATGTACTGAGTAAGTATGCACAAGAATTTCCTCTAAGGACATGCAAGTGTTCTTTAAACATGTTAAGGGTATACCAAGTTACCCATGATGATTTTGGTAATTTCTAGTTTTGAGAGCATTTTTTAGTGACACTCTTTTAGATCATGTAATTTTCTAGTTAGGTGGGCAGGACTGAAATTACGGGTACACAAGGGAACTAACCTGGGATGGGAGCCCAACTGGTGCTACTATACCCTCAGAAGGCACCTTTGATGGACTCGGTTTCAACTGGGCCTGCGAATCATCGTCCTCGTGGTGCTTCTGCAGTCAAGAGATTGGTATTTAGTATTATTTAGGGAAAGTTTCTCAAAAAAAAAACAGGGGAATACTTTATTTTGAATTTAACAAATATTGCAAGGAAATGTTTTCTGAAGGGGATCCTAATTAAAGGGTTGTACTGCAACAATTCTGAAGGGGAAATGTTTCTTTCCTACTCAAGTTGGACTAGCTATTGATACTGAGAATAATAAGTATAATAAAAGGTCTATAACATGTTTACATGTCACTTTGGTCCATGTAGAGGAGAGAAATGCAAAAAGAAAAGGGACTCTCATGCAAAAGACCACCACAACAAGTGCTTCAAAACAAAAGAATGATATATAAAGGAAAGAAAAGGAGAAAATTGTAAAAAGATGACCAATGTGGTAAAAACCAATTTTATAGCTAACTAATTATAAGAGTGATTGCTAAAGGGAAATGGTATGGTGCTACTTTTCTTTGAGAGATGTGGGTAGCTAGGTCTTAGTCGAATGAGACTTAACCAAGACTAAGTCAAATGACATAATATGTAAGAAAGAAAAAGAAAACTTTGCATGAATCTTGATGTCCACTGAGATGTCACGATCCCAATACTAGTATTAGCCATGTCCGGAGAAAGGAGGTGAAGTACCTGGGATGGGCCCCCGACTGCTTGCGTAACCGGAGGAGGCGCCATTGTTTGGCTGGGCTTGGGCCGGGTCCGGGGCCGCAAGCCATCCTCCTCGCGCAGTTTCTGCATCCGGGCACGGTTGCCCGCCGTGAGGCAGAGGACCTCCGACTTTGGCTGGCTGAAAGCCGGGCCACCGGGGTCGTCAAGGTCGGCGCACTCCTTCTCCCTCGCCAGCCGCTTCGCCATCCAGTGCACCAGCGGGTTCACCCGGCAGCCGTAGATGACCCTGGTGCTGCCGTTCTTGATCGGCTCGAGGAAGCCGCCGCCGGAGAGCTTCGAGAAGATCCCGTCCGCGCCGCCCGCCCTCTCCGACGGAAGGTTGAACCGCGTGGACCACCAGTACGTCACGGCCTGCTTCTTCACCTGCGAGCCGAGCGGGAACACCGAGAAGGTGAGGAGGCACTGCTGGTGCGGCTGCTGCTTGTGGTTTGGGAGCTTCCTGAACTCGGCGAGCGTCAGCCTCGTGCACGCGTCCTCAAGGATCTTCTCCAGACGCACCTCCGCTCGCTCCCACCGCCGGCGCGCCTTCTCCTTCTCCTCCTTCTCCTTCTCCTCTTGAGCTAGAGTGGACGGCTCCTTGTCTTCAGTTTTCCCGTCCTGCTTCGACTTTGTCCCTGCCTCCTCCTCCGGCGGCGCCGACGTCGGCGGCTTGGTCTCCCCTCCTTTCTCCTTTGGCGCCGCCGACTGGTCCTCCTCCGGCTTCTCCGCATTCTTCGGGGTGCGATGCCGGCCGTACCACGCCAAGGTGTCCTTCACGAGCACGAACGCATTTTGAAGCTTCTTTTTCACGGGAGTTCGCTTGGCGTCAGCTTCGGCGACGACAGCTTCAGGAGGCCGGACGCTCTCGGTGCGCTGCAGGCTCTTGCGGCGCTTGGTTTGGTGCGGTTCCTCGGGTGGCGCGTCCTTCCGCCCCGACGTCGACATTGACGCCTCTGTTTCATGGCGACGGCGCTTGCTCCCTTCACTTTCCTCCTGCTGTGCCGCCAGCTCGTCCTCCGGCGCCGAAGGAGAGACCTTAGGCTGCTCGATCGCCTGGCTTGGCTTCCCGTGGCGGAGGCGGAAGAGCGAGAGAAGCAGCAGCACCGGCGACCGGACGCGGGGCCAGCGACTTGTGCCCGGCTTCTTCTCCTCTGCACCGGGAGAGTTTGCCGTGGCAGAGTCCTTCCCGTCTTTGGCAGTATCGCCTTGCTTCTGTTCCTCAGGAGGTGGCGGCGGCGGTGGTGGTGCAGGAAGGTGGTCCTCGGCACCGGCGGCCGCCGCAGTCTCTTGCGACGGGGCCTGTGCTATCTCAGACATGCCGGTGACCTCCCCCGTCCCGGTTTGCTTCTGCATGTCAGTTTGTGGTGCGCTGGCCGTGTCTGCCGCCGATGTTTGGTTTTGCGGTGGCGGGGGTGGTGTTGGGCTCGCCGTTTCTGCCGTCGGTGTTTGGTTTTCCGGCGGCGGTGGTGGTGCTGGGCTCGCCGTTTCTGCCGTCGGTGTTTGGTTTTCGGGCGGCGGTGGTGGTGCTGGGCCGACCGTTTCTGCCTCAGGTGGTGGTGGTGGTGGAGGGGGTGACGCGGACGCGTCGCCGACGGCCTGGTCAGATTTCGGTGGCGGTGGCGGTGGAGGTGGAGGGGATGCCGCCGGGCCGCCGGGCGCAGCCATGGCTGACGGGCAACGCTGCGATGATGTTGTAGTGCGTGGACAGTGCAGATGGAGAAGGACATGTACTATATAGCCGATGGCGCTGCGTTCCGCTTTTCATTGCTTGCGCGTGGCATATGCTCGACCTCAAAAAGCTTGCCGCCAGCGAGCTTATTCCAGAGCCGCCGTTTCAGCTAAGAATGATCCCTGGCCCGAGGCTTCTGCCCTCTGAATAAACGTACAAGCAAAGCACCAGATTCATGCAGGCTGGCCGTGCAATCAACCAAAATCTCTAGAAAGTCTATTTCCTTCTCCTTGGGAACCAATACCTGGGCTCACCCTAGCCACATAAACGAGGTTCGCACGCCTCGGATAATTAGGTTTGCAAGCCGTGCGCGCGTGGTAGCTAGTACTTTGCTTCACTGACGCGCACGCACTTGACCAGCCATAAAATAATCGATCGCTGCAAGCAAAGCATCCCTGCTACTTTGAAGCAAGGATGGTTTGATCCGGAAGAGGCTGATGGACAGCAGGAAGACAGGAGATTTGAAGCAAGGCAACGAATGAGATGTTAGGCTGGTTTGCGTCGGCTTCGGCCGGTGCATTGGGCTCTGCCGGCCGCAAACCTCTTTTTACCGGTGGAGGGAGGTACCGATCAAGCATTTATCGTTGGTCTAGTTTGAGATTTGTGCGGTTTACTAGCCCACATCATTGTATCTCAGCGTATTTCAACTTTGACTGTCAGTATCCACCATTACGTCACATCATGTCGTAGGTCTCTCTCACCCATGTATGCATGCATGAGACATTACTTCCCTGCTGCAAAATGCATGAACACGACCCATCTGTCTTATCTGCCTTCCTGTAAATTCATGGCTTTTATTTTCTCTTGGACATTATTAATCGTTTATATATTTTAAATAGTAATTTCGTTTTTGAAATATTTTATATATTTGAACTCCTGACACTAAGATCTTTAGAATAAGATCAGTATTGGATAGATTTCAAACACATTTAAATTTTACGTCTAATTTCACACATATACCGGGCGAAATCTGTTGTTCGAAATGAGTGAAATTATGTGAAACACGTTCTTTCAAACATGTAAATTTGATTGTTTCAATGCGTGAAGAATATTTCAAATATATGAAATGGTATTTTTTTTAACTTATGAAACATATTTCAAACTTATTTGAATTTCAAGCAAATCGTTTTTTGGAACATAGTGAAATTGGATATTTTTTGTCTAATTATAATGTAACTTTTCATTGAAATTAGTGAAAATTGCTTTTTGGAATAAGTGAAATTGGTTGTTTCGAATGAGTGAAATATGTTTTTTCAAATGAGTGAAATCCGTTTTCTAAAATGAGTGGAACTGAGTGCGAAAATATGTTATTCCGGTGTGTGAAAAGATGTTAAATTGGTTATTTACAAAATTTGAAACTTACATTTGTCGACATGTGAAAGTTATTTCACTCAACTTATTAAATTTTAGGGAAATCATTTTTTGAAACTGAGTAAAATTGGATTTTGAATGTAACGAAAAGATAACTATCATTGAAATGTCAAATGATTGAGAACTTTTTTTGAAATGAGTAAAATCATTTGAAATTAGTGAAATCCATTATCTAAAATGAGTGAAATCATTTGAAATTAGTGATTTTTTATATAAGTGAAATGTATGCTTTGAATTGAGTGAAATCCATTTTTTGAAATCAATGAAATTAAAACTAGTTCAAATGTATCCAAAATTGATCTTGTTCTAAAGATCTTCTCGCTATGAATTCAAATATATAAAAAAAATCAAAATTGATGTTTTGATTCAAAAAATATCTAGCATCCAAATTTCCACAATGAAATTAAATGGAAGTCTTGTGATGGGGGAGAGAGATTATTTTATCATATGCATGCCGGTGGTCTTCTCTTCATCCTTTCTCTCTCCTGACATAAAGCTGACAACAGCAGAAGGCCCACATGTATTCCTATGTATTTCAATTCATCTCTCTTATACACAAAACAAGAGCCCAAATCCCTAAAAAAAACACTCCAACGGTGTATGCTCCACCGGTACCTCCCGCCACCAGCTGTTTTGATATGCCAGTCTATGTGTCGTTGACATGTGGAAGTGGCGTGAGTATTAAATGGCCAGGGCTATACGTCGTCGTCCGTACTGATTCCTAGGGCCGATTCATTTGGATGGCTTTAAAAAATAAGCTGCCCCTTCCCAACTTAAAAACTAAGCCGTCCCTAAAAAAAATTAGGCTACTTATACTAGTTTACAAGCTCCAAATAATGAGAGAGACGCCTTGTGAAAGAAGCTGGGGAGGGGGGGGGGGGGGGGCCTTATTTGTAAAGCCACCAAAAGAAGTGGCCCCTAATAGGAATCGCCTAAGGGCAGTGGGTCGGTCCACTTGTAGAGCGGGTGTTGCATGCGAAGGTTCGCATTGTTTAGGCTCGTAGCGATCATCGTAGAGTTTACTCACTTCCGTCATTTTACTCTTTGGTTTCTTCTTCTTTTTCACCGGCTTTCGGTTTTCTTTTTCTTCTTCTTTTATGCTTCTGTTTTCTTTGTTTTTTCACTTTTTTATTTTTATTTTTTCTTCTTTATAATTTGGTGTCCTTTGTTTCTTTCTGAGTTTTCTTCGGTTTTTTTTTGTTTCTTCACTTTTGTTTTGTGTTCCTTTTGTAGTTTTTCATTGGTTTTGTTTCTTCAATCCATGTCTACTTTTATTTAATACATGTTGTACATTTTCCTTGTATATTTAAACCATTTTTATAACCATTTAACATTATTCAAATACCTATTTGATATTTTTCTACAAAAATATGTTTTGGTATTTTTTAAATAGTTTTTAGATATTTTTAAAATACATGTTGAAAGATTTTTGAACGATAAAAACATTTTTTGCACTATGTAAATATTTTCAGTACGTTCTATTTATTGAAACTTGTGAAGATTCTTTTAAATGTGACGTACTTTTTTTGTATGTACAAAACATTAATTGAATTACATGAGCATATATTTATATTTGTATTTTCATTTAAATGTCACATCATTTCTTTTGAAATGTGCGACATTTTATATTTTTCACAATTTTATACATACGATTAACATTTTTCGTACATATGTGCGACATTCTTCGTACATATGATTAACATTTTCCGTATATATGATTCACATTTTGTACTTTTTACATTCTTATTTATACATTTTCCATAAACTATAGAGATATTTTTCTCTATACTATAGAGACATTTTTCTGTACACGTTTACCATTTTTCAAGATTAGCATTGTAAAAATATTTCTGAAAAATACGTCAAACACAATTTTGAAAGTTGCGAAGTTTTGTAAAATGTAACGTACATTTTGTTTTACTATATGAATCACTTTTTTATTTCCACAAACATTTTTGTACAATGTATAAACATTTTTCGTACACATGATTAAATTTTGCATACAGGTGATTAAAAAATTTCAACTTTTTTTATTTTTCAAGTGGAAGATTAGTATTTTCCTATATATATATATATATATATATATATATATATATATATATATATATATATATATATATATATATATATATATATATATATGAAAATGACTCCATACACCTGGGTGTATGTACTCCTTTCCCAATCTGTCGTTGGCCCACCGAGTTGTAAACATTTGCCCTATTTTGATCCGGATTAAAAACAAAATATACACCACCGCGTGATTTTTTTTATATATAAAAGCTACCGGGTTTGTAGCGGTTTCTAGTACCCCACGAACATATCGGTGCAGCTTGCTTTGACGATTTATCGGCGGCGGCTCCATGCACCGGTGATTAGAGTATGGTATTAGCTGATGGAGGGAAGCAATCAGGTACGCCTTCATTCACACGTATACAATCTGAGATCCAGCATTTTTTTAAACTCTCTATGATTTATTTAATTGTTTCTCTTGATCATCGATTTCTGCAGATGGATCTGTCCGTGTCTCGTGCGGTGGCGCCCTACTGGCCGATGGCAGTGGCAATCAGCGGCGATGGAATCAATACATCCCATAGGTATCCCGCAAAAAAAGGAACATCCCATAGGTAACATATACTACATGTGCTTACCTATGCATGCATCCATCTTCTCATCTCATCTCATGCATCTTTACGTAGCACGCATGTGTTTTACTCAGATCCTTATTTTTCTCTTGGTTTTATTGTGTGATTCAAGGATCGACTTGCTCTAAACTGATCAGCAAAATACACGCAGCCAGAACCAACGAGGACTAGACGATAGATGAGTTGTGGCTGATGGCACCATGATGACGTCGTCACGGAACGTCGCGGCCGGCCACAGCTCGACGATGTAATATCAACATGTGACTGGTGGCGTCTCGACATCCAGCGAAGATGAGAAGCAGCCGGCGGCAGCTCGTCGATGTCCTCGCATATCGGGAACTCGCACATAACAGGCATCGGCTTGACGACAAAGATGTATATACCTGTTGATGTATATAATATTCATATATACTAGTAAATATGCCCGTGCGTTGCAACGGGAGAAAACAAACTCCACATGCCCTTACCTAATAAGTATGGCTAAAGACCTCACCCTTCACGGCCCACGTTGACCTACCCGACACACATAAATTTGTCCTTATTCGCTCCTCGGACCAAACCCTTGCCACTCCACTCCACTTCGTCACCCAAACTCCCGTCCGGCGATTTTTGGCCTTCTCCGGCATGGCAGGTAGAGGATCCGAGCCCTACACTTCCAGATCCATTGATTCGGTGCTCGTTGCACAGGGCCCCGAGGAGGAGATGACGTCGCCGCTCCCTGGAGGAGGCCGCTCGACGGTAGTGCTCAGACTTTTTCTGTCGAGATCCATTGCTTCCACCCAAATGGCGTATGGATCTGCCGCGAGGTGTGTCCCGGTGACGACGGAAGCCCTCGTGACAGTGGACGTTCGTGAGGCAGTGTTGCATTATTCGGTTCCCGGTATGGTGTACCAGTCCAGGCGCCGCTACCGCGTCATGGTGGACGTCGCTGGCTCCTTCCAAGATGGATCAATCATCGATCTCACGTCCACTGACATCGCGAAGGTTCTGGACTCTGACGAGGAAGAGTGGGACATGGGAGACGGCCGCACCTTGAGTCTTGCGAGCCGGTGCATGTCCCATGTCCTATTCTATCTCGCCGGTGACCGGAGCAACACTTTGAGGGGTGCAGTCGACCGTCGGATATGGACACGGCGGACGTACGGGCTCTGCTTAGATTAGGTTTTAGGTGTCGTAATAGTATGGATTTATTAATTTCTTAATT
Organism: Triticum aestivum; assembly: GCF_018294505.1. Taxonomy (NCBI): domain Eukaryota; kingdom Viridiplantae; phylum Streptophyta; class Magnoliopsida; order Poales; family Poaceae; genus Triticum; species Triticum aestivum. The sequence goes on from NC_057798.1 coordinate 81,174,982, forward strand.
GAATTGAGGTATCCCGTTGTGGAAGAAATTATTTAAGGCATGACCGGTCAGTGTCCACGGACGCGTCCTCGTAGGCGTTTGAGGGGTCGGATTTGCTGTATCCGGCTGAAGATGCTCTTAGTATGGGCTCTACTTCGATTAGGTTATACGTGTCATGTAATAGTATGGATTTATTAGATTTCTTAATTAAATTGAGGTATCCAGTCAGTGCCATGAACGTGCTTTCGTTGTTGTTTGAGGGGTCGAATTTGCTGTATTCGGCTCAAGATGCTCTTAGTACGTGTTTATCCTGTCCCCGGCGTACCGCATGTTTGCCTCGTGTCACAAGCTCCTTTTGGTAAGTGGGCAGCCACGGGCTCCACGCAGTAGCTTTTGGAGGATTCCAGAGGAGGATCTCATCCCCGCCCGAGCTTCTTCTGCCACCTCGACACCACACGACCCCGCTGCCATCAGAGACACTGATGAGCCGCCGCCGTCTCCCAAGTCGCCTGCCGACCTCCGCCTCCTCTCCTTATTCTCCCATCTCTCTTCTCTCGTATCTGACCTTTCTCCCCGGTGCAGCTTCCACCTCCCTGCAGATCCACACTTTGTCGGGCGGAGGGAGCGGGGCAGAGCCTCCAGCATCGCTGGGAGCAATGGCCCATGCCCGGCGGCACTGAGGTGGCACATCACAATATGAAGCACCGCTCCCGATCCATAGGTTCGTGGTGGTTAGTGGCCCGGAGAGTGATTTTAAGTTGCCGCCTCTTTTTGTCCAGGGATTTGGTTGACGCATTTGATTTTCGTCTATGGCTTCGGTCAGGAGACTTGGGTCAAAGGCAAGCCCACGGAAGTCAGCTCCAATCCAGTCTTCTAAGCAGGGGTGTGGGAACTGATGCCTGCTCAAGGTGCTATCAGTTTTTTTTCTCTGACCATGGTGAGTTCGTGTCTTTGAACACTTTGGTTCAATGTGACAATGCATAAATTCAAAAGATTGCTTGATTTGTTTTCTTTCCTTTTTTTAGAGAAATTGATTGTATGAACCAGTCGCAGCGTCAAATTGTATTTGTATGAACTATGCATCAATGTATTTTTAGGATCACAGCCCAAGGCACAAAAACCAGTTGCTGTAAATGGTATAAATACAGAACCTGATAATAGTCTTTCATTTAGATGCTACAATTTCTGGTGGCGGCTCGCACAGCTTGCACCGTGTTTTTCTTTAACTTCTTCCCTTCCTTTTTATTTCTCTGTCATGTATCATGTGTGTTGCAATTTTCTTCCTTCTTTGTCACGTCTCATGTCGTTTGGGATGCAGTTGTCCTCAAAGCAATTTTCTTCCTTTATTTCTCTGTCACGTCGGTCCTTAACCTGGGCTCATTGATTTTCAAGTTAGCTCCTTAATACCGAGAAAATCAAAGACATATATGAATTGGAGAAATTGTGTGTAAGAAACCGAGGCGGGACTATTGTAGAACAATCTTTGCTTGCAGCCGAGGTGGGCTAGCTCGATCGGTTTTAATAATTTTAGAAGGTGAAAGGATTAGAAATTTAGAGAAATGCATCTTGCTTTATTAGTAGGTAATAGATGTAGATGTGTCTGCTACTCCTAAGATAGTTGTTTAAATCTGATCTGTTGTTTCTAGAATATGTGGATGACTGAATCATGTCAAGATTTGGCCTCGTGTATGCTATCTTCTATTTCTAACCATAGAACACCGAGGTATCTTTGGAAAGGAAATAACATGATGAGCATTGAACCTGACTGTGAGTGAATAACCACCACCCCCTAACTAAAAAAAGTAATGATATTGGCATCTATATTACCGAAAGTACAGTACACATAAGCTATATATACTTTCAGTTTTACTACTGGGAAAGGCTTGTTACACTTCAGTATACACAATAGTACATGCTTTAACCTGTCAAATATGTATTGTCATAAACAAAGAAAAATGTATTTGATTTGCCATGGAACTGCTTGAAATCGAAGATATGGACAATGGTGCAGCACACAAATCAAATCAGCATCACATCTTAAACTGAGGTATGTTTATGATCAGTCTGAAACTCGAATCGATAGGCTGAATATACACAATGAAACACAGGTTTTAGTGAGATTCTCAGATTCACACAGGAAAGTTGCTTGGAACTTTAACTGAAAAAAATCATGTTATTATTTAGACCCCTTTGTAGTGGAGCATATGTATAATGTGAGAAGTAGATATAGGATAAGCATATAGCTAGGAGTATAAGGATTTTTTGCACTTGTCAGAGTAAATATATTTGAATAGCTCTACTTCTAACTCAGCTAACCAATCAACATCATATATTTATTAGAACTGTCATAAACTCTGAAGGTATATCCTGTAGTACTAAATTTTTTTTGCCTTTAGGAATTTAGTCTGCTGCTGTGAAGTTCAAAGCAATTTTGTTCATTCTCCGACTCCTACATTCTTTTCAATTGTCGTGCAGAAAAAGGGGATTTGAAAATAAAGCTTCCATGGCATGCAGAAACAGAGCATGTGGTTGGATCAACAATAGAACAAACTACGGTATATGCTTCATTTTGTTTGGATTCAGAAAATCTGTATGCTGTCTGTAATTCAGAAATTGATTGCTTCATTCACTCATGCGCTACTGCTATTTCATATACAGGGGATCAGGGAGGAGAGCAGCAGCCTACTGCTTCTTGGTTACTGCTCCCTCTGTTGATCAGGGAGTACTACACATCTATACAGAGAACACAAAGAACAGAAGGCTGATGCAGTGATGCTTGCTGCTTTCAAGGGGATACATACCTCTGTTGTGGCAGCAACCCTCTGCTTCTGCTGCCCGTTGCCGCTGCTGCCTCCCGCTTCTGCCCTCTGCTGCTGCTGCCCGCTGCCTCTGCTTGCCACCGCTGCTGCTGCTTGTCATTGCTCCTTGCCGCGAGCTCGACGGTGTCCATGTAGGAGCTCCCCTGCCCGCGCGTCGTCTACGACCCGCGTGCCTCCTCCTCGTCCCTGCGCAGCAACAACAGCTCCTCCAGGCCGCCCTGCCTCTCTTCCTTCTCCCTTTCTCCTTCCTCCCCTGGCTCTTCTTCTTGTCTCTCTCTCTCACACCAACTCACTCTTTCTCTGTTACCTACAGGAGGCCGACGCCGAACTGCAAGCAGCTGCCGCCTGGAGGTTCTCCGCCGCCGGAGCCCTCCTCCTCCTCGCCCACGTCACCGGCGTCCATCCTCGTCGGATCTGGTTCCGCCGGGACTCCCTGCGCCTCCGCCGCCTCGCCAAGTCCGTCTGCTGAAGCCGCCTCTGTCCGCTGCCTGCTCGATCCCCTGCCTCGACCACATCCGTGCGCTTGTGCAAGGGATGCAACGCCCAGCAGCGCTTCGCGGCGTCCATGTGCAGGGGAAAGCAGAGGTCGGCGCCGGCGAGCAGGCAGTGGAGCGCGTCGACGGAGCCATGGTGGAGGTCATGGCGCCGAGCTGCTCCACCCACCTTGCGCTGACGAGCACGGGGGAGCTCAGGTTCTTGGGAATGGAAACGCACCTACAGGGGGCTGGCGATGCCGGAGGCGGAGGAGAGGGGCGGGCACCTTCCGCGCCGCCGAGCTCATCGACGAGAGCAGCCTCCCCCCTTCCACCTTTTTCTGCCGGTGGATAAGATGAACAAAGGAGCGCGGGTGAAATTGTTACAAAATGCAGGGATTAATTTGCAAAAACGAAGCGTTTTCTCGGATACCCACTTAAAATAGGACTGCGGGTTGAATACTCAGAAACGGAGGGTTTTTTTTGCAAAAGTGACGACGATGTACGGGCAGAAGCACTCCGTGCTTTATTAGTAGGGAAAGATATATAAATTTTTTCTACTACCGGGTGTAGTTACTCTCACTTTTGTTTGATACGTTTTAGGTAGTATCTATCATATTGGAGAATATGTACACGTAGTATGTAGTATATAAGAATGTTTATGTAGTATATATACTACTTTTTTGGTAGTATGTATCATATTTTGTGCATACTCTATTTCGCGTATAAATATGTACGTATTTCATAAATACAATAAAATCATGAGCTCACTTGCTATTTTTTCATATAACTCACTTTGGAGTATCTTAGATGTAGTATATAAACATGCTAAAAATAATAAAGTAGAGTATATACTACCACATGGTAGTATATGAGAAATGGGTGTAGCTACACCCGCCCGGTAGTAGGATGGATTTTCCCTATATATATATATATATATATATATATATATATATATATATATATATATATATATTACGAAAGTACATGTTTTTTTTTTGCGTCGAGGAAAGTATATGTACTGCTTGCATAAGATATACGTCTGGTTTTCCTTTTTTTCTCTCTTAGTTTCTGTTAAGGTTGAACTGCTCCTCTAAGTGAGCTGCTGTATGACTGGATGATACTTTCTAATGGAGCCGGGAGGGGGACCTCCCTGTTCATCTAAAAAAATAAGATATACGTCTATAGAAAATAATATGCATCTCATTTGACATGATGCACCTTGTATATATCGACTCACAAAATAGTATATACCCCAACAGTAAAAATGCAATGTAGTATATACTCACTCACAAGAAAGCAGTATATATATCCTCTCAGCAAAATGCAATGTAGTCTAAGAAAATAGTACTAGTACATAACAAAATATAGTATATACTCACTCGCAAAAAAAAAGTACTAGTATATACCCTCTGAGAAAAAATATTGTAAATATATCCTCACACAAAAACAACATAGTATATACTCACTCACGAAAAAGTAGTATATTCAGCAAAATGCAATATGGTCTTACAAAATACTAGCACTACATACTCTCTCAACAGAATATTGTATATGTTCACTCAGAAAAAGTAGTATATACCCGTTAAAGAAAATAAAAGGTAAGGTACAATATAAAGTGTTGTACTGCTTGTGGGTGCCACCCAGTTTATTCTTGAGCAGTATACGTACACCATTCATTATCTTTTGTTCTAATTTGTCTGACTCAGTGTATACAACAAGTAGTATATACTCAAATTTCTAGTAGTACGTACTAAAAATTAGGAATAAGGTATATACTCAAAATTACAAGTATTACTTTTCAATGGTGGCATAGTATGCACGCAAGAAAACCAACTAAAGAAACGGGTCAGCGGCTCAAGCTAATTGGTTCCTAACCTCTAGGATTAGGTATGCATGAGACTAGCCACAGTGGTAGTAACTTCAACAGTAACATCGAGTCCAACTCAACAAATTTGCTTATGCGGCAGTGAGTTAATGATGAGAGAGGTAGTTATAGTAACTTAGCTAGTTACTGTAACATCACATGTCCCAATGCAATATGAGTCTATAACCCTAATAAATGAAGCTTTGCATGTTACCATACTTATATTACTACCCACTATGAAGGTAGTAACATAGTCTAGGGATATGTGTATGTTACTAGTGTATGTTACTCACCATTGTGGCTAGTCTGAAAATGGTCGGTAGTTGCCGCTGTTGGATTTATCCATTCGGTTATATATACATAAACACTATTCTGATCACGGGATCAGAATAATATTCTGATCATAACCTGAACTTTTTGAGTTACACAACTTGGACTTCTTCCTGTATAAACTCGACCTTCGGGCTATCTTCGTAATCGTGCCTTCTACCGCGAGTTTTTCTGATCAATCGTGTTGTTTGTGATATACATGTAATGTGCACACGTTTTGTAGCAGCTAAATGCGTGTTTTAAATAGGAATCACGATCATTGGCGGATTTGGTCTCGGGTGATGATGAACTTGTGTTTGTTGCGAGTTTAATGCATGTTGTGGGTGTTGTCGAAGCTCTGAAACAATGGGAATTGTGTTTTGGTATGATTTCGTTGCACAATTTTTTGTTATTTCAAGTGAATTTGGAACCGGTCGTGTTCTTCATCCACCCGAGATGCATCCTCCACCATCGGCGATTTCTTGTTTTCCTGTCAAGTTTGCGCACTGATTTGCGTACTGTAGTAAAATTGAAGGCTTACTACATCGTCAATTTCAATCGGGGGGGGGGGGTCCATACGATTTGATTTCTGGCGTTTTGATGTTGGCACTCCCGCGACTGTTGCACGGTTTTTTTTGCGGTTTTTGGATTTGCCCTCTTTTCATTTTTCCTGTGGAAAGGTAGTTCGCAGATCATTTACAAGGGTGTGCAGACGTGTTCTAATCAGGCGCAGAAGATTTTATGCTTCTGACGAATTCTTTCATTCATGTTTTGTGTGTCATCTAATGGTTGTTGTACAAGCTGGACTTCTGTGTTGTTCATACATGAACTTCTGATTTTCCTTTATTTTGCAAGGTTGTGCAGCAAGTCCTCTGTATTTCTTTCCTTTTTACTGTCATTTCTTCATTCTTTTCATTGGTTGTGTAGGAAGTCCATTTAATTGTTTGGCCGATTGATATGCGTATATTTTTTATTTTTTTGTAGTATGTTCTCGTCATCTAATAGTTTGTTGGACTTCGGTTAATAACTATCCTGAACTTCTGTATGCTAGTTCGAGGTTTTACATAAACCCGGACTTCTATATCATCACTATTTGAACTTCTTATTCCCACTGTCTGTAGTAGAAGCTGGACTTCTATTGTACCAGTGATTGAATTTCTAGGTTTCCACATTGCAAGGCGGTGCAACATTGTGCTCTATATTTCTTTTATTTATTTTTTTGGTAATTTTCAATTTTTTTGAATTGGTTTTGAGTTTGTCTAGTGTGCAACCGTAGGATTAGTCCCTAGTATGCACGCATACTTTTTTATTTTTTTGTATCATGTTTGCATACTTTGAACAATTGTAGCACTTCAGTACGTGTTGGAATTGACCCAAACAATTAAATCTGGACACCAAATTTAATCGGGGTTGTTTTTTCAATCATTTCACGTTCTGTTGTACAAACTGGTCTGCTATAACTTTCGTACCTGAACTTCTGTCCTCTTTACGCATGCTTTCAGGAGATGAGGCAATACAATCTAGTCTGTCGTTGTTGTTGTTATATAAAAAAATCAAGTATGCTTTATGTTGTTGACTGTCGTCATGTGTGTATCTGTTGAGTTGGAGCACAGGCACATGCATCCTTTTTCCCTTTAATCTATGTTTTTGGGATAGTTTTTTGATCATCCACTATCTTCAGTAAAAGCTGGACTTCTTTTTAATTAATGGTTTAACTTCTGGTTTTCCACATCGCATTCCACATCTGCAAGGCGAAGGTGCATGGTGCTATATATTTTCTTTGTTTCATTTTTTTGTAATTTTAGTTCTTGAGATGTTCTTCTTGGACTTTGTCTCGTGAGCAATCATTGGATTAGTCCAAGTATGCATGCACTTTTTCTAGATCATCCAAGCGTCGTTGTACAAGCTGGACTTCTGTGTTGTTCATACCTGAACTTCTGATTTTCCTTTATTTTGCAAGGTTGTGCAGCAAGTCCTTTGTATTTCTTTCTTTTTATGTTATTTTTCATTCTTTTGCATTGCTTTGGATTTTTTTGACTTAGTCCCATGAGCAAGCATGGAATTGGCCGACGGATATGCATATATTTTTTATTTTTTCTAGTATGTTTTCGTACCTATAATAGTTGTTGGTCTTCAGTGAATAACTATCCTGAACTTCTGTATGCTAAACATTTTTTAACATGTTAATTTGAGGTGAATAACTATCCTGAACTTCTGCATGCTAATCGTTATTAACATGTTAATTTGAGGTGAATAACTATCCTGAACTTCTGTATGCTAATCATTATTAACATGTTAATTTGAGGTGAATAACTATCTGAACTTCTGTTTTTTTCTAGTATGTTATCGTACTTATAATAGTTGTTGGTCTTCAGTGAATAACTATCCCAAACTTCTATATATTCACTATTTGAACTTCTTTAATTATAATTATGTTTGTTATTTTAGTATTTAAATATTTGTAGACATTGAAATAGGCATTGGGCCTATTGAAAAATGCGGTAGCGCGAGGCCGAGCCGCATGTGTACTTTGTGTGTATTTGAATTTTGAACTTCTATATTGTTTTTAAGTTGTGTATTTTAGTTAGATGTGGACTTCATCTGTTTTTGTACTTGAACATCTTCTTTTTATTTCTTAGTGTTTACTTATTCATATGCTTTTACTTCTGTGATTAGTGTAGTTGAACTTCTGTTCTTTATTTTTTGAACTTCTTTCTCTTGTTTTTTACGTGCATATTTGTTTATTTATTTTTCTTCCCTTGGTAGAGACCTTTCTGCTTGCAACCAATTTTTTGTTTGTAGGATACCAGTAGATTTGTTATGTGATCTTAACTTTTCGAAAAATAGATGCATTCAAATGGTGCATTTATTTACCAATAGATGCATTTACTTTTTAAGTTTGGGGGGGTGTAAAATTGTAATTACCACGGCGTTGCAATGCCCCACTACAGGGATGCATTAATCTCTGTCTCCCTCGCCACCACCTGTCAGAAAACCCCCTCCCTCTCGCTCGCTCTCTTCTCCCTCTGTGTGCTCCGCTGCCTCCAACCTCCCCCGATTTCTCCGCCTCTGTCCCCTACGGTCGTGTGTGTGGTAACCGGCGCTCGCAACGCTCCTATTTCTCCCCCACGCCCCGCTCTCCCTTGCCCACTCTCCCTCGTCCAGCCCTTCTGCTCTGAAGCGAGGGCGGCAACTGCCTGCGCGGTTGCAAGGTGCGCATGGCTTCTTGGGCGTTGAAGAACCGCACTAGATTTGTGCGTGCGGGATTCGTTTGGAGAGGTACAAATGCTCCCTCCCTCCAATCCTTGCTCTTAGTGTTCGGCAGATATGACGAGGGCTCTCTCTTTCTTCTGTGCTCTCGCATCCGCGTCCTCCCCTTTGTTCTGATGGTTGGGGTGGAGATTAGGTAGGGTTCTTGTGCGTGTGGTGGGTGGAATCCATTCCCCCGTGGTCAGACGTTAGTGCTATTTCTCCCTTTGTATGTGAGATGCTTGTGTGTGCTATTTCTCCCTTCAGACGTTAGTGGATCCCATTTCCCCTTTTGTTGATTTCAGCAGTCAGATGCATATAAGACAGGGTGTGGTGTGATGGTTGATGCTGGATCTGATGTATGTAATTGTCTTAGTGTTGTTGATTTCGAAGTCTAGATTGTGTCTGTCACATGCTAGTTAGTTTATGGATACTTTTTTTGTTTGTGCTTGCCTAGATGTGCTACTGTATTCACCCTAGGTTTGATTTATTTGCTTTTCTAGATGTGCTACTGTATTTGTTGTATGATTTTCTACTTGCTAACTATATGCATTCTATCCCCTTTTTTGTAGGTTGATATAGTGTTTGGAGTAGCATTCATCAAGGGGGTTGTGTTGTCATGGCTTCAAAACCTTCTCCTGGTTTTTGAATGTGGTTGCATTTTGTATTTTAAGTAGAAGTTTTGTTATATATGTCTGCCCATATCTTCACTTGGTTGTCTTGTTGGACTGCCCATTCTTAAAAGTGTGAACTTCTAGCAAAGTTGATGTGTATGCATTTTACCCTTGGTTTAAGTTAGTAGAGTGTTGCTTAATTTTTATTTAATGAATTGCTGGTGAACTATGTCAGCAAGTGTTGCTGGACTTCCCACATGTTTGATATTTTTATAGTGTATATCTTTGTTTTTTTGTGTGATCATTTTTATGGTATTGATATTTAGTTTGCCTATGAAATAGTATTTCTGCTCATGCTACATCTTTTTTATGTGGTACTTGCTTGGGCCACATAGTTGAACTTCTGGTTTTAATTATTGTTTTGTTTATAATGAAATTTTGTTGAACTTCTATTCTATGTATTTTGTTTTACTGCTTTGTTATATATTGTTGAACTTCTGGACATTCATCTTATATGTAGTACCCTCTCTGGTGTGGATTGTTCTATATTTAGTATGTAAATTGGAAATTGTTCATTTGTGTTTACTTCTTTGTTAGGTATTGTTGAACTTCTGGGTATTATATATTGATGCAATAGTAGAATCCCCTTTTGGTGTAGGATTGTTGATTAGGACTCAACTTCCTTTTTACTTGCATTTTGTGTAGTTTATGATGATTTGAATAGTTCTAAAAAAATGCCTGTGATCAAGATGGAGCTTCAGAAGTTAATACTGATGCTCCAATATCTGATGCGGCTAAATCACCTGTTATTCATTTGTCTGCTGAGGTTGCTTCGAGCCTTGAGAATAATTCAAGCCTCGAGAAACTTGCTTTTGTAGCTCTTGCTGAACCCAGTATGTGCAACTCCTTTCCTTTTTATTTTAAATTCTCGAGCCATGTTTTTTTAACTTATTCCTGTCATGTGTTTTTTGTTTTTTGTTGCTGACTATTTTTGTTATTTGCTATGCTTTTTGTGTTCTTTGCAGATGTGTCCACAGGAGAGGAAGCTGTGAACACCATCAACGATATTCTATCTGATATTCGTTTATCAGAAAACACTACTGCTGCCGAGTAGGGGGTTCCGTCAGTCGAAGGTTCTGATTGTGTTCTGGATCCTTTGTGCTTTGTTCAGATGTTAGAGACGCGGTCGCAGTCTGTTGATAGCACTGAACCTGTCATGCAACCTGAGGATGTGCCTCTTCAGCTTCTTCTGGAGGACCAGCACAAGAGGAAGAAGCAAGAAGATTTTGACAAGAAGATGGCGGCCTGCCTTCAGAAAGGTTCTGATGTTCCTGAAACTGTTAATGTTGCTGAGCTCACTATTGGGCATTGCTCTGTTGTTGAGGAAGATGTGTCGTGTGGCGCTGATGCCGTGGTTTCCCCCGTGAAGAAGAAAATCAAGAAGACCGCTGCCAGGAAGAATTTAGTTGGTGAACTTACTCCTCGGAGGAGCCCACGTGTTTCAAAGTCTATAGAAATACCTGAAGAGGAAGGGCTAGCCCTCGGTGGAACGCCACACTGTAGTCCTCGTGTGCTTGCCACTGCGGCGCCTGCGCCTTCTCCGCTTGGTGCTGGTGCATTTGGTAAGGGGAAGAAATGCGGCGTTAAGCGCAAGGTTGCACCTGCAAAGGTCAACAAGGGTGTGAAGAAGCATTCTCGTGTTAATCCGGAGGACAAGGATGATGCTGATTTCAATGCTGATGACGAGGATGATGATGATGATGATGATGCCGCTAATCAGGTATGAATCTCTCATGTTTACTACTTTTGAGAGCATTTGTAGATTTGTTGTAGCTTTTGTGTTTGTAGCACTGCCTTTGTGTGCATGGTTGAACTTCTGCTATGTACATAGCTGACCTTCTGGTTCATATAGACGATTAAATTAGCTGAACTTCTTGGCTTATATGGTATTACTGCCTTTGTGTACATAGGTGAACTTCTAGATAAATACATAAGAAATTAACTTAACTTGTTGTTGTACATGTTTTATTACTACCTTGGTGTACATGGTTGAACTTCTGCTATGTACATTTCTAACATTTTGAAAGCATGCTAACTTTTGGTCATACATGGTTGTACTGCCTATGTAGACATAGTTGTACTTCTGAAATGTACTTTATATGTAGGCACTAGTTGAATTTTGTTGTAGTTTGTGTATCTCATTTTTCTTCCTTTTTTCCTTGTCATTGTCTTTTTCTCAGTATCAGCTTATGAAGCGACTTGAGAGGAGGAAGAGAGCAGGGAAAGTGCCCGAAGAAGGTGACGAAGGAGGAGATGCAGCGAAATGTTTTAACAAGACGGTTCGCTGCTCAATGAAAGAGGTCAAGACGTGTGCAAAAATGCTAAAACTTAGGCACATGAAGAGGGTTATCAATGCTGGTTTTGGTTGCGTGTTTGACTTGACTGTTGATTCCAACATTTCTCGTCCTTTGATGGGCAACATCTACACGAGGATTGACCGTACAACCATGATTCTGGACATGGGTGAGGCGAACAAGGTTCTGCGTATTACAAGTGATGCTATTCACCATCTTTTTGGATTCTCTGAGGGTGATCGTACCCCTCCAAGGCCCTCGAATGATGGGTTTGATGATGCTGTCATGAGGCTGAAGTCCAAACTTGGCTACAGTAGGAGTGACAACATCAAGACAAAGGTTCTGCAGAATATCCTTGCGAAACTTGTGGAGGATGAGACGAATGATGATCTGGCTCTACAGGTGTTTTACCTGATTCTATTCATGAAGGTGGTTATTCCTGGTACGTCTACATGAGTGTCTAGGGAGGCAGCAATGGCCGAGAACCTTGTCTCTGAAGATATGGCAGAAATGGACTACTGCCAGTTGGTTGTTGATGACATTCAAAGAGTTGTTATTAGGTATCAGCTAGGGACTAGCAAAGGAAAAGTTGTCACAGGTTGTGCCATCGCGCCGCTTCTTATGTATTTGGACTGCGTTTTCATTGGCAAGAAGCCTGTTGTTGACTTGAGGACCCCTCGCATAAGTTTCATGAATCAGGCCAATCTTCTTGAGCTTGCTGTTGCTGACTTGGTCAGGAAGGGTGATGATGACCCAGCCACCTGGCTGTTTGGGAAACTGCCTGTGAGTGTTTCTTCTTTCCTGTGTAGTTAGCACTGTCTTTCTATGCATGGTTGAACTTCTGCCATGTACATAGCTGACCTTCTGGTTCATATAGACGAGTAAATTAGTTGAGCTGCTTGGCTTATATGGTATTACTGCCTTTGTGTACATAGGTGAACTTCTGGATGAATACATAAGAAATTAGCTTAACTTGTTGTTGTACATGGTTGAACTTCTGCTATGTAAGTTTCTAATAGTTTAAAAGCATGTTAACTTCTGGTCATACATGTTTGTACTGCCTATGTAGACATAGTTGGACTTGTGAAATGTACTGCGTGTGTAGGCATTAGTGGAATTTTTGGTGTAGTTTGTGTATCTGATTGTTCTGCCTTTTTTCCTTGTCATTGTCTTTTTTTCTGTATCAGCTTGTGGTACTAACTTGAACTTCTGCTACTGTCTTCTATATTTCTTCTTCCATGTTCTTTCATTTGTTCTTCGACGTGTTGACTTTTGTTTTTGTATATGCAGTGGAAGACACAGGCTGAGGTTGTATTCTTTAGGGTTACTGACCGTCCTATTCTTACTATGCCTCGTGCCTCCGGCCTAGGGTGTGGAACTTCCCCAAGATTTGGATTCACCCGGGATGTTAACACTGGTGCCCCCTGTAGATCCAGGAGGTTCTTCTGCCCGTGTGAGTGCTGCATGTGGTGTGTCCTCTGAGGGTTTGTTTGATGCTCCAATGTTTCCCTTGCTAGGATTGATGGACTTCTAGAAACTGTTTGTGGAGAGATGGCTTGTGTTTCGACAATGGTTGAGCGTCTTAGTCGCGTTGATGGTATTCTTCCTCCCAACCATAGTTTTGATGCTGAGTCTTCGAAGTAGCTTTTGTCGATTGAAGCTAAATATCTTGCTGAACTTTGTGAGAGCACTTCCCACCTTCGTGCTAGCTTTCGGCTGTTCAAGGAAATGCAGGATGTTCGTTGCAAGCCGTTTGAAGATGAGGCAAGTGTTATTGTGAGTCAGATTCAGAGGCAAGATCATGTTCATTTGGGTCATGAAGGAGGCCATGTGGATCATACTTAAGAGGTTTGTTTGTGTTTGCTTTTTGATATTTTCTGTGCATTAATGTTCATTGTTAGCTTTTCAGTTATTACTGTTATGTAGTCATAAGTGATCCTTATTGATTTCATGTGTCCTAAACCTTTTCCTGTTAGCACTAGTGTTTCCTAGGTGACCTTCTCTATTTACAGTACCTGAACTTCAGGGGCTACATCACCTGAACTTCTCTCATTTCCATGAGTGTCCCTTTTTGTTCCCTTTTGCATTAGAGTAGTTTGCTATCAAGTTTACTGTATTTAGACTTCCACCATGTGTCATTTTGTCATAGCTAACCTTCTTTTATTATGTAATGTGAACTTTTGCTGATTAGGCATTTGTGTTTTACATGATATTTTTTGTAGGCTGTAAATGATGATGCTAGGGTTGAGGAGGATGTTTTACCTGAAAGCGCAACTACTCCTATGCATGATCTGTTCCCCCGAGTGATGTATCGGTTGATGAGGTTCATGGCAGTGAAAATAAAGTACCATTTTTCTTGTCCATTTGTCTCATTTTTCTTATTGTACTTGTTTTTGCATTTTATCACTGCGTGCCCATTTGTAATGACTTTCTGTTCTTTGCTGCAGAATGATGATTCTAGTGTTCCTCTAGAGAAGGTTGCAGACAAGACCGTGTCAGGCACCGACCGCTTTGACGGGGTGGAGCCAACTGAACCTCAGTCGTCCATTGGCGTTGTGGTTTCTGATGCTAAGCAGGGCAAGACAGCTAGAGATATCATTTTGGAGACAGATCCCGTCGAGGCTGCTGTAGAGACTGGTGGTAGTGCTGCTGCAGGCCCGGAGAAGTCTCCTGCAGCAGAGCCATCAGTTGTTGTTGATGCTGGTTCTCCAGTTGTTCCAACTACTCCAACAGTTTTTGTTGTTTTAGATTCTCCAGCTGGTCCAACTGCTGCTGCTGTCCTCTCTGATGCTGCTGCAATGTCTACTGGAGTTGACGAGGATGATGAGGAAGAGAACAAAAGTGATAGCGTGGAAGAGGAGGTTGATCATTCTAGTGCTGCGTCTGGAATATGCAAGAATCCATAAAGAGAGGAGCATGCTTCTATCTTCTTCCCCATCCCCGTTCCTTTTGTTTTTGGTTTTGGTGCATGATATCCCTGTGAACTGCCTGTGTGGTGCAAGTTGAACTTCTGGTTTGTGCTTTGTTGGTTGGTTTGTAAATAAAGTTAAGTGAACCTGTTTCTATGTGGGGGGGGTCTGTAATGCATGGGTTGTGATGTTTATAATCCTGTTGTTTTATCTTTTCTGGTGTAGCAGCTAAGATGTGCTTGTGTTTGAATGTTGTGCTGGGATGTTGCTCTTATTTTCTATTTCTTTTGCTGAGCAGATAGTGAACTTGCTGTCATCAGAAAGAAGGTTGACGACTTTTATTTCAGTGTTACTAGGCTTAAGAATGACCGTTCTAAGAGGTGAGTGCAGCTGGCCAGAATTTACATCCATCCACCACTATGAACTGCCAGTTGTTTCATACCTGAACTTCTTTACACCTTGTTGCTTAAACTTCTAATATCTTCTCTGTGCTTAACATCTAGTCTTTTTTTACTGCCTACCACTATAAACTGTCTGTCGTTTCATACCTCAACTTCTTTTACATTTTGTTGCTGAACTTCTAATTTCTTCATCTGTGCTGAACATCTAGTCTTTTTTTATTGCCTATTGTGATGTAGCTGAACTTCTGTGCTTATATGTGTTATGACTTTCTTGAGTTCCTGATGCTTAAGTTCTATTTTTATTTTCTATTGCTTGTTTTAGATAAAAGATCATGTTCCAAAACAATGAGTGTGAAGCTATTGTTGAAGATGTAGCAATATCTTTTTCTCCTCGCGGAATGCTTCGATCTAATGTAGCTGAGATTGCACTGTATTGTCTATGTGCGAAGTACCAGAAATCAGATAAACTCATTCTGCCGTATTGGGTTTGTGTAAGTGAACCCTATAGTGATTTCTTTTATGTTTTGTTCCTTAACCTTTTATTTAAAACTTGTTTGTCTCATTTTGTATTTTCATATGTTGGCGTTGTCTGGATTATTTTAGGACAAGATCTTTAGAGGTCAATTTGATTCCCGTGTGAGTAAGTACTTCATGGCGACTGGTCCAGATAGCATGGGTGCACATGATTCTGTAAGCAATATCTTGTTCTTTGTCTCTGTATTAGTTTGCACTGCAATCCACTCTGTTTACATTATTTTATTTTTCTTTGTACCGTTTGATATTAATTTTCAGTTTTCAATGATTTGTGTGTTTATGTTGCTTCAGGTTGTTTTCCCCACTTTTGACCCGCCTGAGATTCCTGCTAACTTGGGTGGTGTTGGTCATTGGGTTTCGATATTTCTTGACCTGAAGAATTCAAGGTTCCAACTTCTCGACTCCCACTATGGACCAGAAGATGACTGTGCGGTACGCCTGTTTCAGCGGATGACTAATAACATCAAGAAGCTTTGGAACGATGCCAGCAACGACAGGGAGACACCCTTCAGTCTAGTTACTATTGACCATTTCCAATTGGATTGGATTGATGTCCCCCAGCAGAATAACAAGTATGAGCTCCACTTTGTCTCTATCACTTCTGTTTATCTGTAGTTGTACGTAAGCTGTGACTTCTTTTATTCGTTGGCTTTCTTTTTTGTTCTAACACTGTCCTTTTTTGTGTTTGATGGCAGTATCGACTGCGTATTCTTCATGCTTACGAATGTTAATTCGTTTCATGATGGGGTTCTTGCAAACTACTCCCATCATAATATCATGGATATCACAAACACATGGCTGTACTCTATTGCTTCTTCTAACCTGTTTGAAACAGACTTCCAAAGTTTGTTTGGCTACTATACATGTAAGCCTTAACACTTGGACTGCTTGTTGTACTTCATCTTTTATTGTACATGAACTTCGGGATATGATGCCTTTTTATGCATTTTAGTTAGCTCTAGTTGATTGTTTTCCATCTTCATCAGTTTATGTTGAACTGTGCCTTTGGTTGGGCCTAAACTTCATTTAGTTTTTAAATGCTACACATTTTTAGGTCAGCTTTAGTAGCGACCATGTCATCTATATTAGCTGGACTGTACATTATGATGTACCTGAACTTCACTTATAATTAATGGACTTTTTTGTCTTCCTTTTCTTTGACAGTGATGCGTTGGACTTCACCGATTGCCACTATTCATTCCTTGGGTCACAGGAATACCAACCTAGGGAGGAATCAATGAGTGCAACTTCGAGAGAATATGATAGCGCTCAAACCCTTATTCCTTCCAAGTTGGGGAAGTAGGCTATCGGTATTTCTGGTGCTCCAAACACCCCTTGCTCCGGGAAGGTTGGTGCAGTCGCAATAGATGAAGCAGAGGTGATTTCGTCGGATGATGATTTTGAGAAGATTGCTTACCCGAAGAATGGTAAATCTGCTGCTGGTACTGTACCTGGGAGAGGTGGGAAGAATGTTGTCTTCACCAGGAGGAAACCGGCAGTTGAGTCTGGCAACGTAACTTCCTCTAAGAGAGCATCGAGATTGCCTTTGAAGTGGCATTCTGCTGTCGCTCCCCTAAATAAGTACATTTACCCTCATCTATCCGAGGCCCGGAGAGTGAAAGAGTTTGTGCTTAGTGATGAAGGCCTGGAGAAGTATACTGAGTGAGTTTTCTTATTCTTTTTTTGTTGCTGCCAGAGATGCTATTTTGTTCTGAACTTCTGTTTTATTAGTATGTGAACTCCCTGCCTTTTGGAGTTATAGTTTCTGAACTTCTGTTGTATTAGTATCTGAACTTCTGTTGTATTAGTGTCTGAACTTTTAATATTTTTCCCAACCTTTTAAATCTGCAGGACAAGCTACTTCATGTTTAACATCCCTGGGAATGTGATTGACCTCACAGGGCGTGTCCTTTATACTCTTTTTCGGTGAAGGGCAGCAGATGGAAGGAGATATAATGGATTATCTCATAAGCTTGTGGAAGGATAAGCCGGAGACCTCTGATATCTTCTCTTCTCCTGAGAGGGTTGTACTTAGTCCCTAAATCATACAGGTTTCAGTTCTTTGCACCCCTGTCTCCCTTTTTGGCTCTAGTTTTGGTGTAGCGGCATTTGGGAGGTTGTTTTAATTCTGTTTTTGTGAATGCACAGTACTGCCTGGAGTATGATTTCTTCGTTGCAACAGTTTCAAAGTTTGATGCAAAAAATCGGCTAAACTCCTCCTAATGTTTGTTCGCAAGGGAGAAGACCTTCTTAACGCAAAGTTGGTTAGGTTTTGATAACTCTTTGCTTTTTTTAATTTTATGTACATTCTTTTGCTGAGTTTGTCAAGAAGTTTGTGTTCACCCCGGTTGTTCAATACCTATGCTTTATAGTTTGTGTTCAACATTTCTTTCATTTTTGGTAGTTTTTTTGATACTATTCAAGCCAATTGACACAATAGCGCACTACAGTGTGTAAGTGCTGAATAGGTATCGTGGGAGCATTGACATCCTTGATTCACTTCCTTACAATAATAAGGGAATGTCACGAACATCTTTCCATGGATACTGTCAAAATATCGTGAGTGTTTCTTAGCCTGAACCTCCTTTCATATTTTCTTGTTTGAAATGAAGTATATAATGCCTTCTGTTGATAAAATATCTTTCTGCCTCTACCTTAGTAATACTGCTTGAACTGTCTGTCATTTGATAGTTGAACTTTTGGTATTTGTTTAGCTATATCTTGTGCAAGTGTCGCTTTTATGTACCTGAACTTCACTATTTTTGGTTAACATGTTTTTGATTTCATCTTATTTTGTCATTTCTTGCAGATCAAGAGATTTGTTAGGTTGCTCGAGGAGGTGTACTGCAAGGCTGCGTACAAAGCGAGCAAGCAGCCTAACTGGGTGACTATTGCAAAGAGGCTGACCTTTATCGATGTTCCAAAGCAAGTGAATGATTGTGGTTTCTTTGCCGTGAAGTTCTGCTCTACATGTGATGGCGATGAGCTTGTTGATGATTTCAGTGATGTGGAGGTATGTATTGTCTCATCATCCTTTTCATTTTTGTTGTGTGTTTTTGCCGAGATGCTCCTACTGTAGTTTTAGTTATCCTTTACTAAACCATCATTTTGATTTCTTGTTTGCAGGCTGCTGCAAATGATTGGAAGGCCGAGTTCATGCACACTCTAATCTTTAGTGACAAGAATGAAGTCTTGCATACAGAGCTTCCTAAAGAGATCCAGTCCTTGTGCCCGTGAATTCGGAGCATTAGTTTCAGTGTAGATTTGATTTCGTAAAGATTTAGGCTTGATAGTGATTGGAACGGTTCGATAAAGATTTGATTGCTAGAATGGTGTAGTAATTTGTGTATCTTTAGTTGCAGAACTATTATTTATGATATTGAGGACAAATGTATCTGGTGTGAAGAATGATTTGGCTTTATGAATTTCAATGTACTGCATCGTTTGTCAGTATGCATGTGTTGTGTGTTTTTTCCCCGACGTATGTACTTGAACTTCTCTCTAGGCTATAGTTGAACTGCTGGTTTTTTAAGTGCCCGAGCATATGATCTTTGACTTGACCTGATGCTTGAGACCTCGCTGGACTACTGGTTTGAGATGGGAGAGGATTTTCTGTGTCGTGTAATGTATTGTTATTTTTGAATTCAACCATTATGTGGCCTTTTGCAGAGAATCTATATGTGTTTTTTTGTGATTTTTCAACTGCAAATGGTTTTCAAATATAACTTTCATGCAAAAATAGTGTCATACACTCCATTATGTTTCTTTATCTTTTTGTCGACATTCAACATGAACTTCTGCACGTATCCAAATAGAAACTTCACTTCTGAACATGTTGTCTTAGGCTTGCTAACCTTAGTTCATAGGGTAATACTTTTTTTGTAAACATATTTTTTCCTACATCAATTTATATACCAGAACTTCTTCTGCAAGCTGACCTGAACTTCAGACTGTATAATTATTCCTGCTTGCTTGAACTTCTTATGGATTACAACACCAGCACATCCTGTCATAATATACTAGAACTTCCATTGTAAGCTTACTTGAACTTCATAGTGTATATTTTTTCATTTGTGTTCCATCTTGCACATTTATTGAATACATCACCAATGAAGCACTTCCTCTCATTATATACCAGGGCTTCTGCAGAAATATTAGTTAAACTTCACAATGTATTTTTTTCATTTTTATTACTGCTTGCTCTTTCATGCAATACTTCAGCAGCACCTCCTGTCATACTATACCAGGACTTCTGCAGTAAGCTTGCTTGAACTTCTACTGTATAATTTATTTGAAAGTTCAACAATAGAAGTTCAAGTAAGCTTCTTCTCCCTAAAATACTGTTTCAAAAGTGGAATAACATTCTGCACATTGACATGACATAATTTTGCTTTGTTTAATTGACCTAGTCTAATTGTTCATCGGCCTTGCGCTCCTCCTAGGCTTTGGTTCTGGTGGTTTTTGCTTGACATGTACCTCTTCCTCTTCCTCTTCATCTTCCTCTTCCTCTTCCTCTTCGTCGCCCTCTTCCTCTTTGTCGTCTGCTTCCTCTTCATCGTCGTCCTCCTCTTCCTCTTCGTCTTCCTCTTCTTCCACGGTGTCTTCATCTTCGTCTTCCTCTTCATCTTCCACCACTTTCTTGTTGCTGGCTCTGGGTTTTACTTTCTATTTCTTCTCTGGCTTTTTGCTTGTCTTTTCAGCATCAGCGCACTTCGGGCATGTTCTTGCATTATGTGGTTCATACTTCTTGCATATTCTACAAAGTCTGCTGCTTGCTTTCTGTGGGTGTGGTCCCTTGTTTTGTTCTATAACTTTGGGCTGCTATTTTTGAAATTTTGGTTGCTTCACCTCCTCTGTATCGTTTCTTTCTAAGAGTGTTGGACAGGTGAGCTTGTTGTGTCTTGCAACCTTTTTGCACACACTACATTGCATGTGTACAAGTGGCACTCCGTTCCCATCGAGCATGACGACTCTTCCTGCAGGTGGTGACTTTATTTGAGCTCTCTCACTTTTCTTTGCTGCAAAAATTTTCTTCCTACCCTTTGTTTCGGAGTACAGAGGCAGTTTCATTGTCTCTTGCTGCTGCTGCTGCATTAATTGGTCAACACCCTGCTTGGATTGGTTGGCTTGAGTAGCGGCCTGGAGCATTTCAGCTGCATAATAATGAAGATCATCTTCAATTTCAGCATCCTCTTCAGCCATCCTTTGGTCAGCATCTGCTCGATTGGCTGAATGTATTGCATCAAGCTCTTCCACTAGCCTCTTGAGAACATAGAAGGCTCTGTCATATTGCTGGTAACATCTCATCGCCTTCTTGTTAACCATCAAATTTAGCTGCAGCAAGATGTCTTGCTTTGATAGTCTTGAGCTGCCATCCGATGCAGTCGTGTTGTAGTCCCTTGTATCAAATATTGGTTGTGATCTTGCAGTCTTTGTGTATCGTTTGAGGATATACTTGTCTGGAAATTTGTCACGCTTCAGGTGGTCCAGTATGTTCATGATGTGAAGGCAGAAGAGGCCTGCATTTTGTGATGAATGCAGAATACATAGTTTGTGAGGCAGCAATGAGTTTCATCTATTTGATATGATACTACTAATTTAGGTATTTAATGAGTTTGTTTTTCCGCTCACCTGTGTGTGTCCATAGCTTGCATTCACACTCGCATATTTCATTATCAGGGTTAGCTACAACCTGGAATTCATGCTTTGACCAGGCAAATCTTTCTTCATCATAATGTCCAGTCTTGTTGTAGTAGTACACAAGGTACTTAGTGGGCTCTGTTGTAGGATTTGCATGAAATAGCGTTGCTTTTCTCATCCTAGTCCTCATCTCGGTGTACACGACTCTCGTGTACTTGATAGCCATGTCTTCCTCGTAGTTGTAGGTTGTTTTTTTCACAGGATTGGTCTGCACACATGTCAAGAAATAAGATATTAGTCCAAGCAGAGTCATTTTTCTAAATACAGTATGCACATGTTGAAGGAAGTCACAATATGATGGGGGTGTTTTTTTGTCTTTAATACCATGCTGGTCATTGTTTGCTCGTTCTCCTTCTGCATCCGAGTTTGTATGCATGCATTTACCCGCCTAGCAAACTTGTGTAGGTTCTGGGCCCCCTTGACAAATCCTCTCTTGAGCACGTGATTCATTCTCTCGCTTCGTTGTGTGGAAGTCATTCTAGCACAGAAAATATTCTTGTAACATGCTGAAATCCACATCTTCCTATCATTCCAGAGCTGCATCATCATCTGGTCGTTCTGCAGGTTGAACTTCTGCACGAGTGTAGCCCAGGCAGTTTCAAACTCTATAGGCATTAGTGGCCAGTTCAAGATCGCTCTAAACTCCTGTTTGAATGTGTCATACTTTTTGTACAGCAACGCGAGGTATTCCTTGAACTTCTTTAGGATGTGCCATCGGCATAGCTTGTGGACGGTGTTTGGGGATGATTGAGGTATGGCTTTCGCCATCGACGGGCACTAGTCTGCATGAATTAAAAAAAGTGAAACTTTGCTTCTTTTTACTGATGGTGAACTTATGATGTACAAGTACTTGAACTTCACAGGTAGCAGTAGGACAAACAAATAATGTGACATATATTTTTTCTTATAGCAGTGTTGTTGAACTTCTGTGGTACTAGTGCTTGAACTTCACATACATAACTATATTTTTCCTGAACATGTTTCATGTGTTTTTTCTTGCAGCAGTGTCCTTGAACTTGTATGGTTCCTCTATTTGAACTTCACATCCTGAACTATATTTTTTCTAAACATGTGACATATAATTCTGCTTCTTATACTGTTTTTGTTGGACTTCTGTGCTAACAGTGGTTGAAGTGCTTGCTTAACATTTTTTTCAGAAAAAAACAGTGTACGCAAATACAGACCCATAGACTATACAATTGATGAAACTTGTAGAGGTTTTTTCCTGAACTTACCTGTTAGAATGCAAGTTGGATGTTTCTTGTTCATGCACTGTACAAATGTATCAAACAACCACTAGAATGACTTTGCGTCTTCGTCTCTAATCAGGGCAACAACAAATATCGTTGACTGCAAGTGATGGTTTGTTCCAACAAACACTCCCAGAGGCATATGAAATCTGTTGGTCTTGTAAGTTGTGTCGAATGTGACGCAATCGCCAAAGTCTTCATATGCTCCTCAACAACTTGCATTGGACCAGAAAATGTTTTTAACTGTTTTGTCGTTGTCTACTTGTATGTCATATAAAAACTCATCATTGATGGCCTTCATGTCTTTAAAGAAAGATACAAGTTTCAATACATCATCCAAATCATCTTTCCTTGCATTCATTGCTTTCCTGCAAATTATATGCAAACATGCATTTTATTATCTTTGCTAGCAAAGGGTTGTGATTGAGGATGCTATGTACATTGCAGTATGTGCATTTTTTGAAATACTTACTAGTTTAATAGGTCTCGTCCGGTCATGCTTAGGAAGTAGCTTCCATCTTCATTTTCAGATAGCATGGACATGATTGTTGTATGCTTGAGATCGTGGTACTGCAGGAGCTTTACGTACTCAAGAATAGTGGGGTCATAATTCTTGTGTGAGTGCAAGAATACCAGCATGTCATCAGATTGCATGAGGTGGTGATTATGATTGTACTCAATGTCCACTACCACACATGCGTCATCCTCTTGCACCTTCACCCTCATTCTAGCATTGCAACCTATCCTCTGCGATGTTTTGTTTCGTTTCCTGTCAGCCTCTGAAACAGAAGTTGTGTTTTTCCCTTGGAACGCGCAAACAAAATACTTGTGATTTTCATTCCCTCATGTCTTCCTAATTCCAAAACATGCGTGTCTAGCGTATATTTTATAAAACTCCCTTGCTTTCTCTACATTCTGGAATCGCATTTTTAGTCTTGGTATTAGATAATCCGGGAGATCTGGCATCTACAGAAAAAGAAAAGGTAATGCAAACGACACGTTAAAATGTAGTTTATGATCTAGTTATCCTGGAGGGAGTATAAAAATGGCAGATAATACATGATGCGTATATAAACACCTAAATTTTTGTTTCACTTACATGCATGTATGATCGCAACTCCACTGGAGTCTGCTGCTGGCCCTCTGGGATGGGGCACGACGGAGTTATCATAGCAGGATGCAGTAGTGGATCACGAGGAGGAAGGAGGGCTGAAGACGGCCTCTCTCTTGTTTGCGTCCTTTTTGCTTGAGGTGGTTGTGGAGGCATTGCAATCCTAGTTTTTGTTTGCTCTCTTGTTTTGTGAAGCAATCCATCTACCTTTTGTCCCGTACAATTCTGAGTTGTAGCAGCAGCAGCAGCATCCAGTAGTGGTAGTGTACAGAGCACTCTTCTTCGTGTGTGTGTGTTCCTGTTGGATTTGTCCTGGGATCTGGTTTAGTTGCTTCCCTTTGGCATTGTCGAGGCACACTAGGATAACCTCCAGAGTTACACGCAGGACTTGAGCTAAACCTCTCCTCCATCGGCGTGCTTGGGAGTCTGCTAGCAGATACAAAGAATCCGGGTGGGATTTCTGGCGTCACCCAATTAGGTGGAGGCGCAAAATTGTCTCCATGCGTTTCTGGTGTCATCCAATTTTGGTGTGGAGCAGGTGGTGTGACCTATTAAGGGGGTGGTGCAACACGTACAGGCTTAGGATTGTGTATTTGCTGCTGGGAACTTCTAAGCTTCTTCATGCGTCTCTCGTCTTGCTGACATAAAAGGAAAAAATGTTTATTAGCACACACGTTACATCTGCCTATAACTTTGTAACTGAACTGAGCATTATTCACACCCTGAACTTCTACAGCTAAAAAAAGGTTGAACCTTCATGAGTTTGAATGCTTGAACCACTAGTGCATACAAACCTGACCTTCATGTGATCACATGTATGTTTTATTTTCTATTTTATTTTTTCACATAACAAGGTACATATCAACCTGAACTGAGGCTCACTTAATAGTTGAACTTCACATGGCTATTCACATGTGAATGCAGGCAGGGGTTCTTCTCTTTGTAACCTGGACTGAGCCTCACATACTAATTGAACTTCACATGGCCTCACATACTAATTGAACTTCACATGGCCTCACATGGCTTGAAGAAAATAACAACAGAAGAAAGGAAGTTCAACCATACCCTGGCTAGAAGTTCGGCCAACCCTTTTCCGGCAGTAGATATGCCACCTTGAGAGCAAATTGTCGGGGAGCTAGGGGAGGAATTCTGTGGCAATCCATGTATTGTAGAGGGCGCGAAGTTCGTATGCACGAAGAAAGAAGGTTAGGCAAGGGAAGATTGAAGGAGAAGGCAAGAAGTGGGAGGAAGTTCATCTACCGTTACTGGATTTGAAGGCGCCACAGATGCTGCCTCCATCGCGGAGCTGCTCCATTCGCTGCAGCTTGCGTTGGGGCCATCATCTGCTCTGTGAAGGCGTCGTGCTATGAGGATGGAAGGAGGATGAGGCTTGCGAAAGTCCATGGCGGCTTCGCCGCATCCAGGTGATGCAGGCTCCCTCGCGCTGGCATCCACTGTCGCTTGCTCGCCCACGCCGGTGGTCGGCTAGGAGGTGGGACGAAGGTGTGGCTATGGATCCGGTCGACCAGGAGCTAGAGAAGGAGGGGAGGCGGCGGATCCGGTCGGCCCGAAGCTGTAGACGGGGGGGGGGGTCACCGGATTCGGCGAAGTTCTGCAGGAAACCACGGCTGGAGGTCGGGGATCGAGGGGAGGAGCGACGAGGAGGGGGTCGGGGAGGGGCGGCTCGATCGGGATCGTTGTCCCACGTGGATTCTATCAGGATCGGATCGGGTCGGGCCGATAGTCCAGGGAAGTTCGGAAACCTGTCTTTGGGCCCTATATAGGGCGCTGCGTGATCCAAATAGTTATTCTAATCCCAGGATTAGAATAGTGATGTCCTATATATAAAGGCAAAAATGAAAACATTGAAAACAAAAAATGAAAACAAAAATGTGAATAAAAATGGAAGGGAAAAAGGCAAAATGAGGTCAGCATACGAGCCGTAGCTACTAGGTCGGCTCAAAACCTATTACCTACAGGGGAGCCATAGTATGAAAAGTCATCAATCTATTGTAGTAAAGGGTGCCCTTGGAATTTGAGTCATAAATTAAGAAAATCATTTTGAATGTGCAGAATGAGTGTCTTATTGAGAAGTATTTGGGCATGCAACCCAAGTGGGATGGTACTTTCAAATATCTGAGAGACCGAGTGTGGGAGAAGGTTAGAGGACAGATGGAGAAATTGTAACTCTTGCAGGCAAGGAGGTACTTATTAAAGTTGTGGCTCAAGCTAGCCCAATTTTTCAGTGTCTTGTTTCAGGTTACTAGGAGGCTTTGCGAGAGTATAACACCCACTATGAAGCTATTCTGGTTGCGGAGCGAAAGTGCAACTATCCCTGGGTGGTTTTGGTAATGATTAACAACATATAGCTCATTGAACTAATGCCATTTCAAGATAAATATTTCAGGAAAGTTCAATGTTTGGCATGGCATGGATTAGGATTGTGGACCCCTCAAAATGCTAAGGACAAAAGATTGGCTCAAGCTCTAAAGTCCAAGACTCTACATTTTCTATTTTAGTGATCCAAGATCATATTGAGTCTATAGGAAAGCCAATACTATTAAAAGGGGATGAGGTGTTGCTTAATGGCTTGCTTGCTCAAAATGCTTAGTGATATGCTCCAAAGCCCTCAACAACTTTCTCATATCCACATATGTCCCAAACCAAAAATCAAACTCGGCCCCACCGATTTGATCCATCCGGCGCCATCGAGTTCATTTGACATAGCCACTGCCAGAAAACCCTAAGTCACTTCGGTCTCACCGAGATGGGATTGCAAACTCTCTGTTTCCCTTCATAACTTCTCGGTGTAACCGAGATGAGCGATCGGTCCCACCAAGTCTGCAATGCAAATTCTATGTTTCCTTTTCGTAACACTTCGGTCCCACCGAGACGAGCGAATCGGTCCCATCGAGTTTTCCTGACCAACTCTCTGGTTAGCTTATTACCAAAGTCAGTCCAAGCGAGTTTGTGTAATTGGTCAAACCGAGTTTACGTTATGCCCTAACCCTAATGATATCGGTCCCACCGAGTTGACATGTTGGTCCCACCGAAATTTCCTAATGTCCACATTATGTACTGAATCGGTCCAACTGAGTTTTCTGATTCGGTCCCACCGAGTTTGGTATATTGTGTGTAACCTTAGATTTTGTGTGGATGCTGTATATACCCCTCCACCCTCTCCTCATTCGTGAGGGAAGCCATCAGAACATTCCTACACTTCCACTACTCATTTTCTGAGAGAGAGCCACCTACTCATGTGTTGAGACCAAGATATTCCAATCCAACCATATGAATCTTGATCTCTAGCCTTCCCCAAGTTCCTTTCCACTCAAATCATCTTTCCACTAAATCCAGTCCTATGATAGTGAGTTGAGTGTTGGGGAGACTATCATTTGAAGCACAAGAGCAAGGAGTTCATCATCAACACACCATCTATTACCTTTTGGAGAGTGGTGTCTCCTAGATTGGTTAGGTGTCACTTGGGAGCCTTCGACAAGATTGTGGAGTTGAACCAAGGAGTTTGTAAGGGCAAGGAGATCGCCTACTTCATGAAGACCTACCCTAGTGAGGCAAGTCCTTCGTGGGTGATGGCCATGGTGGGATAGACAAGGTTGCTTCTTCGTGGACCCTTCGTGGGTGGACTCGCGCAGCCGTTACCCTTCGTGAGTTGAAGTCTCCATCAACGTGGATGTACGATAGCACCACCTATCAGAACCACGCCAAAAACATTCGTGTCTCCAATTGCGTTTGCACACTCAAATCCCTTCCCTTTACATTCTTGCAAGTTGCATGCTTTACTTTCCGCTGCTTATATACTCTTTGCATGCTTGCATGAATTGTGTTAAGATTGCTTGACTTGTGCTAAGTTGATAAAATCTGCCAAGAACTAAAATTGGGAAAAGGTTAAGTTTTTATTTGGTCAAGTAGTCTAATCACCCCCCCTCTAGACGTACTTTCGATCCTACAATTGGTATCAGAGCTTTGGTCTCCATTTGCCTTGATTTCCATAGCTTTTGGTGATCATAGCCTTGGTTTCACAACCTAGGAGAGTATGGCGTCTAGCGAGGGAAATTACCACCGTAGAGGTCCTTACTTTGATGGTACAAATTTTGCTAGTTGGAAGCATAAGATGAAAATGCATATTCTTGGACATAACCCCGCCATTTGGGCTATTGAGTGTATTGTCTTGCAAGGTGAATTCTTTGATGGGAGAGAACTAAACCGTGAAGCTACCGCTGAAGAATTGAAGATGTTGCAATACAATGCTCAAGCTTGTGATATCCTCTTCAACGGATTGTGCCTCTAAGAATTCAACAAAATCAACCGCCTTGAGAATGCAAAGGAAATTTGGGATACTTTGATTAATATGCATGAAGGTACCGACTCTGTCAAGGAATCCAAATTGGATGTGCTTCAAAGTCAACTTGACAAGTTCGAAATGAATGATGGTGAAGGTGTCGCTGAAATGTACTCTAGGCTTGCTCTCATCACAAATGATATTGCTGGCTTAGGAAGTAAAGAGATGACCGAAAAATTCATCATCAAGAAGATCCTAAGAGCCTTGGATGGAAAATATGATACCGTGTGCACATTGATCCAAATGATGCCCAATTACAAAGATCTCAAGCCAACATAAGTCATTGGAAGAATTGTTGCTCATGAGATATCACTTAAGGATAAGGAAGAGCTTCACAACAAGTCAAGTGGTGCTTACAAAGCCTCATGTGATGCTCCTACATCATCAAGTGAGAAACAAACCTTCAATGAGGAATTGAGCCTAATGGTGAAAAACTTCAACAAGTTCTACAAGAGTCGAAGCGAGGAAAGAAGTTCCGAGTCAAGGTCCTACAATGACAAAAGATCTTCGAGTCGTGAACGTAGTTACTACAACTGTGGAAGACCCGGACACTACTCCAATGAGTGTACGGCTCCTTACAAAAGGAGAGAAGATTTGCCTAAAAGAAGAAGTAGAAGATAAGAATCACCACCAAGAAAGAGGAGGATTAGAGATGATCGTTATGAGCGAAGAACCTCCCGGAGAAGCAAGGATTCGAAAAGGAAGGACAAATCATCAAAGAGTTACACAAAGCGAAGACATCAAGCTCATGTTGGTGAATGGGTATCCGGCTCTAACTCCGATCATCACTCCGAGAGAAGCTATCACTCCGACTCCGAATATACTCAAGATGAAGGTGTTGCCGGTCTAGCACTTGTGTCAACCAACTCCTACGACATATTTGACTCACCAAATGAAGGAATTGGAAGATGCTTCATAGCTAAAGGCCCAAAGGTATCACACCCGCGAGTATGTTGATTACAATAGTGATGAAGATGACTTGTTAGGTGATGATGGTTTACTTGTTGACAACTCTAGTGATGAATACTATGATGAAACATCAATTAATCATGCTAATCAAGATAGAACGAATGATAAGGAGAAGATTGAGCGTCTAATTAAAGAACTAAACACTCTTAAGTTAGCTGATGAAACTACCTTGGAAGATCATCGAGAACTTTTAAAGACTCATGAGAAGTTACGCTTTGAAAAGCTCAACCTTGAGCAAGAGCATGAGTTTTTAAAGGCAATCAATGATGATCTTTGTAAGAAAAGTTCTTTTTACATTGCCAAGCGTTTACTCTTATCTACTTACATGCCACAAGTAAAATCTACTAGCAACAAGAGTAAGAAAGATTCTTCTTCTAGTAGTAACAATAATCATGCTAAATCCAATGTTGTTGCTTCTAGTACTAATGACTCTCTTAGCCAAGTTGCACTTGAGCAAGAAAATCGCTTATTGAAGGGAATTATAGAGAAAGGTGTCTACAAGAGCCTTGCCGAAAATAAGCAATTTGAGGAAATTGTACGCAAGCATGGAAGGCATCGGAAGAATCAAGGTATTGGATTTGAACGAAAGTTCAATGCCAATGGAGTTGAGTGGCAAGAAGATCAATACCCCAAGACAAAGTTTATTCCCCAACAAGAGAAGTATGATCCTACTTCTTTCCAAGGGACACAAGCTCAAGATGATCTTCCACCACAAGACCACAAGCAAAAAGGCAAGGACAAGCTTCAAGAGGAGATTGATGCATTTGAAGAAGCTCCCAAGGCCTTGGTCAAGTGGGTTCCCAAGACTACATCGAGTTCTACTACAACCCCAAGGATTCCCATCAAGATGATGTGGATCCCAAAGAAGAAGGACTAGAGAGTTCTTGAGGGTGACTCCGCAAATATACTTCACTCATATCATTTTGGCAAGGACAAGTGCAGTCTACTTCCACATCTAGCACTAGTTCAAGGAGTCACAAACCCTCTTGTTGGTAAGACAAGGGACAAGGTAACATAATGCTTTCATGGACATTATCTTGTGTGTGTATCCCTCTATGTCTATGGATATCCTTGTGTGTGCCTTGTCGGACTAACTCGTGTAAGTATTGAAAGTGCAACTCACTCCAATGGACTGCTCCAAATGATCTACAACAACATTGAGCATCCACATCTTCAACACCTACATGAAGTCATCATCGACAAAACCCAAGGTTAGTTCATCCCTCCTAGGGGGGGATCTCACATCTAGGGGGAGTTTTACTCTAAAGAATTGAGCTAAAGCAACTCTAATGGTGTGAACACAACAATGCTTTATGTAAAAGTGGTAACCCCACTTGTGTTTAAATGATGAGTATGACCTATGATCAAATGTTCTCATTTGACTCCTAAGTCAATATACTCATATATAGATGACCTAGTCATCACCAATTGGATGATAGATGCTAGAATTGGTTGTGCATGCTTTGTCACATATTTCATTTGCCATTTTCTTGTGTGAGCATGTCGTTAGCATATTTTACTCATTCGAGGACATCCACTTGTTGTTTTGTTTCTTTGGTTTCTTTTTCTCTTTAGCCAAGTGGATGGACAAGAATGCCTAAGAACATTCTCTAGCTATCTATGCTTTTCTCGTCTCAAACTCTATTCATGCTACATCACAAAGTTTGATCAAGTCAGATTCGAACCACTCTGTGTGAGGAGCACTCGGAGTCCCCGATTCGTCATAGACTTAAACTTCCAAAACCTCTTTGTGCATTTCAGTCTGACCAAGACATCCATTTCGGTCAAACCAAGTTCACTAAGTTGATCTAGGTTTTCATCTCAGTGCAACCGATTTGAACACTTCGGTCACACCGAGTTGCAGCAACCGCTTGCGATTCTGCAATCTCGGTGCCACCGAGTTGTTCCACTCGGTCATAGCGATAGGGTTGGGATATAAATACCCACAGGTGAGATTTTGGAAATTACTTCAAATCCCCTCAGTCCGTGCGTGTCCTGCTCTGCCTCCTCGGGTCTCTGGATAGTCTCCTTGCTACCAGCGACCTCCCGCCGTTGGATTCTGCCACCATCGACGGATTCTGCTCCGCCGTCGCTGTCGTAGCAAACACTCGCCATTCTAGGGTACGTGTTTGACCCCTTGTGCTGTCTTTTTTAACTCCAATTCCTAGCACAATGACAATGCCATGATTCTTGCCACGAATGAGATTAATCTATCCAGCTAAATCTTCCTTAGGTCTAGTTTGATTCAAAAATTCTAGGGTTAGCTCTCCGCAGAACTCATCTCGGACCGACTGAAATGTAGAAATCGGTCTCACCGATTCGGCTTAGGCCATTGCACATGCGCTTTTCGGTCTGACCGGAAATTGCAAATTAGTATGACCGAGTTCAAGATTCTGTGAAACCCTAGCAATCTCAATGCCACCGAACTGTGACTCGGTTTGACCGAGTTCACTAGTTTAGGTTCCAAGAATTGCTTCGGTATCACCGATTTTGTCAATTCGATAGCTCCGAGATCATTTCTATAGAGAACTAAAACTAAGTTTTTGACTCAATTTGTTTTGCAAAACCTTTGTACTTTGTGATGCTCACCTACTCTACCTCATCTACAACCTATTCATAGGGTTTGCTGACAGTTTGCCTGCAAGATGTCTGACCAAAGTGACAGCCAGAATAGATCTGAACAACAAGAGCAGCTGAGTGAGGGCACTAGTCCCTCCAGCAGCTATGATGAGGGCAGTAGGAGCACACCTAGTAACTTGCCCCAGGCAGCTACTAGAGCAAGAAAGAAGAGAACTTCAGATTCAGAAGATGAAGATTGTGTTGCAGCTGAGGATGAGGCCACTTCAAAGAAGAAGGTGGTGAAGAAGGAGTTTGGCACTGCTGCATCCACTAAGCCATGCATGAACAGAAAGGCACCAGCAAGGAGAGTGCCTACATCCAAGCCAAGGAAAGTTGCCACAGGAGAAACCATGAAGTTCACGATTGAATCAAAAGAAGAGGCAGCTGGTGATGCCAAGAAGAAGAAAGACCATAACTCAATGGAAAGTATGTACAAGGAAATTCCTGATGCAGACCTGGAAACTTACAAGTTTGGCTCAGTGAAGCACTTATTGTCAGGCCTGCCTACAATCAATACCATCCTGAGGCACACTCTTTTGCCCAAGTCTGGAGATCATAGAATAATAAGAGGACATTCCATGAACTTGTTGTCCATATTTGATGTTCCTCAGAAGTTCAAAGTGATGAGTCTGATTGTGGAAACAATCAAGCGGACAGCTGCAGATTAGAAGAGGTCTTGTGGGTATACTCCACAAATTCAGGTGCTCATCAACTCCAAGATGGGCACAAGCACTTATTTGTTGGACAAGGAGCATTTACCTCTCAAGCCAGATTTTGAGGATAACACTGTTGTGATGGATGAGAAAGATCCTTCCTCAGTGCAAGCACATGAGCAGAGAGAGAAGGCAAAGGCAGATAAAGCTACAAAGATGCCAAGTGCTGGAGAGGCATCTCAGGTGTTCTTAAAGAGTAAACAAGATCAACTTGGATATCTGATCCAATCCACATTGAGGATTGAGAAGGGCTTGGCCACCTTGACTCAAAATCAGGAGAGTTTGGAGAGGATCATTGAACAGAAATTCTATGATCTTGATGTCAAAGTAACTGAGATTCAGTCAGTAGTTGAGCAACTCCAGGAGGAATTAGAGGAGACGAAAGGCAAGTCTACTACAGATGCTTTCACAAGAGTGCCAAGAGGTCAGAGGTATGCTGCAGTGCCTATTCCTGATACAAGAACCACTACATCTCCACGAGCAGCCACAGCTTCAGTGCCACCTCTAGCAGCCACTCCACCAGCTCCAGCTACTTCAACTGAATCCTTTGTCCTTGGAGTCATCTCTACACCACCTCATGAAGACCAAGCCTGAGAGATGCATAGCTCTATGCATATTTTTAACTTTTTGGTAACTTGTTGCCAAAGGGGAGGGGGAATATATATAGATCATAGTCTTCAAGAGAGAGAGAGTGTGTGTTGTTTTTTATCTCTCTTTGCACTTTATTTGCTTGATACTTTATTGTGTGTTTGCTTGATACACTATGTCTTTTGTGAGATACTTGGATGATCATGTGTTTGATCATATGGTACCTTAATGTGTGCTTGAATGATATTATCCCTTATATCCATTTATGATCATTCACTTTGCTTGGTGATGAGTGCATGTTTTCAATTTTTATCATTTTGATCGCTCCACCAAGATGTATGTGACATGGAAGAGTGCCCATGATCCTAACACATTGTGCATTTGCAGTCCAAAGCAAATTTTAAATAATGCACAAATTTAGGGGGAGATCTTTCTTATCACATACTTCTCACAACAACAATGTATTTCAATCTTATTATCATTTGTCGAAGCTTTGATCTATATGTTGTCATCAATTACCAAAAAGGGGGAGATTTAAAGTGCAACTATCCCTGGGTGGTTTTGGTAATGATTAACACCATATAGCTCATTGAACTAATGCCATTTCAAGATAAATATTTCAGGAAAGTTCAATGTTTGGCATGGCATGGATTAGGATTGTGGAACCCTCAAAATGCTAAGGACAAAAGATTGGCTCAAGCTCTAAAGTCCAAGACTCTACATTTTCTATTTTAGTGATCCAAGATGATATTGAGTCTATATGAAAGACAATACTATTAAAAGGGGATGAGGTGTTGCTTAACGACTTGCTTGCTCAAAATGCTTAGTGATATGCTCCAAAGCCCTCAACCACCTTCTCATATCCACATATGTCCCAAACCAAAAGTCAAACTCGGCCCCACCGATTTGATACATCCAGCGCCACTGAGTTCATTTGGCATAGCCACTGCCAGAAAACCCTAAGTCACTTCGGTCTCACTGATAGGGATCTCGGTCTCACTGAGATGGGATTGCAAACTCTCGGTATCCCTTTGTAACATTTTGGTCTAACTGAGATGAGCGAATCGGTCCCACCGGGTCTGCAATGCAAACTCTCTGTTTCCTTTTCGTAACGCTTCGGTCCCACCGAGACGAGCGAATCGGTCCCACCGTGTTTGCCCGACCAACTCTTTGGTTAGCTTATTACCAAAGTTGGTCCAACCGAGTTTGTGTAATCGGTCAAACCGAGATTACGTTATGCCCTAACCCTAATGATATCGGTCCCATCGAGTTGACATGTCAGTACCACCGAAATTGCCTAACGGTTACGTTATGTACTGAATCGGCCCGACCGAGTTTTTTGATTCGGTCCCACCGAGTTTGGTATATTGTGTGTAATGGTTAGATTTTGTGTGGAGGCTATATATACCCCTCCACCCTCTCCTCATCCGTGAGGGAAGCCATCAGAACGTGCCTACACTTCCACTACTCATTTTCTCAGAGAGAGCCACCTACTCATGTGTTGAGACCAAGATATTCCAATCCAACCATATGAATCTTGATCTCTAGCCTTCCCCAAGTTGCTTTCCACTCAAATCATCTTTCCACTAAATCCAATCCTATGAGAGTGAGTTGAGTGTTGGGGAGACTATCATTTGAAGCACAAGAGCAAGGAGTTCATCATCAACACACCATCTATTACCTTTTGAAGAGTGGTGTCTCCTAGATTGGTTAGGTGTCCCTTGGGAGCCTCCGACAAGATTATGGAATTGAACCAAGGAGTTTGTAAGGGCGAGGAGATCGCCTACTTCGTGAAGATCTACCCTAGTGAGGCAAGTCCTTCCTGGGCGATGGCCATGGTGGAATAGCCAAGGTTGCTTCTTCGTGGACCCTTCATGGGTGGAGCCCTCCATGGACTCGCGCAGCCGTTACCCTTCGTGGGAGTAAATAGCATAAAACTACTACTTTACAGGCTAGGGTTCCAAAAAACTACCAATTTTATTTTTTCTCAGATAACTACCAAATGGGTTGTCGGCTGTTTCAAAATACCCAAAATGCATGTTTAAAAATTAAACTGTTTATGACAGGTCGGGCCCGCACCTAAACAGTCCATCACTTTGACCGTGTGTCTAACCATTAACTGACATGTCGGGCCCACATGTCAGTGTCTCTTTCATAGATTTTTTACAGAATAACCCCTCCAAATATTTTCAAAAAGCAATCAGGTCCCTACTATTATTTTTAAAAAGCAATCGGGTCCTTGGACGTTTTGAATGAGCAATCCGACCGGCATGTCCTGGCCATGGAGTCGTTGCCGTTGCGCTGCCACGACACCTACCTGGGGTCGCCGCCGCGCTGCCATGGTGCTGCTTGGGGTCTCCGTCGCGCCGCCATGGCGCTCCACCTGTTGTTGTTGCGCCGCGCCGCCATGGGGTACTGCTTGGGGTTGCCTCCTTCTACCATGGCAGTCTGCCTGTGGTCGCCGCCGCACCACCATGGGGCAACGCCTGGAGTTATCGCTGCCGCCCGCCAGGGGTCGCCGCCGCGCCACCATGGGGAAACACCAGGGGTCGCCGCCGCGCCACCATGCTGCGACGTCCACGCGCGGCCGAGCACGGCACAGGGTGGCCGCTGGCCCGGCGCTGGGTATGAGAAGGAGGTGGGTCGGAGTGGAATGGCCGGGGCTGAGCCCCGGTGATCGCCGGCGACGGGTGGCAGAGGGAGCAACACACCCCCCCCCCCCCCCGCTGATCTGGTCCTCGCCCTCGCACATGTTCGCCTGGGTGTTTTTTTCTTAATAGATCTCTTTGATTATTTGCTCCACTGCTGACATGTGGGCCCCAGATGTCAGCTAACGGTCAAACAACCAGTCAAACAAACGGTTTGTTTAGGGGTGGGCCCGATCTGTCATAAACCGGATCAATTCCCAATCACACGGTTTTTTGGGTTTTTTTGAAACAGCCGACCCCCCCCCCCCCCCCCCCCCCCCCCCCCCCTCTAGACATACTTTCGATCCTACAGGGAGCAAACAAGAAAAGGATACCATTTTGGGTGTCATGGGACGTCATGACACAACCAAAAAGCCTAGGAGTGCTTGGTTTCGGGACCTAGAAGTTTTGAATCTTTCTTTGTTGTCTCGTCAGGCTTGACGTGTTCCTAATGAACCATCTTCGGTAAGTGCAAGAGTACTGAAGGCATGTACTTTCCTTCCATGATTATACTAGATGCTGAGTTGGGATGAAGGCCATCCTGGATCTAGAGAGCCATATTAGATGGGAGGGACATCATCCAACATGGCATAATCAAGAGAATAAGAGTTGGGGAGTAAACAAATATTTGGACCCATAACTAGAATCCTAGGGAAGGCATGATGAGACCACTTACTTCGCTTGTCCAAAACCCTCCAAAACGGGTGACGGAGCTCATTCATGAGACCATAGCTTCATGGCGGGAGGACGTGGTCTGCCAAGTGATTTGGAAGCAATTTTAAAGATCCCCTTATGCACGAGACAAGTTGATGATTTTTGGGCCTGGCAATCATATGAGAGAGGAATTTTTTCAATTCGTTCATCATACCATATGATCAAGAGACTTAAGATGCCTCAAGAGGACTGGATTGAGCATCAAGGTGGTGCGTCTGGTGCTGACTGGAGGAGCAAGGGCTAGACTACGATCTGGTAGACAAAAGTTCCCTCGAAGCTCCGAGTGTTCGCTTGACAACTGATGCAAAATGCAATCCCAGTAGGTGATGTATTGCATCATAGACATATGGCCACGACGGATGTGTGTGTTTTGTGCGGGTCAATGGGCAGCTGGAGACATTCTTTGATTGAATGTAGCATGGCTTGAAGTATATGGGCTATGTGAGATGAGACAACGGTAGAACACATGTGCCTCAATCAAGACCCAAGTGCTAAAAACTGGTTATTCTCATGCATGAGGAACTCCCAGGTGCCAAATTCACCACCTTGACCGTACTTTGTGAGCTATTTGGCGCTCTCACCGCAAAGCAGTTCGCAAGGACATTTGTCAAATCCCATACACAACACATCGTTTCATTACTTCCTACGTAAGGGAAGTTGAACCACTACAAAAGCCCAAGGCATCGCAGGTGGTACAAAGGATCCCCAGACCAACTTGTTGGATCGGACCACCAATTGGAAATGCAAAAATAAATATCGACGATGCCATGGCAATGGCCAGAGGTTTTTTGTGCAGTGTGTCATGATTATCTGGTACATTTCAGGGCGGCTTGGCGGTGGTGTTCAATAGTGCTGATGACCCAGCTACACTAGAATCGTTGGCAGTGCAGGAGGCACTTTCCCTGGGAGATGATCCATACATTTAGAGGACAATGGTGGCCTCCGATTACAAGATGGTGACCGATGCAATCAAGCATGAAAGTGCATCTTCTTATGGTGCAGTGCTACATGAAATATTGCTTTGTTCTTCTGTTTTCTTTTTTGTAATTTTTGTCATTAGTTTAGGATCTCAAATGAAGCTCATAGTCTTGCAAAGCATGCATT
Organism: Triticum aestivum; assembly: GCF_018294505.1. Lineage (NCBI taxonomy): Eukaryota > Viridiplantae > Streptophyta > Magnoliopsida > Poales > Poaceae > Triticum > Triticum aestivum. The sequence goes on from NC_057798.1 coordinate 81,212,305, forward strand.
AGCTACAGACATGTCTCGTCAGGAAAACCTGGAGATCTTGACTTCGTCCCTACAATTGTGACATCTGAATAAATATTCGGCGCGGCTATGTGGCGCCCGCAAAGGTTCCTATCGCAGAGTCGCATGCTGGCAACCGCTATTGGGCCAGCCCATTGAACGCAACTATTGATATCACACTGACATCACCCTTGCTTTTTTCACATTTTTGTTTTTCGTTTTTTATTAATATTTTACTGTTGTTCTTATTTGAAAATATTTCTAATATATATGCATAAATGTATATTAAAAATTAACTTTACATAATTTTTTTAGAAAATTACGCATGCATGTAATGTATAGAAAGATGTTAATCATGCGTACAAAAAATATTTGTGCCATTCAAAAATTTCACGTGTTTCAAAAATATGAGCCATTTAAAAAAGTTCATACATTGTATAAAAATGTTTGTGTAATGCAAAAAAAGTTTTGTGCATTCAAAAAACAATCCGATTTGAAAAATAGTTTTCAGACAATTTGAAAAGAATTGTATACAATGTTAAAAATGAAATGTTTGCATAATGTAAAAAGATGTCTCATACAGTAGGAAAATTATACGTGAGATTTCAAAGCATTCCTGACATTTCGAAAAAGGTTTCTGCAATGTAAAAACATGTAGGTTAAACAAAATGTTTACTTCTAGTAAAAATGTATGTGACATTTTTTTAAAAAAATCACGTGTTTCCTAAAAATATCTGTGAAAATGTTTATACATTAAAAAAATGTTTTTGTAGTTAAAAAATGTTTTTTAGCCATTAAAATATGTATAATAGTTATTTGGAAAATGTTACCATGTATTTAAAATAGTGTTCTATATGTAGTTTTTTAAAATGCAAATCATGTATTTGAAGCAATGTCCAAAGTGTATCAGGACAATGTTTCACGTGTGCTCTAAAAATGTAAATTGTATACCAAGAAAAAAGTTGACGCGAGTACAAAAAAGCAAACCAAAACCTCAAATAATAAAAAAAGAAAACTAAATATATTGAAGAAAGAAAGAAAAGCCAATGGGAACAAATAAAACCAAAGTAAAATGAAAATAAATAAAAATAAAAAACAAATAAGACTAAGGAAAAACAACAAGAAAACAAAAAGGAAAAAAGGAAAAAAAAAACCAAACCGATCGAAAGTACAACGACCTCAACGAGCAGCAGCGACTACCTAGTTAGATTGGCATGCCTGCTACTCCGTCGCCCGTCGGAGAATCCTATTTGGAATTAGCACCGGCAACACATAGCTATCGCGGTCCTCCTCTTCGGCGCCATAAGCTCCGGCAAGTAAGCTGGCGCTCGCATGCATGCAAGCGGGCAGCGGCCCAATTTCGCTCCAGCTACTCGCTTGCTTAGCCCGCTCTCGCGAGACGTCCTATGTGCCGCATTTTGCGGCAAATAGGTCGCGCGACACACAGGGGTCGTGCAACCGGGCCGGCCCATTCGCTGTCTCCGTCAAGCAATGAAAAATTCGCGCAAAAAATACTTGCTGTAGCGTGGATTCGAACACAAAACCTTCAATAGATGCACGCGATGATCTAGCCACTGCGCTAGGCTAGCTGCTGTGATAGACTAGCAGCGGGAGTTTAAATAAACTATCGTCGCGGCGAAAAATAAAAACTAATTCAGCCAATTACATTTTCCAAAACTGCAGTAGTTTTTGGAATATGTGAACAATTTTTTGAATTAGTGACAAAAATTAAACACGCGGATTTTTTTTTGAATTTGTGAACAAATATTGAAACATGAATACTTTTTTAATATGTGAACAAATTTTATGAAAACAAACAAATTTTGAATTTCCCACAGATTTTTCGAAAACATGAACATATTTGGAATTTGTGAACAGTTTTTTAAAGCACAAACAATTTTTGAATCTTGAGAACAAATTTGGAAGAGCGGACAATGTTCTAAACCAACAACATTTTTTGAAAATCTTCAGAACAAATTTTGAAACAGAGAACAATTTTGAAAAATCCCAAACAAATTTGGAAGAGCGAACAATTTTTTAAATGACGGATATGTTTTGAATCTTGAGAACAAATTTTGAAAAAATTCCGAACAAATTTGGAAGCGCGAACAATTTTTTAAAGCAACAACATTTTTTGAAAATCTTGAGAACAAATTTTGAAACAGAGAACAATTTTGAAAAATCCCAAACAAATTTGGGAGAGCGAACAATTTTTTAAATGACGAACATGTTTTGAATCTTGAGAACAAATTTTGAAAAAATTCCGAACAAATTTGGAAGCGCGAACAATTTTTTAAAGCAACAACATTTTTTGAAAATCTTGTGAACAAATTTTGAAACAGAGAACAATTTTGAAAAATCCCAAACAAATTTGGAAGAGCGAACAATTTTTTAAATGACGAACATGTTTTGAATCTTGAGAACAAATTTTGAAAAAATTCCGAACAAATTTGGAAGCGCGAACAATTTTTTAAAGCAACAACATTTTTTGAAAATCTTGAGAACAAATTTTGAAACAGAGAACAATTTTGAAAAATCCCAAACAAATTTGGAAGAGCGAACAATTTTTTAAATGACGAACATGTTTTGAATCTTGAGAACAAATTTTGAAAAAATTCCGAACAAAGTTGGAAGCGCAAACAATTTTTGAATATGTGAACAAAAATTTGAAATCTGATACATTTTCTGAATTCGAAAGTTTGAACCTTTTTGTGTAACAATAAGATTTTTTTTTGAATTTTGAGAACATTTTTTCAAAAGCTGAACTATTTTTGGTAACATGAACAAAATTTAAAATTTTGATTTAAAAACACGAACACTTTTTGAATTTGCAAGCAATATTTGAAACATGGAACATGTTTTGAACAAGTTTTGAAAACGGGAACATATTTCTTAAAACCGAACATATTTTAGTTTGTGAACAAAACTTAAAAAGACGAACACTTTTTGAAAATAAGCAAACAATTTTCGAAATTCTAAACTTTTACGAAATTTTTGTACAAAAATTTCGAAACAGGAACAGTTTCTAAAAGAATGAACATAATCTGAAAATTTCACTTTTTAAAAACTGAAAAAATCAAAAAATAAAATAGCAAGAAGCAAGAAAAAAAGAAGAAAAAACAAAGAGAAAAAAGGAAAGGGGAAATAAAAAGAAAAAACGAAAACGAAAAAAAATAAAACCGGTTCAGGAACCTTCTAGAAGGTTCCCAAAACCGGAAAAAACCGGCTGGGAATGTCATAGAAGGTTCCCAAAACCACCGATGTAGTGGGAACGCTTAACAGGCCGGCCCACCCGACTCTGCTAGCTCGATAACCCTGTGCGGGACCCCGACATTTTGCCGCAGAGAGCAGCAAATAGGGTTTTCCCGCTCTCGCTCCCTGGGCCACTAGCTTCACCCGCTCAGCCGCTCGCTTCACATGCTAGTATATTTGTGTTGTTGGCCTGGTAAGACTGAAATTCGGCCGGTTTTTTACTATTGTTGATTTTTTTGGGAAATCCAATAAAAATTATAGCTTTTAAAAAAATTCCATCCATCTGACAAAAGTTCGCAAATTTTGCAAAACATTTATGAATTGCAAAAGGTACAAAAAATATGAAGAAAAAACTTGCAAATAAAAAAAAGTTCGTGAATTTGAGAAAAAAATCATTGATTTGAAAATAGATCATCAATTCGATAAAAGTTCATGAATTAAAATTTCATGAAAATCAAAAAGTTCATAGACTTAAAAAAATCATAAATTTGAAAAATACTCATAAATTTTGAAGAAAACACGGACACTGAAAAAATCATGGATTTAAAAAAAACATAAAACAGAAAAGGCTTGTGGATTAGCAAAAAGTTTGAGGATATGAAGTTCTCGAATTTAAGAAAAATGTTCATTGATCTGTAAAAATGTTGATAGATTTAAACAGTCCATGTATTTAAGTGTTCATGGTCTAAAAGGTTCCACAAATTTACAAAAAGAAAAAAAAAGAAAGAGAAAAACATAAATTGCCTAATAAATTTAGAATAAAAAAAGGAAAAAGAAGCCGAAGAAAAACCGGCCAAACAAAACCGAAAAAGGAAACCAGGCAAGGGAGGCACTGTGTTTTTTAGCGTTATTTTAAACTAGAAATAAAAAGAAGCTAGTAGGCACATCGAGTAAGCTTCCCACTGGATTACTGTGGGTGGTACTAAACCGTGAGGTGGGGAATTTGAAACTCATGTCGCACATAAATTTTGTTAAAAAAAAGGTTAGAATGTAACTAAGCCGGACTGACCCGGACTGACGTTGTTTTCAGCAGAATTGCCATTGTATTGTTTTCGTGCAGAAATCAAAGTTCTCAGAATGACCTGAATATTTACGGAGAATTTTTGTGGAATGTATAAAAAATACTGGCGCAAAAATTAACCAGAGGGGGGGGGGAGGGGGAGTCCACCTAGAGGCCACAAGCCTGCCCCCCGGCGAGCCTAGAGGGCTTGTGGGTGTGACAACCTAGTTTTTGCCTTCTCTCTTTTTCCGAACTTGATTTGTATTTGCCTTCATTTGCCTTGGTTTTCAGTTTTTGAGAATCAATTCAAATGGACTTGTCACTTGGGCATGCCCTTGACTCTCACCCAAGTGACCCATTTGCCTCTCATCCAACTCCTTTTCTTTCTAAAACCCTAGAATGGCCCATTGAATATTTTTCATAAGTGAAAATATTCATTTTCTTTCTGAAAGCTCATTTCAGAAATTAGAGCTCCAATGCAACCCCTATTTATATAGCTCCAAAAATCCTAAGATAATTCCTGAATTTTCTTTGGACCTTGGCCCACCTCCCTGAGTAAAAATATTGCATGACTTTTTGTAATATTTTTGCTACGGAAAATCTTTTCCATTCTGGCCCAAAAATGCACTTTTGTACAGCAAGTGTATTTTTCCTAAATCTTTTGGAGCTGATCTTTCTTGAGCTTAAACAACCTCTGAAGAAACCCTTAACCCCAGGAGATCAGCCCTAATGGCCTTCTAGAACCTAGCCAAACTTGGCGACCAAGTTTCTGTCTAGAAACTTGCCAGCAAGCTTGAGTCACTTCTGGTCGGCCTGGGTTTGAGTTTTCACCTTTCTTAGACCTAACACTGCGTGGACTCTAGCCCAGACATGGTTTGGCAGCGTTTGGGCGTCATTTTGGCAATGCCAGGGCGGTGACCGCGTGTGGACACGGGGCCTCGCATGTGTTTGACGCGCTCTGCGTCGCGCCAACGCCTCTGTTCAGCGCGTGCTGGAGCCAGAGCTTGCCGACGACTGCCGCACCGTGCCACCACCCTCGTCTCTTTGCCCTTGACCTCTCCATGGCGCTCGCCGATGTTGGAGATGCCGTAGTAAGCACGGGCGCGTCGTGGCCAAAAGCCATAGTGCACCCGTGCCCCCGTCTTCTTATCCCCCTCCTTCATGTGCTCGTCCGCGAGCGTGGACAGCCTCCGCGTGATCGCTGAGCTCCTCGCGCCCTGGCTGATGGCCCTCGTCACCTCTCGCTGTCTTCCAGAGAGCTCCGACGGTGACACGTACCCCCTCCCCCCTCCGGCTATAAATTGTGCCCCTCCCCTCCATTTCAGCGCCACCCACAACCCCATCCAACCTTCATACACACACAGCACAGTCGCAGCCCGGCCGGGCAGGCCTCTCGCCGTCGTGCCCGACCAGAGCTCGCCGGCAACACCAGTAGCTCAGCCACCCCGTCCCCGATCTCCTGGAGCCCAACCAACCACCTAGGCGCGTCCCTGGAGCCCCTCTGGTGTCGTCCTGAAGTCGCATAGCCCCTAGATCAGCCCCTCACCATCGCCTTCTTCCTCCCCGGCAAGATCCGACCGTCGCCGCCGCTTGCGAGCTTGATTGCGAGCAGCTCCGACAGTCTCTCGCCGTGCCACGGGTATAGGCAGGTGCGCCGTATCCCCCTCCCCATTTCTATCCCTCCTGTCTGGCCCAAGGAGCCCTCCTCGCCGGCATGAGCTCCGGTGAATCTCCGTCGCGTTTTGTTTCTCTCCCCTCCCCTCTATCCTGACCGGTGGGGCCTGTTGTTAGCCTCTCCGCTTGCACCCGAAGCGGTACGAGTGGAGGCGTCTTTTGGCTTTACGCCATCGACGTCACCCACCCTGGATTTTCAGTTTATTCATTTAATTCAAATATTTTGACCAGAACTTTGACCTTGAATATCTCCTAGCCTATAAGTCCAAATGAGTTGATTCTTTTTGCATTTGGTTTGTTACAAAAACTCCAGCAACACACCAAAGTGTGGATATTTTCCTTGATGCCTAGAATTTTTGTTGATTTTCAGAGTGGTTCTTGATATTTTGTTTTGTGGTTTTTAAATGTTTTCAGAGGGAGAGACTTGTCTTGAAGCTGTCCAGGAGGAGTGTGAACCTCCTCTGCACTAAGGCAAGCCACAATAACATTTGGATGGTGTCATCTCAATATCTATGATTCTCTACTTGAAGATGAGCTAATTTTCATGCATTTAAAATAGTTAAATAATTATGTTTTGATGCTTAGTTACTTTGTCATGCTTGTTATGCTTGTTTTAGTTACTGGTTAATTGCATGGAATAGTTTAATCAAGTAGAGTAAAGTTTTAGCTTTATGGTAATGCTTTGATAAATAATGGTAGTTTCTTTTGATAATTTCTATTTTCATATTAATAATAAATGACTAAAAATGAGGTTTGATAATAACCATTGTAGTAACATCAGTAGCTTTGTTAATGAGTAGTGCAAGATAGTTATTTCCCGTTGATCCGTTCTAATGAGTTGCATCTTGAGCATATCTAGTAGTGGCATGATCATGGCATTGTATGGCTTGTAGTGAGTTTATTTTCAAGTTAAACTTGATAATAATCCAACTTGAATATTAAGTTGATCAAGTCATGGTGCCTCTGAATCGGGTTCTTTTCAGTGCGACCACATTTACCTTATGGGGGGTCTTGATTCGGTCCTTTGTCATGCCTCTTACCAGTACCTCCAACTAGGGAAGGTTATGGGCGCGTGGTACCCTGGCCCGGTAAGCAGACATAACCTTGTGTGCTCGTTTGTTTTTTGGTACCTTGTCCCTGTTTGGGACCGTTTTGCCACGACGGTGGCCACAGATGCCTTTGGTAGGCATGGGCGACCCATGACTTAGCCCTGAGAGGGAGTGAGTCGGAGTGGCCGGGAGAGTGTCATGGCAAGGGAAGGGTTTCGTCGGAACTCCGTGGTCCACCCGAATGGGAGTGCGAGGCCCTTGAGTTCTATACTGTGGGTAAAGTGCGCTACCTCTGCAGAGTGTATTTTTAATCTATCGATAGCCGCGTCCTCGGTTATGGACACAACACTACAAAAAAAAAGACACATCCGTGACATTTGGGCCGAATGAATTTTTTTGTCATACTTATGACACTTCTATGACGATAATTGTGACAAAACCCGGTATCATCATAGATGTGGTGGGCTCCTACTTCTATGACAAAAAATCATGACAGAAAATGTGCTTTTCATCCTGGGCGGGCCGGAGACGCAGCTGCATGACATTCTTTGGGTTGTCCATGACGGAAAAAATCGTGGTATAAGCGAGGGTGAGGAAAATTTCGAGGAGTTCCCGGTTACGGTGGGTGGTCGGGGCTGAGCGATGCATGTTTCTCTCGTACACGTACGCGCCTGTGTGCGAGGCGTTGGGCTCTAACTGAACCCGAGCGAGGCGTCGCCTAACTGAACCCGAGCGATTGCACTGCAGGCTACACGTTACTGAACCCGAGCGATCGATCGATGGCTGTTAACTCAACCCGATCGAGCGATTCCGTCGCTACTGCTGCTAACTGAAGCCGATCGATGCTGCCTCTGGATGAACAGTGAGCGTTGCAGGGGGGTTGGATGAACAGTGAGCGGTGGGGGTGGATGAACAGGACCCCGTGGCGTTGCCTCTGGATGAACAGGACCCCGATCGATCGAGCCGGTTGGGGCTGGATGAACAGGACCCCGTGGAGGGCTGCATGAATAGGACGACCCCGTGGAGGGCTGGATGAACAGGACGACCCGTGGAGGGGTGGATGGACAGGAGCCCATGGAGGGGTGGTTGAACAGTAGCCGATGGAGTAGCGCGCAGTGGAGGCTGGATGAACAGGAGCCCGTGGATGAACAGGAGCCCGTGGAGGCTGGAGGAGGTCGACGGTGGATGAACAATAGCCCGTGGAGGTTGGAGGAGGTCGACGGTGGAGATGAACAGAATCTTGTGGAGTCCCGTTTTTCGGTATGCCATACCCCTCCCGATGAACAGGACCCCTGTTTCGACCGTAGCGCTCCAACATAAGTCTGTTTCGTCCGTTTTGCGGTACGCCACACCCCTATCGATCAACAGGACCGCTTTTCGACCGTAGGAGGTCCAACACAAGTCCGTTTTCTCCATTTTGCGGTATGCCAGACCCCTCCTGATGAACAGGATCCCGTTTCGAACATGGCCGGTCGAACACAAGGCCGTTTCCTTCGTTCTGCGGTACGCGAGGCCTTGTTTCCATCGCCTGTTTCGTCGAAGCCGGTTGGCACCCACGTGTTCTTTTGCCTCCTGATGAACATGACGCATTCCGTTGCCTCCCGATGAACACGATGCATTCCATTGCCTCAACATGAACACGAAGCTGACGCAGTTTCTCTGTTCCGACCCAGCCATGTACACGAGCCCTGGCCGTACGTATGCGCGAGTAGACGTTCGAGACCCCGCCCGTATGTACGTGCGTGGCCGTATTTACTTTCTTGCACCCTGGCCGTTGTACGTACATGTACATGCTACGTGCGCGCCTCTACTACAACATGTGCGTGCCTCTACTAAGACACGTGCGCGCCTCTACATCGACCAGTATGCACATACACGTTCGCGACCAGAATGACAATGCTACGTACGCTTAGACCAGGTGGGTCCTGACTGTCAGGCACTTCCTTGCGTGCGAAGATGTAGATGGTGGGTCCCAGCAGTCAGGGGGGCGAATCGTTTTTCTTTGCCCGGACGCACTTCCTTGCATGCGAAGATGTAGCTGGTGGGTCTCAGCAGTCAGGGGGCGAATCGTTTTTTCCCTGGACGCACTTCCTTGCGTGCGAAGATGTAGCTGGTGAGTCCCTGCAGTCAGGGGGCGAATCATTTTTTTCGCGAAATACGGTGGCCCATCCGGTGGGTCCCTGCTGTCAGGTCAAGGAATAATTATTTTGCGCGTAATAAGGAGGCACTTCCTTGTGGCTGCCGTGGACCCTGCTGTCAGCCTCTCCACGTATAGTACTCTTCTGATGGAAGTCGGTCGTTGACCACATTGACCACGCCCCACCGAGAGCACCACAGCGATGGACGACGACAAGGCCTAGGAAGGGGACGACGCGGAGCCGGGGAAGACGCAGTAGTGGACACCCACACGAAGAGGAGTACTAGGGTTCACTTGTTCGGCTGCGGTGTGAGGCTGCCGTCGCCGCAGAATAACAGGGGGTGTGGGTGAGTAGAGGGATGGTCTGGCCAGCGGTGGGAGTAGTAGGGGGCGGTGAGGCCTCCGCAGCATCACAGCCGGCCACGGGAGGCAGGAGCATGCGGCACGACCAGCGCTGCTTTGGGCGGCTGGAGCACAAAGACCAGAGGTTGAAGAAGCACTACGGTCGTTGGATGGACATCATACGGTCACTGGAGCTAGAATCATTCATATTGACTAAGTTGACAAAGCCCTCCATCCCCGTCAACTTAATAGGTCGACAAGTCAGCCTCCCACCAAGGTGAGTCCCAGCTAGCAGGGGGAGTATTCATTTTTTTTGTGCGTAATAAGGAGGCATTTCCGGTGGGTCCGAGCTGACAGCGGGGGAACGTTTTTTCCACGAAATACAGAGGCCCTTCCGGTGGGTCCCAGCTATCAGGTGGAGGAATCATTATTTTGCGCGTAATAAGGAGGCATTTCCCTATGTGGGCCCCTACTGTCAGCCTCTTCCGATGGCTGTTGTTTGTTGACCATGTTGACTTCGCCGTGCCAAGAGCACAAACGCGATGGACGAGGGTGAGGCCCAGGAAGAGAACCACCCAGAGCCGGCGAAGCTACTGCAGCGGATGCCCACGCTGAGGGGAGTATGGGCGCTTACTGGTCGGTTGTGGGGTGAGGCTGACATCGCCGGAAAATAACAGGATGTGTGGGTGGTTAGAGAGATGGCCTGGCGGCAGCACAGCCAGCCACGGGAGGAGGGAGCAGGCAGTCCCGCTGGCGCTGGTTTGGGCGGCTGGAGCAGGAAGATCAGAGATTGAAGAAGCACAGCGGCCGTTGGATGGACATCCAACAGTCACTGCTGTGTGTTGACTAAGTTGATAAAGCCTTGCGTACGCGTCAATTTTTTTTAGGATAACGTCATCGTCAACCTAGTAGGCCCAGAAGTCAGCCTCCAAATCTGTGGAAAACAGCATACATCCCATTAGCCATTATTTTCAATAATTTACAACCCATTTGCTAATTCTTAAGGATATTTGAAGCCCATATTCTTTTGTTAGCATTACAGACCATATATTCTGGGCACTGCTAAAAAATTCAACGAAATTTTGCATATTTCGGTGGGGTCCGAACTCTTTTAATCACGAAATTTCGAGTCACGTTAAAAATAATTTTCAAAACATTATATCAGAATAAAATTCAAAAAACAATTCTTCGCAAAAAAATGAATGAAATTTGTCTTAACTAGCAAGATGACCATTCGTTGCACGGAACATGAAGATGCATTTGTATGAGTAGTTTATCTTGTGGGAGAAAAGATGATATTTTAATGTAATTGCCAGTTGGCTTTGGTTTTTATAAGAGTAGAGAGTAGAGAAATCCTGAAAAAAAATGATATTTTAATGCAATTGCCGGTTGGCTTTGGTTCAAAAATTTACAACCCATTTCTTACAACTTATAGCCCATTTTCTGGGGAAGCCCATTTCTTACTAATTACATCCCTCCTCGTCTTGAAAGATTTGCAGCCCAGCAGGGCTGAGAAAAGCAAGTGGGCCTTGGTTTTGGTATTCTCCAAAAAAAAGAACTGGGCTAGCCAATTTCAGAAAGAAAAAATATATCAACTGGGCTCGTCATGTGCTTAATAAAAGCGTAAGCGTGGGCTAGACGGGCCACAGCCCCCGCACAGCGCGCAGTTGAGCTTTGTCCCTGAAACTAAAAACAACTGGGCAAGCTGCTGGGTCCCTGGTGTTATCCGCTCGTTATGTAATTTTCTCGTTTATTGACTACATTGAACGGGGCCCTGCTGGTGAGAAGAGACGATGGCTCTGAGGAGATCAAATTCAGGAAGGACAGATATCTGACGACAGTCGAGATTGAGGGGCGCGGTGCGCCATAGAGGGCGCCACCGAGTTGAGAGGACTTGTGTGCGGCAGCAATCCTTAGTAGGGAGAAGCGATATGATCTCCTCAAGGATGATGTCCGGGAGATCGCTGATGTGGTCCACCGGAGATTCTACCGGTTGCTCAGATCCGGGTGGGAGGGGGGCTCGCCGCTATTGGGGAACGTAGTAATTTCAAAAAAAATTCCTACGCACACGCAAGATCATGATGATGCATAGCAACGAGAGGGGAGAGTAATGTCCACGTACCCTCGTAGACCGTAAGCGGAAGCGTTATGACAACGCGGTTGATGTAGTCGTACGTCTTCACGATCCGACCGATCCAAGTACCGAACGTACGGCACCTCCGAGTTCAGCACACGTTCAGCTCGATGACGATCCCCGGACTCCGATCCAGCAAAGTGTCGAGGATGAGTTCCGTCAGCACGACGGCGTGGTGACGATGATGATGTTCTACCGGCACAGGGCTTCGCCTAAGCTCCGCGACAATATGACCGAGGTGGAATATGGTGGAGGGGGGCACCACACACGACTAAGGAACGATCACGTAGATCAACTTGTGTGTCATGGGGTGCCCCCTTGACCCCGTATATAAAGGAGCCAAGGGGGAGGGGGTGGCCGGCCAAGGAAGGTGCGCCAAGGAGGAGTCCTACTCCCACCGGGAGTAGGATTCCCCCCCTTCAAAGTAATAGGAGTAGGAGTCAAGGAAAGTGGGAAGAGAAGAGAAGGAAGGAGGGGGCGCAGCCCCTCCCCCTATTCCAATTCGGACTAGGCCTTGGGGGGCGCCCAGCCTCTCCTCTCTCTTTCCCCTAAAGCCCAATAAGGCCCATATACTCCCCGGCGAATTCCCGTAACTCTCCGGTACTCCGAAAAATACCCGAATCACTCGGAACCTTTTCGAACTCCGAATATAGTCGTCCAATATATCGATCTTTACGTCTCGACCATTTCGAGACTCCTCGTCATGTTCCCGATCTCATCCGGGACTCCGAACTCCTTCGGTACATCAAAACTCATAAACTCATAATATAACTGTCATCGAAACCTTAAGCGTGCGGACCCTACGGGTTCGAGAACTATGTAGACATGACCGAGACATGTCTCCGGTCAATAACCAATAGCGGAACCTGGATGCTCATATTGGTTCCCACTTATTCTACGAAGATCTTTATCGGTCAGACCGCATAACAACATACGTTGTTCCCTTTGTCATCGGTATGTTACTTGCCCGAGATTCGATCGTCGGTATCTCAATACCTAGTTCAATCTCGTTACCGGCAAGTCTCTTTACTCGTTCCGTAATACATCATCCCGCAACTAACTAATTAGCTGCAATGCTTGCAAGGCTTATAGTGATGTGTATTAGCGAGTGGGCCCAGAGATACCTCTTTGACAATCGGAGTGACAAATCCTAATATCGAAATACGCCAACCCAACATGTATCTTCGGTGACACCTGTAGAGCTCCTTTATAATCACCCAGTTACGTTGTGATGTTTGGTAGCACACAAAGTGTTCCTCCGGTAAACGGGAGTTGCATAATCTCATAGTCATAGGAACATGTATAAGTCATGAAGAAAGCAATAGCAACATACTAAACGATCAAGTGCTAAGCTAACGGAATGGGTCAAGTCAATCACATCATTCTCCTAATGATGTGATCCCCTTAATCAAATGACAACTCTTTTGTCCATGGTTAGGAAACATAACCATCTTTGATAAACGAGCTAGTCAAGTAGATGCATACTAGTGACACTATGTTTGTCTATGTATTCACACATGTATTATGTTTCCGGTTAATACAATTCTAGCATGAATAATAAATATTTATCATGATATAAGGAAATAAATAATGACTTTATTATTGCCTCTAGGGCATATTTCCTTCAGTCTGCCACTTGCACTAGAGTCAATAATCTAGTTCACATCAGCATGTGATTCAACACCAATATTCACATCTGTATGTGATTAATACCCATAATTCACATCGTCATGTGATCAACACCCAAAGGGTTTACTAGAGTCAATAATCTAGTTCACATCGCTATGTGATTAACACCCAAAGAGTACGAAGGTATGATCATGTTTTGCTCGTGAGAGAAGTTTAGTCAACGGGTCTGTCATATTACAGAGTCGTATGTATTTTGCAAATATTCTATGTCTACAATGCTTTGCATGGAGCTACTCTAGCTAATTGCCCCCACTTTCAATATGTATCTAGTTTGAGACTTAGAGTCATCTGGATCGGTGTAAAAGCTTGCATCGATGTAACTCTTTATGACGAACTCTTTTATCACCTCCATAATCGAGAAACATATCCTTATTCTACCAAGGATAATTTTAACCAATGTCCAGTGATCTAATCCTAGATCACTATTGTACTCCCTTGCCAAACCAGGGCAGAGTATACAATAGGTCTGGTCCATAGCATGGCATACTTTTATAGAACCTATGACTGATGCATAGGGAATGACTTTCATTCTCTTTCTATTTTCTGCCGTGGTCGGGATTTGAGTCTTACTCAATTTCATACCTTTGCAACACAGGCAAGAACTCTTTCTTTGACTGTTCCATTTTGAACTACTTCAAAATCTTGTCAAGGTATGTACCCATTGAAAATCTTATCAAGCGTCTTGATATATCTCAATAGATCTTGATGCTCAATATGTAAGTAGTTTTACTGAGGTCTTTCTTTGAAAAACTCCTTTCAAACATTCCTTTATGCTTTCCAGAAAAATTCTACATCATTTCTGATCAACAATATGTTACTCACATATATTTATCAGAAAGGTGGTAGTGCTCCCACTCACTTTATTGTAAATACAGGCTTCACTGCAAGTCTGTATAAAACTATATGCTTTGATCAACTTATCAAAGCGTATATTCCAACTCTGAGATGCTTGCACCAGTCCATAGATGGATTGCTGGAGCTTGCACATTTTGTTAGCATCTTTAGGATTGACAAAACCTTCTGGTTGCATCATATGCAACTCTTCTTTAATAAATCCATTAAGGAATGCAGTTTTGACATCCATTTTCCAAATTTCATAAAATGTGGCAATTGCTAACATGATTCGGACAGACTTAAGCATCATTACGAGTGAGAAAATCTCATCGTATTCAACACCTTGAACTTGTCAAAAACCTTTTACAACAAGTCAAGCTTTGTAGATAGTAACACTACTATCAGTGTCCGTCTTCCTCTTGAAGATCCATTTATTTAACTTGACTTGCTGATCATCGAGCAAGTCAACCAAAGTCCACACTTTGTTCTCATATATGGATCCTATCTCAGATTTTATGGCCTCAAGCCATTTCGTGGAATCTGGGCTCATCATCGCTTCCTCATAGTTCGTAGGTTCATCATGGTCTAGTAACATGACTTCTAGAACAGGATTACCGTACCACTTTGGTGCGGATCTTATTCTGGAAGACCTACGAGGTTCAGTAATAAATTGATCTGAAGCTTCATGATCATCATCATTAGCTTCCTCACTAATTGGTGTAGGAATCACAGGAACTGATTTCTGTGATGAACTACTTTCCAATAAGGGAGCAGGTACAATTACCTCATCAAGTTCTACTTTCCTCCCACTCACTTCTTTCAAGAGAAACTCCTTCTCTAGAAAGGATCCATACTTAGCAACAAAGATTTTCCCTTCGGATCTGTGATAGAAGGTGTACCTAACAATTTCCTTTGGGTATTCTATGAAGACGCACTTCTCCGATTTGGGTTCGAGCTTATCAGGTTGAAACTTTTTCACATAAGCATCACAGCCCCAAACTTTAAGAAACGACAACTTTGGTTTCTCGCCAAACCACAGTTCATAAGGTGTCGTCTCAACGGATGTTGATAGTGCCCTATTTAAAGTGAATGCAATTGTCTGTAATGCATAACCCCAAAACGATGGTGGTAAATCAGTAAGATACATCATAGATCGCACCATATCCAATAAAGTGCGGTTACGACGTTCGGACACACCATTACATTGTGGTGTTCCAGGTGGCATGAGTTGCGAAACTATTTTACATTGTTTCAAATGAAGACCAAACTTGTAACTCAAATATTCTTCTCCACGATCAGATCATAGAAACTTTATTTTCTTGTTACGATGATTTTTCCACTTCACTCTGAAATTCTTTGAACTTTTCAACTATTCTAGACTTATGTTTCATCAAGTAGATATACGCATATCTGCTCAAACCATCTGTGAAGGTCAGAAAATAATGATACTTGCCACGAGCATCAACACTCATTGGATCGTATACATTGGTATGTATTATTTCCAACAAGTCAGTAGCTCGTTCCATTGCTCCGGAGAACAGAGTTTTAGTCATCTTGCCCATGAGGCATGGCTCGCAAGCATCAAGTGATTCATAATCAAGTGATTCCAAAAGCCCATCAGCATGGAGTTTCTTCATGTGCTTTACACCAATATGACATAAACGGCAGTGCCACAAATAAGTTGCACTATCATTATTAACTTTACATCTTTTGGCTTCAATATTATGAATGTGTGTATCACACGATCAAGATCCAACAAACCATTTTCATTGGGTGTATGACCATAGAAGGTTTTATTCATGTTAAACAGAACAACAATTATTCTTTGACTTTAAATGAATAACAGTATCGCAATAAAGATGATCAAATCATATTCATGTTCAACGCAAACGCCAAATAACATTTATTTAGGTTTAACACTAATCCCGAAAGTATAGGGAGTGTGTGTTGATGATCATATCAATCTTGGAACTACTTCCAACACTCATGGTCACTTCCCCTCAACTAGTCTTTGTTTATTATGTAACTCCTGTTTCGAGTTACTAATCTTAGCAACTGAATAAGTATCAAATACTCAGGGGCTACTATAAACACTAGTAAGGCACACATCAATAAAATACACTCTTGTTCACTTTGCCATCCTTCTTATCCACCAAATATTCATGGCATTTTCCTCTTCCAGTGACCATTTCCTTTGCAGTGCAATCACTCAGTTTCAGGCTTTGGTCCAGCTTTGGGCTTCCTCGCGGGAGTGACAACTTGCTTGTCATTCTACTTGAAGTTCCCCTTTCTTTCCCTTCGCCCTTTTCTTGAAACTAGTGATCTTGTCAATCATCAACACTTGATGCTCTTTTATTGATTTCTACCTTCGTCGATTTCAGCATCACGAAGAGCTCGGGAATCATTTTCGTCATCCCTTGCATTATAGTTCATCACAAAGTTCCAGTAACTTGGTGATGGTGACTAGAGAACTCTGTCAATCACTATCTTATCTGGAAGATTAACTCCCACTTGATTCAAGCGATTGTAGTACCCAGACAATCTGAGCATATGCTCACTAGTTGAGCGATTCTCCTCCATCTTTTAGCCATAGAACTTGTTGGAGACTTCATATCTCTCAAGGTATTTGCTTGAAATATTAACTTCAACTCCTGGAACATCTCATATGGTCCATGACGTTCAAAACGTCTTTGAAGTCCCGATTCTAAGCCGTTAAGCATGGTGCATTAAACTATCAAGTAGTCATCATATTGAGCTAGCCAAACGTTCATAACGTCTGCATCTGCTCCTGCAATAGGTCTGTCACCTAGCGGTGCATTAAGGACATAATTCTTCTGTGCAGCAATGAGGATAAACCTCAGATCACGGATCCAATCCGCATCATTGCTACTAACATCTTTCAATACAATTTTCCCTAGGAACATATCAAAATAAACATATGAAAGCAACAACACAAGCTATTGATCTACAACATAATTTGCAAAATACTACCAGGACTAAGTTCATGATAAATTAAAGTTCAATTAATCATATTACTTAAGAACTCCCACTTAGATAGACATCCCTCTAATCCTCTAAGTGATTACGTGATCCATATCAACTACACCATGTCCGATCATCACGTGAGATGGAGTAGTTTCAATGGTGAACATCAATATGTTGATCATATCTACTATATGATTCACGCTCGACCTTTCGGTCTCCGTGTTCCGAGGCCATATCTGTTATATGCTAGGCTCATCAAGTTTAACCTGAGTATTCCGCATGTGCAACTGTTTTGCACCCGTTGTATTTGAACGTAGAGCCTATCACTCCCGATCATCACGTGGTGTCTCAGCACGAAGAACTTTCGCAACGGTGCATACTCAGGGAGAACACTTTTACTATGATAATTTAGTGAGGGATCATATTATAATGCTATCGTCAATCAAAGCAAGATAAGATGCATAAAAGATAAACATCACATGCAATCAATATAAGTGATACGATATGGCCATCATCATCTTGTGCTTGTGATCTCCATCTTCGAAGCACCATCATGATCACCATCGTCACCGACGCGACACCTTGATCTCCATCGTAGCATCATTGTTGTCTCGCCAATCTTATGCTTCTATGACTATCGCTACCGCTTAGTGATAAAGTAAAGCATTACAGGGCGATTGCATTTCATACAATAAAGTGACAACCATATGGCTCCTGCCAGTTGCCGATAACTTCGGTTAGAAAACATGGTCATCTCATACAATAAAATATAGCATCACGTCTTGACCATATCACATCACAACAAGCCCTACAAAAACAAGTTAGACGTCCTCTACTTTGTTGTTGCAAGTTTTACGTGGCTGCTACGGACTTAGAAAGAACCGTTCTTACCTACGCATCAAAACCACAACGATAGTTTGTCAAGTTGGTGCTGTTTTAACCTTCGCAAGGACCGGGCGTAGCCACACTCGGTTCAACTAAAGTTGGAGAAACTGACACCCGCCAGCCACCTGTGTGCAAAGCACGTCGGTAGAACCAGTCTCACGTAAGCGTACGCGTAATGTCGGTCCAGGCCGCTTCATCCAACAATACCGCTGAACCAAAGTATGACATGCTGGTAAGCAGTATGACTTGTATCGCCCACAACTCACTTGTGTTCTACTCGTGCAAATAACATCAACGCATAAAACCTAGGCTTTGATACCACTGTTGGGGAACGTAGTAATTTCAAAAAAAAATCGTACGCACACGCAAGATCATGGTGATGCATAGCAACGAGAGGGGAGAGTAATGTCCACGTACCCTCATAGACTATAAGCCGAAGCGTTATGACCACGCGGTTGATGTAGTCGTACGTCTTCACGATCCGACCGATCCAAGTACCGAACGTACGACACCTCCGAGTTCAGCACACGTTCATCTCGATGACGATCCCCGGACTCTGATCCAGCAAAGTGTCGGGGATGAGTTCCGTCAGCACGATGGCATGGTGACGATGATGATGTTCTACCGGCATAGGGCTTCGCCTAAACTCCGCGACGATATGACCGAGGTGGAATATGGTGGAGGGGGGCACCGCACACGGCTAAGGAACGATCACGTAGATCAACTTGTGTGTCATGGGGTGCCCCCTTGCCCCCGTATATAAAGGAGCCAAGGGGGAGGGGGTGGCCGGCCAAGGAGGGCGCGCCAAGGAAGAGTCCTACTCCCACCGGGAGTAGGATTCCCCCCTTCCAAGTAATAGGAGTAGGAGTCAAGGAAAGGGGGAAGAGAAGAGAAGGAAGGAGGGGGCGCAGCCCCTCCCCCTAGTCCAATTTGGACTAGGCCTTGGGGGGCGCCCAGCCTCTCCTCTCTCTTTCCCCTAAAGCCCAATAAGGCCCATATACTCCCCGGCGAATTCTCGTAACTCTCCGGTACTCCGAAAAATACCTGAATCACTCGGAACCTTTCCGAACTCCGAATATAGTCGTCCAATATATCGATCTTTACATCTCGACCATTTCGAGACTCCTCGTCATGTTCCCGATCTCATATGGGACTCCGAACACCTTCGGTACATCAAAACTCATAAACTCATAATATAACTGTCATCGAAACCTTAAGCGTGTGGACCCTATGGGTTCGAGAACTATGTAGACATGACCGAGACATGCTTCCGGTCAATAACCAATAGCGGAACCTGGATGCTCATATTGGTTCCCACATATTCTACGAAGATCTTTATCGTGCAGACCGCATAAGAACATACGTTGTTCCCTTTGTCATCGGTATGTTACTTGCCCGAGATTCGATCGTCGGTATCTCAATACCTAGTTCAATCTCGTTACTGGCAAGTCTCTTTACTCGTTTCGTAATACATCATCCCGCAACTAACTAATTAGTTGCAATGCTTGCAAGGCTTATATTGATGTGTATTAGCGAGTGGGCCCAGAGATACCTCTCTGACAATCGGAGTGACAAATCCAAATCTCGAAATACGCCAACCCAACATGTACCTTCGGAGACACCTGTAGAGCTCCTTTATAATCACCCAGTTACGCTGTGATGTTTGGTAGCACACAAAGTGTTCCTCCAGTAAACGGGAGTTGCATAATCTCATAGTTATAGGAACATGTATAAGTCACAAAGAAAGCAATACCAACATACTAAACGATCAAGTGCTAAGCTAACGGAATGGGTCAAGTCAATCACATCATTCTCCTAATGATGTGATCCCGTTAATCAAATGACAACTCTTTTGTCCATGGTTAGGAAACATAACCATCTTTGATAAACGAGCTAGTCAAGTAGAGGCATACTAGTGACACTATGTTTGTCTATGTATTCACACATGTATTATGTTTCCGGTTAATACAATTCTAGCATGAATAATAAACATTTGTCATGATATAAGGAAATAAATAATAACTTTATTGTTGCCTCTAGGGCATATTTCCTTCAGCCGCTTCTCCCGGCGCTACCGGGTGGGGATCTACATTCGTCATCGCCGCTGGCGGGAGCCTCATCTTCTTGGCGCTGGGGCCAGCCGACTCCATTTTCCTTGTGGGCGTCGCGCCGAGCTCATGGGTTTGAGCAGAGTAGCTAGAGACGAGCCTAGTCGCAGTGCGAATGGGGAAGAAGGAGGGCTGGGGATTTCTGTATGAGTGGAAGAAGAGGATCAGTTGTTTTCTGTACAAGTGAGGAAGAAGGTGAGCGGGGGTTTTCTGGACGAGTGAGGAAGATTGGGGAGCGGGGGGAATTGGGGGGAGACGGAAGTGGGAGAGCGAGTTGTTCGTGTTTTGTAAGGCCCGCTGCACTAACTACTCGCTTTTTCCCAAGAACCGCTCTCTTCTTTTGCGTTGCTGCATTGGAGCTGGCGCATGGACTTGGCTGACTGGCCATGCATGCAGGATGCATGCACCCGCCGGCCACTGCATGCGTCTGGTTTGTTACTAGGCCTATTTAATAGGGTGGTTATGGAGTAAATTAAGGAGATTTATTTTCTCTGTGTGTATCCACCAAATTAGAGGATGCGGTACTGGATGCAGACACTCACATTAAACTAAGCTTCAGAAGATACGGTATGCATACTAACATGCAGAAGAACAAAAGTTCAGCATGTCTATGCATCTCAATGATTCACCATACTATAACCAATACAAAGCTGTGAGAAGGTGTGGAAATAAAGAAAATAGGTCGATGCTTCTCTGAGCAAAGGGCCTCCCTGCGCACGCATTAATTTCCTGGGCATGCTTGTTTCTTCTCAATGTTGCGAGCACTTTGAGCATGTTGGCAACTCCACAGCTAGCTAGCTGCCTCATCTTGCAATTGATGCTGACACATTTGCAGCAAACACATGAGGCAATAGAGATGACTCAACATGAGTCCATATTGTGTAGTTCCCCTGAAATCATATTCATTGTCCTGAATTTGAAAAGATAGGAAAACAGTAGCTATACTTAAACGGTGTTGCAAAACAGTAGCACATATCAATAGCTCAGCATGACAAAACATGATCATCTGGACGAAGGGGATACTGACCTACTTGGGGAAGATTATATATAATTTCATAACTCCTTGGTTGATTTCCACCTTCGGCTACACTGATTGTTTGCTCCTCCACACATGACAGGATCGTTCTGCACTGCATTCAGCAAGTCAATGTACAAATAAGCTAATTTCATCTTCCGGTGGTCATTGTACCTAGTTACGAATGTAGGAATACCTGGAGCACCATGAGGTTAGCTGACAGCAGGTAGATGCAGCCATATAAATTTTGGGCGGTGCTACCAAGATTGAGGTTTGTATCCCTTCCCGTTATGAGAATTCTTCATGAAGTTGGTAGAATGTGACGGCTTGTTCTTTGCATCAAACTTGCCTTTTCGCTGAGATTTGTTCTTGTTGTTTTGGGGCTGGTTGGGCTGGAAGTTCTTCTCGTGTACCATGTGGGCACTTGAAGCTCCCTCAGCAAGCCGAGCACGTGTGTCTTTTGCTCTCGCCTTCTCCTCAAAATCAAGAGTGCTAATGAGATCCAAAACAGAAAACTCACGTCTCTTGTTTTTCAAAGAAGTAGCAAAATCGTTCCACGAAGGTGGAAGCTTGGCAATGATGGTCCCAACAACAAATTTTTCCGGCAACACACACTTAAAGTACTCAAGTTCCTTAGAGAGTGACTGTATCTCATGAGTCTGCTGAACAACAGAGCGCTCATCAATCATCTTGTAGTAACAGAATTGCTCCATGATGTACAACTTGTTGCCAGTGCCCGGGGGCCCAAACGTAGCCTTGAGCGCAGCCCACATGTCTTTGCCGCTGTCAAACGACATATATGAATCCACAATGGAATCATCAAGAACACTCAACAGGGCGGCTTTGAAGAGGGTATCCATGTTCTGAAAAGCTTCCTGCTATGTAGGATTAAGATCGCCCTCAGGCTTACCCTTAGTGGCGTCATAGCAGTACATGATCTGAAACCAATATACTGCCCTTGTGCGCCACCTTTTATATTGCACCCCCTTAAAAGTAGGCGGCTTCAAAAGCGCAGCAAAACCACTCTGAGTAAATTGCTTGTAATCAGGTTTTTGGATTGGATTGTTGAATATATGAGCAATTTAGTATGAGATTTAATCCGAGTCAGCAGTAAATAGATCATGACGACAATTGCAAACATCAAAGTAATGATGTGGACTAAACTAGGAGGACAGAATCACATACTATACATTGGGAGCAGAACCGATGTGGTTGATTTTGTCACTCATGCCGTTGATGAAGAGGTTACCGATGTCGGGGAAGAAGGCTATCATTGAGGAAGTCGTCGCTGGCAGCAGTCATAGGAGTGTGCTCCCCAAAAACCCGATCACCCCTCTCCTGTACAGGATCACGAAAGGCGGGGTTCAGAGGACTGCTGTCCCTTATCATGGTGCGCGCCGGAAGGAGGGCTGGAGAAGAATTGCGTGGCAGCGCTAAGATCTGGAATGGTGCGAAACCATATGATACAACAGCGGCTAGGGCAGAGCATGTCAGGTCGGTCGTGCGAGTATAATAGTAGGCCTTTGGCCCCCAAACCCCATGTCCAAGTCAATAATAGCCCCACCAAGGTTTGTCTAAAAAAACGGAGTAATTAAGGCGTCTGTTAGTCCCTTTAGTATAAATACTATATCATTAATAATGGCCCCACCTTTTGTCTCACAAAGTATGTTGGAGTACAACCGGCTACACGTTTATTACAATCCGCTTCTCTTCTCTCTCCTCTTCTCTCTCCTTCAACTAAGCACAAATACTATATTTAAATCCTTATATCCTGCTTATGTCATCTAATTGTAGTACTTGTTCTAAAGTTACTCTCTATTGTGTAGTCTGAAATGCCGGGCGTGCAGCGGGCGGTGCCCTTGGTCAGCATGTCGCTTCAACGGCGGAAGCAGTGAGAGGTTGCGTTGCCCTGACTTGCCATCAATGTGGAGCGGCGGGCTCAGCTGGCGGCCTGGCGCCGGGCGGGAAGCGCGTGCGGGAGGGGGAGGGGTTTTTGTTGGGCCAAGAAGGTGAGAAGCCAACTTGGGATCGGTCCGGACGGGGAAATATCATGTGCTCCCATACTCTGCATATGACACTAGTCTATGTTACTACTCCCTCCTTTCCGGTTTATAGATATGTTTAGAGTAACATAGTAATATGTTACAGTATAAGTTACTCCCCACTATGACCAGCCTTAGCCTCTCCCAGTGCTCCACCATGTATAGCTGCTAAGCCTGCCACGTAGGCATAAAATATGATGTGGCACCAATAAACTAAGCACCTATGCATTGAAGACTTGAGTTACTAAGCCATTTAATGCACTTAGAACCTCATCTAAGCACATCTAAGCACTTACTAGCACCTCCTTGACCGTGGACCTTGACGGTGTACGCCACCTCGTGTCTCCTAATTTTCCTCGTCATCATCTGAGTCCTAGAAGATCTCACCCACATCATCATTAGCATGCAACCGCCTTGATAAACAACATGCGCAGAAGGAGTATAGGCAACTGGGGACGCACCACCACCACGTCGTGGGCACTCCGTACGTGCTCGTGTGCGTGCAGCGTGCGTGTTTTTCCATTGGTGCTAGCTCTCAGGCCGAGGCTGCGATTGAGGGAGCCCTGGATAAGGGGGTATCCGGACAGCCAGACTATATACTTTGGCCGGACTGTTGGACTATGAAGATACAAGATTGAAGACTTCGTCCCGTGTCCGGATGGGACTCTCCTTGGCATGGAAGGCAAGCTTGGCGATTCGGATGTAGATCTCCTTCTCTGTAAACCGACTCCGTGTAACCCTAGCCCCCTCCGGTGTCTATATAAACCGGAGGGTTTAGTCCGTAGGACTCAACAACAATAACAACAATCATACCATAGGATAGCTTCTAGGGTTTAGCCTCTCCGATCTCGTGGTAGATCAACTCTTGTAATACTCATATCATCAAGATCAATCAAGCAGGAAGTAGGGTATTACCTCCATCGAGAGGGCCCGAACCTGGGTAAACATCGTGTCCCCAGTCTCCTGTTACCATTAGCCTTAGACGCACAGTTCGGGACCCCCTACCCGAGATCCGCCGGTTTTGACACCGTCATTGGTGCTTTCATTGAGAGTTCCTGTGTGTCATCGCTGTAAGGCTCGATGGCTTCTCCAACCTTCAACAAAGCTGCTCTGGGTGAGACTTTTCTCCTCGGACAGATCTTCGTGTTCGGCAGCTTTGCACTGCGGGCCAACTCGCTTGGCCATCTGGAGCACGTCGATAGCTACGCCCCGGGCCATAAGGTCAGGTTTGGAAACCTAAACTACACTGCCGACATCCACGGAGACTTGGTCTTCGACGGATTCGGGCCCATGTCAAGAGGGCCAAACGATCACGACGTGCATGACCTAGATCTGCCGTCGGACAGTACTCAGAACATCGCGCCTGCTACGGCTCCGGACTTTGTTCCAGAGGAGGTCGTGCCTTTCGAGGACGGGTCGAGGGACCCCGCCCCGGAGGCCGCACACTCATCGGTGTTGGAGCCGAACACAGACTCCTCTCCTAAAGGAATATGTATCTCCGGACCCCCGGACTTGTCTCCGGCCGTGTGTTCCGGACCGCGCGAATCCGTGCCCATCAAATCTAATTGGGCTCCGATTATGGAGTTCACCGCCGCGGATATCTTTCAGCACTCACCCTTTGGAGACATGCTTGATTTATTAAGGTCTCTCTCTCTGTCAGGAGATTCCTGGCTGAACTATGTTCGACTCGAGTGGGAAGCTGGCGATGAAGGAATTCGCTACCCACCCACCACCCACTTAATAGCCATGGTCGATGATTTGACCGACGTGCTTAACTTTGACTCCGAAGACATCAACGGTATAGACGACGATGCGGGAGAGTAACAAGAACCACCGCCCACAGGGCGCTGGACATCCACCTCTTCATAAGATATATATATATATATATATATATATATATATATATATATATATATATATGGTGGATACTCCCAAAGAAAACAATGGCGATGAGGCAATAGGAGATAACCCCTCAGGGAAGAAATCAAAGCATGGGCGTCATCGGCGCCGCTCCAAGCCCCGCCATAGCAATACCGGCACAGGAGAAGTAAACAATCTGGATGCTGCTGAAGATGAATACAACCCTGATTAGCCCGCCTTCGAACAGGACAAACAGGAGCACGGGCAGGTCGGTCCATAGGAACTGGCAATGGACGGATATGCGGAAGACGACAGCTATATGCCTCCCTCCGAAGTCGAGATGAGCCTCGGCAGCGACGAATTCGGCGCGCCTGAGGATCCCATAGAGCAGGAGCATTTTAAACGCCGGCTTATAGCCACCGCAAGAAGCCTGAAAAAGAAGCGGCGGCAGCTTCAAGCTGATCAGGATCTGCTCGCAGATAGACGGACTAAGGCCCGGGAAGCCGAGGAATACGGACTCGAGCGCCGAACAAAATACTACCCAAAGCGCAGGCTACTACCTCAATTCGAGGAGGCGGCACTAAAAATCAAATGCAGGCCTACACCCCACCGACAGCACACTACGGCAAGGGGCTACGCGCAAGACCAGCATTACATACCAAACAGCAACATAGCAAGCACCCTGGTCACATCAGCAGCCAAAAACAGAGTCCACAAACGTTGGTGCAAAAAATATAAGCGTCCCAAAGCAAAGAATGACGCCCAGGAAACGACAGTCAGCACAGGAGCCCGTAGTCCTCAACCCGCTCAGTGGGAGAAGAGACTTCAAAATCATAATTTGGGCCCCTCCAGCCTGAACCGCATACTTGACCGCCCATGTCAGATTCATGGTACCCCAGGAGCGGCAGCCAATCATACCAATAGAGAATGCTGGGTCTTTAAACAAATCGGCAGGCCGACGCTAGAAACAACATGAAGAGATCCCAGGGCAAGAAGCCTAGATTATCAAGCCTAAGGATCGACCACTCAAGGATCAGACCCACTAAAAAACTCATTTTAGAGTGTCATAACTAGGCGCGAAGGCCACTTAGGCCCCGCCACTCTGAAGATGGTCTTCGGATCACCAAAAAATTTCCATACCAAAGAACTAACTTTCGACATTACACCTCTAGGCAGCAGCTATTCAGCACCGCCAGGATACACTGCGACCCAACGCATTATCACCCAATGCCCACGACAGTCTTAAAAAACCAGACCCACGTGATGTAGTCACAATCGCGGGCAAGACCGAGCTTTGCCTCAGCACCGAAGAGTATTCGACCACTTTATTAACAGAAGCAGCGAGTCACGGTTTTTTCAATCGAACCTTGAATCAATAGCCGAACTCCCGGACACCGATAAAGGAGTCCGAACTACTTCATGATATCCCAGCCTGATCATGGCTCATATAAATCCTCCGTCACAAGCTGGAGGGGTCACATCCCACTGCTCAGCCGCGGCTCACACATGCCTTTAGCATTATTTGCATGTTCGCCTTTGCGCATAACTGGACCGACGACTTGGAATCAGCCCGGACGCACACAGGGGGAACCTTTACCCCACCCGGATACAATTCGGATATTACTCCGGACCCGCGCACAGCTCCTTACCGCCCAGTCCCAAAAGGTTCTGCCATCATGCCTCTCGTTTATAACATGCACTTACTCATACGCATAGACGTATTACTTAAATACAACATGTAGATTCATTTGACGCTTATCTGCTATTATTTCTCAACGACATTTTGTCATAACGGCATCCGAACATTGTGTTATGCTTTAAAATGCCAGGGGCTTCATTGCACCCGCATTATGGCAACAAAGTCCGACCACCTTCTCAGTCGTTCGGCACCCCGAACTTATAGCATTATATGCATCAGCTCCGAATCATGTCTTGGGTCATTGGTTGCGTTTGCCCGGCTCCCATGTTTTGGTACCTTACGTTCCTCAATATCGGCTAAGGTAGCGCTAGGAGAACTACTGTGATTGTGTCCCGGTTCTTCCGGACGAACACCTCAGTAGAGAAAGCCAAAAACTGACTGTCATGATAAGGCGAAAGCTGGTCAGCTATTCGAGAGGTTGTAAAATCTTTAAGGATTTATCCCGCATAATGCCATAATAAAATGTAGCATGCGAAGGATCGGTCCACCGACCAGGCGCTATTAGAGCCCCTCGTGTGGTCTTCCGAACACCAGGGGCGTGCCTCCCATACTCGAATTCCTATGGCTAAGTGAGAGTAATAAAGCCCTATAGTCCGATTGCCTGGTTTGCTATGCTGAACACCACCTTCACGGACCCAAGAATGGGATAAAGAGTGTTCAGGTGTATCCCGAACACCCCTATAGTTCCTACATGGGGGCAGAAGCCGACGACTGGCCAACTCTCAAGACTAACATATAAAACGGCCGCGCAGGAATAAATTTACACATAACAGGCACATACATATAAGTAACTCTGTTCCGCCTTACAGAGGACAACACAACTGCCTTTAGGAAAAAATAATGTCTTTCGCACATTGCTCTGCCACAAGGTGGGGCCCCTTCAGGACACCATCATAATACAATTCGGGCTTGCGGTGCTCCTTCCCCTCCGGCGGCCCCTCGGTCATCAGCTTCTCAGCATCAAGCTTCCCCCAGTGCACTTTTGCACGGGCAAATGCCATTCGTGCACCTTCTATGCAAACCGACCGCTTAATGACGTCCATCCGAGGGCAGGCACTGACAATTCACTTCACCAACCCAAAGAAACAGCTTGGAATGGGCTCGGCAGGCCATAGCCGGATAACCAAATCCTTCATGGCTAGTTCGGCCGCCTGATGCAGTTCGATCAACTGCTTCAGCTGGTCGACAAACGGCACCAGATAATTTGACGCCAAATACTGCGGACAGAAGAGCTTCTCCGCAGTTTCCTTCTCATCAACTAGGCAGAATTGGGCAGCATCAGATATGCTGCGTGGCAGATCCGCAAACACCCCTAGAAAAATTAGGATTCAATGGGTCACCATGAATCTTCCCTGCGAAGGCATAAGACGCTTTGAATAAGAAAAACCCTTACCAGCCGCAATCTTCCGCGCCTCCTGAATATCCTTCAGAGCAGCCTGGGCTTCCTCCCGAGCATCATTTGCGGTCTGGAGAGCTTGGGCAAGTTCGTATTCTTTCAATAATAGACCCTGCTCCAAAGTCTTGCTTTTCTTCACGGCCTCCTGAAGCTCTCGTTCAGCTTCCACGACCCTGGCCTCATGCTTCTCGCGGAGAGCCTGCTCTGCGTCTGCCTTCTTTTCGGCCAAGGCAACAGCCTTCTTGAGCGCCTCAATTTTGGCATTTGCTCCTGGAGTGCGCGATATATATGCTTTAAGTTAGACACAACTACTTGTGCTAAAACTTACTAAAGGCAAACATACCTTGTTTATCCTCCAGCTGCTTCTTCACTCGGCCGAGTTCCTCTTCGGCCCGCTCCAGACTCTGCTTGAGTCCGGACACCTCCGCAGTATGAGAGAAGGCAGTCGCTGTAGATGCCTGATTCATAAAGCAATAGATCTATGTCATTAGCTAAGTCTCCTGCAGACAGAACTTTGATCCCCTGTCCGGTTCCTGTCCTCTCCGAACAGTGTATCAGGGGCTACTATCTATACTATGACAATCTTCTAACATCTCCTAACACATACCTCCAAGCCTTTTATAAGGCGGATGCAGGATTCATTCAGTCCGCTCTCGGTGGCCTGAATCTTTTCTATCACCGCGCCCATAAGGGCGCGATGTTCATCAATGATGGAAGCGCTCTCCAGCACTATCGATAGGCCGCCCGGCACCTTTGGTTGGACAAAGATCAAGGGTGGAGCAGGATCACCCCCTCCAGGCAAGATGGGCGTCCTGCCTGATCCCAAAGCCTTAAGGGTCTCCGGGACTGTGTCCGGCTGTGGGCTGAATCCAAGATCGCCCCCGCCGTCGATGTTCATGGGAACCACCGCTCCTGTGTGTCCGGCCCCCGATGTACGCCCACCTGGCTCAGGTCCCTTTGGGACGACACCTCGGTGTCACAGCCAGGCTTTGGGGAAGAGGCCCTGGGAGGTGTCTCGCTCTCCAAGGCATCAGAACTCAACGAATCCTCCGATGAGGACTGTTTGGCACAAGACCTCGCTGGACTGTAAAAAGTACAATGCAAATCAAAATACTACATTCTAGTAATTCTGGATGCATGAATATGTTCGGATTTCATGCACTTACGAGTTTACCAGGGGCTGGGCCCTGGGATCCCACTCTGGGCTGTTGTCGGTAGCCGTGGTGGATGCCTCGGGGATGGATGTTCTTCCCCTCTTAGGCGAATCTGCCTCTAAGGATGAGGAGGTTGTCCTTTTCTTCCTCCCCCTCGTAGGGGACTCGAGCTCTTCTTCCTCCTCACCCTCTTCCTCATCCTCTTCCTCCTCCTCGTCCTCTTCCTCCTCGTCCTCTTCGAAGGAGGGATGGTCACTGGAGTCTTCGGACTTCGTGTCCGAGACACCGTGATGACGGAGGCTGCTCCTAGTCTCCTTGGACTTTTTGTTGGCCTCTCTCTTCGGCACCTCGTAAGGCGTCGGGACCAGCATCTTCGTTAGAAGTGGTCCAGCTGGTACTTCCGGCAATGGTTCTGGACAATGAATCTGCCCCGCCTTCTTCGTCCATCCCTGAGGTAATCATGGAAAAGCACGTTAAAAACATCTCCCTCGGGACGTGCCAATAAAACATGAGGATGGCCCAGACATAATGATGACTTACCGGACATGCAGGGTGGGACAGTTGGTACCCGCGGTCCGCGGTGGAGTCCGGCCACGGTTTGCCGTACTTAAAGAGTACCTTCTAGATATCCTTGTGCGAGGAGCCGAAAAGCTCCTGCAGGGTCTGGTGCTCTGTCCGGTCATACTCCCACAAATCGCAGCTTCTGTGCTGACAAGGAAGGATCAAGCGGACCAGCATTACCTGGACTACGTCAACAAGCCTGATGGCCCTGTCTTCCATACCTTTGACACGCGCCTGGATTACTGACAGTTCATCGGACGATGACCAGTTCACCCCCTTCTTGGGCCAGGATGTAAGCCGCAAAGGGGCTCCAGATCGAAACTCAGGAGCAGCGACCCATTTTTTGCCACACGGCTCGGTGATGTAGAACCACTGCTGCTGCCAATCCTTGACGGAGTCATTAAAAGTACCCTCGACCATGTGACCTTGGGCATTCGGCTCACCATGGCGCCTCCGCACTCGGCGTGTTCGTCGTTCACCACCTTGGGCTTCACATTGAAGATCTTCAGCCATAGCCCGAAGTGTGGCGGGATACGGAGAAATGCCTCGCACACGATGATAAACGTCAAGATATTGAGGAAGGAATTGGGGGATAGATCATGAAAATCGATCCCGTAGTAATACATGATGCCGCGAACAAAAGAGTGAAGGGGAAACCCAAGCCCGCAGACGAAATGGGGGAGGAAAACGACCCTCTCATGGGGCTCCAGAGTAGGGACAATCTGTCCCGCCGTTGGAAGACGGTGGCCGATTTTCTTGGCCAGATACCCGGCCGCCCGCAGCTTTTTAATATCCTTCTCCTGGACGGAGGAGGCCATCCACTTGCCTCCTGCTCCGGATCCGGACATTTTCGGAGAACCTTTGTTCGTTGGAAGATGAAAGCTTGGGCGCTAGGGCTCGGGCGAAAAGAAAGGGACTAGCAGAAGGAGAAAGGCGCGGATGGAAAGGAGGGGGCTTTTCCTCTTTGTAAAGGCAATGGAACTTTGCGCAAAGTTCCATTGCCCTAGCTCGTTCCCCACTCACCGCATTTGATGGCATGGTTGGGTTACCCACACCCGTATTGATGAGAACCCCGCGATAAGAGGGGCACGATCTCTGCTTTGATAAGACGTGCCAAGAAAACCGCCTCGCAATATGTGCGGAAGCGGTTTGTAGAAAATGGTTCGAATAAAAACCGGACCATGGCGTGATGTCAATTATCAAAAAGTTGTCACCAGATTAGATTCGTGGATTATTATTCTCTCTACGGTGGTATATGGAATTTATCTTGCAGAGCCGGACACGGTCCTTGTGTTCGGAATTTATCTTGGAGTATTCGGAGATGGAACCCGCCTCGCAATGCCGAAGACAATCTATGCGCCGGACTCGTCGTCATTGAAGCCTGGTTCAGGGGCTACTGAGGGAGTCCTGGATAAGGGGGTATCCGGACAGCCGAACTATATACTTTGGCCGGACTGTTGGACTATGAAGATACAAGATTGAAGACTTCGTCCCGTATCCAGATGGGACTCTCCTTGGCGTGGAAGGAAGGCTTGGTGATTCGGATGTAGATCTCCTTCTCTGTAAACCAACTCCGTGTAACCCTAGCCCCCTCTGGTGTCTATATAAACCGGAGGGTTTAGTCCGAGGACTCAACAACAATAACAACAATCATACCATAGGCTAGCTTCTAGGGTTTAGCCTCTCTGATCTCGTGGTAGATCAACTCTTGTAATACTCATATCATCAAGATCAATCAAGCAGGAAGTAGGGTATTACCTCCATCGAGAGGGCCCGAACCTGGGTAAACATCATGTCCCCAGTCTCCTGTTACCATTAGCCTTAGACGCACAGTTCGGGACCCCCTACCCAAGATCCGCCGGTTTTGACACCGACAGCGGTCGTCTTCATCTCCGACTAGTCATTGAGCAACGACGACAAAGGGGTGCTGCAAGAGATGCGTAAGCGCCATTGCGTGCGAGCTTCGCCATAGCACGACGAACCGGACATCGCCGCGGATGGCACACGCCTCCATGTAGTCGAGTGTATGCACATGCATGTGTTATTCACGTGCATTCTGCGGCCGAGCGTGTGTGCATGCACGTGTTGTGTACGTGTGTTGTGTGCTCCATGCTGTGCGCGTATGTGCATGAGTTGGATCGGATGGAGTTAGTGTGTTGGCTTGTGTACATGCGTGGCTGCATGCATCCTGTACATGCATGGCTTGTTGCGTGGTTATCAATAATTCAACGATGGAGCACGGGATGGTAGCAATGACATGGTCAGCCCTTTTTTGGAGAGAGAGTACATACTAAATAACTTTCATGTGTCCCGTCAACTCATAGAACGACGAGAAGCTTGATTACGCCTTCTCCCTCGCCAACACGTGCGCGGTGGCTCGCTTCACGAGGAGAAACGTTTGCTTACAAGCGGTGGACATGCAGCAATTCATTTGGTGTCAGATTGCCAGAAGTACTACTGTAGAACCATCGACTTCCGGAAGAGGTGAAGAGCCAAGCGCAAGGTCACCTACTAACCTTAGGCTAGGTGTAGTGGGAGTAACATAAGTAGGGGTACCTCCTTTCTTTATTCTAGAACCAACCACACACGAATATCGAGGTGCTGGTTATGTAGAACAAATTTCCTGGAGTCCGTGCTCAGCCCTCCTCTATCTCTCTTCTCAGCCAGCCAGCGGACGCGTGGAGCCCATCGTCTGTTTGCTCACATGCGGTCCCACATCTTAGTGAAAACGCAAGAGGATCCACTGAACCTACACATCTTTCACCTCAACGTGCTGGTGATGAAAAACAAATCCAATAAAGATCTTCGGTGGCCGCTTTAGGAGTTACTCAAGAGTAGTAAGATTCTATTTACAGTTTAACCCAAGATGCACATCATGTGGCTTCAACTACCACTCTATTTTCTTGCATGACACGACCTGGATGCTGGATGTCGCACGTGTCGGCCAAAGGAGGAAGAACCCGACCAAATCTTCGGTTGTGCTCTCGGATTATACTAGTTGTGCTAACTTAAATATTTTATTGTGTACTCCCTCCGTTCCAAAATACTTGACATCCATTTGTCCAAAAATGGACGTACCTATATACTAAAACATGTCTAGATACATCTATATTTTGACAAATAGAAGGCATGTATTGTGGAATGGAGGGAGTAGAATGGTTGCAAGTTTCGGTATTGGGAAGAAGAGTACATCGATATATTGATAGAGCGCAATTTAGTACATGTTCTAGCACTTTTAGCTAGCATAGAGGCTAGAGATGAGACTAGTGCACTTGTTGATACTCCTACTAGAATAGAGGCTAGAAATGAGACTAGATGCGAGGAAGCAACGTCTACTTCTTTACACTCGAAGAAGAAAGAAGCACGCAAGATCAAGCCTCCGCAGATCTACAATGAATGCATCGAGAAGGCTCTAATCCAACTTACAGGAGCAGTTATGGAAGTTGGATATCTTCTAAAATGTATTCTTGTGGTTCTTGTTTTCTTTGGTCTTTCTTTTCTAGTCAAAATTATCATTAGAGTTCATGCAAAATGAAGGTCCCTTTGGGGTCGTGCGTTGGAGTTGGCCTTACAAGTGGGACCACAGTTGAGGAAACCGACTAACGGCAAACCCCCACCTCGCCCGCCGCGCGATGGCTGAAGTTAGAGAAACGACGAGGTTGAAGAGATTGCTCTAGCACGGACTCCAAGAAATATGGTGTCAGATGGATGTCGTGCTGGTGGCGTGTGCCGTACTCCTCGACGTGAATGCTTGTTCTGGCCCATGCCACCTTACTACTCCTACTACTACTTATATAGTACTAGTATCGAGGATTCGAGGTGCTGGTCACGTACAACGAACACATTAACATATGGCTACAGTAAAAACACCCGCCCGACGCGCGAAGCATGTGAAGCTAGTACAAATAGTGTACTACTATTGTTGATTGGCCTCATCTGATAACTTGTTGCAATGCACGTACAATTATGTATTTGGAAAAATATTTTTTGCCTCATCGCACCACTCACCCAGAGAAGCGACTCGAAAGCCATTCATAAATTTAGTAAGTTTATCATAGGCATGTCATTTTATTACATACAATAGGTCATCAACCCACATCGACAATGAGGATACATTATAAATACTAAAGTTTTCATCACACAACAAATAACAAGCAATGAGATGAACTTCAACTCAACCAATCCTCGGCGTTGGAAATGCTTGCTTTGAACCACACGTGATTCTCTGGGACGGGCCATCCATTATCAATCTCGAGACCAAACGCAGGACTGATCGTCCAGGCTGAAGCGGCCTACTATATCAGTACCAGGGTAGGGAACCACCCAAATGTCCGAGCTATAGATATAGTTGCTTCTCATAAATGGTACTAGTAACGTTGTGTCAACAACAGTTGGATCGCCTTTCACCATCATTGGATAGTTTTGTCCAAGGAAGAGCGAGTTTTCTCCAAGACTATCAATTCTATACTAGGGAGAAGGTGTTGGCGCTAGTACTCCAGTATCCATCCCGAATACCATGCAACAGGTGTTGGAATAGGTCCGGAGAGTGCGACCATGGGAGACTACACCCACTTCCTTAGTAGTAACATCATCAGTGGGCTGTATACACACAAGAAGAGGTGATACATCGGAATTAGTTGCCAGGCACCATAGAGTATATGGGCGCTGCTCGTCCTCATGCTCGTGATCATCACTATCGTCATCTCCCCCTTGGTTATAAAAGTTTTCAAGTATAGGTGGTGGAATGTTCACAGGACCTTGGAAACACAAGAAGAAGGTTAATTAGTAAACGTAAACTTGCTAACCCGCATGCATGTGGATGATACAATTATAATTATGGTGGAAGACAAACGTATTGAAACTACGAGGATGCCATGCAAAAACATTGCCATGAGTGGTGGAAGCAAACACAAGGCCCTCGTATTGAATTGCATCACAATACTCATCCGTGTACAGAAACTGATTTTTGAGCAATATCCATCCAGTCGAACCCCAAAGGACGGCAACAAGCTTGTCGAAGATAGCAACAACTTCATAGTTCTTGTAATTCCAAGAGTGGTTGGGAACTCGACAAATTGCTACCTTCCATAGAAGACGATCACCATGATTGTATTTGAACGTGCGTACAATACCGGTGTGCTCAACCTTTGGGCAGTCTGCTGAGATTTTTGGAAGTGGAACCCGTTGACGAGTGTACACATTCACAAGTTCCCACTCATAGTTGGACCCAATATAAACAACCCAATCTCCATTTGCGCCTGCCCAAGCCTTGCCCTCAAGCGATGGCATCTTAACATCATATGTATCATTATCAAGCGGCATCAACTTGCACAAGGCGAGGCCTCCGTCGTCCCCGCGCTAGTCATCAGGGTCACGGTGAAGAAGATAGGGGAGATCAAACCGCTCCTTGACCCTTGGGTTCCTTGTAATGATGTTATTAGTCGAGTCGAGAATGGCCTTGAACGAACCTACCATGCTAGCCGAGGTGATGACGTCGCACCGATCAATGAGTTCCTCCACCAGGTCATCTTTTCGATCGGGGCAAGAATAACGGGGTCGTTTCCGGCCTATACCCTCCATGGAGAAGACGATCGAACAATGGCAGAAGGAAGGGTGAAGAAAAATGGAGGAGGAAGAGGAACAGTGCGCGATAGCAGTTCCAAATCGAGAGGGAAAGGCGAATAGTCGGTGGACGGTTGCTAGTTTGCCATGGTACACGAAGAGGCGCCCCGGCCTACACGTCCATTCGGAAATACTAGTAGAAAAGGACTCACCGTCGTCTCACTGATATGTTGGAACGGGACCACATGTCAATAAAACATGGTGTGCAATTTCTCGTGTAAAATGTGATCTAGCCATGTTGGCCCGAGGTGCCGCATTAGTTTTTTTTTGAAAGTTTGCCGCATTAGTTATCGACCTTTATTTTTTTAACATACAATCTAAATGGATAGCTCGTGTGGTCATCACACGTGAGCGGATATAGTGATGGTTGATTTGCCCAAGCAACTTATTACAGTGGGAATATGGGAGTACCAGCGGATTCAAGGAACAGAGAAATGATGGTTGCTTCGTCCGAGCAACTTACTGTGGCGAAGGTGGGGCTCTGTGATTTGACTGCTCACTAGTCATTACTACTGCGACGCAATGACCGGGGTGAATCTTTCCCTGAAGTTGTGTTGTGCACTCAATATTGCTACATGGCAGGTGGAGCCAGATGAAGGATGTCCAACATATCGGTGAAACGAAGTTGAATTGTTTCTGCATTGCTATCAATGCTTTAGGATTTCTTTATATGTACGCATAATTTTAATGAAATTGTACTGTGATGCTATGAAGGTTTCAACTTTGGTTCCCGCAGGAAAAAAAGGTTTCAACTTAGGATTCATGTGTCTTGCCTCGAGATTATCTTATTACAACATTCCATCAAATACAAATGAAACTACCATGGCTACCATGGCTAATGCATCTCAATGGTTTGCAGATCAGCGCCAATATTCACATCACAACTGAAGACAAAGTTGTGAGAAGGTGTACAAATAAATAAAAAATTATAATTGATCGATGTTGTTCGTAGGCATGGCTCCATTTCCTTGGCACAGTGTTCATTGCTTGGCAGCTAGTTTCACCTAGCTCTATAGCCAAAAAAGAGGTGTATGAAGGACACCACAATCCGATCATTTTGCACAGCTCCACTAAAATCGAGCGGACCATCCCTGTTTATAAAAATATCTAGTCAGTGTGATTACAATAATAGTGGAACTAGATGATGAAACATAACACACATAAATAGAAGCCGATCACCTCTACGAACTCTCTTTAGGTCTAACTTCTTGTTGGAGACGATTAGGCACGAAGTTGGATGAGGAGGATAGCAAAACCAATCTCCCTTTCTGCAGTGCCACAAAAATGTAAAAATGTTGCCCGTGTGACATTTTGGCGGAACTACACAAAACACTCTTTAGAAAAAAGTGATTTGTGCAGTTCACCAAAAGGTCGCAATAGCAACGAGGTGGAAATGGATAGCCCTGTTTTCAAAAGGAGGTCGAAAGGAAACAATTACTTCCCAATAACATGAGTTGAAGACACATACGCCAACAAAAAAGAAGCATGTTCCATGTAATAAGGGAAAGAGAGCACATGGTGGTTTATCAAAAATGGTTTGAGGACGAGATTGCAGGATGGAAAGTACGCCGGCCGAGATACGATTTAAGCAAACAACTAAAGAAGATCCATATGCAGCAACGTGGGAAGATGGGAAGTGGAGCAAGGCCGGAGGAAGCTGTACCTGAGGGTCGTCGGGATGTTACTAGGAGGGC
Source organism: Triticum aestivum (assembly GCF_018294505.1). Classification (NCBI taxonomy): domain Eukaryota; kingdom Viridiplantae; phylum Streptophyta; class Magnoliopsida; order Poales; family Poaceae; genus Triticum; species Triticum aestivum. Next base: position 81,249,434 of record NC_057798.1, read on the forward strand.
ACCGGCGGCCGGGATCTGCCCATACTGCGGCAGTGAGCAAGTAGCGAAGGCCCTACTGCGCCGGAGCTTGGTCAGAGAGAACGGCGGGTACCGCAGATCGGGACGTGCTGCCTCAATGTCGTCGAACGGAGAGATGATGCACATCCTCCCTTTCCGCTGGCAATCGGGATGCGGCCGGATCACCGACCAACGCTCAGAGAGAGAGAGAGGCCACAACCGCCTTGTGTGAGATGGTGAGACGAGAGACAAACCCATTTTTCCATTTTCCCCACGGCAATTATTTTATATTCTGTACGTGCCATTGAGGAATATATAACTTTATTTAATGCTAACGCGTCAAGTCGAACTTTGTTCTGTCTAGGCGTGGTACCCGACCCTCCTTCGACTAAACAACCTCTACACGCGTCAAATTATCACGTGGGCTGCCTTTTCGTATAGAAACGAACTCCACCGTGTACCCGCGCGGGTGTGGCTGGGAACGAGACGTGATTATGTGTGTCCTGTGTGCACTTCTTCTTTAGGTGCAGGTACGTACGTGGGTGGGTGTGAGAGAGATGGTTTATGCGAAACAGAGGCAATGTGTTGATGATATCTCAAACAGAAAAACGTAACATATGCAATGTGTGTGAAACGGAGTCATGGACGTGAGATATCGATAGAACTGAAAACATGGATGAAGTGTGTGGCTGCGCGGTCGATAAAGAGTGCCATCGAATTTGTGTTTGTCCACGTCAAAGATACAGGACGGCTGTCCTACTGGAATTTGAGAGGGCAGAGGTGTAGTTTTTCTCCGTGGCATGGATACCTACCTATAACGTTCGACTATCGGTGTGTGTGTGGGGGGGGGGGTGGAGGGAGGGGGTAGAGACCGATTGACTAGTATATGTGTGGGGAAGGATAGAGACCTAGCTATGTATTGAGGGAGATCGCTCGACATCCATGGATATGTGTAGTAGAGGAATAAGGTTGGGAAAAAGGCAAAGGTAGAGCGTCGGAGGTTTGGTGGTGGAGTGGCGTCTCACAAATGGTGGGAGAGGCCTACTAGAGAAACGGAGGGTATGAGTGCAATATCAATAAGAGAGGGCGGGGGATGTCTGTCTGTCTATGCACGTGCGTGTGAGAGACGGGTCGGGAGGTATTCAAGGATGATGAGGGGAGAAGATATGGTTGTGGTAAGCATACATAACTACATAGGAAGATCAACCATCATGTGTCCGAGAAAGGGAGAGACATAGCTAGTGAGGTAAGTGTATCGGTACTTGGTGAAAACGAATTATAGTCGACCTGGCTATATGTAGGGAGATCAGTTCATATACACGCCTGCATGTGTTAGAAGCAAATAAGGTCCGGAGAGACAGACAGGGGGAGAGGGTGTGGCTAGGAGGTGGTGTGAGAGGCCTACCATGTCAAGGGGGGGAGTGTGCGAGTATGTGATCAATGAAAAGATGGGCGGGAGTGTGCACCTGCGTGGAACCGTATTGGACATAGGGGGGCATGGACGGTGAGAAGAGAATAGGGGAAGTATATATGTGTTTGTTGTAGGCACACTTGGCTAGAGAGGTATATCGACCGGTGTGTGGCGGAAAGGAGCCGGGGGCCTACACACACCGCGGGTGGACAACCTAACGAGAAATAATGAATGTGAGCGATGGAGGGGACGCTAAGGGTGGGTGAGAGGGGGGCGGGCATGTACATGCACGATAGAAAGTTAGCGCTAGCTAGTTACAAATAGAAGAGGATCATGAAGGTGTAAAAGATGAACAAAGATCATAATTCATTATAAAAAGTGGATCGTATACTTGAAGAAGATATCATAATATAGAACATTGATTATAATTTTGGCTAATGTGTGGCTTTTGCAACTCAGGTCTAAATACTTGTCATAATGTAGGGGGCGGGGCACTATACTTTGTGTGATAAACACGGTGTATGTATGGAACATGGTTTAAATTATGAATATATAGTTAGTACATCAAATGCACTATTATTTGGAATCAACATCAAGGGTATTCAAAAAATAGAATTCGAGTTCATGTAGTACACATAGTTCATATCTATCTCTATAGTAATCATGTGGTGTGTTATTAAGGTAATACACGAATGATGGTTGAAGTTGGCAACAATCATGATTGTACATTCTTATTGAAATAGAGAAACGAATTCAAATTTGGTTCGAATTGCAGCGGTAGTATAGACATTTGGAATGCACTAAAATGTTGGTATGAGTAGGTCGTTACATGCATTATATAGCAAGCAAAAAAAATTAATTGGACATAAGATGGATTCATACTCCCTCCTTCCATCTATATAGGGAGTAATGAGATTTTTAAGACCGCCTTTGACTATTGACAAGATTAATAGTACATGACATGCACAATGTGAAAATTATATCATTGAAATAACCTTTCACAGACGAATTTAACGGTGTGCTTTGTGTAAGATGCATGTCATATATTATTGCTCTAATATTTGGTCAAAGTTAGCATCAAAAAATGCATTAGGCCCTATATTAGATGGAAGGAGGGAGTAGCTTTGAATAGCATTTGCATAGTAAAACGGGGCAAGACTCTCTCTTTGTGTGGTGTTAATAGTTTTAATTTTTTCGTTTTCTTTTTGGTTGAGGGAAGTGCGAATTGATTTGGTACATACAAGTACAATATTACTACACGTTAGGCTTGTCCCTAAAATTCAACCCGCGGCTTGTTATATCCCGAAAATTCAGATATCGTGCTCCCAAAACTGGCGCCTTCACAACCCACGCCTTGCTATCCCGAAATTACAACGCACGCGAAAACTCCATCCAGCTGCCAAATCCCGACACGTGAAATCCCCCTTCTAACCCTGAGCCGAAAGGGCCGCTAGTTCAAATCAGTGGGGGGTACTTTTGTAACACACCCTACATTTTGGACAAGCGCGTCCCTAATTCATGCTTCACCCCCTCCCATCGCCCTCTTTTCGCCCTTCGAAATCCCAGGCCGCCATAACCTCTCCGCTCCAGCCACGAAACCCCACCCTCCTCCGTCCGCCACCTCACCACTGCCCGGCCGGAGCCTCTTCCCCGACGACGTCGTCCACTGCAACAGCTCGACGTCCCTCGTCCACCTCCCCGGATGAGGATCCGTTGTCCATCTCGTCGTCCCGCCGGTTCAGCCGCCCCGTCCTCCACCTCCAAGGAGCTGCTCCAACGATCACCTCGTCTATCGTGGCTGCTCCATCCCCACAGCGCTGCCTTAACCTGCTCCACCGGAACCAGAACATCCTCACCGACTCCTCGAACGAAGCCGAGGTCTACTCAGCGCCACCAAAGAGGTTGTACACTCATCGCATCACACCTTCTCCTTAACTCGACCTCCCGATGCCGACGGTGCTCCATCCCGCACCCCCATGGAGCGGCTACCTTGAAGCCGGTGTTGGAAATATGCCCTAGAGGCAATAATAAATTAGTTATTATTATTATATTTCCTTGTTCATGATAATCGTTTATTATCCATGCTATAATTGTATTGATAGGAAACTCAGATGCATGTGTGGTACATAGACAACACCATGTCCCTAGTAAGCCTCTAGTTGACTAGCTCGTTGATCAATAGATGGTTACGGTTTCCTGACCATGGACATTGGATGTCGTTGATAACGGGATCACATCATTAGGAGAATGATGTGATGGACGAGATCCAATCCTAAGCCTAGCACAAAGATTGTGTAGTTGGTATGCTAAAGCTTTTCTAATGTGAAGTATCATTTCCTTAGACCATGAGATTGTGCAACTCCCGGGTACCATAGGAATGCTTTGGGTGTACCAAACGTCACAACGTAACTGGGTGGCTATAAAGGTGCACTACGGGTATCTCCGAAAGTGTCTGTTGGGTTGGCACGAATCGAGACTGGGATTTGTCACTCCGTGTGACGGAGAGGTATCTCTGGGCCCACTTGGTAGGACATCATCATAATGTGCACAATGTGACCAAGGGGTTGATCACGGGATGAGTGTTACGGAACAAGTAAAGAGACTTGCCGGTAACGAGATTGAACAAGGTATTGGGATACCGACGATCGAATCTCGGGCAAGTACAATACCGCTAGACAAAGGGAATTGTATACGGGATTGATTGAATCCTCGACATCGTGGTTCATCCGATGAGATCATCGTGGAACATGTGGGAGCCAACATGGGTATCCAGATCCCGCTGTTGGTTATTGACCGGAGAACGTCTCGGTCATGTCTGCATGGTTCCCGAACCCGTAGGGTCTACACACTTAAGGTTCGATGACGCTAGGGTTATAGGGAATAGATATACGTGGTTACCGAATGTTGTTCAGAGTCCCGGATGAGATCCCGGACGTCACGAGGAGTTCCAGAATGATCCGGAGGTAAAGATTATTGGGACCACCAGGAGGGTACCGGGGGTCCACCAGGTGGGGCCACCGGCCCCAGAGCGCTGCATGGGCCAAGTGTGGGAGGGGACCAGCCCCAGGTGGGCTGGTGCGCCCCCCCCCCCCCCCCCGCCCACCAGGGCCCAAGGCGCCTAGGGTTTGGGGAGGGGGCGCCTCCACCTTACTTGGGGGGCAAGTTCCCCCCTCACCCCCCTTGGCCGCACCCTAGATGGGATCTAGGGGCTGCCGCACCCCTTGGGGTGGGAACCCTAGAGGGGGCGCAACCCCCTCCCTCTCTCCTATATATAGTTGAGGTCGTTGGGGCTGCCAAAACATGAGATTTTCCTCTCCTTGGCGCAGCCCTACCTCTCTCCCTCCTCGTCTCTTGCGGTGCTTGGCGAAGCCCTGCTGGAGTGCCACACTCCTCCACCACCACCACGCCGTTGTGCTGCTGCTGGATGGAGTCTTCCCCAACCTCTCCCTCTCTCCTTGCTGGATCAAGGCGTGGGAGACGTCACCGGGCTACACGTGTGTTGAACGCGGAGGTGCCGTCCGTTCGACACTAGGATCTCCGGTGATTTGGATCACGACGAGTACGACTCCCTCAACCCCGTTCTCTTGAACACTTCCGCTTAGCGATCTACAAGGGTATGTAGATGCACTCCCCTCTCTCTCTTTGCTAGTCTCTCCATAGATAGGTCTTGGTGACTCGTAGGAAAATTTTCAATTTCTGCTACGTTCCCCAATAGTGGTATCATGAGCTAGGTCTATTGCGTAGATTCTATGCACGAGTAGAACACAAGTTGTTGTGGGCGTTGATTTTGTTCAATATGCTTACCGTTACTACTCCAATCTTGTTTCGACAGTATTGTGGGATGAAGCGGCCCGGACCGACCTTACACGTACACTTACGTGAGACAGGTTCCACCGACTAACATGCACTTGTTGCATAAGGGGGCTAGCGGGTGCCAGTCTCTCCCACTTTAGTCGGAACGGATTCGATGAAAAGGGTCCTTATGAAGGGTAAATATCAATTGGCATATCACGTTGTGGCTTTTGCGTAGGTAAGAAAGGTTCTTGCTAGAAACCCATAGCAGCCACGTAAAACATGCAAACAACAGTTAGAGGACGTCTAACTTGTTTTTCCAAGGTATGCTATGTGATGTGATATGGTCAAAAGAATGTGATGAATGATATGTGATGTATGATATTGATCATGTTCTTGTAATAGGAATCACGACTTGCATGTCGATGAGTATGGCAACCATCAGGAGCCATAGGAGTTGTCTTAATTTATTGTATGACCTGCATGTCACTGAACAACGCCATGTAATTACTTTACTTTATTGCTAAACCGTTAGCCGTAGTAGTAGAAGTAATAGTTGGTGAGACAACTTCATGGAGACACGATGATGGAGATCATGGTGTCATGCCGGTGACGATGATGATCATGGGGCCCCGAAGATGGAGATCAAAAGGAGCAAAATGATGTTGGCCATATCATGTCACTTTTTGATTGCATGTGTTGTTTATCATGTTTATGCATCTTATTTGCTTAGAACGACGGTAGTAAATAAGATGATCCCTCATTAAAATTTCAAGAAAGTGTTCCCCCTAACTGTGCACCGTTGCGAAAGTTCGTTGTTTCGAAGCACCACGTGATGATCAGGTGTGATAGATTCTAATATTCACATACAACGGGTGTAAGCCAGATTTGCACACGCGAAACACTTAGGTTGACTTGACGAGCCTAGCATGTACAGACATGGCCTCGGAACACAAGAGACCGAAAGGTCGAGCATGAGTCATATGGTAGATACGATCAACATGAAGATGTTCACCGATGATGACTAGTCTGTCTCATGTGATGATCGGACAAGGCCTAGTTGACTCGGATCATGTAATCACTTAGATGACTAGAGGGATGTCTATCTGAGTGGGAGTTCGTAAGATGAACTTAATTATCCTGAACATAGTCAAAAGGTTTTATCAAATTATGTCGTAGCTCGCGCTTTAGTTCTACTGTTTTAGATATGTTCCTAGAGAAAATTTAGTTGAAAGTTGATAGTAGCAATTATGCGGACTGGGTCCGTAAACTGAGGATTGTCCTCATTGCTGTGTAGAAAGCTTATGTCCATTATGCACCGCTCAGTGTGCTGAACCTCGAACGTCGTCTATGGATGTTGCGAACATCTGACATACACGTTTTGATAACTACATGATAGTTCGGTTAAATGGTTTAGAGTTGAGGCACCAAAGACAATTTCGAAATGTCGCGGAACATATGAGATGTTTCGAGGGCTGAAATTGGGATTTCAGGCTCGTGCCCACGTCAAGAGGTATAAGACCTCCGACGATTTTCTTAGCCTGCAAACAAAGGGAGAAAAGCTCAATCGTTGAGCTTGTGCTCAGATTGTCTGAGTACAACAATCACTTGAATCGAGTGGGAGTTAATCTTCCACATGAGATAGTGATATTTCTCCAAACTCATGCCACCAAGCTGCTAGAGCTTCGTGATGAACTATAACACATCAGGGATAGATATGATGATCCTTGAGATATTCGCGATGTTTGACACCGCGAAAGTAGAAATCAAGAAGGAGCATCAATTGTTGATGGTTAGTGAAACCGCTAGTTTCAAGAAGGGCAAGGACAAGAAGGGATACTTCATGAAACGGCAAATCAGCTGCTGCTCTAGTGAAGAAACCCAAGGTTGAACCCAAACCCGAGACTAAGTGCTTCTGTAATAAGGGGAATAGCCACTGAAGCAGAATTATCCTAGATACTTGGTAGATAAGAAGGCTGGCAAGGTCGATAGAAGTATATTGGATATACATTATGTTAGTGTGTACTTTACTAGTACTCCTAGTAGCACCAGGGTATTAGATACCGGTTCGGTTGCTAAGTGTTAGTAACTCGAAATCAAAGCTACGGAATAAACGGAGACTAGCTAAAGGTGAGCTGACGATATGTGTTGGAAGTGTTTCCAAGGTGATGTGATCAAGCATCGCACGCTCCCTCTACCATCGAGATTGGTGTTAAACCTAAATAATTGTTATTTGGTGTTTGCGTTGAGCATAGACATGATTGGATAATGTCTATCGCAATACGGTTATTCATTTAAGGAGAATAATGGTTACTCTATTTATTTGAATAATTAATACCTTCAATGATCTTGCACCTAAAATGAATGGTTTATTGAATCTCGATCGTAGTGATACACATGTTCATGCCAAAAGATATAAGATAGTAATAATAGTACCACCGACTTGTGGCACTGCCATGTAAGTCATATTGGTATAAAACGCATGAAGAAGCTCCATGTTGATGGATCTTTGGACTCACTCGTTTTTGAAAAGTTTGAGACATGCGAACCATGTCTATTGGTGTATATGCATGAAGAAACTCCATGCAAATGGACCGTTTGGACTCACTTGATTTTGAATCACTTGAGACATGAAAATCATACCACATGGGCAAGATGACTGAAAGCCTAGTTTTCAGTAAAATGGAACAAGAAAGCAACTTGTTGGAAGTAATACATTTTGATGTGTGCAGTCCAATCAGTGCTGAGGCACGCAATGGATATCGTTATGTTCTTACTTCACAGATGATTTGAGTAGATACTGAGTATATTTACTTGATGAAACACAAGTCTGAATTATAGAATGGTTCAAGTAATTTCAGAGTGAAGTTGAAGATCATCGTGACAAGAGGATAAAATGTCTATGATATGATCATAGAGATGAATATCTGAGTTACGAGCTTTGGCACGCAATTAAGACATTGTGGAAATTGTTTCACAATTAATACCGCCTGGAACACCATAGTGTGATGGTGTGTCCGAACATCATAGTTGCACCCTATTGGATATGGTGCGTACCATGATGTCTCTTACCGAATTACCACTATCTTTCATGGGTTAGGTATTAGAGACAACCGCACTCACTTTAATAGGGCACCACGTAATTCCGTTGAGACAACAGTGTTTGAACTATGGTTTGGAGAAACCTAAGTTGTTGTTTCCTAAAAGTTTGGGGCTGCGACGCTTATGTGAAAAAGTTTCAGGTTGATAAGCTCGAACCCAAAGCGGATAAAATGCATCTTCATAGGACACCCAAAACAGTTGGGTATACCTCCTAATTCAGATCCGAAAGCAATAGGGATTGTTTCTTGAATCGGGTCCTTTCTCGAGGAAAAGTTTGTCTCGAAAAATTGAGTGGGAGGATGGTGGAGACTTGATATGGTTATTGAACCGTCACTACAACTAGTGCGTAGCAGGGCACGGGAAGTTGTTCCTGTGGCACCTACACCAATTGAAATGGAAGCTGATGATAGTGATCATGAAGCCTCGGATCAAGTCACTGCCGAACCTCGTAGGATGACAAGGACGCATACTGCTTCAGAGTGGTATGGTAATCCTGTCTTGGAGGTCATGTTGCTATACAAAAATGAACCTACGAGCTATGGAGAAGCGATGGTGGGCCCGGATTCCGACAAATGGCTCGAGGGCATAAAATCCGAGAGAGGATCCATGTATGAAAACAAAGTGTAGACTTTTGCAGAACTACTTGATGGTCGTAAGGCTATTGGGTACAGATGGATTTTAAAAGTAAGACGGACAATGATGGTAAGTATCACCATTAAGAAAGCTCGACTTGTCATTAAGATCATTTCCGACAAGTTCAAGGAGTTGACTACGGTGAGGCTTTCTCATTCCTAGCGATGCTAAGAGTCTGTTGGAATTGGATTAGCAGTTACTGCATTATTTATGAAAGCTTGCAGATAGGATGTCAAAACATTGTTTCCTCGACAATTTTCTTGAGGAAAGGTTGTATGTGATACAACCAGAAGGTTTTGACAATCCTGAAAGACACTAACAAGTATGCAAAGCTCCAAAAATCCTTCTAAGGACTGGAGTAAGCATCTCGGAGTTGGAATGTACGCTTTGAAGAGATGATCAAAGATTTTGGGTTTATACAAAGTTTATGAGAAACTTGTATTTCCAAAGAAGTGAGTGGGAGCACTATATTTCTGATGAGTATATGTTGACATATTGTTGATCAGAAATGATGTAGAATTTCTGGAAAGCATATAGGGTTATTTGAAAAGTGTTTTTCAATAGAAATCCTGGATTAAGCTGCTTGAACATTGAGCATCAAGATCTATGAGGATATATCAAAAACGCTAAATGGTACTTTCAAATGAGCACATACCTTGACATGATCTTGAAGGTGTTCAAGATGGATCAGTCAAAGAAGGAGTTCTTGCCTGAGTTGTAAGGTATGAAGTTAAGACTTAAAGCTCGACCAAGGCAGAAGAAAGAGAAAGGACGAATGTCGCCCCCTATGCCTTAGCCATAGGCTCTATACAGTATGTCATGCTTTGTACCGCACCTGATATGTGCCTTGCCACGTGTCTGGCAAGGGGTACAAGAGTGATCCAGGAATGGATCATTGGACAGCGGTTAAGATTGTCCTTGGAGTAAATAAGGACATGTTTCTCGATTATGGAGGTGATAAAGAGTTTGGCGTAAAGGGTTACGTCGATGCAAGCTTTAACACCTATCTGAATGACTCTGAGTAGCAAACCGGATACGTATAGTGGAGCAACCATTTGGAATAGCTCCAAGTGGAGCATGGAAGAAGCATTTACAATATGACCTAGAGATTTGCGAAGTACATACGGATCTGAATGTTGCAGATCCGTTGACTAAAACCTCTCTCACAAGCAAAACATCATCAAACCCCAGAACTCATTGAGTCTTAATCACATGATGATGTGAACTAGTTTAGTGACACTAGTAAAACTCTTTGGATGTTGGTCACATGGCGATGTGACCTATGAGTGTTAATCACATGGCGATATGAACTAGATTATTGACTCTAGTGCAAGTGGGAGATTGTTGGAAATATGCCCTAGAGGCAATAATAAATTAATTATTATTATTATATTTCCTTCTTCATGATAATCGTTTATTATCCATGCTATAATTGTATTGATAGGAAACTCAGATACATGTGTGGGTACATAGACAACACCATGTCCCTAGTAAGCCTCTAGTTGACTAGCTCATTGATCAATAGATGGTTACGGTTTCCTGACCATGGACATTGGATGTCGTTCATAACGGGATCACATCATTAGGAGAATGATGTGATGGACGAGACCCAATCCTAAGCCTAGCACAAAGATCGTGTAGTTCGTATGCTAAAGCTTTTCTAATGTCAAGTATCATTTCCTTAGACCATGAGATTGTGCAACTCCTGGATACCGTAGGAATGCTTTGGGTGTACCAAATGTCACAACGTAATTGGGTGGCTATAAAGGTGCACTACGGGTATCTCCGAAAGTGTCTGTTGGGTTGGCACGAATCGAGACTGGGATTTGTCACTCCGTGTGACGGAGAGGTATCTCTGGGCCCACTCGGTAGGACATCATCATAATGTGCACAATGTGACCAAGGGGTTGATCACGGGATGATGTGTTACGGAATGAGTAAAGAGACTTGCCGGTAACGAGATTGAACAAGGTATCGGGATACCGACGATCGAATCTCGGGCAAGTACAATACCGCTAGACAAAGGGAATTGTATATGGGATTGATTGAATCCTCGACATTGTGGTTCATACAATGAGATCATCGTGGAACATGTGGGAGCCAACATGGGTATCCAGATCCCGCTGTTGGTTATTGATCGGAGAACGTCTCGGTCATGTCTGCATGGTTCCCGAACCCGTAGGGTCTACACACTTAAGGTTTGATGACGCTAGGGTTATAGGGAATAGATATATGTGGTTACCGAATGTTGTTCGGAGTCCCGGATGAGATCCCGGACGTCACGAGGAGTTCCAGAATGATCTGGAGGTAAAGATTTATATATGGGAAGTCCTGTTTTGGTCACCGGAAAAGTTTTGGGTGCTATCGGTAATGTACCGGGACCACCGGGAGGGTCCCGGGGGTCCACCAGGTGGGGCCACCGGCCCCAGAGGGATGCATGGGACAAGTGTGGGAGGGGACCAGCCCCAGGTGGGCTGGTGCGCACCCCCCCCCCACCAGGGCCCAAGGCACCTAGGGTTTGGGGAGGGGGCGCCTCCACCTTACTTGGGGGGCAAGTTTCCCCCTCTCCCCCCCTTGGCCGCACCCTAGATGGGATCTAGGAGCTGCTGCACCCCTTGGGGTGGGAACCCTAGAGGGGGCGCAGCCCCCTCCCTCTCTCCTATATATAGTTGAGGTCTTTGGGGCTGCCAACACATGAGTTTTTCCTCTCCTTGGTGCAGCCCTACCTCTCTCCCTCCTCGTCTCTTGCGGTGCTTGGTGAAGCCCTGCTGGAGTGCCACGCTCCTCTACCACCACCACGCCGTGGTGCTGCTGCTGGACGGAGTCTTCCCCAACCTCTCCCTCTCTCCTTGCCGAATGAAGGCGTGGGAGATGTCACCGGGCTGCACGTGTGTTGAACGCGGAGGTGCCGTCCGTTCGGCACTAGGATCTCCGGTGATTTGGATCACGGCGAGTACGACTCCCTCAACCCCGTTCTCTTGAACACTTCCGCTTAGCGATCTACAAGGGTATGTAGATGCACTCCCCTCTCTCTCATTGCTAGTCTCTCCATAGATAGATCTTGGTGACTCGTAGGAAAATTTTGAATTTCTGCTACGTTCCCCAACAGCCGGCGCCGCGGGCGACATCTCCATGGCAGCTCTCCCCTAGTGCGAGGCCCCTTCGGTAGCGGCGGCGATACCAGCCGGATCTGCTGCTGCTGCTCCGGCTCTCGCTCGATCGATCGCGCTGCTGCTGCTGCTGCTCTCCCCCTCGCTTGTGCTACTGCTCTACTCCGATTTAGCCACACTTCAGTCGGCTGAATCGACTTTTGGGTCAGTTGATTTTCAGGGTTTGGGGGGGGGGGGGCTCGCCGGAGTTAAGGAAGAACCACCCGCAGCGGGGACGGGGGCTCGTCGGAGAGGTACCCCACTATCTATCTTAGGGTTCAGGGTGGGGGCGGGGGGCCTAGAGGGCTGGCCGGGGCGGCGATGGGGAGTTGTTTCGGGGCGGCGAGGCGGCGCTGGGGCCGGCGGTGAGGCCAGTGGTGGCTGGCGGCTCAGGGGGGTGCAGGTTGAGGATGAACTGCAGGCCCTCCCCAAACTACATGTCAAGTGCCTCTCTGCTACCATTGCGTTCAGTTTCGACAATAACATTCAGATTCCACAGTAAATTTCAGTTTTGACAGTTAAGTTCAGAGTCAACAGTTTTTACCTCATCTGTTGTAGTCAGGTGGTTTTTGGTGATGTAAATTTTACATCTATTTTACATCATCTATTGGAGATGCTATTAGAATCCCACTTGAGATTGACGATGTATGTCTTGTGCTGCTTCAGCCTTGACATCTTACGGCTCACCGGAGCTGCTCCAACGATAGAACGATCCATGACAACAGAGCAGTGCCCTGGACGTTGTCTACAGATTCGTCAGATCTTCCTCCACACCACCGATAGCCACCTCTGCCTTAACTGCTTCAGTGACCAACCCAATGATGCTAAGGCCTACACGGCTACGGCAAAGAGGTTGTACACTTGTTGCATCACTTATTACTATACATTCACGTCGATCCATTAGGGCTATTTTGGTTCAACAGGAAAACATAGCAATAGGGAATTTTCCAATGGCACTCTACTATTCAATTATTCATGCATTTTGTTGAAAGGAATGAAGCAAAACATCCACCTAGACCTACTTTTCAAAAGCCTATGCATGAAAACCAGACCAAGTGCATTAGTGGCAGAATAACATTCTAACTGTACACACTTTCATATGGTTTCACTTTATTTTGGCCATGTTTCTTTGCATTCCTATGCTCTTCCAATTCCTGTAAACCAAACACCCAAGTTGACAGATATCCTGTGTTTACAAATGCTCAGTTTACCATGTGCATTCCTATCCTATTCTGGTGTTTTTCCTATCCCTGCGTTTTTAGAATCATGCAAGCCAAATGAGCCCTTACAAAATTACTTCAGTTACAGGTAGGTGTCGAAGGGAACTTGTGTGGTTTGTCCTGCTCCTACCACGACGTTGTCCACCTCACCTGAGTTGCTCCATCGAAAGAAGCATCCACCAAACTAGATATCACGACTCCTGACCGTCTTTCGCCGCCTCAGATCTCCTTCCCTGCCGCCGGCACCCACCGCAACGGCATCACCATCATCGACTCAGCAGATGAACATGAGGAGTACACGGGTCCACAAGAGAGGTCGCACTCTTTTGTTTCTGCTTATGTTATGCATTGCTTAAAATTACCTGCTACTTTATCATCCTGTTCACCTCTTGGACTCCCAAGTCAGGTCCAAATTAATGTTCAAACTTGAGTTCTATATTAGTTGTGGGGCACATATCGAGGCAGCAATGAATAGTATGTCTGTCTAATATCTGGTTCACCTAGGGTATGCCTATGTTGTTCATATTGGGTGGGAAACAAATAGTAAAGTAGTCATCATTTGTCTTTTTATTAAATTAAAGCAATCATCAGCCTCCTATCATTATTTTTGGATCCATCCACTGGTTGTTACCATCACTCTAAATTTCTGCATGCTCTCCTTACATAATCTCACCATATTTTTTTCGTATGCATGTCAGATATTGTACACAGTCATGCTGAACATGTAGAGAAAAAGAGAAGAGTTTTGCACGGCAATACAATGTCATGCAGACATCACTCCATGGTGGGTTCAAAGGAAAACCCTCCCCACCCCTCTCTATATTGTAATCCAGAGGAAGATGTCTGTTTTGAGGCGGATTTAGACGCCGCTGACCACTCCTATTTACCCCCAAGGTGTTTGCTCTACCTTGGCATGATGATGTTAGTCATATCATGCATATGTTGCCTTGCAGTGCCTACTTTTGACATCATATATGTCATCTGCTTATTTTAGACATGTTCTGTAATGCCACCTGTTTAGTTTCTATATCTTATATGGGAATTATGTAGTCTCATGTCTTTTAGCCAGCCATAATATATGTGAAATGTGCAAATTCCATCCTGTTTAACGAGGCATCATATATTTGAATGATATCTTGCCCATCCTTTTCTTCATTACATTTCCATTTGTCAACAATGTTTGTACATTAAACTACTCTTCCTGTGAATTAGCCATTTGGGTGGGGGATGGAAAAATCTGGAGTTTAAACAAGGCCTTCAGAGCAGACAGTGCTACCTGTCGAAGCAGATCTCTTGTTGGGTCCTGATAGCTCCTCAGAGATGGATTCAGAGACAGATGACCAGTCCTATTCCCCCACCGAGGTGTATGCTCAAACTTGGCACGATTATACTGCTCATATCATGCATATGGTGTCTTGCATTGCATAGTTTAGACATCATATACACAATATTCAACACCGTGTTCTTAGTTCATACATCATATTGAATGCCCTCTGTTTAGCATATAAATCACATCTGTGAATTAAATGATGCGATCCTGATTACTTAGATACCATGTAGGGGAATTATGTCATGCGATCCTGTTTAGTTATTCATCATATCTTTGAATTATGTTATGATATGCTATCCAGTTTAGATAGACGTCATATATGTGAAATTACTAGCACATATGCCCGTGCGTTGCTACGGGACATAAAGATTGTCATGTATTCAATTTAAGAAAATATCTATTAAACGTGTGCTTCACTACGGAGCAAATGCCATTTTCTATGTACCAACATGCCCATCACGGAACGTCCACAAGAACACCAATGACCCGACAACGGAGAACCATAGCTGCATGCTACGACATGGACTAAGCTACATCGATGTGAGATCCCGTAGAGTTGAGACAACGTCGGGGTTGGAATGAACGGAAGCCTGGACCATATACTTGAGTCCACCCACCAAACAGCAGAGGTAGATCGTTCAGTACTGAAAAAATGCTATGTATCTTATTCTTAAGTTTGCATCTATGTACGGATTGTCACCTGCTTCCGCTTGAACCAAACTCGATGTGGGATCTCCTTGAGGCCTACATCTCGTGATAAATTCTGCATAGGGGAGACTGGGAGAGGGCTGGTGTTACCCATGCGTTCAGGCAAGGGATCCTTATGGCCGTACGCTGGCTGCTGCTGGTCAGAACTTGGCGGCCACCCTGCTGCTAGGAACTACGGGAGACTCATCTTTGCCGCCGACCCAAACTTCTATGCAGTATGTCGCCCCGCCAAGCTCCAGTGTGCCGCTCGGAAATCGGCCTCCACCAAACACTCCCCTGACGACGCCATGGCAATGGACGTCGCGTGCGCGAACACCCGGGTGGCCGCCCTGCGCCGGTGCCGCAGCACTGCGAACACGCTGCTGTCCGTGTGGAGGTACCGTGAGAGGTAGTAGGGCGCGTAGGACAATAAGAAGATGGGCCGCGACAATCGGGTCACCGGCGGGAAGCAGAGGAGCAACTGGAGCAGCGTGGTCATGCTCCGGCCCCGCCACGACCAGCAGGTGTCCTGTATCTCGGCCATCGCCGACAGTAGCGTGCCGGCAAAGATGGTCGTCAAGATGGTGGCCATGAGGAGTGCGTGTGCAGGGGGAAGGTGCCCCAAAGGCTTCTGTAGGCTTTGACATTCAAAAAAGACTATATAAAAAGACGGACGGAAAATTAGGCTATATGTACGAAAAGTCTATATAAAAAGACGGACGGAAATTTGGGCTATATAAAAATATTACTATGGACCGAACCAAACCAAGAATACCTATTCCCTTTAATAGTAGGTATAGATGTCATGCTATCCGTTTTAGTTATACAATATACATGTCAACTATTTCATGCCTTTTTTCCACACTATCTATTGCATATGTCTCTCATATAATGTCTGTACATTCAACTAAGTTTCCTGTTTATCAGCCATTTGAATTGGAGTGGGTGATGCCAGTATCCAGCGGACTAAAAACATGGTCTTCAAATAAAACAGTGCTACCTCTTGGTGGAGATAGCACCCCGGTTGTACATGCACAAGAACCAGCCCTACCACACATAACCCAAACTCTCGCGGGTTGTACCCCTACAGCGATGCACAGAGAACCACCTTCACCCAATCTAACCCCAACCCCAGCAGATAGTAACCCAGTTCCTGTTGACACAACACCATCTCCACCACAGAGCTCCCAAACAAGAGCAGTTAGTAAGGCAGCTCCAGTGCCCAAAGGGCCAGTACTACCAGAGCGAACCCCAACTCCACCAGTTAGTACGCCTATTCCTGTGGAGGAAGCACAACCAGCTAGTCGTAGTTTAGCAGCTATAGCATTTGATGTTGTTAAATCGTATGTGTGTATCTTCCCATCTTGGAAATATTATACTGAAGATGAAGGAAAATGCCAGTTGCAGGTGTTTGTCCAGGAGTTATGTGTAAGTAATGTTATTCATGGCAATTACTTTGCTTTGTCCCATACATCCTACCTCCATGATGGTTATAATACAACAAATTTTCCCATTTTTCTCTATAGAGAAGGACCGATTTGGAAACTCAGGATGAGGTAACCTGTGCTAATACCTCTGCTACCTTCAAGAATGCTTGGTGGCAGTATTGGAATTACCTGAAGAAAACGTACTTCACCGGCAAAGAAACTCATCAAATTCCCTTACGTTCTCCTGAGACACATTTACTGAACGATGACTGGGAACGCCTTGTTCTGTACTGGTCCCGAACCAAGAATGTGGTAAGGTCTATGAGCTCATTTTCTATTTTTAAGTACTATATTCTTGCGTCTTATTGTACTCTGTTCATGTAGAACAAGTGCCTAAACCTGAAGAACAATTGTTCTAATTTAAGATTCCATTGCTATCATAGTTCAAAAAGCGCTAGGCGTTAATTGTGTGTTTTGCCACCACCTTGCGCTTTACTCACCGAAGCGCATGCTTATGCGTAGTTATGCACATATTAAGCATAGTTATGCGCAATGTGTTTTCCAATGCCTAGAGCCTTGGTGCGCCTTTTTTAACTATGATTACTATCATGCATACTGCATTGCTCTTGTATCACTGTATTTACTCATACAAACTTATTTTTAAATCGAAGGATCCAATCGAAACTCCAATGGCACAGCAGGTATGTTCACGCACGTTTCTTTAACATGTTTGCTCTTATCAATAGCTCTGTTGATTTCAATTTCAATTGTGTATACAATTGAATTCTCGTATCATGCATATTACTAGCATCACAATAGAGCCAATAGTGTTGTTGTACATGTAGACCCATGGTACCCATCTGAAATCTTGTTGTGCCGTGTAGTTTCCCACGCTTTGTGTTCTTTCACTGTTGCTTTGTCTTGAACTGATATGATTTGAACTGTGTCTCTATTTTGATTTGGCAAGACAATGCAATGACCATAGGACATAGATATATGTTTTTTTGATGCTTTTATTATGTACTAGTACTTGGCAATACAAGAATTGGTAGTTTAATCCTGTCCACCTTACTAATGAACTGGTTCACCGAAATGAGTTTCATATACTAGTACATGCTAAACCTATTATGTGTCTGCTTGTTTCTTCTTTTAGAATGCTGACAGAATATTGGGGAAGAGTGCCTTATTAAGAAATGGTAAAGGAAGTAATGCAGATAAGGTTCAGGATAGTGACACATCCTTGTTGATCTCCAACAAAGCTGATAAAACAGCTAAGGAAGACTATCTTGAAGACAGTGAGACAACCCCGAAGTCTTGTCTTGGTTTAGCGTTCGAGTTACTGGCCACTACCGCTTGCACAAGTTATTCAAACTCACTGTCTGAATCAATTCGCTTTCTTGAGTCTCAACTACAAGCTGAAAGACATCGATCAGCTATGCTACGACAAGAAGCGGAAGGACTGCGGAAGTCCCTGGAGCATTCAGATGCATACTTTCTTGTGCAACAGCAAGTGTTGGAGGATTTTAGCGCCAAACAGGACAAAGCTAATAAGCTTGCTAAGCTTATTGCCAGCATGGTGGATACCCAGGATAACATTTCTTGAGCTCTTCTGAAGTTGTTTTAGTTATGCTCTTGTTTTGCTCCCGCGTTTATTTGCACTCGTGGCCAATTTTGACGTCCAGTGTATGTAATATGCTGCTTTGTTCCTTATATTTGCACTGGTGGCGAACTTTGATGCCCAGTGGATGTAATATGTGTAATAGCGATAAAAGGCTAGCGTTAATTGCTTGCTTATTTATTTCCTCATTTTCTTGTTTAGTTGTTTGCTTGTAGTCACTGTAGTTATTTTTCTGTGTTTTTCTAGTGGCCACAATAGCCTATTTTTGGTAACTAGGCCAAAATAATCATGGCAACACATGAAATATTGTAACCATGGGCCTCCCGCGGGTCGTATGATCCATGGGCCTTCTATGGGCGTAGGATCCATTGGCCTTCTATACGGGCCGTAGGATCCATGGGCCTTCTATGGGGCATATCATCATTTCGCCAATCATGGGCCGTACTATTCGTTGACCATAACGGGCCGTTAATAGGCCGTATTTGACAACTGTATGGAAACAGCTCACCGGGTTTTTTTGACATGAAAACGGCCCAACGTATTAATGGTCCACAAACGGGCCGACTGTAACGATGGGCTGAATTTGGCCCACAAGCAAAAAATGACAGTAACGGGCCGTAAGTAACTGAATGTTGCAAATGAGCCCAAGAATAAATGGGCCATGAGAAGGCCGAAAGAAGTCATGGGCCACACATGGGCCGGAAGTTAAAACGGGCTGGAATCATATTGGACGGCCCAGATGACGCTACTGGTCCTAATTCGGATAGGGCGTAACGGCCCTGGGTTGGTGGGTTGTAAATGGGCTATATGCGGACAGGCCATTAACAGGCTTTCCATGGGCCGGCCCGCCACCTTTTGACCAAGTCAAACGGGTCGGCCTTTTCACAGGAATGGGCCTTTGTTGGGTCGTGCCACGTGTCGACGTATCATAGGTACCTTGGGTCCAATGAGTGGATGACACCTATCCCAACGGTGAGCCGACCTGTGTTTCCTCCAGCCAATGATGATTTTACACGTGGAAAATCCCCATTGGTCGGGGCTGTTAACGGGTTATCGGATCCAAAACCCGACCCGATAGCTTAATGGCGTTCCGTTATGGTGGATGCCATGTGTCGGTCACCCTTGACGAAAGCACTTCTGTGACGCGCGATTTATCATCATGGAAGTGGACACTTCCATGATGATAATTTTGTTAATGTCATCGAACACTTCGACGACATCACATGTATGACTATCTTGATTCTGTCATAAAATCGTCATGGATGTACATGCATGACAGAAAATGCGACCTACTGTGACAAACAGGTATCATCACGGAAGTCTATTTTTTTTGTAGTGCAACTCGGTAGTAAGTCACACCATGGATCGACAACTATAATTAATTTTGCACACTTGGTATATTTGTGGAACTGGTTTCATGATGACTTGTGGATCATGTCATGATCACAAATGATTGGCTTCAGTTGTGATCCGGGTATGATCACCGTTTGGTTACAGTGGTAACCTATCTAGTAAGCGAGTCCGAGGGACTCGGTGCACATGTTGGTTTCATTATATCCATAGTATCACTTGCATTGCATTAAACCTGATTAATTGTCATTGTATTGTATTTCATTGTGCTTATGTTTGTTGTGAGCTTGCAAGTACATTCAATGTACGGACCTGGCATGTCATGCCAGCTTTCAGGCAAGACTGATCGGATCGGAGAGCGTCCCGCGTCTAGCACCGTGTCCACGTCGGTGTCCCTGTATTATGGAGTTCCACTGCGTTGTTATTCCGCTGTCGCATAGTTGATATGATCGAGGCCCCTTTTATGTTCATTAAATAATGTACATACTGTTCAGCTGCACCGTGTGTGCCGCTTGGCCACTTATCTCGATGTAATATCAGACTTATGTATCCGCTAGCATCAATAAATTGGTTGTTTCTGTACCATGATGTTGTGTGTTGCCAGAAGACTTGATCTGTGGGCTGGCAATGCAAGGTAAACCGGTTGCTCTGAGCCGGGGTACGACAATGCTTGGTATCAGAGCCGCGCTGATTGTATGACACACTAGACCGTTAGTGCGTTATTAAAACGGTAGATAGCTGCGTCTGAGTGCCGGTAGTCGTAGAAATTGGTTGCTGCATTGCATGCATATTTATTTGTTGTTATTACTAATCCTTTGGTGATTGTGAGTGTAGATGGCAGCAGTTCCGATCTTGTACCATCCGGATCCAGCTCCATACACATCGCCGCACTTGCTTCAGAACGTGTGGCGATGACTCTATCCAGAGGGTGCTGATCCAATGTATCAGGTGTATCGGGAGCAGCTAGTCGGTTCGCTATATGAGTATTACGCTGAGGTCACTCTATACCACAGTTCCCCTGCCGGTGCTTACACTCGTTCATCTAAGGGTGGTTTCACTTCTACGCCATCTCAGGCGGTCTAGTTTGCTGCTATCGAGGCTCTTGTAGACTTGCGCTATAACGAGGTTCACATGCACACCCACCCAGGTTTTTACTACTACCCATCTCTGCACGAGAATGGGTGTATTCTCTTCCCTCTTATTGATCCGGCGTGCGATCGTCCTTCTAGCCACTGCCACTTATCTCTTGATCTATGAGTTAGCTCGAGAGCTAACCCGAGCTCGGATAGCCCTTGTCGTAGCTCGGAATAGGAACCCTCTACCCACTGTCGGTTTCACTCCATATGTTCCTCCCACTTATAGTACCCCGGCGACCACCCAGGGTACCACCAACCCTTTGGCAGTGACTCCTCGCAATGCTCCTACTGCATGGTCTTCCCTTGTCGCTACTACTGCAGCTCCCATGCTTAGATCTCACCCCGCAGTTGCCCTTGAAGGAGAGTCCTCGAGGCAGTGTGGTCGCATTTCTTTTAATCCGGAGGTCTCCACTATCAGTTCAGGGTGTGAGTCTGGTTCAGGAGAGGAGCCTGCAGCAGCACCAGTCGAGCAGTAGATCGCTAGAGTATCATCTTCATCATGAGTATGATGTATGGGTGTAGTCAGACGTGTCATGATGTTTAGTTTCATGTATGAGGGTAGTGAACCTGTCATGATGTTATCTTTTATGCTGAGTCTATGTATAATTATGTTGGAACCTTTTTATTTGCCTTGGTTTCTTTTCGCCGTGTTTTCTGGGTTTGTCACTGGCTTTTTCCTCCCATTTTGGATATTTCTCATCACGGTTGCCTTGCATTGGGAAAATAAATAATAAGATGACACAGGGAGGTAGCACCAGCCAAGCTTGTGAGGATGTCCCTGTTGTCGCTCCGCCCGGCAAGCAGGACATTCCCCCGAGCCATACCAGCCTCCACCACCTCCACCGCCACATCCGCCCTCCACTGAGCAGATTATGAGAATGTTTGAAGAAAGAAGAAACAACGATCTGATGGAGATGCTGAAAAGTGTGCAAATTATGGTTGGACAGAATGGAAATCAGAATGGTCATTACTCCAAGCTGTCAGATTTTCAAAGGACCAAGCCTCCCAGTTTCAGTCAAGCTGTTGATCCACTTGAAGCCGATGATTGCTTGAGGACCATTGAGAGGAAGCTGGAAATTGCACGCACTAAAGAAGGAGACAAGTTTCCGTTTGCAAGGCATTATCTCGAAGGAGCTGCCGCTATATGGTGGGATAATGCTAAAGCAATGTGGCCCGCGGACGAGGAAATTCCATGGACCAAATTCAGGGATCATTTCCGAAAGTATCATATACCCACCGGAATTATGAAGATCAAGCAACGCGAATTCCTCACCCTTACACAAGGAAGCATGACTGTAAGTGAATACCTGAATAAATTCAACCATCTGGCCCGGTATTCTCTCTATGATGTGGCCACCAAAGAAAGGAAGGTCGACAGATTCCTTGGCGGATGATAACCCACAAGTACAGGGGGTCAATTGTAGCCTTTTTCGATAAGTAAGAGTGTCGAACCCAACGAGGAGCTAAAGGTAGAACAAATATTCCCTCAAGTTCTATCGACCACCGATACAACTCTACACATGCTTAACGTTCGCTTTACCTAAAACAAATATCAAACTAGAAGGACTTTGTAGGTGTTGTTGGATAGGTTTGCAAGATAATAAAAGGCACGTAAATAAAAAGTAGGGGCTGTTTAGATAAAGAAGCAATAAATTTAATATAGCGAGTGTGGAAAAGTGGTGGTAGGAGTTGTGAAATTGTCCATAAGCAATTGACTACTTTACTAGACCGATAGCAAGTTTTATGTGGGAGAGGCATAAACTAACATACTTTCTCTTCTTGGATCATATGCACTTATGATTGGAACTCTAGCAAGCATCTCCAACTACTAAAGATCAGTAAGGTAAAACCCAACCATAGCATTAAAGCATCAAGTCCCCTTTATCCCACATGCCACAACCCCCTAACTCGGGTTTATGCTTCTGTCACTCAAGCAACCCACTATAAGTGAATCATGAACGTATTGCAACACCCTATAGTGGGAATGCCTCATGCTTGTGCGACACGGAGGGCACAATAGGACAGCAACATAACCACAAGCAAATTAAATCAATCATAGCAATTCACCAATTACCGATAGGACAACGAAAATCTACTCAGACATCATAGGATGACAACACATCATTGGATAATAATATGAAGCATAAACCACCATGTTCAAGTAGAGGGTACAACGGGTTGCGGGAGAGCGGACCGCTGAATATAGATGGGGGAAGGTGATGGAGATGTTGGTGAAGATGATGGCGATGTTGGTGTAGATCGCGGTGATGATGATGGCCCCCGGCGATGTTCCGACGCCACCGGAAGCGAGGGGGAGAGAGACCCCCTTCTTCTTCTTCTTATTCCTTGACCTTCTCCCTAGATGGGAGAAGGGTTTCCCCTCTGGTCCATGGTCTCCATGCCATGGGAGGGGCGAGAGCCCCTTCGAGATTGGATCTGTCTCTTTGTCTCTCTCTGTTTCTACGTTCTCCGATTCCGCCCTTTCACTATTTATTATATTCCCGGAGATCCGTAACTCCGATTGGATTGAAACCTTCGCCATGATTTTTCTACCAAAATTAGCTTTCTTGCGGCAAAAGAAGAGCATCAACCGCCTTACGGGGTGCCTACGAGGGTCAGGGGCGCGCCTGCCCCCCTGGGCACACCCCCTGCCTCGTGGCCCCCTCGGACACCGTTTCGCGTTGATTTTTCTTCCCAAAAATCATAAATATTCCAAAAATATTCTCCGTACGTTTTTATCCCGTTTGGACTCTGTTTGATATGGGGTTTCTGCGAAACATAAAACATGCAACAAACAAGAACTGGCACTGGGCACTGGATCAATATGTTAGTCCCAAAAATAGTATAAAAAGTGGCCAAAAGTATATGAAAGTTGAATAATATTGGCATGGAACAATCAAAAATTATAGATACGACGGAGACGTATCAGCAGACTGAACCAGCACCTCAGATGCACTCTCAGCATGTTTGATTTTCCGGACATCCAAACTCTACTGAAGAAGGCCCTCATCGCAGAAAGGCAACACGAGCTCATGCACGGCAGTAGGTCCACAAATAGTGATCACAAGTGCAAATTCGAGCCTAAGAAGGATATGCAACCAGTGCAGAAGGCTAGTACATGGCAATAGACTCAGGTGGAGTATAAGCCCAACTGGCAACATTATGTCAACATACTCAAATCAGGAATGTCGTAACCAATCCGGTGCGTGAAGACTGTCAGCGTAGCAACGCCTGCTTCAGCTATGGACAAACCGGATATTATGCCAGACAATGTCCCAAGAACGGCAAACCAGTAGTCTCTTACCATCCCCAAGTCAACCATCTGGAGCCATATCCCGACCCAAGTACCATCCAAGGCCAAATCCATCATATCTCCGCTGACGAAGCCCAAGAAGACCCGGAAGTCGTCATTGGTATGTTTCCTGTTAATAGCATACCTGGAGTAATTTTATTTGATTCTGGGGCTTCCCGCTCTTTTATTTCATGGAGATTTGCTGCCAAAACAAATTCACTTGCTCAATTATGGGCAAAGGTATGATCGTACAATCCGCGGGTTCGGTGCTCCGAAGTAATCTGGTCTGCCAAAAAATGGAAACTGAGATAAAAGGAGTCAAGTTTCCAACAGCTTTGATAGTCATTGAATCTGATAAACTGGACATTATTCTGGGAATGAATTGGTTGACCCAATACCAAGTATGCATCAACTGTGCGACCAGAGAAGTCACCATGATAAATCAGGAAGGTCGCAATGCATGTTTTTATGCCCGCAGAAGTATACCCAAGGAGGATATGGTATTCTCAGCTGTGGCCGAAGAAGTGGAATCTATTCCTGTGGTCAGCGAGTATCCAGATGTGTTTCCTGAGGAATTGCCAGGAATGCCGCCAAACAGATAATTGGAGTTTGCTATTGACTTGGTGCCCAGGACTGCACCGATATATAAGAAATACTATCGGATGCCTTCGTCAGAATTGGTGGAGTTAAAGAAGCAGCTCGATGAAATGCTACAGAAAGGATACATCCGTCCAAGCTCTTCACCTTGGGGATCACCCTCTATATTCGTGGATAAAAAGGACGGCAGTCTTCGGATGTGTGTAGACTACCGACAGTTGAACGACGTCACCATCAAGAACAAGTATCCACTGCCAAGAATTGATGATTTGTTTGATCAACTCAGTGGGGCAAAAGTATTCTCCAAGATTGATTTGAGGACTGGATATCATCAACTCAAAATCAAGAAGGAAGATATTCCCAAGACCGCGTCCACCACTCGATACGGTCTTTATGAATATACTGTTATGTCATTCGGTATCACCAACGCCCCCGCCTTTTTCGGACACATGATGAATAAGGTGTTTATGGAATTCTTGGATAAGTTTGTGGTGGTGTTCATTTATTCAAAAAGCAAAGAAGAACACCAAGACCATCTCAAAGCGGTGTTGAAAAGACTCCGTGACCATCAGCTTTACGCAAAGTTCAACAAATGTGAATTTTGGCTCTACCAAGTGGGATTTATGGGGCATATTCTCTCAGCTGAAGGTATCACCGTGGATCCAAGTAAAGTGAAAGATGTGCTTGATTGGTCCGCACCCACGACAGTCTCAGAAATCTGGAGTTTCCTTGGATTAGCCGGGTATTATCGCTGTTTTATCGAAGGATTCTCTAAGATTGCCAAGCCAATGACAGAGCTCCTAAAGAAGGATAAGAAGTTTGAATGGACTGAGGACTGTGAAAGGATCTTCAAGGAGTTAAAAACCAGACTAACATCCGCGCCAGTATTGAATATTACCGACATCTACCGCAGCTTTGATGTCTACTGTGACGCATCCAGGAAATGACTCGGATGTGTTCTCATGCAAGATGGAAAGGTTGTGGCCTATGAATCTTGGCAACTATCACCTCACGAAGGAAATTACCCAACTCATGATTTGGAATTGGCCGCGATGGTTCATGCCTTGAAGATTTGGAGACCCTATCTGATTGGAAAAAGGTGTCAAATATTTATGGACCACAAGTATATATTCACTCAACCGGACTGAAACCTCCATCAGCGAAGATGGCTTGAGTTGGTTAAGGATTATGACCTTGCTATAAATTATCACCCGGGAAAAGCTAATGTGGTAGCAGATGCCCTCAGCCGCAAGCCCGTCAGCTTGAATGCTCTACTGGATATGTTGCATCCCAAACTCCATGATGAAATGGCTCAACTCAATTTATCAATAGTGGATGCTTGTATGGCCAGCATTTTGGAAATGTCTCCTACTCCCGAGGAAGAAATTCGTAGTGCTCAAACACATGACGATTCACTGCAATCATATGCCACGTCGACTAAGGATTTCTCTAAGGATCAAAATGGTACGCTAAGGTTTCGAGGAAGGATTTGCGTACCCAACCAAGAGAGTTTGAAGAAGAAAATATTATCAGAAGCCCATGAATCTTTGTACTCAATTCACCCAGGTGGCACCAAGATGTATGAAGATCTCCGTCAGGTATTTTGGTGGGAAGGAATGAAGAAAGACATCGCTTACTTCATAGCTTGTTGCGACATATGCAACAAGGTGAAGGTGGAACATCAGAAGCCCGCCGGACTACTTCAACCTTTGCCCGTATCACAATGGAAATGGGACGATATCTGCATGGACTTCATCACTGGCTTACCAAAGACACACCGAGGGAATGGCGCAATATGGGTCATCGTAGATACCTTGACCAAGGTGGCTCAATTTCTGCCCATCTAGACCACCTATCGTGTAGATCAACTTGCACAATTATATGTGTCCAGGATCGTCAGTTTACATGGTGTACCCAGGACCATCACTTCCGACAGAGGATCTCTCTTCACTTCAGCCTTCTGGTCCCGTCTACATCAAGCCTTGGGACTGCTCTAAAATATAGCACAACTTATCATCCACAGACCGACGGATAGACCGAGTGAGTAAATCAAATACTCAAAGATATGCTCCGAGCCTGTGTATTGGCTCAAGGATCTAAGTGGGAAGACTGTCTGCCGTACACCGAGTTTTCCCACAACAACAGTTTCCAGACCAGTTTGAAGATGTCACCTTATGAAGCTCTGTATGGCCGTCCGCACTCCGCTGAACTGGTCCCAAACCGGAGACAGTCGTATCTTCGGGACAGACCTAATGATGGAAGCTGAGAAGCAAGTCAAGGAGATCCAAGACGGACTGCAGTTGGCCAAGTCATGACAGAAGAGTTACTATGATGCCAAGCACCATCAGATCAGATTTGAGCCAGGAGAACACGTGTATCTCCAAGTCACCCCGATGGAAGGAATTAAGACGTTTCACACCCGGGGCAAGTTGGCACCCAGATACATTGGCCCATTCCCAGTCATAAACAGAGTTGGAGCAGTTGCTTACCGATTGGAGTTACCACCAGAACTGTCAGAAGTACACAATGTGTTTCATGTCTCTCAGCTACAAAGATGTATCTCGCCACCGGAGAAAAGGACCGATATGGCAGAGATAGAACTGGCTAAGGATCTGACATATATGGAAAGACCAGTTAAAATATTGGATGAGACATAAAGAGCCACTCGCAGCAAAGTGATCAGGTTTTGCAAAGTTCAATGGGAGCACCATACCGAGGAAGAGGCAACCTGGGAAAGAGAGGAATTTTTAAGGGCTGCTTACCCAGAAGTGTTTTCCCAAGCAACCGGATCTTGGGGATGAGATTCATCTTAAGTGGGGGAGGTTTGTGCCAGCCTGGTTTTTGCCTTCTCTATTTTTCTGGACTTGATTTGCATTTGCCTTCATTTGCCTTGGTTTTGAGTTTTTAAGAATCAATTCAAATGGACTTGTCACTTGGGCATTCCCTTGACTCTCACCCAAGTGACCCATCTGCCTCTCATCCAACTATATTTCTTTCCAAAACCCTAGAATGGCCCATTGAATATTTTTCATAAGTGAAAATATTCATTTTCTTTCTGAAAGCTCATTTCGGAAATTAGAGCTCCAAAGCAACCCCTATTTTTATAGCTCCAAAACTCCTGAGATAATTCCTAAATTTTCTTTGGACCTTGGCCTACCTCCCTGAGTAAAAATATTGCATGACTTTTTGTAATATTTTTGCTATAGAACATCTTTTCCATTCTGGCCCAAAAATGCACTTTGTACAGCAAGTGTATTTTTCCTAAATCTTTTGGATTTGATCTTTCTTGATCTTAAACACCATCTTAAGAAACCCTTAATCCCAGGAGATCAGCCCTAATGGACTTCTAGAACCTAGCCAAACGTGGCGACCAAGTTTCTATCCAGAAACTCGCGAGCAAGCTTGAGTCACTTTTGGTCGGCCTGGGTTCGAGTTTTCACCTTTCTTAGACCTAACACTGCATGGACTCTAGCCCAGACATGGTTTGGCAGCGTTTGGGAGTCGTTTTGGCAATGCCAGGGCGGTGACCGCGTGTGGACATGGGGCCTGGCATGTGTTCGACGCGCTCTGCGTCGCGCCAGCGCCTCTGTTCAGTGCATGCTCGAGCCAAAGCTCACCGACGACTGCTGCACCGCGCCACCACTCTTGTCTCTTCGCCCTTGACCTCTCCCTGGCGCTCGCCGACACTGGAGACGCCGCAGCGAGCACGGGTGCGTCGTGGGCAAAAGCCATAGTGCACCCGTGCCCCTGTCTTCTTCTCCCCCTCCTCCCTGTGCTCGTCCGTGAGCGTGGACAACCTCCGCGTGATCGCTGAGCTCCTTGCTCCCTCGCTGACGCCCCTTGTCGCCTCTCGCCGTCTTCAAGAGAGCTCCGATGGCGACACGTACCCCTTCCCACCTACGGCTATAAATTGCGCCCCTCCCCTCCATTTCAGCACCACCCACAGCCCCATCCAACCTTCACACACATGCAGTACAACCGCAGCTCGGCCGGGCAGGCCTTTGGCTGCCGTGCCCGACTAGTTCTTGTCGGCGACACTCGTAGCTCAGCCACCCCGTCCCCGATCTCCTGGAGCCCAACCAACCACCTAGGCGCGTCCCTGGAGCCCCTCTGGTGCCGTCCCGAAGCCGCAGAGCCCCTAGATCAGCTCCCCGTCATCGCCTTCTTCCTCTCCGGCAAGACCCGACCGCCGCCGCTGCTTGCAAGCTTGATGGCGAGCAGCTCCGGACCTCTCTCGCCGTGCCACGGGTACAGGCAGGTGTGCCGTAGCCCCTCTCCATTTCTGTCCCTCCAGTCTCGCCCAAGGAGCCCTCCTCGCTGGCGTGAGCTCTGGCGAATCGCCGCCGTGTTCTGTTTCTCTCCCCCTCCCCTTTCTCCTGACCGGTGGGGCCCGCTATCAGCCTCTCCGCTTGCACCCGAAGCAGTACGAGTGGAGGCGTCTTTTGGCTTTACGCCATCGATGTCACCCACCCTGGATTTTCTGTTTATTAATTTAATTCAAATATTTTGACCAGAACTTTGACCTTGAATATCTCCTAGCCTACAAGTCCAAATGAGTTGATTCTTTTTGCATTTGGTTTGTTACAAAAAACTCTAGCAGCACACCAGAGTCTGGATTTTTTCCTTGCTGCCTAGAATTTCTGGTGATTTTCAAAGTGGTTCTTGATATTTTGGTTTGTGGTTTTTAAATGTTTTCAGAGGGAGAGACTTGTCTTGAAGCTGTCCAGGAGGAGTGTGAACCTCCTCTACACTAAGTCAAGCCACAATAACATTAGGATGGTGTCATCTCAATATCTATGATTCTGTACTTGAATATGGGCTAATTTCATGCATTTAAAATAGTTAAATAATTATGTTTTGATGCTTAGTTACTTTGGCATGCTTATTATGCTTGTTTTATTTACAGGTTAATTGCATGGAGTAGTTTAATCAAGTAGAGTAAAGTTTTAGCTTTATGGTAATGCTTTGATAAATAATGGTAGTTTCTTTTGATAATTTCTATTTTCATATTAAAAATAAATGACTAAAAATGAGGTTTGATAATAACCAGTGTAGTAACATCAGTAGCTTTGTTGATAAGTAGTGCAAGATAGTTATTTCCATGTTGTTGATACGTTCTGATGAGTTGCATCTTGAGCATATCGAGTAGTTGCATGATCATGGCATCATATGGCTTGTAGTGAGTTTATTTTCAAGTTAAACTTGATAATAATCCAACTTGAATATTAAGTTGATCAAGTCATGGTGCCTCTAAATCAGGTTCTTTTCAGCGCGACCACATTTACCTTATGGGGGGTCTTGATTCGGTCCTCTGTCATGCCTCTTACCAGTGCCTCCAACTAGGGAAGGTTATGGGCGTGCGGTACCCTGGCCCGATAAGCAGACATAACCTTGTGTGCTTGTTTGTTTTTATGGTACCTTGTCCCCGTTTGGGACCGTTTTGCCATGACGGTGGCCGCAGATGCCTTTGGTAGGCATGGGCCACCCATGACTTAGCCCTGAGAGGGAGTGAGTTGGAGTGGCCGGGAGAGTGTCATGGCAAGGGAAGGGTTTCGTCAGAACTCCTGGTCCACCCGAATGGGAGTGCGAGGCCCTTGAGTTCCATAGTGTGGGTAAAGTGTGCTACCTCTGCAGAGTGTATTTTTAATCTATCGATAGTCGCATCCTCGGTTATGGGCACAACTCGGTAGTAAGTCACACCATGGATCAACAACTATGATTAATCTTGCACACTTGGTATATTTGTGGAACTGGTTTCATGATGACTTGTGGATCATGTGATGATCGTAAGTGATTGGCTTCAGTTGTGATCCGGGTATGATCACTGTTTGGTTACAGTGGTAACCCATCTGGTAAGCGAGTCCGAGGGACTCGGTGCACATGTTGGTTTCATTATATCTGTAGTATCACTTGCATTGCATTAAACCAGATTAATTGTCATGACATTGTTTGCCATTGTGCTTATGTTTGTTGTGAGCTTGCAAGTACATTCAATGTACTGACCTTGCATGTCATGCCAGCTTTCAGGCAAGACTGATCGGATCGGAGAGCGTCCCGCGTCTAGCATCGTGTCCACATCGGTGTCCCTGTATTATGGAGTTCCACTGCGTTGTTATTCCGCTGACGTTTAGTTGATATGATCGAGGCCCCTTTTATTTGCATTAAATAATGTACATAATTTTCAGCTGCACAGTGTGTGCCGCTTGGCCTCTTATATCAATGCAATATCAGACTTATGTATCCGCTAGCATCAATAAAGCGGTTGTTTCTGTACCATGATGTTGTGTGTTGCCAGAAGACTTGATCTCTGGGCTGGCAATGCAAGGTAAACCGGTTGCTCTGAGCCGGGGTGCCACAGTGGGCCCCTTGGACCTCCTCCGACCTCAACTCCAACTCTATATAACCCTATTTGGGAAGAAAAAAAAATCAGAGAGAAGGATTCATCGTATTTTACGATACGGAGCCACCGCCTCCTCCTGTTCTTCATCGGGAGGGCAGATCTAGAGTCTGTTTTGGGCTCCATAGAGGGCGATTCGTCGCCATCATCATCACCAACCTTCCTCCGTCGCCAATTCTGTGATGCTCACCGCCGGGAGTGAGTAGTTCCTTCGTAGGCTAGCTGGACAGTGATGGGTTGGATGAGATTTATCATGTAATCGAGTTAGTTTTGTTAGGGTTTGATCCCTAGTATCCACTACGTTCTGAGATTGATGTTGCCATGACTTTGCTATGCTTAATGCTAGTCACTAGGACCCGAGTGCCATGATTTCAGATCTGAACCTATTATGTTTTCATGAATATATATATGTGTTCTTGATCCTATCTTGCAAGTTGGAGACATCTATTATGTGTTATAATCCGCATACCCCAAGGTGACAATAATTGAGATTTTTCCGGTGATTACAGTAGTTTGAGGAGTTAATGTATTCACTAAGTGCTAATGTTTTGGTCCGGTTCTCTGTTAAAAGGAGGCCTTAATATCCCTTACTTTCCATTAGGACCCCGCTGTCACGGGAGGGTAGGACAAAAGATGTATGCAAGTTCTTTTCCATAAGCACGTATGACTATATAAAGAATACATACCTATATTATACTGATGAATTGGAGCTAGTTCTGTGTCACCCTAGGTTATAACTGCTACATGATGAATATTATCCAACACAATTCATTGCCGATCCAATGCCTACGAGCTTTTCGCATATTGACCTTTGCTAAGTTACTTCGTTGTTGCCACTGTTACATTCACTACAAAACTGCTATTGTCACTTTTGCCACTGTTACCGTTACTTCCATACTACTTTGCTACTAAACACTTTGCCGCATATATTAAGTCTTTCAAGTGTGGTTAAATTGATAACTCAACAGCTAATACTCGTGAATATTCTTTGGCTCCCCTTCTATCGAATCAACAAATTTGGGTTGAATACTCTACCCTCAAAAACTATTGCGATCCCCTATACTTGTGGGTTATAAAGACCTCTTTATAGCGCCATTTGTTGGGGAACGTAGTAATTTCAAAAAAATTCCTACGCACACGCAAGATCATGGTGATGCATAGCAACGAGAGAGGAGAGTGTGTCCACATACCCTCGTAGACCGAAAGCGGAAGCGTTAGCACAACGCGGTTGATGTAGTCGTACATCTTCAAGGCCCGACCGATCAAGCACCGAAACTATGACACCTCCGAGTTCTAGCACACGTTCAGCTCGATGATGTCCCTCAAACTCCGATCCAGCCGAGTGTCGAGGGAGAGTTCCGTCAGCACGATGGCGTGGTGACGATCTTGATGTTCTGCCGTTGCAGGGCTTTGCCTAAGCACCGCTACGATATTATCGAGGTGGACTATGGTGGAGGGGGGCACCGCACACGGCTAAGAGATCCAAGGGATCAATTGTTGTGTCTCCAAGGGGTGCCCCCCTCCCCGTATATAAAGGAGTGGAGGAGGGGGAGGGCTAGCCCTCTCTATGGCGCGCCCTTCGAGGAGTCCTACTCCCACCGGGAGTAGGATTCCCCCCCCCCTTCCAAGTAGTAGGAGTAGGAGTCAAGGAAAGGGGAGAAAGAAGGGAAGGAAGGAGGGGGCGCAGCCCCTCCCCCTAGTCCAATTCGGACTAGGCCTTGGGGGGCGCGCGGCCTACCCTAGGTAGCCCCTCTCTCTTTCCCGTATGGCCCAATAAGGCCCAATACTTCTCCCCGGTGAATTCCCGTAACTCTCCGGTACTCTGATAAATACTCGAATCACTCGGAACCTTTCCGAAGTCCGAATATAGTCGTACAATATATCCATCTTTACTTCTCGACCATTTCGAGACTCCTCGTCATATCCCCGATCTCATACGGGACTCCAAAGTCCTTCGGTACATCAAAACTCATAAACTCATAATATAACTGTCATCGAGACCTTAAGCGTGCGGACCCTACCGGTTCAAGAACAATGTAGACATGACCGAAACACGTTTCTGGTCAATAACCAATAGCGGAACCTGGATACTCATATTGGCTCCCACATATTCTACGAAGATCTTATCGGTCAAACCGCATAACAACATACGTTGTTCCCTTTGTCATCGGTATGTTACTTCCCCGAGATTCGATCATCGGTATCTCAATACCTAGTTCAATCTCGTTACCAGCAAGTCTCTTTACTCGTTCCGTAATACATCATCCCACAACTAACTAATTAGTTGCAATGCTTGCAAGGCTTATAGTGATGTGCATTACCGAGTGGGCCCAGAGATACCTCTCCGACAATCGGAGTGACAAATCCTAATCTCGAAATACGCCAACCCAACATGTACCTTCGGAGACACCTGTAGAGCTCCTTTATAATCACCTAGTTATGTTGTGACGTTTGGTAGCAGACAAAGTGTTCCTCCGGTAAACGGGAGTTGCATAATCTCATAGTCATAGGAACATGTATAAGTCATGAAGAAAGCAATAGCAACATATTAAACGATCAAGTGCTAAGCTAATGGAATGGGTCAACTCAATCACATCATTCTCCTAATGATGTGATACCATTAATCAAATGACAACTCTTTTGTCCATGGCTAGGAAACATAACCATCTTTGATAAACGAGCTAGTCAAGTAGAGGCATACTAGTGACACTATGTTTGTCTATGTATTCACACATGTATTATGTTTCCGGTTAATACAATTCTAGCATGAATAATAAACATTTATCATGATATAAGGAAATAAATTATAACTTTATTATTGCCTCTAGGGCATATTTCCTTCAGTCTCCCACTTGCACTAGAGTCAATAATCTAGTTCACATCAGCATGTGATTCAACACCAATATTCACATATGTATGTGATTAATACCCATAGTTCACATCGTCATGTGATCAACACCCAAAGGGTTTACTAGAGTCAATAATCTAGTTCACATTGCTATGTGATTAACACCCAAAAGAGTACTAAGGTATGATCATGTTTTGCTCGTGAGAGAAGTTTAGTCAACGGGTCTGTCACATTCAGAGCCGTATGTATTTTGTAAATATTCTATGTCTACAATGCTCTGCACGAAGCTACTCTAGCTCATTGCTCCCACTTTCAATGTGTATCCAGATTGAGACTTAGAGTCATCTGGATCAGTGTAAAAGTTTGCACCGATGTAACTTTTATGACGAACTCTTTTATCACCTCCATGATCGAGAAACATCTCCTTAGTCCTCACTAAGGATATTCTTGACCACTGTCCAATGATCTACTACTAGATCAAAATTATATTCCTTTGCCAAACTCAGAGCAAGGTATACAATAGGTCTGGTACACAGCATAGCATACTTTATTGAACCTATGACTGAGGCATAGTGAATGACTTTTCATTCTTTTTCTATTTTCTGTCGTGGTCGGGATTTGTGTCTTACTCAATTTCACACCTTGCAACACAGGCAAGAACTCCTTCTTTAACTGTTCCATTTTGAACTACTTCAAAATCTTATCAAGGTATGTACTCATTGAAAAAACTTATCAAGCATCTTGATCTATCTATATAGATCTTGATGCTCAATGTGTAAGAAGCTTCACCGAGGTCTTTCTTTGAAAAACTCCTTTCAAACACTCATTTATGCATTCCAGAAAATTCTACATCATTTCCAATTAATAATATGTCATTCACATATACTTATCAGAAAGGCTGTAGTGCTCCCACTCACTTTCTTGTAAATACAGGCCTTTCCAAAAGTCTGTATAAAACCATATGCTTGGATCAACTCATCAAAGC
The DNA here is from genome assembly GCF_018294505.1 of Triticum aestivum. Lineage (NCBI taxonomy): Eukaryota > Viridiplantae > Streptophyta > Magnoliopsida > Poales > Poaceae > Triticum > Triticum aestivum. Next base: position 81,284,405 of record NC_057798.1, read on the forward strand.
GTATATTCCAACTCCGAGATCCTTGCACCAGTCCATTGATGGATCGCTGGACCTTGCACATTTTGTTAGCACCTTTAGGATTAACAAAACCTTCTGGTTGCATCATATACAACTCTTCTTTAAAAAATCCATTAAGGAATGCAGTTTTGACATCCATTTGCCAGATTTCATAAAATGTGGCAATTGCTAACATGATTCGGACAGACTTAAGCACCGATACGAGTGAGAAAATCGCATCGTATTCAACACCTTGAACTTGTCGAAAACCTTTCGCAACAAGTCGAGCTTAGTAGATAGTAACACTACTATCAGTGTCCGTCTTCCTCTTGAAGATCCATTTATTTAACATGGCTTGCTGATCATCGAGCAAGTCAATCAAAGTCCATACTTTGTTCTCATACATGGATCATATCTCAGATTTTATGGCCTCAAGCCATTTCGCGGAATCTGGGCTCACCATCGCTTCCTCATAGTTCGTAGGTTCATCATGGTCTAGTAACATGACTTCCAGAACATGATTACCGTACCACTCTGGTGCGGATCTTACTCTGGAAGACCTACGAGGTTTGGTAGCAACTTGATTTGAAGTTTCATGATCATCATCATTAACTTCCTCACTAATTGGTGTAGGAATCACTGGAACTGATTTCTGTGATGAACTACTTTCCAATAAGGGAGAAGGTACAATTACCTCATCAAGTTCTACTTTCCTCCCACTCACTTGTTTCGAGAGAAACTTCTTCTCTAGAAAGGATCCATCTTAGCAATGAATAACTTGCCTTCGGATCTGTGATAGAAGGTGTACCCAATAGTTACCTTTGGGTATTCTATGAAGACGCACTTCTCCGATTTTGGCTCGAGCTTATCAGGTTGAAACTTTTTCACATAAGCATCACAGCCCCAAAATTTAAGAAACGACAACTTTGGTTTCTTGCCAAACCACAGTTAATAAGGCGTCGTCTCAATGGATTTTTGATGGTGCCCTATTTAAAGTGAATGCAGTTGTCTCTAATGCATAACCCCATAACGATAGTGGTAAATCGATAAGAGACATCATAGATCGCACCATATCCAATAAAGTGCGGTTACGACGTTCGGACACACCATAATGCTATGGTGTTCCATGTGGCGTGAGCCGTGAAACTATTCCACATTGTTTTATATGAAGGCCAAACTCGTAACTCAAATATTCTTCTCCACGATCAGATCGTAGAAACTTTATTTTCTTGTTAAGGTGATTCTTCACTTCACTCTGAATTTCTTTGAACATTTCAAATGTTTCAAACTTGTGTTTTATTAAGTAGATATACCCATATTTGCTCAAATCATCTGTGAAGGTCAGAAAATAATGATACTCACCACGAGCATCAACACTCATTGGTTCACATACATCGGTATGTATTATTTCCAATAAATTAGTAGCTCGTTCCATTGTTCCGAAGAACGGAGTTTTAGTCATCTTGCCCAAAACGCACGGTTCGCAAGTACCAAATGATTCATAATCAAGTGATTCCAAAAATCCATCAGTATGGAGTTTCTTCGTGCGCTTTACACCAATATGACCCAAACGGCAGTGCCACAAATAAGTTGCACTATCATTATTAACTTTACATCTTTTCGCATCAATATTATGAATATGTGTATCACTATGATCGAGATCCAACAAACTATTTTAATTGGGTGTATGACCATTGAAGGCTTTATTCATGTAACAAAACAACAATTATTCTCTGACTTTAAATGAATAATCGTATTGCAATAAACATGATCAAATCATATTCATGCTCAACGCAAATGCCAAATAACATTTATTTAGGTTCTACACTAATCTCGAAAGTGTAGGGAGAGTGTGATGATGATCATATCAATCTTGGAACTACTTCCAACACACATCGTCACTTCACCCTCAACTAGTCTCTGTTTATTCTGTAACTCCTGTTTCGAGTTACTAATATTTAGCAACCGAACAAGTATCAAATACTCAGGGGCTACTATAAACACTAGTAAAGTACACATCAATAACATGTATATCAAATATACACTTGTTCACTTTGCCATCCTTCTTATCCACCAAATATTCAGGGCATTTCCGCTTCTAGTGACCATTTCCTTTGCAGTATAATCACTCAGTTTCAGGCTTTGGTCCAGCTTTGGGCTTCTTCGCGGGAGTGACAACTTGCTTGCCATTCTACTTGAAGTTCCCTTTCTTTTCCTTTGCCCTTTTCTTGAAACTAGTGGTCTTGTCAATCATCAACACTTGATGCTCTTTTCTTGATTTCTACCTTCATCGATTTCAGCATCACGAAGAGCTCGGGAATCGTTTTCGTCATCCCTTGCATTATAGTTCATCACGAAGTTCCAGTAACTTGGTGATGGTGACTAGAGAACTCTGCCAATCACTATCTTATCTGGAAGATTAACTCCCACTTGATTCAAGCGATTGTAGTACTCAGACAATCTAAGTACTTGCTCACTAGTTGAGCAATTCTCCTCCATCTTTTAGGCGAAGTATTTGTCAGAGGTCTCATACCTCTTGACACGGGCATGAGTCTGAAATACCAATTTCATCTCTTGAAACATCTTATATGTTCCATGAGATTTCAAAAATGTTTTTGTAGTCCCGGTTCTAAGCCATAAAGCATGGTGCACAAAACTATCAAGTAGTCATCATATTGAGCTAGCCAAACATTCATAACGTCTGCATCTGCTCCTGCAATAGGTCTGTCACCTAGCGGTGCATCAAGGACATAATTCTTATGTGCGGCAATGAGGATAAACCTCAGATCACGGACCAAGTCCGCATCATTGCTACTAACATTTTTCAACTTAGTTTTCTCTAGGAACACATATAAAAAAACATAGGGAAGCAAAAACATAGGGAAGCAACAACGCGAGCTATTGATCTACAACATAATTTGCAAAATACTACCATGACTAAGTTCATGATAAATTAAAGTTCAATTAATCATATTACTTAAGAACTCCCACTTAGATAGACATCCCTCGAATCATCTAAGTGATCACGTGATCCAAATCAACTAAACCATGTCCGATCATCACGTGAGATGGAGTAGTTTCAATGGTGAACATCACTATGTTGATCATATCTACTATATGATTCACGTTCGACCTTTCGGTCTCCGTGTTCCGAGGCCATATCTGTATATGCTAGGCTCGTCAAGTTTAACCTGAGTATTCCGCGTGTGCAACTGTTTTGCACCCGTTGTATTTGAACGTAGAGCCTATCACACCCGATCATCACGTGGTGTCTCAGCACGAAGAACTTTCGCAACGGTGCATACTCAGGGAGAACACTTCTTGATAATTAGTGAGAGATCATCTTAAAATGCTACCGTCGAACTATGCAAAATAAGATGTATAACAGATAAACATCATATGCAATCAAAATATGTGACATGATATGGCCATGATCATCTTGCGCCTTTGATCTCCATCTCCAAAGTACTGTCATGATCTCTATCGTCACCGGCACGACACCATGATCTTCATCATCTTGATCTATATCAATGTGTCGTCACATGGTCGTCTCGCCAACTATTGCTCTTGCAACTATTGCTATCACATAGCGATAAAGTAAAGCAATTATTTGGCACTTGCATCTTATGCAACAAAGAGACAACCATAGGGCTTCTGCCAGTTGCCGATAACTTCAACAAAACATGATCATCTCATACAACAACTTATATCTCATCACGTCTTGACCATATCACATCACAACATGCCCTGCAAAAACAAGTTAGACGTCCTCTACTTTGTTGTTGCAAATTTTAAGTGGCTGCTACGGGCTGAGCAAGAACCATTCTTACCTACGCATCAAAACCACAACGATAGTTCGTCAAGTTAGTGTTGTTTTAACCTTCTCAAGGACCGGGCGTAGCCACACTCGGTTCAACTAAAGTTGGAGAAACTGACACCCGCCAGCCACCTGTGTGCAAAGCACGTCGGTAGAACTAGTCTTGCGTAAGCGTACGTGTAATGTCGGTCCGGGCGCTTCATCCAACAATACCGCCGAACCAAAGTATGACATGCTGGTAAGCAGTATGACTTGTATCGCCCACAACTCACTTGTGTTCTACTCGTGCATATAACATCAACGCATAAAACCTAGGCTCTGATACCACTGTTGGGGAACATAGTAATTTCAAAAAAAATCCTACGCACACTCAAGATCATGGTGATGCATAGCAATGAGAGAGGAGAGTGTGTCCACGTACCCTCGTAGACCGAAAGCGGAAGCGTTAGCACAACGCGGTTGATGTAGTTGTACGTCTTCACGGCCCGACCGATCAAGCACCGAAATTACGGCACCGCCGAGTTCTAGCACACGTTCAGCTCGATCACGTCCCTCGAACTCCGACCCAGCCGAGTGTCGAGGGAGAGTTCCGTCAGCATGATGGCATGGTGACGATCTTGATGTTCTACCGTCGCAAGGCTTCGCCTAAGCACCGCTACGATATTATCAAGGTGGACTATGGTGGAGGGGGGCACCGCACACGGCTAAGAGATCCAAGGGATCAATTATTGTGTATCCAAAGGGTGCCCTCCTCCCCGTATATAAAGGTGTGGAGGAGGGGGAGGGTCGGCTCTCTCTATGGCGCGCCCTTGGAGGAGTCCTACTCCCACCGGGAGTAGGATTCCCCCCCTTCCAAGTAGTAGGAGTAGGAGTCAAGGAAAGGGGAGAAAGAAGGGAAGGAAGGAGGGGGCGCACCCCTCCCCCTAGTCCAATTCGGACTAGGCCTTGGGGGGCGCGCGGTCTGCCCTAGGCAGCCCCTCTCTCTTTCCCATATGGCCCAATAAGGCCCAATACTTCTCCCCGGCGAATTTCCGTAACTCTCCGGTACTCTGATAAATACCCGAATCACTCGGAACCTTTCCGAATATAGGCCTCCAATATATCGATCTTTACGTCTCGACCATTTCAAGACTCCTCGTCATATCCCCGATCTCATCCGGGACTCCGAAGTCCTTCGGTACATCAAAACTCATAAACTCATAATATAACTGTCATCGAAACCTTAAGCGTGCGGACCCTACGGGTTCGAGAACAATGTAGACATGACCGAAACACGTTTCCGGTCAATAACTAATAGCGGAACCTGGATGCTCATATTGGCTCCCACGTATTCTATGAAGATCTTATAGGTCAAACCACATAACAACATACGTTGTTCACTTTGTCATCGGTATGTTACTTTCCCGAGATTCGATCGTCAGTATCTCAATAACTAGTTCAATATCATTACCGGCAAGTCTATTTACTCGTTCCAGAATACATCATCCCGCAACTAACTAATTAGTTGCAATGCTTGCAAGGCTTATAGTGATGTGCATTACCGAGTGGGCCCAGAGATACCTCTCCGACAATCGGAGTGACAAATCCGAATCTCGAAATACGCCAACCAACATGTACCTTCGGAGACACCTGCAGAGCTCCTTTATAATCACCCAGTTATGTTGTGACGTTTGGTAGCAGACAAAGTGTTCCTCCGGTAAACGGGAGTTGCATAATCTCATAGTCATAGGAACATGTATAAGTCATGAAGAAAGCAATAGCAACATACTAAACAATCAAGTGCTAAGCTAACAGAATGGGTCAAGTCAATCATATCATTCTCCTAATGATATGATCTCGTTAATCAAATGACAACTCTTTTGTCCTTGGCTAGGAAACATAACCATCTTTGATAAATGAGCTAGTCAAGTAGAGGCATACTAGTGACACTACGTTTGTCTATGTATTCACACATGTATTATGTTTCTGGTTAATACAATTCTAGCATGAATAATAAACATTTATCATGATATAGGAAAATAAATAATAACTTTATTATTGCCTCTAGGTCATATTTCCTTCAGTCTCCCACTTGCACTAGAGTCAATAATCTAGTTCACATCAGCATGTGATTCAACACCAATATTCACATCTGTATATGATTAATACCCATAGTTCACATCTTGATGTGATCAACACCCAAAGGGTTTACTAGAGTCAATAATCTAGTTCACATTGCTATGTGATTAACACCCAAAAGAGTACTAAGGTATGATCATGTTTCTCTCGTGAGAGAAGTTTAGTTAACGGGTCTGTCACATTTAGACCCGTATGTATTTTGCAAATATTCTATGTCGAGAATGCTCTGCACGGAGCTACTCTAGCTCATTGCTCCCACTTTCAATATGTATCCAGATTGAGACTTAGAGTAATCTGGATCAGTGTAAAAGTTTGCACCGATGTAACTTTTACGACGAACTCTTTTATCACCTCCATGATCGAGAAACATCTCCTTAGTCCTCACTAAGGATATTCTTGACTGCTATCAATTATTGAAACTGTAGATTATGTTTCTCCTCCTAGATATGAATTGCTTGCTATACTTGAGGGTTATGTTATGGATGGAGAATTGCTAGGTACTTTCTTGCTTGTAAGGATAGAGATGATCTTAAGAAATTACTATGCAAGTAGAAAGGAAAATCTTTGAATGCTAGAATGCAATATGATCCTAAGTTTGCTACTTCTCCTATATTTGTTAATCATAAGGATTATGAATTATCTGTCGATCTTGAATTAATTACTTTGGTTGAATCCGATCCTTTCCATGGTTGTAAAAATGAAACTGTTGTGGCACATCTTACTAAATTGAATGATATAGCCACCCTATTTTGTCATGAGGAAAAAATTCGCTATTACTATATCCTTAAGTTGTTTACTTTCTCATTAAAGGGTGATACTAGGATATGGTTTAATTCTCTTGCTCCTGGTTGTGTGCGTGGTCCCTAGGATATGATATATCACTTCTTTGAAAAATATTTTCCTGCTCATAAGAAACAAGCTGCTTTAAAGGAAATATTTAACTTTACACAAACTGAAGAAGAGAGTCTCCCACAAGCTTGGGGGAGGCTTCTCCAATTACTTAATGCTTTGCCTGATCATCCTCTTAAGAAAAATGAAATACTTGATATCTTTTATAATGGACTAACCGATGCTTCTAGGGACCACCTAGATAGTTGTCTTGGTTGTGTTTTCAAGGAACGAATTGTTGAACAGGCAGAAATATTATTGAATAATATGTTGATTAATGATCATGATTGGGCTCTTCCCGAACCACCGCCTAATCCAACCCCGAAGAAGAGAGGTATTCTATTCTCAGTCCTGAAGATATGCAAGAAGCAAAGAAATCTATGAAAGAAAATGGTATTAAAGTTGAAGATGTTAAAAGATTACTGCCTATTGAGGAAATACATGGTCTTAATATCCCGACACAGGTAGTAGAGGTAAATTATCTGTATAGATTTGATGAAGGTGGTATTTCCTTATAATAAGTCTGCTAGTCAATGCTTGGATGAATTTGATAACTTTATTGTTAAACAAGAAAACTTCAAAGAATATGTTAGTTGACAATTGAAACAAAATGCTTATATGCTTGACTACTTGGGTGACTATATGTGTAGAACTGTTAATGATCTCAAGATTATTAGTAAACATGCTTCCATTGTAAAAAACTCAAGTAGAACAAGTACTCAAGGCACAAAATGATTTGCTTAATGAGATGGACACTACAAAAAATGATCATGATGTTAGAGTTATGACTAGAGGCGGTAAAATGACTCAGGAACCTTTGTATCCTGAGGGACATCACAAGAGAATTGAACAAGATTCTCAGATAATTAACATAGATGCACCTAGTTCATCTAAGAAAAAGAAAGATGATAGGACCTTGCATGCCTCTAGTGAACCTGTTGTAGACACACCTGAGAATCCAAATGATATTTCTATTTCTAATACTGAGACACAATCTGGTGATGAACATGAACCTAGTGATAATGGTAATGATGATTTTCATATTGATGCTCAACTTAGCAATGATAATGATGTGGAGATAAAACATGTTATTGATCTTGATAACCCACAACCTAAGAATAAGAGATATGATAAAAGGGACTTCATTACTAGGAAACATGGCAAAGAAAGAGAGCCATGGGTTTAGAAACCCATGCCCTTTCCTCCTAAAACATCCAAGAAAAAGGATGATGAATAATTTGAGTGCTTTGTTGAAATGCTTAGACCTGTCTTTTTGCGTATGTGTTTGACTGGTATTCTGAAAATGTCTCCTTATGCGAAGTATATGAAAGATATTATTACAAATAAAAGAAAGATACCGGAAGCTGAAATTTCCACCATGCTTGCTAATTACACATTTAGAGGTGGAATACCAAAGAAACTAGGAGATCCAAGAATACCAACTATACCATGCTCCATTGAAAAAAAACTATGTTAAAACTGCTTTATGTGATTTGGGAGCCGATGTTAGTGTTATGCCTTTATCTTTGTATCATTGACTTGATTTGAATAAGTTGACGCCAACTAAAGTATCTTTGCAAATGTCGGATAAATCTACTGCGATACCCATCAGTGTTTGTGACGATGTACCTATCGTAGTTGCAAATGTTACTATCTTAACGGACTTTGTTATTCTTGATATACCCCAGGACGATATTATGTCGATCATCCTTGGTAGACCCTTTTTTGAATATTGTAGGGGCTATTATTGATTGTAATAAAGGCAATGTCACTTTTCAGGTCAATAGTAATGAGCATACGGTACACTTTCCGAAGAAACAACCTCAACTGAATAGTATCAACTCTATTGGAAAATTTTCAACAATTACTCTTGGAGGTTTTGAATTCCCTCTTCCTACTATCCAAAAGAAATATGATATTATTATCGATGGGGACATGCATATCCCCGTTGAGGTAACATAGTGTTACATGAAGATTCTCCAGTTTCATGTCATTCTGAAGAAGTTTGTTAACGAGACTTGATCAACCCTGTTCATGGATTCCTTTTGATGGTCATGAGATGAATGAATTTAGTAAACACAACTCTCTATACCCACTTTTTACTTTCTGTTATTTTGAATAAATAAAGCAAAATTACTATTATTTTTCTGTTTTCTGAATTATCCGTGCAATAAAAAATGACGAGAAAATAAAAGTTCTCCAAATGCCCTGAAAATTTAATATGAATTTTCCATAATATTACAGAATTTTTGGCACTAAATACACCTCAGGGAGGCACACCAGTGGGCCACAAGCCCACAGGGCGCGCCCACCCCTGGGCGCGCCAACAGGGCCTATGGGTCCCATGTGGGTCCCCCTCACTTGTGCCAGCATCCATCCACTTCGTCTTCCTCTAGAAAAAATCATCCAGTTGCTGAAACCCGTGTTCTTGCTCATCTTGCTGCCATTTTTTATCTCCTTGCTCAAGGCTTCTTTTACAAAACTGTTTTCGGGGATTGTTCTTCGGTATGTGACTCTTCCATTGGTCCAATTAGCTTTTGTTCTAGTTCTTTATATATTGCAAACTTTTGTTGCTGTGGTGACCATGTTCTCACTACAAAAAAAGACACATCCGTGACATTTTGCGCCGAACAAAAAAAATTTCTGTCATACTTATGCCACTTCTATGATGATAATTGTGACAAAACCCGGTATCATCATAGATGTGGTGGGCTCCTACTTCTATGACAAAAACTCATGACAGAAAATGGGCTTTTCATCCTGGGCGGGCCAGAGACGCAGCTGCATGACATTCTTTGGGCCGCCCATGATGGAGAAAACCGTGGTAGAAGCGAGGGCGAGGAAAATATCAGGGTGTTCCCAATTACGGTGGGTGGTCGGGGCCAAACGATGCATGGAGGTTTGCATGTTTCTCTTGTACACGCACGCGCGTGGGTGCGACGTGTTGGGCTCTAACTGAACCCAAGCGATTGCATTGCAGGCTACGCGTTACTGAACCCGAGCGATCGATCAATGGCTGTTAACAGAACCCGATCTAGCGATTCCTTCGCTACTGCTGCTAACTGAATCCAATCGATGTTGCCTCAGGATGAACAATGAGCGTTGTTGGGGGTGGATGAACAGTTCCCGGTGGGGGCTTGGATGAACAGGACCCCATGGTAGTAGAGGCCGTTGCCACTGGATGAACAGGACCTCGATTGAGCCGGTTGGGGGTGGATGAATAGGACCCTATGGAGGGCTTGATGAACAGGGCCCAGTGGAGGGATGGTTGAACAGTACGTTGTGGAGGGCTGGATGAACAGTAGCCCATGGAGGGGTGGTTGAACAGGACCTCGTGGAGAGGGCTGGTTGAACAGTAGCCGGTGGAGGAGCGTGTGGTGGAGGATGGATGAACATGAGCCTGTGGATGAATAGTCGTAGGTGGAGGCTAGATGAGGTCGACAGTGGATGAACAGTAGCCCGTGGAGGCTGGAGGAGGTCGACGGTGGAGATGAACAGTATCCCGTGGAGTCCCGTTTTGTGGTACACCACACCCCTTCCGATGAACAGGACCCCCGTTTTGACCGTAGCACTCCAACACAAGTCTGTTTCCTCCGTTTTGCGGTACGCCACACCCCTCCCGATCAACATGACCCCGTTTCGACCGTAGGAGGTCCAATAGAAGTATGTTTCCTCCGTTTTGCGGTACGCCAGGCCCCTCCCGATGAACAGGATCCCGTTTCGACCGTGGCCGGTCAAACGCAAGGTCGTTTCCTCTGTTCTGCGGTACGCCGGGCCTCGTTTCCATCTGTTGATCCATCCAAGCCCTCCCAATGAACACGACAACACATTTTGTTCCGACCAAGCTGGTTGGATCCCCATGAACACGACGACGACGCAGTTTCTCTGTTCCGACCTAGCCATGTACACGAGCCCTGGCCGTATGTATGCGCGAGTAGGCATTCGAGACCCCGCCCGTATGTACGTACATGGTCATATTTACTTTCTTGCACCCTGGCCGTTGTACTTACGTGTATATGCTACGTGCGCGCCTCTACTACGACACGTGCACGCCTCTACATCGACTAGTATGTAAGTACATGTTCGCGACCAGAATGACAACGCTACGTACGCTTCACCCAGGTGGGTCCTGACTGTCAGGCACTTCCTTCCATGCGAAGATGTAGCTGGTGGGTCCCAGTAGTCAGGGGGCGAATTGTTTTTTTGGTAATATGGACGCACTTCCTTGCATGCGAAGTTGTAGCTGGTGGGTCCTAGCAGTAAGGGGGGAATTTATTTTTCGTGAAATACAGTGGCCCATCTAGTGGGTCCCTGCTGTCAGGTGGAGGAATAATTATTTTTCGTGTAATAAGGAGCCAATTCCTTGCGGCTGCCATGGACCCAGCTGTCAGCTTATCAACGTACAGTACTCTTCCTATGGAAGTCATTCCTTGACCCCATTGACCATGCCGTGCCGAGAGCACCAGGGCTGTGGACGACGACGAGGCCTAGGAAGGGGACGACACGGAGCCGGGGAAGAAGCGGTAGTGGATTCCCACACGGAGAGGAGTACGAGGGTTCACTAGTTCGGCTGTGGTGTGAGGTTGCCATCACTGCAGAATAACAGGGGGTGTGGGTGAGTAGAGGGATGGCCTGGCCAGTGGTGGGAGTAGTAGGGGGCAGTGAGGCCTCCACGGCATCACAGCCGGCCAGGGGAGGCAGGAGCACACGGCACGACCGGCGCTGGTTTGGGCGGCTGGAGCAAGAAGACCAGAGGTCGAAGAAGCACTACAGTCATTGGATGGACATCGTACGGTCACTGGAGCTAGAATCGTTCATATTGACTAAGTTGACAAAGCCCTCTGTCCCCGTCAACTTAGTAGGCCCACAAGTCAGCCTCCCACTATGGCGGGTCCCAGCTGGCAGGGGGGTATTCATTTTTTTGTGCGCAATAAGGAGGCACTTCTTTGCGTGCGAAGATATAGCTAGTAGGTCCGACCTGTCAGCGGGGGGAACATTTTTCCCTGAAATACAGAGGCCCTTCTGGTGGGTCCCAGATGTCAGGTGGAGGAATCATTATTTTGCGCGTAATAAGGAGGCATTTCCTTGTGTTCGGCCGTGGACCCAACTGTCAGCCTCTCCATGTACAGTCCACTTCCGATGGATGTCATTCGTTGACCACGCCGCACCAAGAGCACCAGGGTGGTGGATGACAGCGAGGCCTACGAAGGGAACGACACCGAACTGGGGAAGACATGCTAGTGGCTGCCCACGCGGTGGAGAGTACGAGGGTTGACTGGTTCGGCTGCCGCTGCCAAAAAATAACAGGAGGTGTGGGTGAGTAGAGGGATAGACAGGCCAGGAATGCGAGTATGGTGGGGCCGTGAGGCCTGCCCGGCAGCACAGCCGACCATGGGAGGCGGGAGCAGGCGGTTCCGCCGGCGCTGGTTTGGGCGGCTGGAGCAGGAAGATCAAAGACTGAAGAAGCATGATTGCTGTTAGATTGACATCTAACGGTCTAACGCTGGTAGAGTCGATTGTTGACTAAGTTTCTTTATTGAGAAACCTTGAGTACGCATGAACTTAGTAGGCCCACAAGTCAGCCTCCAAATCCGTGGCAGACAACATAGAGCCCATTTGCTATTTTTTTTAATAATTTGCAGCCCATTTGCTAATTCTTAACTAATTTATTACAACCCATTTTCTGCCCAGGACCACGGTTAAAATGTTCAACCTTATTTTACATATTTTGGTGGAGTTCGAACTGTTGCAATCCCGAAATGATAAACATTTTTTAAGAACGTATTGATTTGCCAAAAAAATTGTTTTGTTTTTGTAAGCAAATAAGACATGGGATAATTGATTTTGTTTAAGGGAAAACCAGTGGTAAAAAAATCAGCGCTGGGAGGGAAAACAACAACAAAAATAAGGATGTAAATATGAAAAGGGAATTTTATGTATTTTCAATATAATGATACGTGTATATGAACTAGTAAAACTATAGGTAGAGATTAGAAAACGGATGTAGGACATGCGTTTCAAGAGGAAAATAGAATTGGGCTGTGTGTTTGACTCAGTAAAAAAACTGCGTGTGGATGTTGTAAGACAAAATATAACTAACGCCGGCGGGCCAGAGGCCAGTAGATAGTTGTTGGATCTTTGTGCCCCATTGTAATCATAGGTTGGGCCTGTTAAAAACAAAACCAAGCTTGGGCAGTCTACAGCCCAGTTGAAACTTGCTCGACCTGAAAAAACAATATACACTACAAAAAAAATACACTTCCGTGATGATACGTGTTTGTCACAGTAGGTCGTGTTTTCTGTCATGCATGTACATCCATGACGATTTTATGATAGAATCAAGATAGTCATACATGTGCTGTCGTAGAAGTGTTCCATGACATTACCAAAATTATCCTCACGGAAATGTCCACTTCCATGACGATAAATCGCGCGTCATAGAAGTGCTTTCGTCAAGGGTGACTGACACGTGGCATCCACCGTAACGGAACACCGTTAAGCTATCGGGTCCAGTTTTTTCGATAACCCGTTAACAGCCCGGACCAATGGGATTTTCCACGTGTAAAATCATCATTGGCCAGAGGAAACACGTGTTGCCTCACCGTTGGGACAGATGTCATCCACTCACTGGACAGGAGGTGCCTATGATCGGTCGACACGTGGCACAGCCCAACAGTGGCCCATTCCGGTGAAAAAGGCCAACCCAGTAAAAATTAGTAGGCCGGCCCATATAAGGCCCACTTGTGTCAGGTCCATTTAAGCCCACGGCCCATACGAGATGTCCCAATTCGGCCCGTCAACCGCCCGTTAAAGATTTGACACCATTGCAGCCCATTGTCAGTTCGAGCCCGTTAACAGCCTGCTATATATTTGGGCTCAATATCGGCCGATGAGATTTTAGCCTGATAACGGCCCATTCAATGGATGGGCCAATTTTTAGGACGTACATCTTTCGGTCTTTTAGTGGCCCATTTAAATGTTGGGCTAATTTCCGGCCCGATGTTTCTTTCAGCCTGTTGACGGCCCATAAATCAGTTGGGCCATTTGTAGTCGGACCTGAGTTTCGGCCTTTTAGCGACCCATTTAAGTGTTGGGCCAATTTCCGACCTGGTGTGGCTTTCAGCCTGTTAATGACCCATAAATCAGTTGGGCCATTTGTAGTCGGACCTGAGTTTTGTCCTTTTAGCGACCCATTTAAGTGTTGGGCCAATTCCCGGCCCTGTGTGCCTTTCAGCCTATTAACGGACCATAAATGAGTTGGGCCATTTGTAGTCGGACATGAGTTTTGGCCTTTTAACGGCCCATGCCCTTCATGGTCCAATACCAGCCCGGTTTCTCTTTTGGCCTGCTAAAGGCCCACAACACAGTTGGGCCATTTACAATACGACCTGACTTTCGGCCTCTTAGAGGCCCATGCTCTTAATGGTCCAGTACAAGCCCGCTGTCACTTTCGGCCTGCTAAAGGCCCACAGTATAGTTGGGCCATATGTAGCCCGAACTTAGTAACGGCCCATGAAATCAATTGGGCCCACTTGTTGCCCGCTTCGATGTCGGCCTGTTAATGACCAGGGAGGTAAGAGGGCCGACCATTAACTTTCGGCCTCGTAACGGCACATTAACTTAATGGGCCCACTAAAGTTCGTACATGTCTTTAGGCCAAATTAGATAATTTGAGCCCATTACGACGAGCAATTATGCACAGGACCAAAACCGATCAAGCAAAGGTACGACATATGGGGAAAAACATTGCAGATCCAACATATATTATAGGAAATTACATCCACTGGGCACTCAAAGATTGATGTCAGTGCAAATAAATGAACAGAACCTAACGATCTACAGCGTCACAATCTGCAACTCAGCACAGATGACGCCCATAAGCATGTGGGCAAGTTCTTGTTGCTTTGCTACACTGTCTCTGAAAACATTGATCAGTTGTTGTGTCGCATGACTCTGCACCTCTGATTCCTCCACCATTTACATCATTGCTTCAACCATTAATTGGTTCACAAACATACATTTTTTCCGTTGCATTCGAGATAGAGGATACTGAACAGATTCAGATGGCAATTTTGGCAGGCTTGTATTATTGATAGTCGAGAGTGTCTCGACCACTACATCATAACATAAATTAGGAGGGGAACCAAATAGATTAATCATGAGTTATTGCCATATTACCTGACCTAGATTTATTGGAAAGAAACAATGGGGTTGCCTTGCTGTTTTTAGAGTTTGTCTTCTTATCTTCAGCAGCCTGCGC
The DNA here is from genome assembly GCF_018294505.1 of Triticum aestivum. NCBI lineage: Eukaryota > Viridiplantae > Streptophyta > Magnoliopsida > Poales > Poaceae > Triticum > Triticum aestivum. Next base: position 81,299,485 of record NC_057798.1, read on the forward strand.
CAAATTAACACACTAGCATTGCTATCATTGGCCAAGTCAGATAATAGGAAAGAAACATTGACACAACAAACGTTTGGGCAACTAGCCTACACCAAATTAACACAATATGGCACAGCTATCATCAGCCAGGTAAGGTAATACGAAAGCAACATTGACACAATGAATGAATGGGCAACCAGAGTAGCACTACAATTCAGTAATGTACATGATATGAGATAGTACACTCATGCAGCTCAGTATGCAAAACTACCGGGCAATTTTCTTTACAAAAATCAACATTAGCGCCTTTAACATTTTGCTACAACTAATTTTAGATTAGATAAAGGTTGGATTCACGCCGATTAACAAAATGCATACTTATGTAAAAATATAGTGATATACAATAGGTACTTACATCTGCATTGGAGCACAGAGAATTCCTGCAAGATTCTTTCTTCACAGTCGATACCAGTGCAGAAATTCTTCTATCCGTTAAGCTTATTTTCTAAAAGAGAGATGGGTAAGAAACATGTAGAAAATATGATCAGCATGCTATAAAATTTCATGATGCAAGGATACGCACACGCTTCTTAGAATGGAGTTGACATATTTTTGCTGGACTGGAGCGGACTAGTTCTTTGGCCACTGGAATCTGCTTATTATCAGTAGGAGTTGGGTTTCTCTGTGCTGGAGCAGTATGTATAAAAATTGGAGTTGGTTTATTATCTCTGGGCGTTTGGATCTTTTGCAAAGGCCTTGTTTGTAACCCTTCAGATTCTAACATAGTCGTCTTCCCCTTGCATGCCTTGTATAGAAGAATGGTGCTTTAATTATAAAACATGCTACAACAGAGAGATGGAATAGGTACTGAAGAATAGAAAGGCATGACATATTGACATGTATTCCCTCCATCCGGAAAAAATGGATGGGTCTAGGCGCATTTCAATTCTAGATACATCCTTTTTTGTCCATTTCGGCAACATGTAATCTGGATGGAGGGAGTATGGTGTAAGAGCTAGGGATACGACAGGACAACACAGTAAAAAACACTAGATTAATGTAAAACTGTATGCTAGCAGAATACATACAGAAAAAACTAAGGCAACATACATGTGTATGATTGGGAAACTAAGATGGCATTGCAACAGAGCACTAGAACATCACTTCAGTAAAAAACATGGTATGGTAGACAGATGAAGTACATACTGATGAATAACAATGCATAAGCTATCCAGAAGCATGATGTCCAAATTAAGCAGATGGCATTGCGATAGAGTAGAATGACAATACTTGAATTTGAAAACATGTTATCATGAATGGAATAGGTACTGAAAAACAGGAAGGCATGACATATTTACATGCATGATCAGCATGCTAAGCACATGACATTGCAACAGAGTAGATACACTCCAGGATATTATATGCATGTTGTACCCATATCACAGGCCAAGTTAGAGCAAGGACCTTGTGGGTGAAGAGGATTCATCATCTTTCTACAAGTATTCTGGAGAACTTCCTTTGCATGTTCCATCGTCTTGGGTATCATTGACATCAAGTTAATTAGCCTTTATATTGCTTCGTGAGGTTCTCATGGATATATCAGTGTGTGCAATTATATCTGACATGCATGGAAGACAACTAGTAGTTAGATTTATGTAATGAGTGCATGTAGGAGACGACATAAATAGTAGGACTAGGGTTAACTAGTAGCAACATGTCTCAAAAACTAAAGGGAGAACACCGATGAAAGCTACAGAATATGTATTGTTTGTACTCGAGATTAACTAGATGGCACACAAAAGTATTAAAGAACAACATAGGTAATACTAGAAGTGGTATAATACTATAATCACCAGCCTGTGGGATAACATTGGCTGATGGATGATAACTATGGAACAACGTTAACTCCTGAACAAGACCCGTAAGAGATCAGCATGAATATACAGTGAAATGTGATAATCTATTTTCCATGCCTAGATGAATAACAAAGCCATAAATGTTGCACACAAGTAAGATGAGGGTACAACCTATCTGGCCGCCATCCATAGGAGTGACCATCATGTGCTGACTTGTCGATGGCCATGCAGTTGTTGTGGCTGTCCATGTTGGGCATGCGCATTCGATGCAGGGAACTGTTGAGTGGGGACTATAGCTCCCTTCTGGTGTATACTTCCCTTGTTGGAGCAGCTCGGTGAGTCGGAAGACGGTGTGGCTGAAGATGCAGATAACACATAATGTTAAGAACGACACATCTCTTTGATCTGAAGAAATACACTAAGAGATCAACAGCAAGGTACGAGAGTGGTCACACGTCTGTTGACTGAAGACTAAATTGGGGTAACGGGATTTTATTTCATTTTGGTACTGTCTAATCTACGCCGGATGGCTTGATGGCCGTCTTGTGCCTCCCGGATGACACTGTTTGGAATCTTCCCCGAAGAGCCAGCGACCAACAGCAGAGCAGCCTGCCTCCACCGTCCGTGGCCCCGGCCAAAACCCCGCTCCCCGCCCCACCACACTGCCGTGGTTGCGCCGCCCCCAGGCCAATCCACAAAGACTCCCCGTCATCCAGATCCGGCGACGGCAGTACCTTCAACCCACGCAAATCTATGATAGCCATCTAAGCGCTTCTTCCGTGACGAACTTGCGGCCCCGCACCCTTACGTTAGACACCAGCCAACCAGCAGCCTAGGAGCTCCGCCGCGTCGAGGGGTCCTACTTCCCATTGGGAATCGATTGGCCCAGAATAAAAATTCTGACAACTGACGCCTAAATAAAGTGATTTGGGATGAGGGTGCGACCTATCTGGCGGCATGGTGAAGTAGGCAGGTCCAGCTGTCGAGTCGGTGTGGCTGGCGTGGTTGAAGTGGCGGCCAGCAGCAGGGAAACAACGATGTCGCGACGGTGACGGCTACGGGGAAGCAACGCCGGTACTCTGGAAGGATCTGAAGTTGGAGCCACTCCGGCGCCATGAACAACGGCGGGGGTGAATCAGCTGCGGTACGGTTCACGTGGCCGTCGTCGAGGCAGCTCCAGCAGCACAGAGTAAGAGGCACACGGCCCAGTGCACGATGGCAAATGGGCAGCGTCTCCGGCATTAGGGAGGAGGGCGGCTGTGAAATTGGTGCGGTGGGGGCGCCATGGAGGAGGGGCTGAGGTTTTGCGGCTCGGGAGAAGGGAGCTTCTAGGGAGAAGGTGATTTGACGCCCATGATCTATGAATGGGGTGGGGACTGGGAGGGGAGTGGAACCATGTCTTACGGATGCATTTGTCTGAAATGTGAGGGGGAGTTACAGTTCTAGCCCTGCCTTTAGGCTTCTCGGCTTGTTTTGAAATATAGTGGGCGCGAGCGATTTCGGGCGAGGAGAGCGTATGAATGTGAGGGAGAGTAACTTTGCTTCTCCCCAAATAGTGGGCGGGGGCGATTTCGGGCGAGGAGGGCGTGTTTTGAAATATAGTGGGCGCGAGCGATTTCGGGCGAGGAGAGCGTATTTTGAAATAGTGGGCGCGAGCTATTTCGGGCGAGGAGAGCATGTTTTGCCGACCATGGTTTATCAATTATTCAGCACATGTCATTTCGGCCGAGGAGAAGGCGTGCTTGGATGAAGTTACGAACCTACCCTTGATGCACAACGGGCCAATTGATGTGTGTCCCACATAGGATGGTAATTTCGTGTCTCCCATTATTTGCTCGGGCGAATTCCACCGAGCAGAGGATGTTTAATGGTTCATTCAAATTTTGGGAGAACGAGCATCCACGTCTACCTTACCAAGTCGATTCGAATCAAATTTTGAAATATTAGCTTGCCACTTCTTTTTTAGATGGAGAGATGATGCTCGGGTCACTACTAGGAAAATGCATGCTAGTGGCGCACCAGTTTTGCCTTCTAATGGCGCACTACTGGTGCGCCACTAGCATCACACCATTAGAATTTCTTTCTAATGGCGCACCACATGTGCGCCATTAGAATCTGGTGTTCTAATGGCGCACCATGTAGTGCGCCATTAGTATTGCCCACAGTGCGCCACTATTATCTGCTATACTAATAGCGCACCACATGGTAGTGCGCCATTAGTAACAATTTTTTTAATTTTTTTTGTTTTTTCTTAATCTCGGGTCCCGATTTCACATATGAGATATTCAACACATATATATACAACAAGCATCCATATAACAATCATATCCACACACAAGTTTCATCATATATACATACATAGCCAACACATAGTTCCATCGTTACATATTACAAAAGTTTCACATTGTTCATCCAACACCGTTATCCATCAATTCACAAAAGTTTCACATTGATACAAAATAAAAACACAAATGGAAAAGAAGCACTCCATCCATGCAAGCTTCCGTGAATTAAATCAAATCAGCAAAATGATAAACAAGAAGTTAGAAGAAGAAGAAGAAGAAGAGAAGAAGAAGAAGAAGAAGAAGAAGAAGAAGAATGAGAAGAAGACTATAAGCTTATTATGTAAACTTGATCATTTTGTGCTAACATAAGTAATTTTGGAGCTAACCTATAGGAAACTAAGCATATAAGCTCTAAGTTAGCATATTAGAGCCAACTTAGGTAAAATGAAGCTAACCTATAGGAAACTAAGCATATTAGAGATAACATAGGTAACTAAGTATATATATATATATATATATATATATATATATATATATATATATCATTTTGGAGATCTGACATACCTGACAAAGTTCAGTTCTCATGCATTGTTCTTCTCCTTCTCCTTCCTCAGCCTAATGCGCCAAGAGCGGCGAGGCGGTGGAGGCAGTGGAGGCAGTGGGATGTAGTCTTCTACCACAATTGGCGTGGTCATGTCGCCCAGCTGTGGGATCGCCGGCGCCACCACTGGTGTGTGGTCATTGTCAGGCACCACCACCATCGTGAGGCCACCTTCAGGCAGGACGGGCACGACCATCGCTAGATCATCCTCAGCCACCTCCATCTCTTGCCCATGGTCAGCCACCACCATCTCTTGCCCATGGTCAGCCACCACCATCTCTTGCCCTTGGTCAGGCACCACCAGCGCTAGGTCATCCTCAACCTGATGCCCATCGTCATCCTGCAGCTCCTCATCCCCACTCTGCTCCTCTTCTCCCGCACTCCAGTCCGGATCATCCTTCTTGTTGTCTATGATGCTGCCAGAATCGCTGCTGCTTTCGCTAAAGCCAGAATCGTTGTTGCTTTTGCTACAGCCATAGTCGCTGCTGCTTTCGCTGTAGCCAGTGTTGCTGCTGCTGCTCCCATTGCCTGTCCAAATGCAACAATGACCGTTAACAATCAATGTGAGACAAAGCCAAATGTAGAGGAATAAGAAGAGGTAGAACGTACTGGCATCATCATCGTCAGCGTAGCGCATGCGACACATAGTCGCGTTGAACACCTTCATGATGAGCATGGTGGCATCGCCGTCGTACCTGAAGAGAAGGAAGTACCCCAGTCGCAGGTCATAAGCACGGTAGAACTTCTCCCACCCACGATACAAGTACATGTGGCCCTCCTTGATCACCAACTCCACATCCCACTGCCTGCGTAACCCGCTGCCGGCCTGTCGCAGCTTCACATTATTTGGCGGATCTTCACCCAGCATGTTCATAAAACTGTCAGGCAGCCTCTGCAGTTTGGGACAACGAGTGATGTAGCAAACAACAAATATCATAATGAGATGGGTGAAGGGGAGATCTCTCGTTTTATATACCTGCGTCATGGATGATACTGAAGTCCCAAGTATGATACTGAAGAACTCGGAAGCATCCAACTCGTACTGCGGTGTGGCAGAGCGGCGGTGGCTGCTTCCCCCCATCTCTGATAAGCAGCAGAAGAGACCAACTAGTACCCTTACAACAGATCATAAAACATGCATGATAACAGGCTGTACTAAAAGTCCAGTTGTACTGGACTATAAATTAGGGTAACAATGACACAGAAGATGGGACCACCTAGTACACATTAGCAAAACAAAAAGGTACCACGCTTAAAAGGAAAGACCACTTGGCTCTATTGCCACCTATGGTTTAATGCAGCAAGAGTAAAGGAGCAGTTGATCCTACTTAACTAAGTACTAAGATACCCCGGCCCATGCATTAGTCTCAACTCTCAAGTACCCCATATGTCCTATTTTTAGCAAAGTCATGCTAAAATTCACGGAAAATTTCAGCATGACCTTTGCTGAAAATAGGACATATGGAGTACCCGAATTTGCCGGAACGGAAGTTAATCGACATTCCAACAAACTCAAGGGCCTCCCAGGGTACCTGCAAAATCATTATCCCCGCGTAATGAAGTCCCCAATGGGTCGACATTTCAGAAGATCACAAGTAGCATCATCACAAGTAGCATGCACCTTGCTACCCACACCACCACAAAATAATACTGGAATAAAAACATTACTATGCCAAAGCAAGTGACTTCCACAGCCACACAAATTAATTACTACTAGATGGAGTACTCCTAACTAAGCTTGTACTACAAGTGACATGACAAGCATACCAAATAGGCAACTAAACTATTTTTTTACCAAATAGGCAAATAGTATATGCACACCATGCATAGAGGGACAAATCAGGAGTTCGGGACGTGGATTCTCTGCTCCCGAGCTCAAATACACCATCTTGATCAGTAAAATAAAAAAATAGTAAATACATAAATTAAAAAGATTCTTAATTTGTTTGAGAACAAACATTGCTTAATGTTCACCCTCAAACATACTGTAAATTTCCATTAAAAAAGTCCTGATGCTTATAAGAACAATGAACTTATAGAAACTCCTTAATATGAATATTACAACGATGATAAAAGAAGTGAGACAAGAAGTGTCTGCAGCCTTGAGTAGATTCTCGGGACCTGAAGGTTGTTCACCCTACTCATATCAAATATTATGTTGTATTAGCAGCAAGTAGACAAGCCTCCATACATCAAGCCCTAAATGATGAATGAACTGGCCAGAAATAATCAACAGAAAATAGCAACATACATTTCTATCGATCTTAAGGCCACAGGTGACGAACACCTAGGTTTACTGATTAAAAAGAAACATTGTGATCATGTTATTCCATCTGATCCAAAGCAAAAGATGAAGCAGCTTGTGTTTCATAAGAGAAGTCCCAAACTTGTACTATGTTTCTTATTCAGCAACATTTAGTTTGACAGCAAAGCTCACAAGAGAGAGAAGTTCCAAACTTGTATGTTTCTTATCCAGCAACATTCAGATTATCAAAAGCATTCAAAGCAAAGCCTATCTATTTGAAGCAAATGTGACAAAATGCAGAAAGCCTATCTATATCTACTTCATCGGCACAAAATGCAGAAAGCGACACTTGTATCTGGGCCATGTGACACAACATAACCGATGCCAGCAATGTGAAGCCACATGAATGCTGGCGGACAATTGCTATGCATTGTGTGGGAAATAATCTTAAGCATTTTCAGCTACTCCTACGCAACAAATCACTGTATTCAGTGATCTTGCTAAAGAAGCTCCCAAGCTCAAGCTCAAGATAGACTAAATTTTACAGCTACTGTACTCAAAAGTAGCATTTTGGATTATCACAGCAAAAGAAGCATATTCATTTTAAACTTGTGTTTAACAATGAAAAACTACTCCTAAGTGGGTCTTTGATCAAGAATCCTGACATGATGGGTTTATTTGGATGTATTTGAATTTATTCTCATTGAATTTATTCTCATTGAATTTAATCTCCACAGTAGTTGTTCTCATTGAACATGTCTGAACTTCAGCAACCACATCACTCACTCACTCACCTGATCTTGGACTCACCCTTATTCTTCTTACAAGTTGATGTCAGACTTGATACATAAATAAAATTTGACATCAATGAAATCTAGACAGTGAATACAGTTTGGACAGTACTCCACTGTCAAATTTCAGTGAGCGAAACTCAGTTGACAGTTTGGAGAGAGATGGAGTAAAATGCAGCTTGACAGTTTGGGAACAAGGAGTATTTAGCCTTCCTTCAACAAAAACAGAGAACACAGAACACATTGAAACTACCAAACTGAAGGGAAATCATGCTACCAAACTGAAGGCAGTTGTTTGCTTTTATCAGATGGATACGAGCAAGTGCTGCTGGACATATCTGGAATGTGGGTGTGGCAAAAACTAACCACTGAACATACTAACATAACACAGTATGCATGGTTCCAAAAACAAAAGAAGATTTGACAGTAAGAATAAGAATTTGTTAACTGACATTTAGAGAGCAAAATGTAAAGATTTGTGAACATTTGTTAATTTTGAAAATTTAGAGAGAAGAAAAAGGGGGATACCTCGAGCTTGGATAGCCTGGGCTCCGGCTTGGGCTTGGGCGGTGGGGGCGGCGCGTAGTCTGGCGGGGGCGGCGCGTAGTCCGGCGGCGGCGGGGACGGGGAAGTCTGGGACTTGGTTGGTCGGTGGTGCGCCTCGTAGGGCGTGGGGGCAGGCCTGAGCTTGGGCGCGGGCAGCGAGTCCGGCGTGAGGGCGGCGGGGGGCGCCGACACGGCCTTCTCGGGCGCCGGCGTCGAGGAGGCGGGGGGCGGCGATCCAGAGGAAGGGGCCGCCTTCTTGACCTTCTGAGCAGAAGAAGGCACAGGCGGTGAGAGGAGGAGGAGGAGAAGCTAGGGGGAAGAGAGGGAGGGTACGTACGTGCTGGGGAGGCGGCGCGGGGGAGCTGCAGTGGTGGGGGGCACGGGGGCGGGGGCGGCGGGGGTGGAGTCCGGCGGGGGTCGGAGCAGCGGCGGCGGGGGTCGATCGGGGTAGCGGGTGGATCTGGCGAGGGAGAGGTTGGAATTAGATAGCGGGGAGATTACTAATGGCGCACCCCGCGGTGGTGCGCCATTAGTATGTTTTTTTATTACAGTTCGAGCCCTCAGGTTATATTCCACCTAACCCAATCTACATCAGAACCCGCCCACTAGCCTGACTGGTCAACACGCAGCACACACACTAGGAGGTCCTGGATTCGATTCCCAGGCTCCCCAATTTTTATTTTTATGCATTTAAAATGTTGTTTGATATTTATTTGTGTTTAAATATCTTCAAACTTGTTTAAATCATAACAGTAATATTTTTTTATAAAAACAGTAATAATTTTTTTAAAATATGTTCAAATTTGTTATTTGAAAATATTTATGAATATGAAAAAGGTGGAGTGGAGGGTGCGGTGGGTCATCGGCGACGGTGGAGTGGGGGAGGGTGCGGGCCGGTGGTCGGCGGCGGCGGCCGGTGGAGCGGGGGAGGGTGCGGTGGGTTGTCGCGACGGTGGAGTGGGGGACCGGATCTGGCGAGGTGGGATAGCGATCGAGATGGAGAGGGATCGAGATCGAGTGTCCATGAAATTTAAAAACATTCATGAGTTCAAAAAGTGCCTATGAAATATAATCGAGAAATGAAGACTGCGATTTAAATACAATCGTTCTTAGCTAGCTATCTGTTCACAATCTTCTTGCCCTTCTTTTTTGCAAATGGAGTTCTTCTTTTGAACGGACATCCTTTAGGTAGGGTGGTCCTTCTTTTTCTTATGGTGTATGCTGATACTTCATTGTCGTCGTCATGTTCGATCTTCGGGTCGCCGTACTTGTCGAAGTCTTGCTCATTGGCTACTCCATCCATTCCGATGATCTTCCTTTTGCCTATCCTCACGACAACACGACTGGGCTTTGACGGGTCGGTAATGAAGAACCATTGGTCTACTTGGGAAGCTAGTACCCATGGCTCATTTTTTGCGGTGACGTTTGCGCCCGCGGTCTTGGATTTGGCTTCGGGTATAACCATGGTGGTGAAATACCGGTCTTCTTTTAGGACGCTCTTGGCCCATCTCACACGGAACATTGGGACCTTCTCTCCAGCATAGCTCAGCTCCCAGATCTCCTTGATCCTTCTATAGTATCTGTCCTTGTCGTTACCGGTGTAGGATTCCATCGTTACCCCGGAGTTCTGATAACCATCGCTCTTCATGTCCTTGTCCTCGGTGTAGAATGTGTAGCCGTTGATATTGTACACCTCATAGGTCAACAGGTTGTGCTCGGCGGCCTGTGACAAGGCGAATATGAGTTGTTCTTCCGCGGAAGAATCCTCATGTAAAGGGTACGACAAAAGCTTCTGCTTGAACCAACGCGTGAAACATGAGTTGTGCTCTTTGATTATATCTCCGTCCGTCCTCTGTTGGCCTCGGTCATTGTATGTCTTCTCAATAAAGGTTTTGTGCTCTACCACCCAAGGATCGACCACGTCTATGTGTTGTAGCGCTACTAGGTTTGCTCTTTGAAAGTCGGCGAGTCAACCCTCGAAGTCGACATGCATTTCGCGGCGACCCTCACGGTGACCACATCTAGCGAGCCTGCCGAGGTGCCTGTTGAAGGGCAGACCAACGGGGTCCTCGATGCCTAGATAATTCATGCAGTAGGAGATGCACTCTTCGGTCAGAAAGCCCCTGGCTATGCTTCCCTCTGGACGTGACATGTTGCGAACGTATCCTTTGATGACACCATTCATCCTTTCGAACGGCATCATGCTGTGGAGGAATGTCGGCCCGAGTTGGATGATATCCTCCATGATATGGACCAGCAGATGCACCATAACGTCGAAGAATGCGGGCGGGAAGTACATCTCAAGCTCGCATAGTATCACCACGATCTCTTCCTATAGCCTTCTGAGTTGCCTCACGCCAACCGACTTTCGAGAGATGACGTCGAAAAAGTTTCATAGGCCAAATAGCATTTCACGGACGTGCGCATCCATGATCCCATGGATTGCAACTGGAAGTATCTGCGTCATCAGCACGTGACAGTCGTGAGACTTCATCCCGCTGAACTTCTGCATCGCTGGGTCTAGGTATCTGCTTATCTTCCCCGCGTAACCGTAAGGAAGTTTTACTCCTACGAGGCAGGTGAAAAACTGCTCGATCTCCTCCTGACTTAGAGTGAAGCACGTGGGAGGGTAGTCATTTCTGGTCTTCTTGGCCTTTTTGCCTTTGCGACGAATTTCCGTGTCCTGCTTCGCCTCATCATCAACATCATCATCATCATGATCATTAGCGTGAAGCTCCTCCCTGATGCCCATTGATTTCAAGTCTGCCCTTGCTTTCGGCCCATCTTTGGTCCTCTCTGGCATGTTGAGCAGGGTACCAAGCAGACTCTCGCACATGTTCTTTGTGATATGCATGACATCAAGGCTGTGAGGCACACGGTGGATCTTCCAGTACGGCAAGTCCCAGAAAACAGACCTCGTTTTCCATACCTTCAGCAGCGGCTCTGGCGCCATTCGCTTCTTTCCCGGCTCTGGCGCCTTTTGCTTCTTTCCCGGTAGTGGGAAATCTTTCCAACTTTTCAACAGTTGGTCTATTTCCTCGCCGCTCCTCGTACGCGGGCGTCTTTGGGGTTCGGTTTCACCATCGAACAGATCCTTGCATTTCCTCCACGGGTCATCGTCGCGAAGCCACCTTCGATGTCCCATGAACATGGTTTTCGAAGACCCGGGATCTCTATCTAGCTGGCGATACTTTGTGTCATCCATGCACCTAACGCATCCAGAAAATCCGTGGACCACATGCCCCGCGAGATATCCGTAACCGAGATAGTCGTGCACCGTCGTGAGCAGTGCGGCTCAAATAGGGAAATATTCTTTCTCTGCGGCGTCCCACGTATTGGCTGGCATTTTCATAGCGTGTCTAGCTCCTCTTTCAACAGCCCCAGATACAGATTGATGTTGTTCCCTAGTTGTTTCGGCCCTTCGATTAGCATACTCATGTGAATGCACTTCCTCTTCATGCACAACCAGGGGGGAAGGTTGTACATCCACACAAACACAGGCCAGGTGCTATGTGTGCTTCTCTGGCTGCCAAACGGATTGACTCCATCGGTGCTCGCGCCCAGCACGATGTTCCTTGGATCCTTCCCAAATTCTGGATGTTCGAAGTTCAACGCTTGCCACTAGCTCGCATCCTTTGGGTGACTCAGCATCTTGTCTTTTTTATTTATCTCCGGATCATTTCCGTCATCTTCTTGCTTCTTCTCCTCCCTATCCCCGTGCCAACGCATGAGCTTTGCTACCTTAGGGTCCGTGAAATACCGCTGCAGACGAGGAGTGATCGGAAAGTACCACACCACTTTTCGAGGAGCTTTCTTCCTCTTCTTGTATCGAGTGACGCCACACACCGGACATATGGTAGACTCCGCATGCTCGTCCCGGTAAATGATGCAATTGTTCATGCACACATGGTATTTCACGTGCAGTAAATCTAGAGGACACACGATTTTCTTCGCTTCCTCAAAACTGGTCGGGCACTTGTTCCCCTTGGGAAGACGTTCGTGCCAGAATGACATGTTCTCGTCGAAGCATGCGTCGGTCATTTTGTGTTTTACCTTCATCTCCAGAGCCATGAGCGTTACTTTCAGGTGGTTATCCTCGGGCCTGCATCCTTCATACAATGGAGTAACCGCGTCTATCTCCAGTTGATCCAGCTTGGCTTTCTCTCGGGCGGCAGCTCTTGCATTATCCATCTGCTTGAGAAGCAGCTCTTGAACATGAGGGTCCTGCACCCAGCCCATCGATGGTCCATCGTCGTCTGCTCCACCGGCATCTTCATATTCATGATCATGCCCTTCGTCTGCTCCGGCATCTTCCTCATCATCATGTCCTGCATCTTCTACATGATGACTGTGTACAGCATCACCATCGTGATCATGTCCTGGAGATTCTTTGTCTTCTCGCCCGCCCGAGTCTTGCTCATTTCTTGCCGCCCGGCCCCCATGGACGACTTCATAGTCATCTTCATCACCTTGCCACCGATAGCCATCCATGAAACCACGCAAGAGCAGGTGGTCCCGCAGCTACCTGGAATCCGAGTCCGCAATAAGGCTCTTCAGCTTGCATCTTCAACACGGACATCTTATCTCCGTCTCGTTCTTTTGAAGCATCTCGGCCTTCGCGGAGCTCAAAAACCTATTCATGATGCCTTCGGTCATCGTGCGGACCATGGTCGCCTGCGGGGTAGAGCAAAACGATATTTTAGAACCAAGAAAAAATTTGGCATGACTTTCCCTAAAAATAGGACCAGAAAGAATGCATAGTGCCAAAATTCTCGCCGGAACGGAAATGAATCAACATTCTGGCAAAATATTGGCAACTATCGCATTTCAAATACCGATACCTGCAAACACAAACATATATGCAACACCACAAACATATGCAACACCATGAACATACATAGATCTAGCTAGGCCACAAAAAGTGCATGTGCGCGTTGTTGGAGAGGGAGAACAACATAAAGATAGCTTCCCCCCTTACTTACCTATCAAAAAAAGGTAATTTAACCACTTAATTTGGATGAATTTATGGTGCAAATGAGGTGAGGAGGAGGAGGCAGCCGAGACAAGCTTGGAGGAGGAGGTGGAGAGAATGAAGTGGGGAAAGTGAGTGGGTAGGTGGGATGTCCAAAATATCTTGTTGGTCCCAGCTTACTAATGGCGCACCAGATGCAAATGCTCCATTAGTAACCCTGGTTACTAATGGCGCACCTGCTTCTGGTGCGCCATTAGAAGTTTTGCAAAAAAAATAAAAATAAAAAGTATATATTCTAATGGCGCACCGTGGCTCAGTGCGCCATTACTAGTTTACACTAGTAATGGCGCACTGTGCCACGGTGCGCCATTAGAATGTTTGGAAAAATTAAAAAAAATTGTTACTAGTGGCGCACCACCTGACAGGTGCGCCATTAGTATATACTAATGGCGCACCACCTGACAGGTGCGCCATTAGTGTCCATCCCATCTATAGCCCTTTTCCTAGTAGTGGGTGTAATGTGTTTTTACATGCTCGTTGCTAGCGATTTAATATATGACAAATAGTTGACCCACTCAAAAAACGGGAATCAAACCCAAAATGAAATATCTCGATTCAATGAAATAGCTCGTTCACTAGGTAAAAATAGTGAACTAAATCCAAAATTGAACACCTCAATCGAGTAGCATGTTGTACAGTATTATAGTACTCCATGAACATGTTGAAAGTAAAATTAATGAACTTGTTTGATATATGCATATATCTGTTCATGTGTGGATCGTAGACAACATGTTCTCCAATTTAAATATTTGAATGCAAGTTTATATCGAAACATGGTTTATATCAATCTTTGATGCATAAAACGTGACCTCCCCCTCTCCCGGACTCCTGCTCTCTCTCTCTCTCTCTCTCCATCTCTTGCCGACAATCTCCAATTCTGTCACATGCATCCGACACACAAACCTTGTTGGTCTCTCTCCCTTTCTCTCCATCTCTCTCTCTCTCTCTCTCTCTCTCTCTCTCTGTGTGTGTGTGTGTGGGGGGGGGTCTTTCTAGTTCGCATGCATATATACTCCATCTATAGGTCTCTCTCGCACACTATGTATGATACTCTAGTCCAAGCTAGATATCTTGGGTGCACTCATCGTAGCACACAAATTCCTTGGCTCGTTGCCCGTAACTGTCTCACGCACCACTCTATCATCTCGGAGCTCTTCCCCCCCTCTCTCAAACTCTCCATCTACCTGGGTCACACATACACATGCATATCTCACTCGCACTCGATAGGCCCATCTAAAACTCTATCTCTCTCCCTCGTTCTCTCTCCATCTCACACGCACACACACACAATCTCATGCCTAGCTAGCCAAGTATGATGGTCTCTCACTCAATTGTAGGCACACGCAATCCCCCCTATATGTATATTTCTAGCTAATCTTAGTCTCCATCACAAACATGTGCATGGTCTATCTCGATTTCTCTCAGGGCATCTTTCTATTGCGCACGCACCCCCCTCGATCTCCCACTCATATAGTCCCCTCACGATCTCGAGGGGATCTCTCTATCACAAACACACCTTGTCTCCCTCCCCATGCGTCCATGTTCTCCATGTGTCCCTCTTGACCTTTGTTCCGTGTTGGCCAGACCTCTATTGGACATGTGCTATAGGGGTGTCTCTCTCCATTGCAAACAATCACACACTAGCTATTTTCGTGTATCTCCTCGCCTCGCTTTTCTATCTCGGAGATGCATGTGTGATATGTTCGCATAAGAAACAAAAAAACACACACACTCTCTCTCTAATTTATCATTTATTGCCACTTTCTCTTTCACACACATACTCTTTTTGCACACTTACTCATTCTCCTTCACACGCACTTGAACTCTCTCAACTTAGGCACTCTCCTCGGTCCATAGCATATAGATTTATTGAAAAGTCAAATATCACAAAGTTTGACCATGTACGTGGAGAAAAACAATTGCATCTAGAACGGCAAACATATACCATTAGATTCACAATGAGATGTAGTTTTGTATGATGTATCTTTGGTATTGTAGATATAAATAACATTTGTGTAAACCTGTTCAAAGTTCCCAAAGTTTGACTTCTAAAAAATTTACATGCATTTCATTATCGAGCGGATGGAATATCTCTTTCCCCTTCTCAACTATCTGACACACCACTCAGCCTTATCGGGGCTCCTCAATCTCTCTCAAATTTTATATCTCCCTGGTTCACACATACACATGTCTCGCTCGCGCTATACATATAGACCCATCCAACACTCTTCGCCCTTGTTCTTTCTCTATGTGACACACACCCCACTAAGTACCATAATCCCTCACTCCATCATAGGCGCAAGCACTCCCCCCTAAGTATGATTATCTCTCACTAGCCATCAGGAACGCACGTATTGTCTCCTTCCATCCATACGTCTATCTCGATATCTCTCGGGGTATCTTCTATCGCGCACACACCTTGTCACTCGATCTCCCACTCATGTAAGCCCATCACAATCTCCAGGGGATCTCTCTATGACAAACATACACTCTCTCCTCCCCATGTCTGCATTTTCTCCGTACGTCTCTCTCGACCTCTCTCCCTTGTTTGTCAGACCCCTCTCGGCCACATGCTAGGGGTCTTGCTCTCTCGGTTGCAAACAACCACACACTATCTCCTCACCTTGCTTCCGTTGTCGAAGATGCATGTGTGATATGTTTGCATAAGACACACACGCTTTTTCTCTACTTTTATCGTGTGTTGTCCATGTCTCTTTCACACATGCACACACACTTTTTTCACTCACTCTTTCTATTTCACTATGTCTCTCTCTCTCTTTCTCTCTCTCTCTCTCTCTCTCTCTCTCTCTCTCTCTAGTTAGGGACTCTCTCACGTCCATAAGCATATGGATGTTTTGAAAAGTCAAACCTCAGAAAAGTTTGACCAGGTATATGTGGAGAAAAACATTTACATCTGGAACGATCATTAGATTCATCACAACATGTACTTACTTCATACTATCATTTATCTTTGGTATTGTAGATATAACTTATAAGTAATTTCTTAATAAACTTGCTCAAAGTTTCAAAAGTTTGACTTCAAAAAAAAATGTTGGAACTACATTATCGAACGGAGGGAGTAACTCATTCTCTCTTTCTCTGCTATCTCTCACGGGCCTCCCCTCTCACTCGAACTCTCTATACCGACGGATTATACGCTCACTGTGTCAGTGTATAGCTCCGTCTATTGTTTAGTTGACCGGTCAACCATTCCACATGCTGCCTTGTCAGTTCATGTTCTGTATCATCGTGTGCTGGCCCATGTGGCAGTGGGTGAAAATAAGTAAACTAAAGGCCCATCTGACACGCGGTGAAGTAAACAAAGTTGAAACCACTCGGGGTAGCAACCGGCACGCTAGTAAATTGAGGGTGCATTGAGGACACACTTCTTCCGCGTGAAGGACACACTCGCGCACAATTCACCATTGCGCGGCGGCATGCACAGAAGGACGCACTCGCGCACACCCAGCACACAACACACACTAGCACACGTGTACACCGGCATCGCCGCCAGTTGAGATGTACGGCAAGGCAACCAACAAGCGGAGGCGGCTCGAGCCAAAACCGCATCCGGCGAGCCTGGACTTCATCAGCGGCCTCCCTGACGACATGCTGCTCATCATCATCGGCCTCCTCCCCACCAAATCTGTCATGCGGACTGCCCTGCTCTCCCGGTGGTGGCGCCCCCTCTATCGTCGCGTCCCCCTCAACCTCACCGTCGATAGCTGCCTCTGCGACGGGGATTGCAAACTCATGGCCGAAGTCTCCAAGATCCTTTCATCGCACCCTGGGCCAGCCAGACGCCTTAACATCCGCATGTTCAGTACAAACTACAAGGTCCAACCCAAGTTCGACGAGTGGTTCTTATCCCCCGCCCTAGATCAGCTCAAGGAGCTCAGCTTTGAAGCTGGACGTTGTCGCTCTCTAGCACCGTCCGCGCTCCACCTCACACCAACGTTGCGTCGCGCCAGCTTCAGCTCCTGCTATCTTCCCCAGATTAATGCCGCACCCGCCCTTCTTCTTCCTCAACTCAAGCAGCTCGACCTCTTCGACATTGTCATCTCGAAGAAGGCTATGGAGCACCTGCTCCGCAGCTGTACTGCGCTCGAGTACCTTCATCTTGAGCAGATCCATGGGTTCATTAGCCTCCACATCGCCTCGACGAATCTCCGATGGATTTATGTGTCTTGTTGGCCCCGCAACAAGACATCAATTGGGAAGAGATCACTCCAGCTATTCCACGTTATGGTAATTGAGAATGCGCCTTTCCTTGAGAGATTGCTTGTATCGGACCTAGAAGGTCCGACAAAAATCAGGGTCATTGACGCGCCGAAATTGACAGCGTTGGTGTACTCATCTGCCAAATTCTCCGAACTCTATATTGGATCCATAATCGTTTAGGTACAGCACTCATCTTCTTCTCCGTCTTCTTGAAATTCACATTTTTAAATTTATTCTTGATGTATTTACGACTGTATTCCACAAAATGATTCCCACAAGCTTGACCCAATCTATGCGCACAGTGAAGATCTTGGCAATAAAATCTATCGGCCCCAATCTGGATCAAGTTGTTGGATTCCTTACATGCTTTCCGTGCATGGAGAAGCTACTCATCGAGGTGAAACTTCTTTCCTATTAGTAAACGGTAATCACAAGTAGCTCAATTTTTTCGTAATTTTCCCAAATTACAATGACAAGTGTAGTGTTCAAAACTGCATCTACGCACTGCACCGAAAGAAATGTTTTTAGTATTTTTTTTCTCACGTGATCACCTGCATCGTTTTTTTGTTGTACTACTATAGTAGCCTAGGCTAGTCATAGTGGAAAGTAACTTAGACTACTCCAGTAACTCTATGGTTACCCTAAGAGCAAGTACTACCTCCGTCCTGGTTTACTCTTCCTATTTTGTAGTATCAAAATTTGACCATAGATTTAACTGACAAAATGTTAATGCATGCCACTGAGAACTATATTGTTGGATTCGTATTTGAACACAATTTCAAATGGTGTAATTTTTAGTGACATGCATTGGCATTTTCTTAGGTAAATCTATGGTCAAAATTTTATACTAAATAGGAGGTAGTACAAAAGTGGGCTATAACGGCCCTCCACTATGTAGGCCAAAACACGTGCCAAATTCACTTGTGATGCATTTGGCATCGATGCCCCTCCATTTCTCACCTGGTGCCCCAATCTGGATCACCTACTTTGCTCTGGTGCCAAATTAACTCACGCAATGAAAAAACACTTGCGTGGGAGAGAGAGGACTGAGGCAATAAAAAAACACTTGTTTGGGAGAGTGAGAGGCTGGCGTAGTTGGTTTGATTGATTTGTTTATACATATGGGTCTGTGTGTACAACGGTGGCAACTCTCTCACATCGCGAGAGCAGTGCCAAAATCTTTTGATTTGACATCGATGCGTATTATGTGGCATACTTTTGCGAAATATGGCATCGGCCACATAGTGGAAGGCAACAAATACCCAAGCTCTTCACGTGCTCCTAGGTAAATGAGAGGAAACAGAAAGAGAGGGAGAGAGAGAGTTTAAAAATATCACTAGCCAGTCAACCCTATCGTATGAGCGAATGATACTGGTACCTCTTGATGACACGGCAATCTTATGCAGCCAGCTGCTCTAATATGTTCTCTTCTTTTGCAGATAAAAAAAGACCCGAAAGTGAAAAATGTGTCCCACTATAACAATCTCATCGAATGCCTTGATCTCCATCTTACAGAAATTGATTATCGACTATCGAGGCAGCACATCTAAGACTAAATTAGTCAGGTTCTTTATTCTGGAGGCAAGTCTGCTCAAGGTAATGAGGTTTGGCGTTCTTTGGCGCAACAATGAATGGTGTGCTGATCACCGCAAGCGTCTAAGCCAAAATGACAAAGTCTCCACAGAAGCTGAATTTGTTTTTGAAACATCAAGTGGCCAGAGACTCGAAAACTTATTTGCCCATTAGTGACTTGTCAGGGCGGTGGATTTTAGTTTGTACGGTAATGCTGCATCCACCTAAACTAACGAAAGTTCTTACGTAAACTTCCTAGTAATTCCCTCCTCGTAGGTGCAGCATTACTCCTAACATTTGTAATATCAGTTTGAAACTTGTAATATTCCCGTGTCCTATTCCTGCATTTTCAAAATCCTGCGAATCAAACAGGTCCTGAGATGGTGATGATGTTGTGCCTCCCATCTTTCACCAATAGCCGTCGGATCTAGATCTGACGCATACAAACCAAACTTCTCCATTTTGCAAAAAGATGCCCGCACTTGTTCCCTATTTACAAACAACTCCTTGTCTCTCACAATCAGCCTTATCTCCTCCCCACCACATCTAGAAGGCCATGGAAAAATCGGGCGTGATGGCCGCTGCCGATGCCGTCCACCCCCAATCTTGGTGTTCCGTGCAATGCACGGGCATCTACGCATGGGAAATTATGTCAAACATGGCTAGTTGTAAGCAGGCTAGCTCTACAGCCATGATGATAGTGACTGTAGACGGTGAGGCTGACTATGGTATGCCGAACATGGCGCCTATACTCAGGTGTCATCTCCGGCACAAGGTCTTGTCACTTCACTGTGAGGAGGAGCACGTAATAATTTGACCAATGGGTAGTACAGTGCTACTACATTGGTAGTACTACTACTAGTACTACTAGCGCCACCGTCTGGATTTAGGAGTACTACCACGTCCATCTGGATTTTAGTATTTGACTAGCAATATCTAGTAATGCATGTCACAAAAAATGTATTACTCCCTCTGTAAATAAATACATGGTGTATTGTTTTATTCCTATCGGCGAGAGAAGTTAATGTTTTTTTGCTAATTAATAGGATTACATGCAATGAACTAAACACTGCATGTCATGTTTGGTAGTCTCAAGTCATTGAAAGCATGCACGGCCCACATCTCTCATTGGTTGATATGTCACGAAATAAGAAATGAGGAGAGAGTTAATGTACCATGCCTAAGTGTTTTGGGATTATTTGGTTTTCGTAAGGTGACTTACACAACATTTTTGTTTACATGCATTAACATTTTATTAGTTAATCAAAGGTCAAAACTTGGCACAAAATGCAAAGGGGACCAATAAACCAGTAAACATCAAACTTCTCTCGTTTGGCCCCAACTAAAGGTCCGGTGAGATGACTATACTGCACCGGCACAGAGGGGGCGCAGCTTCATTGACTTACTGCAACTTCCTTTGGGTGAATGACACATGGGCCCAACGTGTGGTTGGCCCACCTGTCATACAGCCAAAGGCAGGGTGGAGTAGAGGGCCAAGGAGTAGATGGCCAACACGCACGTGAATTCAATGCAGTCTGCACTTCTCATATAAAGGATCCCCGCCAGTCCAATCTAGTATGAAATCCTACGCACCTATGCACGCTAACTGAGGGCAAGAGTGATCACTCGAATCACAAGATCAGTTGACTAGAAGTCCCTTGGATCCAAGCACCCTATAAGCTAGACCCATGGACGCGATGAGCGCGGGCATCAGCCGGCTGTGCCTGATGGTCCACGACACCGGCCTGCGGACCGGCACCGAGGAACGTCTCTAGGTAGTGCTTGAGGCCGCCAGGGCGAGGGGCCGCTTGGACGACAGCTTTGTCTCCTTGTTCGACGAGGTCCTCGTTGGTTTCCTCGACAAGTTCACCGTCGTCAAGAAGCTCGCGGATGACCTTGATGTACGCCTCCAGCCGACGCGCCCAGGCTCTGCTATGCCCGCCATCCTCAACAGCCACTATGGTGACAACCTCTTCGACACACTGGTGGCCATGTGACTGCCAGCCGTAGCGCTGGAGAATGTCCACCTCGAGGTCGCGCTCGCTGCGCAGCGCCTGGCGCAGCAAGACACCATCGACATAATCACCCACGTCTATGCGCAAATCGTCCACAAGGACTACTACATGTAAGAGGAGGACAATAGGACCCTGGCCTTCTTGGACCACAGGGCAACCTTGGACGACATTGTTCAGAAGCACATTGAGCTTGCCGCCAAGGCCGCTGCTCCTCACACGTCGGTTGGTGACCCGGTGCACTAGGGCGTGAGGATGTCGTTGATGGATCCGTATGTATTTTTATCTTTTCGTCAAATCCATGTAGTAGTATATGGCCCTGTTCAAGAATTCATCCAATTAACCAGTTAACTTGCCGATTAATCCCTACTCGTAGAGTCACCAAGTAGCCTATAAACCGATAAATCGTCCGATTAATTGATTAAATGGCCGATTAACTTGCCGATTAGCCGATTAATCCCCTGCTCACCAGCCAACCGAGCAGCTACCAGTTAATGATTTCCTCAACAATGGTATATGGTACTACTAGTAATTATCTTACCTTTCGCGTCAACTTCATAATTTTCGTACGTACTCCATGCATGAACCGCGCCAGAACCAAACTTCTCATTACTCTAGGGGAAGATCGTTATTTCTATCTATCGGTCCGCCATGGAGCATAACCAAATTTTACAAGTTACAAGTTCAAAAGGAAAAGCCTGTTGTGTTCGCGTCGCACCCCCACACGGTTGGTCCGGCACGCCGCTCAAGGGGGAATGCGTGCGGTGTTGCATTTTCACTTACAAGTGGGACCGTAGTTGAGCAAACCGACTATCGACAAACCCCCACCCCACCCACTGCGCAATGGCTGAGAAAACAGGAGGGAGAAGAGATGGATGTAGCATGGACTCCAAGAAAATTGGTGTCGGATGGGACTCGTGTGGGTGGCGTGTGCCGTACTGCTAGACGTGAATGCTAGTTATGGCCCATGCCACCCCACTATATCGAGGCTATATCGAGGTTCTGGTTACGTAGAACAAATTTCCTGGAGTCCGTGCTCAGCCCTCCTCTATCTCTCTTCTCAGTCAGCCAGCAGACGCGCGGAGCCCATCGTCTGTTTCTCATATGCGGTCCCACATGTCAGTGAAAACGCAAGAGGACCCACTGAACCTGCACATCTTTCACCTCGACGTGCTGGTGATGAAAAACAAATCCAATAAAGATCTTTGGTGGCCGCTTTTGGAGTTACTCGAGAGTAGTAAGATTCTATTTACAGTTTAACCCAAGATGCACATCACGTGGCTTCAACTACCACTTTATTTTCTTGCATGACACGACCCACGTGTCGGCGAAAGGAGGAAGAACCCGACCAAATCTTGGGTTGTGCTCTCGGATTAGATTAGTTGTGCTAACTTAAAATTTTATTGTGTAGAATGGATGCAAGTTTTGGTATTGGGAAGAAGAGCATGGCCACCGCATCCGAGAAATGGCCCGGACACGACCCCATTGCCCTACCCAAACGGACAGAATCCAGGCAAAACGGAGGTCTGTTTGGGGTCGTGCATTGGAGTTGGCCTTACAAGTGGGACCACAGTTGAGGAAACCGACTATCACAAACCCCCACCTCATCCGCCGCGCGATGGCTGAGTTAGAGAAACGACGAGGTTGAAGAGATTGTTGTAGCACGGGCTCCAAGAAATATGGTGTCATATGAAAGTCATGCTGGTGGCGTGTGTCGTACTCCTGGAC
Source organism: Triticum aestivum (assembly GCF_018294505.1). Lineage (NCBI taxonomy): Eukaryota > Viridiplantae > Streptophyta > Magnoliopsida > Poales > Poaceae > Triticum > Triticum aestivum. The sequence goes on from NC_057798.1 coordinate 81,322,353, forward strand.
GTGAATGCTTGTTCTGGCCCATGCCACCCTACTACTCCTACTACTTATAGTAGTAGTAGTAGTAGTAGTAGTATCGAGGATTCGAGGTGCTGGTTACGTACAGCGAACACATTAACATATGGCCCACCTCACACTATGGCCAAATTTCCTGGAGTATGTGCTAGGTTAAAAAGTGTGAGTATTTGTGAAGGTGGGTGGCTGGTCTCAAGTTTAAAATGTGTTGTATTACTTATACGTAAACGTAGAGATAGTGCAACAGTTCTGAAAGTTTGAACCCAAACATCAGAATGCAATTTCTACTGGACTCATCCGAGGACCTAGGATGATGGGATTCGCAGCTACAGTAAAAACACCCGCCCAACGCGCGAAGCATGTGAAGCTAGTACAAGTAGTGTACTACTATTGTTGATTGGCCTCATCCGATAACCTATTGCAATGCACGTACAATTATGTACTATATGCTCCTTCTCGGTCGTCGAGAATCTATGTTCTTCCACTCTTTCGTTTAAGACATGAGCTTTGTTCATCCTTGACATCTATATGCCTCCATTTTAAAAAGCATACTATATGCCTCGATGACACACGGGACATCTAGCATCAAGGTGGCGTATCATGCAAGAAAATGGAGATATGCAGTGCGTAAGTGAGTCGTGCACTTCGATGGCACCTAGTACTACACAATATTTTTTTCTCCTCAATGGCACGTGAATAGTGCACGTACTCAATGACAGAGCACGGGATGGTAGCCATGGACATGGTCAGCCCTTTTTGAAGAGAGTACTAATAAATAACTTTGATGTGTCCCATCAACTCGCAGAACGACGAGAAGCTTGCTTACCTTCTCCCTCGCCAACGCGTGCGTGGTGGCTCGCAACACGAGGAGAAACTTTTGCTTACAAGCGGTGGACGTGCAGCAGTTCATTTGGTGTCAGATTGCCAGAAGTACTATTGTAGTACCATGATTATTGCTTGACTTTAGGAAGAGGAGAAGAGCCAAGCGCAAGGTCACCTACTAACCTAGTACAATACTACTATAGCCAAAGCTGGCCTTCCTTTTTAGAGCATGGTTAATTAATATAGGCGGCTCTTGCAGTGGCACATCATTTAGAGCAAGTACTCTCTTTGTAGGAACAAAGGGAGTGAAACAAAAGTTGGAGTGGATGCTAGATTGCCAATTAAAACATGATTACATATCAAAAAAATCATATAGCATTCTGTCCTATGAATCAAACGACTAATGTAGGAAATTATGAGGGTGGTCTCTCCAACAGTGTTCCTCGGCTCGCACCTAGCATCACGGTGGTCGAACTTGGAGTCATTCATCTGGTACACGTGGCATCTCAGATCTGGAAACAAGGTGACACGACCTCTCACTTCGCCCGCCATTTGAAGCGGCGCGCCGGTGGAGGAGTAGCATACTCCAATATAAGGTTGGCTCTATGTGATGTGGCAACTTCATATACTAACCGGATGCTGGCTATACTACTATGGTACTCACACTCCAAGAAGTGACTCGAAAACCATTCATAAATTGAGCCTATGCCATGCATTTGCAAATGTACCATTCGTTACATACAACAAGTCATCAACACACAACGACAACGAGGATACATGTTGGATTATAGATTATTTCCAACAAAACATTCTAGTAAATACTGAAGTTTTCATCACACAACAAATAACAAGCAATGAAATGAACTTCAACTCAACCAATCCTCAAGCAATGAAATGAACCACCGCAATGTCCAAGGTATAGATACAGACATACAGTTGCTTCTCATAAATGGTAGTAACGTTGTGTCAACAGCAGCTGGATCGCCTTTAACCATCATTGGATAGTTTGGTCCAAGGAAGAGCGAGTTTTCTCCAAGACTATCAATACTGAACCAGGGAGAAGGTGTTGGCGCTAGCACACTAGTATCCACCCCGAATACCCTGCAACGGGTGTTGGAATAGGTCCGGAGAGGGCGACCATGAGAGACAACACGTGCTCCCTCAGTAGTAACAATCTCAGTGCACTGTATGCAGACAAGAAGAGGTGATCCATCGGAATTAGTTGCCAGGCGCCATTGAGTATATAAGTCCTGCTCGTCCTCATGCTCATGATCATCACCATCGTTATCTCCCCCTTGGTTATAAAATTTTTCAAGTATAGGTGGTGGAATGTTCACAGGACCTTGGAAACACAAGAAGAAGGTTAATTAGTAAAGGGAAACTTGCTAACCCGCAGACATGTGGATGAAACAATTATAATTACGGTGGAAGACAAACGTACCGAAACTACGAGGATCCCATGCAAAAACAGTGCCACGAGTGGTGGAAGCAAACACAATATCCTCGTATTCAATTGCATCATAGTACTCATCATCTGTGTACAGAAACTGATTTTTTGAGCAATATCCATGGACGAACCGTGGAATCAGTAACGACGGCAACAAGCTTGTCGAAGATAGCAACAACTTCATAGTTCTTGTAATTTCAAGAGCGGTTGGGAACTCGACAAATTGTTATCTTCCGTAGACGACAACTCCCTCGACGTAACATAAAATCTTTTTTGACACTATGCTAGTGTCAAAAAACATCTTATATTAGAGCTATATGTGCTTGCCCTACACCACTACATATATACAACCACTTGTATAGTCCTCTCAACCAACTTTGTGTGTGTGCGCGCGCGCATGGTGGCGGGTAGCAGTTAAGAGGAACCCATTCTATTTCAAGTTGGCAATCCTATAAATTTTGTATGAAAATCAAACTTTATAGGGTTTGAACAGGTTTGTAGATAAAATGTAAACATCTATAGTAACAAACGAATACAATATTTATTTGGTAATGTAGATGTTAATATTTTCTATAATCTTAGGCGAACAATACACACCTTCAGTTTAAAACGGGGGAGTATATCATAAAGTGGGACTTGATGTTTCCAATAGGAGGATGAATAGTTGCCTACTCAATCCATTCCAAAATATTTGAAGCTTTTACTTTATTCTAAATTGAACATATTTTAGTTTGATCAAGTATATAAAAAATATGTGAACATCTATAACAAAAAAAAAACTTTGTTAGATTCATCATAAATTTTTCCGTGTACAATAGATTTGATTCCGTAGATATTACTCCCCATTGAATTTAAGAGCCAAAGAAACACAAATGCGAATTCAAATTTCCAAGTACAAGTTCATTATGGCGCGGATGGGAGTTGTAATGTCCATTTATCTCTTTCGATTCCTAGGAGCATCTACAACGTTTTGTGATAGTTGTTGGTAAAACTAGAAGGGTACCTCGCATGTTGCTATCGAAAATCACTTACGAGATTGTTAGTTAATGCACTAAATATGACATGCAACATTTTCCAAGAAACAAAAAACTAGACTATATAAACATCTTGCAAAAATGTCCAGACGAATGTATTAAATAGTTGATTTTTTTATCTCCTTAACATACTTCCAAAACTTGGTGTCTTGCGTATTTCACCTTACATGTAATCTGAAATGCTATGTAAAAGGATCATATAAAATGATACGCCATGGAGGTAACAATTCCTCGTTAGGCCTACAAAATAGGAAACAAATGACACAATATTTAGGTATATGATAGACAAATATAGAAATCAAGAGTTCGAGATGATTAAGAACCGTGAGAAAAAAAATCATAATATTAGACATTCAATCATCACGATGGAGTAAGAGATATTTGTATATGAGAAGTCAAGTACTCAAAATGTGATCATCTATTCCTATGCATGCGCATCAGGAGATGTAGATAGATCCCATAGAGGAAGATAGATAGATGGAGATGTACAATTTAGTGGTAGCTAGTGAAGGTGTCAATACGATAACAAACATCCATCTTCGTAAAATTGTGAGAATGGAATGCATAAGGTAGTATGGCAACATCCAGTTATAAGATCACCTTGTACACACAAACAACCAACATTAAGAAACTAATATGCGGTGGCATTTCAACAAATCTTATCTTCGGAGCGCCAATTATCTCACCATTTGTATCGTTCCTCGGCCGAGACTCCAATCCCTGGAAGCCCTTTCAATAAATTTTTTGGAGCACCAATTAGCCCACCAAGATTAATTCATCTGTATAGTTCTCTCATGGTAGGAATGAGAGAAAGTTGAGAACGGATATAAAATGCTTGGATAGGGCAGAGAGTAGCAGAAATATAGTGGAAACGAAAGATAGGTCGAAACACTCAATTCATTTGCCGCGCCAGGAAGATACACTGTGACGGGCAATTAAATACAATAATGTGGTTGTACCACACGTGATAATAAACTAAATTGGATGGCTAGCGCAAGTTGGGATGACGTGGAATATCGTAGGAGCACACAAATGTCTATTCAATGACCCTAGTGGGGTGAAGCATGCAATTGGAAAATAGAAAATAATAATAAAATTGATCAGGTGGCATGTGTGGTGAGGTGGGATGTGACACATTGCAAGACATAGTGATCAATCTATTAAGGTAGTAGAAGATACCCCATGTGTTGCCACGTAAATGAGTTACAATATATTCAACGAGAATCAGTTGTATGACACATAAATATTTGAATCAATAATATGAACTGAAATGGAAATGCATATTGTATATCATATAGTTGGAAATTATTTGTTGAATATATGTAGCATAATATAATGAAAAATGGTTTCGTATGCATGTTGCGGGTCTTTGATGAGGCGACTGTTGTGCATATTGAGATAAGTATAAGTAGTGAGATAAACTATTAAGGAAGACCTTTTCCATGCATGTAGATGTGGGACTTTGATGAGATGGTTGATGACCCACAAGTATAGGGGATCTATCATAGTCCTTTCGATAAGTAAGAGTGTCGAACCCAACGAGGAGCAGAAGGAAATGACAAGCGGTTTTCAGCAAGGTATTCTCTGCAAGCACTGAAATTATCGGTGATAGATATTTGTATGATGAGATAGTTCGTAACGGGTAACAAGTAACAAAAGTAAACAAGGTGCAGCAAGGTGGCCCAATCCTTTTTGTAGCAAAGGATAAGCCTGGACGAACTCTTATATAAAGCAAAGTGCTCCTGAGGACACATGGGAATTATTGTCAAGCTAATTTTCATCATGCTCATATGATTCGTGTTCGTTACTTTGATAATTTGATATGTGGGTGGACCGGTGTGTGGGTGCCGCCCTTCCTTGGACAAGCCTCCCACTTATGATTAACCTCTCTCGCAAGCATTCACAACTACGAAAGAAGAATTAAGATAAATCTAACTATAGCATGAAACATATGGATCCAAATTAGCCCCTTACGAAGCAACACATAAACTAGGGTTTAAGCTTATGTCACTCTAACAACTCATCATCTACTTATTACTTCCTAATGCCTTTCCTAGGCCCAAATCATGGTGAAGTGTTATGTAGTCGATGTGCACATAACACCACTAGAGGAAAGACAACATACATCTCATCAAAATATCGAACGAATACCAAATTCACATGATTACTTATAACAGGACTTATCCCATGTCCTCAGGAACAAACATAACTACTCACCAAGCATATTCATGTTCATAATCAGGGGGGTATTAAATAGCATTAAGGATCTGAACATATGATCTTTCACCGAATAAACCAACTAGCATCAACTACAAGGAGTAATCAACACTACTAGCAACTCACAAGTACCAATCTGAGGTTTTGAGACAGAGATCGGATACAGGAGATGAACTAGGGTTTGAGAGGAGATGGTGCTGGTGAAGATGTTGATGGAGCTTGACCCCCTCTCGATGAGAGGATCGTTGGTGATGACGATGGCTTTGATTTTCCCCTCCGGGAGGGAAGTTTTCTCGGTAGAACAGCTCTGCCGGAACCCTAGATTGCTTCTGCCTAGGTTCCGCCTCGAGACGGCGGCGCTTCGTCCTGGAAGCTTCCTTCTGATTCTTTTTCTAGGTCAAAACAAATCATATAGCAGAAGATGGGCATCGAGGGCATGCCAGGTGGCACACAAGGCAGGGGGCGCCCTCCACCCTTTTGGATGGCTGGTGGCCCCCCTCTGGTGCTTTCTTCGCGCAATATTTTTTATTAATTCTAAAATGACTCTTCGTGAAGTTTCAGGACTTTTGGAGTTGTGCAGAATGGGTCTCTAATATTTGCTCATTTTCCAGCCCAGAATTCCAGTTGTCGGCATTCTCCCTCTTCATGTAAACCTTGTAAAATAAGAGAGAAAAGGCATAAGTAGTGCTATAATGTGTAATAACAGCCCATAATGCAATAAATATCGATATAAAAGCGTGATGCAAAATGGACGTATCAATGGTATATGTGTTGATATGGCATGTGTGCATGTTAATATAAATAAAAGCAGTGGGATCATCTGCTTAGACATAATAGGATTATGATTGCCACCTAGGACACATGGTAATGTGTCACACAGTAAGTGAGGAGATAACAATATTGTGTTAAATCAAGCAACAATATTTGCACAAGCTCCAATGTGACAACAAAGTGCACACTTGATATATGTTGTCACCTCGGATTTTACAAATTAACCACAATCTAGTGGAGTAGTTGTATCATGATTTTTTTGCAGATGGCATGGACAATTTTACCAACATGGCAATATAGAAGTTGTTAGGGCTTCTCCAATGTCGGCCCTCAAAACAAACATTAGATTTGTTTATGAACTGGTCCGGACTAGTCTGTGGACACTGATGCGGGAGCCGTCCATCCAACCATGTCCCTTAAAGTCTGCCTCTGTTTTTTCTAAGTCTGAAACATTCAAAATAAATACCATACGAAATCTTCGATAATATTCAAATGCGACAGTAGTTCTAATCTAAATATTACGATCAACTTAGTTTTGAGATAAAATAGTCCAAACTTGAATTCAATGGGCACATATGTTGTAGTTGTCCTCTTTAACCGCCCACACATATGCTCAATCAGATCTTCCTTTAGCTGCTCATGAGTTGCTCGATGCCAAATTTGTTGGTGCGTTTGGACAAACTCATCAAATGTGGTCGGATTCTGACGTGGGAGTGGATAGGATCACCCATGTTCTCAAACTCCAGACCTCCGGTAGCAGCATCACCCTCATCTACCATGTTGTGCATGATCACATAATAGGTGATCACCTCTCATAAGGTCTCCAGATCCAATTATTTAGCAGATCCACGAACAAAAACAAAACGGGTTTGGAGCACTCCTCAAATGTCCTCTCCACATCCGTTCTAGCTCCTTCTTGTATATGGGCAAAGTGAACTCTTTTCTAACCAACTGGCTCAAAGATGGTCTTGACCAAGGTTGTCCAAGGCGGATAGATACCAACAACTCGATAGTAGCCCATATTGTACTCATGCTCATTGACATTGTAGTTGCACGAAGGAGCTTGATGTACATTCAACCTAGCAAATGATGGAGACCGTGGAATGATGGTGGGATTCTTAACATGGCCCCGATTTCACCCTTGTAGAGCCTTTTGGGCAGTTCTTTCATCTCCAGTGCATACAATCAAGAGATCCGAGCATACCTGACCACCCTATGGCTTCTAAGAGTGTCATGAGCCTTTCAGTGCCTGCAACAGTTGGTTCTCACAAGTACTAAGGTCCAACCTCGACCACCGCAGTAGCAAATCTGGCCATGGCGTCTCCGCATGTATTCACTAACAACTGGAGCTACTTGTCCCATGAGTCCGCGGGCATGCCATATGCAAGCATCCGCAATGTAGATGTGCACTTCTGTTAACCAGCGAATCCTATTCTTCCCATGACATCCTTTTTCAAGATGAAATACTCATTGCAGCTACGAACGCCATTGTAGGGGCGATCGAACACATATTTGTGCATTCGAAAGCACCGTTGAAAGAAGTTGTCTGCGAATAGGGCATCGGGGGCAATGCGTCAAATGCCCTCGTGCTGTGTTCGAAAGCGCCAAATGCCCCTGTGCCCTGTTCCGGTTCAGCAGTCGATGACCCTTGATTGATCCCTTGAAACTGAGAACATATTATTTCGCATGCTCCACGTTTGCAATGACTGATTACAGCATCACTGTTTCATCCGCATAATCCTCACTTTGGAGGAGTCAGACAACTTAATGTAGTGCTCATAGATGCACTCCATGTCCGAATCCACTGCTTCAAAGAAGGAAGAAAAAATCTAAAATTTTTAGCACGGGCATTTCATCGAAGACTTGTCGCAGGCGTGGTCTCCCTCTCACGGATGGCATGTGTAGGGACAGATGGACGAGAGGTGTCAAACATCGGCGTATGCAAGTGGTGTGGCGACCGGTTGGAGCGGAGGCATTGTGTAGGTCCGGTCGAGTGGTACAACGACGACGTGACGTTGGAGCGGAAGGAAGTTGACACGGAGAAAGGGGAAAAGATGGAGACGCGGGGTCACGGTGTGGTTTTTGGATGTACCGGGGGTGTCGGAGTCCTACGTGGCGGGGTCCAGACTCCCGCAAAGCCCCTGGCTTGCTTCTGTTTTGCCGGATTTCTGACAGCTGGACTGGTCCGAGAACCGATGCGGGACATCGTTGGATGTCAAAATGTGTTCGGACCGATCGGTCCGGACGGTTGCAGGTTATTTGAGGGTCCGCTTGGGAGATGCCCTTATGTACCATTCTGCTCTCGGGTGCATATGCGCTTTGGATGAACAGTAAAATGGGAACTTTTTTTTTGAAAAAAAATCTGAATTTATTTGTGACAAACATCGTTGAATGTTTCACCCGCATGAAAGGTTAGTGAAGAAAAAACATTCAAAATGCTAAGGAGAAAGATTTGATGCTCAAAAAAGCACTATTTTTTGCAAGCCTTGCAGATCGCTGAATTTGTTTTATCTTTGCTCACGCACGCATGAACCTCATTCCATCACAGAAGAACAGTATTCAAGTAGGTGGAAACTAAGCAACATGCGTTGAGAAAAAAAAAATCAGGATATTTCAGTTTTGCATTTTTGCCATTCGTCCAATGCCATCCTGGAACAGCGACCAACTTGCGCGTCAAGTTGGTAGGTGCAAGCGTCGCACGGGCTCCCCCTGGCGTGACTTTGGTGACTGATCGTGTGGGCCAGCAGTGGTCAGGGGATTATGGAGTAAATGCGGCCACAGTCTTTGTTAAAGAGGACTGGTATAGACTAGTAGTAGTTTATTCATTCCCCGAGAGCACGTTAAATAGGGCCACCCCGCGGTATACGGCCTCTCGTCTCTCACCCCGCCGTCCACACTAAACTCTTCCCCCGTGCGGCGCGCACCTGCCTTCACCACCCCTCGAGGCGCACCACCCCCCGCTGCGACCTGACAAGGTCAGATCTATTTCCGTGTGTTCATGCGTGCGTCGATGATGCTAGTGTGTGTGTGCGCGTGGTTTCCTGGTTCTGGATCGTGACGAGCATGTCGTGTTGGCTTAAATCTGTGTTGGTGCCGCATTCCTTGGAGTTTTGATTCGCGTGCTACAGGCCTAACCCTGTCATCCTTGTTTGGTTCGAGCCGGTGGTGCAGCCGCATTTCGATTTTCCACGCAGGTGGTTCGTTGGTGATACTTTTTTTCCTTTTTTTCTTGGGGGTTTGTTTCCGGTTCGACGTGGTCACGATGCGTAGCCTTCAGATGTGAAATTCGTTCTCGTTTAGCGTCTGTGCCGTTCGAGTTTGGGACGTACTCACCCCTTTCATGTTTCGTTCCTGCATTTTAGACGTGCACAGATCAGATCTGGTGCACGCATGTGTGAATTATGTTTTTTTTTGCTTGCTTTGTTTCGATTGCTGGCCAAATCCGCATCTACAATTGCTACGTTGTATTTACTCTGCGAATGTCCATCTTTTGTGCACGGAGGTTTGGATCTGCTCGTGCGATTGTTCTACTGAGCTTAACCTTCTGATGTTTTCTTATGGCCTAGATGGGCAAAGGAAAGGGAAACGCCCAGGGTACCAAGCATGACAGGGACAAGGCGGCCGAGACCTTCAAGCAGACACGTCCTTGCGAGAAGTGCACCATGAGGCTGATCGATGCTCGCACCACCCTCGGTCACACCGACAAGGTGTGTAAGGCCTTCAAGGCGGAGAAGGACCGCGAGGACTCCAAGAAGGCGAAGCGCGCCGCCTCCAAGGCCGCCAAGTGAGCCGCCAGCCCACCAACTGCGCCGGGCCGGAATGATCTGCAGTAATTTTGTTGATGCGACAGTGATACTATAACTCCTGTGTTACCTACGTGAACAGTGATTAGGTGTTCAAAAAAAAACGTGAACAGTGATTAACTTAAGTCTATCTCGCTTGATTGTAACGATGCGTGTTAAATTCTGATTATCAAGGAGGTGATGATTATTCCCATTCCGTGTACGGATGCGCACCTTTTTTTTATCGTTATATACACAGCATTGGTTTATCTGGCTGTATTCCCCTCCCTCATCTCTCTTGCCTGCTTCGGCGGGCGGCGGCGGCGGCGGCGACGACGGACATCAACCCGATCTAGCCAGTTCGAGACCTCCGCCTCTTGCCCGCAAGGTGCGTTCCGCTCCCCAACCCCCCCCCCCCCCCCCCCCCCCCCCCCCCCCCCCCTCTTGACCTCGGTGGCAGCCTCTGGCAACAGCGGCTTGGACTTAGGGTTTTAGAGGGGTTGTCACCAGTTGTTTACTCCATGTGATTATACTTGGCATGCGCATACACCCCAGAATATTGATCTGGATGCTGAATTGACTAATTCCCTGTATAAAAATCCCAGCATATTAATTTGGATGTTGTTCTTTTCATGACTGGGTTTAGTGAAGTAATACCAATGACTTTGTTGGTCGGACTTTCAGATCTGCAGTGGACGATTATATATGTTGGATCAGCTGAAGATGAGACCTATGATCAGCAACCTGAGAGTGTGCTTGTTGGCCCTGTGAATGTTGGGACATACCACTTTGTTCTGCAGGTAAAAAAAATGGCCACATTATACTGATTTAAGACTTTGTGATCTGCATCATGAACACTGATAAGAAAAATTATAGTTTGCAACATGAGGCTGATATGCCTGTTTTTTTGCTTTCAGGTTGACCCCCCTGATCCCTCAAAGATCCATGATGAGGACATGGTCGCTACCGTAATCCAGACCGAATTAGCAACTATGTAGGGTTCGGTCAGCATTCTTACCTGGCTGAGGTCGATCATCTCCAACTATGTGGAGTTCCCTCCCTCGTGCTCAACAGAGACATGGAGCTCCTTCTGACGATTCACCATTGTGTCCTGCAGGTTGTTGAAGTTTGGCTCCGAGCATTTGTATATTGCAGAAGATGATAGATGAAGTTAGCAAGGTAACCTGTTGTTAGTTTGGTTTGCTGTTGAGTACATTTACTGCTAACTAGAATTGCAATAGCTTGATCATCATAGGATCTAAGGGCCATTTAAAGTAGTGAAATTTTGGCAAAAGGATGTCATTTACCCATGAATAGTCACATCATCTGAAAATGGATTGAGAATTAGGCCACTTCTGCATCACGGTGAACCTCCTGGGTCCCATTTTGTCTGTATTTTTTACAGAGGTGCTGAAATCCCGGATGATCATTGGATAGTGGATTAGCATCAGTGCTCAACTAAGTCCCTAGAAATTTGGATAAGCAAATTTTCTGTTAAATGTATATGGTTCTAATGGTAATTATTAATCTGTAACCTTGTGCTTGCTTGTGACCAGTAACATTGTGAGGAGCTGTCATCCCATGTTTTTCTGCAGCACCGTCTCCGTCGTCCTCGACAGACAGAAGAAGTTCATCTCAAGCTTTAGGGTGAGCTCCACAGAAGGTAATTTCCTTTGATATTGGTACTGTTCCATTTCGTTTTTCCGGCTTCTGGTTGCTGCTATAGTTCGTTGTTTCATGTTGCTGCTTATATTTAAAGTTTACTAATGATATACCTGTATATTTAAATCTGCTTTCTACCTCTGGTTATAAAGTGTCCTTTATTGCTTTATTATATTCTGGACAGTCTACTACATAATGATGGCATCTGCAGATTTTGTTGCATCCAGTACTGAAAAGTAAATATATTGAACAGATCGAATGGCAAGATTAGTTAACTTTCTTCCTGCTTATGTTTTTTGTTCCTACATTTTCAATGGTATATCTTCCATGCATTCTCATGTCCCTGATGCCTTTGTTGTTCGATATGAAGTAAATTTGCACATTGGGTGGGGCGACAAGGTTGTGGCAACTTGGTGGCATGGCTGCTGATCAGCCAAGCAAGGCCTACTCTGCCTGCACCTATGCATGGTTGCTTACTGCTTCAATCAACCTCACTGTCATAACTAGCATGAGTCGGAGAATAAAAATGTAAGTCTCCTTGGGCATAATCTCTTTTCTTTTGAAGCATGTTCCAATCGCATAGCTCAAATGGGATATCAGTCAAACTGCCACTTAGATAATGGCACTGTGTTGTTCTCCTGCAAGTTCATGTATGTATGGTTTATTTGCTAGAGTCAGAAAAGGTCCTGAAATATTGTCAACCTGGTTTATGTGTAGTCAGAGCAAAGGATTTAAGCATAACTTCTGCAATTTTTTGTTGGTTAGCATTTACCATTTAACCTCTTGTGTAAACCTTTTAGATGGCGCAAGTTATACATACGTTCTCTATCCTCTTTTTTCCCCTTTGAATCAGAGCAGTTTTCAAGAACTTCCGAATCATGCCATGGCGCAAGCTCAGATATGTGTAATGCTACCATTTTTTGCTTGCCTCTCTTGCTCTGATTATGCAAATAAACATACAAGAGCACATTATTGTGGTGGATCTTGCATTTGGGAGTATTTTTATCTCTGATTGATGTACAAGGCAGGAAAGATCCATGATATGGTTTACTGTGTATTTCTAGAACCTATTAGAATGCATAAAACATACCTGAAGAGAGTGTGTTGCCTTTAGTTATAGGTTTGGTTTGATTATTTGATTTTGCATTTCTGATCTCTGTATATTTTCTTCCCTTGGTGCATATTTGTTTTAGCGGTGAGTTTCATAGGCTCGGCTTTTTGTGCGCTCTGTTTTCATTAACCATAATTCATTGTTGCAGGCACTTTCGACCTTTTATTTCAGATTATGACGTAAATTTTTAACTAATAGTACATTTATGTAAATAATTAAACCATTGGCAGTGAACAACTTCTGTTCGTAATTATTTGGTGGCACCAAATTAATAATAAAAGGCATGGGATTTTTTTTTTTGAATTGATACTACTTTTTTGGTTCAGTCCATTTGATTTTCTTGCATATATTATTTTGCTTATATGCTTGCTTCAAACTTGTGGTTGTTGGATAAACAGCAACTGAACCTTTACTGAGGGCCAAAGGCTAGTACATATACAGGTGTGACAAAGTGCAGAAAAGCCCCTTATATGATGGGGATGTACACAATGAACTATACACATCTAACACCCCCCCTCAAACTCATGGTGGATCAACAACACTGAGTTTGGAGAGGAAAAATCCATGCTGCGCTCTAGTCTGTGCCTTCGTGAAGAAGTCAGCCAACTGTAACTCAGAGGGCACATAGTGAAGAGCGAGAATCTGATCCTGCACAGCAGCACGCACAAAGTGGGCATCCACACCGATGTGCTTGGTGAGCTCATGCTTCATCGGGTCACGCGCAATACTGATAGCACTAGTACTGTCGGACAGGAGAGGAGTTGAGGTAGTAGCAGACACACCAAAGTCCTCAAGTAACCACCGTAACCAGATCACCTCAGCCGTCAACATAGCCATGTCTCGCAACTCAGCCTTTGTACTCGAGCGAGAAACTGCAGTCTGCTTCTTTGTCTTCCAGGCAATAAGAGAGCCACCAAGAAAGAAACAGTAAGCAGACAACGAGCGTCGATCAGAGGGATCACTAGCCCAGGTAGCATCAGAGTAGGCCTGGAGCTCAAGAGAGCTGGAGCGGGGAAAGAAAAGGCGCTGAGAGATCGTGCCACGAAGATATCGTAGAACATGAAGAAGATGACTATAGTGGACAGAGGTGGGGGCTGAAACAAACTGACTCAGAATGTGGACAGGATAGGAGATGTCAGGACGCGTAACAGCAAGATAGACAAGACTGCCAACAAGGTGACGATAGCGAGTGGGATTAGGGAGAGGGTCACCATCAGAGGCACGAAGCTGAACGTTGAGCTCCATGGGAGTCACAACTATGCGCTCATCACTGAGAGCAGCGCGAGCAAGAAGGTCCTGAATATATTTTTCTTGGGAGATGTCGAAGCCATCAGAGGTCGAGGAGATCTCAATCCCAAGAAAATAGCAAAGTGGACCAAGATCAGTCATGAGAAACTGATCGTGAAGGCGAGCCTTAACAAAGGCAATGTAATCAGAGTCGTCACCAGTGATGATCATGTCATCTACATAGAGAAGGAGAAGAGTCCGATCACGAGGAGACGTGTGAACAAACAATGCGGGATCATGATCACTGGGCGAGAAACCAGCCGTGGTCACCACAGATGCGAAGCGCTCAAACCAGGCGCGAGGGGCCTGTTTGAGACCATATAGGGAGCGGCGAAGTCTACAGACCATACCATCAGGAGCATAGTACCCCGGTGGTGGTTGCATATAAACCTCCTCACGCAACTCGCCATTGAGAAAAGCGTTCTGAACATCAAGTTGAGAGATAGACCACTGACGAACAGAAGCCACAGCAAGAAAAGTGCGGACAGTGGTCATGTGGGCCACAGGAGCGAAAGTCTCATCATAATCGCGCCCCTGCTCCTGCTGAAAACCACGGGCCACAAGATGAGCTTTGTAGCGCTCAAGAGAACCATCGGAGCGAGTCTTAAGCTTGTAAACCCACTTGCAGGTGATGGGACGGACACCGGAAGGAAGAGGAACCAGATCCCATGTGCCAGAGCGCTCAAGGGCAGCGAGCTCTTCGGCCATCACAAGTTGCCATTCAGGCTGAGTCATGGCAGTGCGATAGGAAGTGGGCTCATTCATAACAGAGAGACCGTACCGATCAGGGGAGTAGCGATCAGGTGGGGGGCGAGGCCGAGCACGGAGGTTGTGAACCGGGGGAGGCGTGAGAGGAGGTGCACCAGAGGTGGAAGGCTTGTCAAAGGAGACATCCTCAGTACGAGATCGACGAGTATAGTGGAGAGGAAACGGTGAGAGAGGGCGACGGACTGGAGAGGAGGGGGGGAGGTGGAGGAGGATGGAGAAGACGGGGTCGGTGGTGAAGGAGAAGGAATGAGAGGTGCCGGAGGAAGAGGTGACACATGAGGCACATAGCAGGGAGTATCGGGAAGGGGAAGGAAAGAAAGGTCGTCCACAGAGAAACTCGAGGAAGAAGAACGTGGGTAGTAAGAACGGGACTCGTCAAAAGTCACATCACGCGAGATGCGTAAGCGACGACCCACAGGATCCCAACATCGATAGCCCTTGTGCTCATCACTGTAGCCAAGGAAAACACACTCAACCGACTGAGCAGTCAGTTTGGTGCGTTCTCGGGGGGCAAGAAGAACATAGCAGACGCAGCCAAACATACGAAGAGCTGAGTAGTCAGGGGAGCGACCAGAGAGACACTCCATAGGAATGCCACCCTGCAGAGCAGTCGATGGCTGAATGTTGATGAGATATGTGGATGCGGAAACAGCCACAGCCCAGAAATGGGGTGGAAGGGAAGCAACAATCATCAGTGCACGAGCCGTCTCAAGCAAATGACGATGCTTGCGCTCGGCAACGCCATTCTGAGCATGAGCACCAGGATAAGAGAACTGGGCAAGAGTACCCTGTTCCGCGAGAAAACCACACAACAGCTGAGAGATATACTCTCCAGCGGAGTCAGCACGAAACGTATGAATGGGCGTGGCAAACTGGGTGTGAACCATGGCAGCAAAACGTTTGTATATAGGAAGAACCTTGCTACGAGATTTCATGAAGTAGAGCCAAGTGTAGCGAGAGAAATCATCAATAAACAAGACATAATAGCGTTGACCACCTTTCGAATCAAAGGGAGCAGGACCCCAGACATCAGAATGAACTAAGTCAAAAGGACGCCAAGTCCGCAACCATTACAATGTAAGGAGACATCTCCAGATACAGACCCTAAGAGGCCCTGACGAACTAAGGAAGATAAGCGAGAGCCACAGATGTGACCAAGGCGATGATGCCATTGCTGGAAGGACGCAGACGAAGAGGCAGCAAGAGCATGAGAGCTGGCAGAAGTGGTGGCAGCGGAAGGAACACAAAGCCAGTCAACCTCCCAAAGGCTCTCTAACTCACGGCGTCGGGGGCCAGCACCAACCAAAGCATCGGTGCGGCGATCCTGAATGGAGCAAGAGTCGGTATCAAGAATGACACGACAACCAGAATTAGTAAGTTGGGCAGCAGAAAAAAGATTCATGGTAAGGCGAGGAACATGTGAAACACTTGGAACAGAAAAAGATGGAGTGGAAAGAATACCACGACTAACAATAGGAATAGATGTGCCATCGGCAGTAAGAACATTAACAGGCGAATCAAGAGGTCGGAGAGAAGACAACGTGGAAGAATCAGAAGACATATGAAAGGAGGCTCCAGAATCCAGAACCCACGAAGATGTACCTGACTGTGTAGATGCCTCTGATGGTGAGGAAGAGGATGCAGTCACAGCAGCAGCAGAGCCAGTCGACGAGGAGCCTGAGGAGGCAAGAAGACGCTTCAGGCGAACAATGTCCTGGTCAGTGAGTGACGGAGTCGAGGAAGACACAGGAGGCCCACTGGAGGAGGAGCGCCTCTGGTCTCGCTTCTTCTGGCGACAATCAGACTCTGGGTGACCTGGCCGGGAGCAGTAACCACAGACGGTGTCACGGCGCGACGTGCCCTTCTCAGCATAAGGAGCACGGCTCACCCCCCTGGAGGAGTCGGCGGGAGCGGCAGAGCAGTGAGGCGAGCAGACGACACAGGAGCCCTGGCAGCCAATACGGACGGAACCAGAAGCAACCCAGCAGAGCGAAGGCGGGTCTCCTCGGCACGAAGCTCAGCAAGTATCTCTGAGATAGGAACATGACCACGAGCAAGCAAATGAGCACGGCGAGGCTCAAACTCAGAGCGGAGACGAGATAAGAACTCATGGACCTCTGAAACTCCAAGTCAGACCTCGTAGTCTGGCAACAACGGCAAGTACCACAAACAACTGTCCCCAGGGAGTCAAGCTGACGCCAGATGGCAGAGCACTGTGAGTAGAATTCATCAACAGACAAGTCACCCTGCTGAAGAGCATGCTCCTGACGCACTACAGAGAGGTATAGGGCATCACCAGAGGGCTGATAGTGCTGACAAAGGTAGGACCATATCGTTGCAACAGTGCCGAGGCCCATGAACTCTGAGGCAAACTGAGGGAGGACACTCGCAGTGAGAGCAGCAGCAGCACGAGCATCATCATTGCACCACTGAGTGTAAGCAGACAGATCATCCCGGTAGATAGAAAGAGCATCAGAATATGTGGATACCTGCTGATCATAGGCATCAACTGCTGCGTCATCCAGAGCCTTGGCTGCATCCCTGTCAGCCTGAGAAGCCTCAGCCGCAAGCACCGGGGGCACTGGGGGAACAGGAGCAACCGGAGCAACAGGACAGGGCGGACAGGGGACCTCGCCAGAGAGAACGCCCCACAGCAGAAGACCGCGCATGTGAATACGCATGAAGCCCGCAAACTTGGCATAGTTGGTGCCATCGAATATCACCGAGCACCGGGGAACAACGACATAGCCCGAATAGGACATGAGCTAGCCACTCGGCGCTGTTTTTTTTTTTGAAGTCAACTGATCTGGATTGGGATCGAGCAGAAGAACGCTCGCAGGGTGCTCGCTCGAGACAGGGGAATCGGAACGAGCAGAGGCCCGTGCAGAGGCCCGAGCAGAGGGGAGGAACCGAGCGGGAGGAGCCCCAGTCGCTGGAGCCGAGGGCAGCCTGGCACCTCACCGGCCGGCAGGGCACGGCAGAGGCAGCCCCAACGGCGCAGGCTGGGAGGAGCACCGGCAGCGGCCGGGCGCTGCAGGGAGGCACCGGCCAGGAGGCGGCGGGGCGCAGGCTGGGAGGAGCACCGGCGGCGGCCGGGCGCTGCAGTAAGGCAGCAGCAGCGGCCGCGGGCGGAGCAGCCTGCGAGCGGAGGCGGCGCGGGACGGCGCCTACGGGCGGCTGCAGGCACGGGCGTGAAGCTGGTGGCCGGATCCGCGGCGAGAAGAGCCTCGAGAAGAGCCGGGATGGCCGGATCCACGGCGAGGAGACCTGGCAGTGGATGGATCGGGGGAGGAGGTAGCACGGAGTTGCAGCGTGCGGGAGAGAGGGGAACCTAACATCTGATACCATGTTGGATAAACAGCAACTGAACCTTTACTGAGGGCCAAAGGCCAGTACATATACAGGTGTGGCAAAGTGCAGAAAAGCCCCTTATATGATGGGGATGTACATAATGAACTATACACATCTAACAGTGGTAAACCCCTTTGTTGTGTTTTCTGGGTGATCTTTTACCTGCTCGCAAACATTGCGATGTTGACTGTTTGAGAGCTTTTAGTAGAGGAACCAATTAGAGATCTTACTAACATTGGGGCTTGCAAAAAATTATCTATTTTGTGATGTAACACCAAGAACAACATGTAAGAAAGCTATATTTATATTAAAATTCATATTGCCTCCAGCAGGTGAGATTGGAAGCTACTATGGTAGATTCATACACTGTTTAAGAGTAATATTATGGTATGTACTATTTAAGTGAAGTTTTCTTGAGAGGAGAGCTGCCTGTGCTTCTGTGTTGGTGGGAGGGAAGGTGATTTCCAATGATTGCTATTGCAGAGTGATATTATTCATTTACAGTTTTAAGTTCCATTCCTCAAATTCTGTCCAAAGGTGAATTTGGCACAGTTTGGCATGAACATGTAATATCCTAATTGAAAGCTGATTTAGTACCATAGTCGATCCTAATCACATGATTTTCCTGGTTTTCTGTATGTAAGAAGGTTTCATTAGGACTTCTAATTTGAATTTCATGAGCACGAGCGTGCAGGCTATGTTGTTTTGAATCGGTCAATCCTAAGTTATTCTAATACATATTATTAAATGGTTATGATGTTATGCCTTTTCATCTGTCCCAGTGATAATGAAATGGTAACACATGTTCACAGCTCATAGGTCAGATTCACCTGCTCTTTAACATGGTAGTCCTGTATAACTGCCATCACTGTTTTTCTAAGATTGTATTGCATTTCTGGCTCTGCACTAAGAGGATGCACACAACCTTCTTTCTCAGTCCACTGCCTTATGATTTCTTACATCAGTACAATTACACTTTTCTCTAGAGGCTGGAGGACATCAGACAAAACGGTGTCATTCATAGTTGTTCATAGAGCGAAGACATAAGGAACATAAAGCCTTTGCTAAACTGAAATAAAGGAGTGATTATCATGATTGGGAAGTATGACTACTGGATGTGAGTATTGTGGAAAAGACTGGTCGGTGATATCTACGTGTTAATCCCCCGCAACATGCTCACATGCATAGTATGTTGTTGAATTCACAAGTATCTTGCATGACATGTTTATTCAACTTTGCCCTTAATGATAGCTTCAGTATCTTGCGTACATAAGACAGATACATTTTCTTAGAAATTAGGTCATTTTGACTTGTGAAAAACATCCGCTTCGGGGTTTGATCTTTTGATTTTGCCTTGACATTTTCAGCAAACGGACCAGCAGATAATTTCAAAAAAAGGAAGAAAGAAAGATCACCTCACACATATAGTCAGCCGGCTGTCTTAGTAATTTCTTGAATTTGCACAACAGGTTAGTGAATTCACAAGAGAAGAATTGCCCCAGTCAGTTATGATGGAATCTGAGGGGTTTAGATAATTTCTTACGGCTGCACATGTTCGCAACATTGAGATTGCAAATGTAGTTCACTGCTTCCAAAAGCTTCATTTCTTCTTGGAGATGCTGCTAATAATTTTCTTTATTCTGGAATTTTTTTCAACTACATATATGAATGTGACTATGCGAGTAGCGTGGTTAAGTATATTCCAGAAGTAATATATCTCTTTTCTTCTCTAATTGTTTGTTCCTTCCTGTGTACTCTGTAGTATTGCTTTTTACTGTTTACTTAACCTTTAAATTGCTTCATCCGCCGACATGGTATAATATTTTGTATTTTTGTTCAATGACATTGGAGAACTGCTAACATTTTTAACTGTTGCGGTTATTGGTTGCCCCTCGCTGTATTTTACTGGAAGGAACATGCATCCTCCACTACTTGAACTTCATAATATCCGAGTTGATGCCTCCAAGTTGACAGTATTTGTGTTAGCATTTGGTTTTGTAAAATTAATTGTTTAGGCATGTCAGCTCTTCTTGATAATTCTCTCATCCTCTTATTTTAGGTTTGCAAATTTAAGGCGCTACCATCATATGAAGCAAACAATCATACTCCAGGTGGAGCTGCCTTCTTCTTACTCTTCCTGGAACATCTCTCTATATGCTCTTTCTGATCTACAACCTTTCTTTAGCTTGACTGGGTAAAGACATTGAATCACCATGCTCCTCTGCTTCACTCTTCATTTCAAAAGGCATACATCATCTTTATACAAAATGGAAAACTAAAGGAACGTATAGACTGCCTGATTAGCGTGACGATAGAGCTATCGGTTGTAATTAAAGGTAGCCACCTGACAATTGATGGAGGCAGCATGACATTGTCACAATCTGATGAGGTTGTGATCAATGACACAGCTGGCCAAGGTAAAAATCGTATTGCTGACTATACTTGTGCTTTCGCATTACAAATGTTCTCCATGGGACAAAACGTTCAGACCGGAAATAAAAGTTTGGTACCTGACGGTCTTGACCAGATCTCCGAGGCCTAAATGTGCTACAAGTTATACGAAGCTATTTGATTGCCATTTAGCATTGCATAGAACATATGCTATTTTCCGCTTTGTACTGCACTAACTGTACATTAATTTATGTGCTATCCTCTCGGTTGCTGTCGTATTGGGAATATATGTAGAATCGAAGCGGTCGTTTTACATGAGATAGCCTTTGTGTATTTTGATCAGCTAAATTAACTGCTAATCTTTCTTTTTATTTGTTAGTAGCATTGCATATTACTTTTTCTATTTCATTGTTGTTGGAAATCCTGACTAAAAATGTGGTGTCTTGCTGGTTTAGAATACCAGCAATATATGTTTAGTATCATATTTTCATGTATTTCCAACTTATGCTTGCATTGTTACGTTCACATCTTGAGAAGATTGTTGTTTTTTTTTTGCGGAATACTGTAATCATGTGAATGAGCTTAACTAATCATCTTTCAAAGATGTTCATATCTGGTTTGGCGGGCAACGTGCGGCTTGCCGCACTACCTATCTAGTGGTATTGATTTTCAAAGAGGATAACCTGAGCATAACTCATCGCAGAAGTGCACTCCTGAAGAATTCGTTATTTTCTAGTCAGTAGGATTACATATACAATATAATTAACTAGTTTCCCTCGAACATGCCTTTCTGTGTGACCAGCTGTCCAGCACGATGAAAGCCACTTATGTTCTATTGCACTGCCAAGGCACCAAAGTTTGCTGAACTCATATGTTTTTTATGTTGTTCTTGGCCTGCCCTCAATGCTTTTGTTTGCTTGTCACTGGATAAATTCATGAGCTTCAAAAGCTTATTGTGTGATTTTTTTTTTGAAATGTTCTTATTGTTTGAGTAAGAATCGATTTATCTTTTATTTGCAGAGGTATGAAGAATTAATCAAGCAAATGCATCAAGCCATTCTTATCTGCAAATTTCTGAAGGTCATACGCAGAGGACCAAGCAACGCATTCTTAAAAGGTCTAGAAAACTTGAACTTTATATGACAAACTGATATTATTTGACTGCATGTTGATGTACATCTGTGTCATATCATAAAGCACTGCTTCTTTGCTGTAGCAGTTGCATGCAAGATTTTCTGAGCTTCTTGGACTGATTGACCAATTGTTTTACTCAATGCCATTGTTGGGAAAATAGCTACAAATCTGAAGTGCTACGTTCAAGCGACCATTGTCTCTACTGATTTCAGCTTTGAAGTGGATTTATGTATTTAATTTTTCATTTCCTTATTTAGGATGATGAAAATTGGTTATTTCTATTGCCATAGGAGCCATATGACTAGAAAGCTTCCTAATCTGGAGAGCACAAACTTCATTATCATTCTGTAAGTGCTTCGTTAGTCTTAGAAACGATCCCATTTTGACATAAAAGCTTATGTGCTATATCGTTTTATCCTATAGGCTATCTGCAAATGCTCATCTCTGGCATGAAACTTATATGAGATGTATATCTCTGATTAGCGTAAGGCACCAGACCCTGTCTTGCTCTAGTAGAAGGGCAAAAACAAGGTTAATGCTTAGTACTCCCTCCGTTCCAAAATAGATGACTCAACTTTGTACTAACTTTATATTAAAGCTAGTACAAAGTTGAGTCATCTATTTTGGAACGGAGGGAGTAGTTCTGTGTTCTTATTTTCCCTTAACATGCATGGAGAATGCAATTGTACTTTACATGGTTTCAGACCTTTTCTTTGAACTAGAATATCAATACAAAGCATTTTGCACGGATTTTTAGACAAATGCACTCTTTATATGGTGAGTCAGTAAACATATGAAGCTGGACAGATGTTTGACAATCAGATCCGAATACATGTTTTACAATCATGATTGTCATTTTTTATACTTTTTTGGCAGGGATAATTGAGCGATCGGCTCAACAAGACAGAAAAGGACAACAAAAACAGATGGTGAAGACTAGGAGTCAGATTTTCCTTCAGCCCCTCTTGGTCGTTTGATACTTGCTTGTGCCTGGAAACGCTTCCGTCTAGGATTTTGTACCTGATGCACTTTCGCTTCTCCATAATCTGTACCTTGTCGATCTTGTTTGATGTGCTCCTGTTTGTATCACTGTGTGATTTGTATGTTTCTGTTTGGATGATAAGAGCATTTACAGCCGGACATGGCAAATCCAGCCCCTCAAACGCCCGCGGGCATTGACCGGGCACCCCTAAAATGTTGCGCCGCACATCCACACCGCAAATTTCGATCCCCAAATCCGTGCAATTCATGCACGTCGGTCATATGATACAAAATGTCTGAATGCCAAAGTTCGAAACAAAGCAAGGCAAATCATAGTTCAACAAACCGGACATGGCAAACTGAAATCAATGTCCGAGCATGATGGATGACCTTGGATCACTGGCTCGGCACGTGTTCCGAGCGGAATGCGTCCTGCTCCGACTGCATCCGGGCCGCCTCCTCCGACTGCAACTTGCAGGCGACGTTCTTCGCCTTGCAAGTTGTAGCCGATGACACCGCGCCTTCAACAAACGAGGCGGACTGCGTCTCCGTCGCGGTGGTGTGGGTCGGGCTGGACGACATCTCCGGCGGTGGATCGAGACTTGAGGATTGGGAGCAAGGGTGGAGGCCGGCGAGGGTCCGGGCGCGGGAATGGTTGGAGGGGCGACGGGAGGAGAAGGGGTTTGGTGGATTTGGTGCAATTTGGGGTGGGGTCTGGCTGTCGGGCCCGACGTGGCGGGCGTGCCCGAGCGTCCCATATTCGTCCCATATTTGGGCTGGGTATGGGGGTGTCGGTCAGCCCGGGCGTATGAGAGGCCCGTCTGGGTAAAAAAATCATGACCGGGCGGCCTGCCTGGACGTTTGAGACGGGTTTAGAGGATCCGGTTGTAGATGCTCTAAGAGAGGTTTGGAGCCACCCTATTTTCGTGTTGGCGGCAAGCCATTGAGATACGTTTATTTTCCCTTGAATTTTATGCAGCCCGAGTATTATGTTGGGGGGAAGTAATACGGGAACTTTTTCTGATTTTGTTTTGGCTGGAAAAGGATCATGAGGGAGGAATAAGAATGTAGCCGTCAGATGGAGAATGCGTGGATGGGGAAAAGCACATGATGAGGGCAGGCAAGCCGATCTCTAGTTTCGAGGTAGCCCTACCTACAACTAAAAATATATCATATTCTTTTCTTCCAGTAAATCTTTCACTCATTCCTTTCATTATGGAATATCATTTTGAGTGTATTTTCCCTCTCAAAAAAGGCTTCACCCTCACTTCACTGAACTTATTGGAAATGCCTAGGACAGAGTTCATTCACTTGCCCAGCAACCCTACTCCTCATAATTGACCCGAATTTCTATTCTTGATTGACTCAATCAGGAAGAGGAAGACTTGATAAAAGATGAAAAGAAAGGATTGATTACTAGAGTAGACGGGAATGGCTACAGGGCAGTCGACTGAAATTTTATTTGGAGCCAGTCGAATCAATATGAAGCGTTAGATAAAAAACTTACACACCAGATTATCTCTTCTATCTCGAACCGTTTCTTCCTGAAAACAGATGGTCTTCCCCGCCGCCACCGGCCGGGCCGCCTGCTGCTGCTGCCCGCGGCAGGCGGCGCGCGCTGCCCCGCCCTCCCCAGAACCACCCCCACCGCCGGTCTCCTACCGCCCTGGTCATCCCTCTAGGCCCTGCCGCACCGAGTTTTTTCTCCGGCGAATCCCCACACCACCGCCCCCCACCACCGCCATCCACCACCGCTCACCCTGAACCCTAAGATAGACACCGGGGTAGCCTGCCCAACGAGCTCCTTCCTCCCCTCCGGCGAATTTCTTCCTCCCCTCTGGCTATTTCTCCCTTCGACCAAAATCGATCGACCCTACTGCGAAAACTCAGTTGACTGAAATGCAGCTATTGCGCCTTTTTTTTACGGAAACACTAACGCCCACACGTGTGGCAACACTGCAATTCGCTCGCACGCCTGGATCACCATCCAGTTAAGTTTGCATGAATCTTGACACACCGAGGCAGTTTTCGCGTGCCACGTAGGACAAGGCCGGTGTGTGGGTGTTGGAGAGGTTGCCCACACGCCCCCACATCACGCAGTTGTCAGCTGCGCTGTGTAGGCGAACTAGTTTCTGCCCATACAGCCATCACCTAGTCCACGCGCGTGTGGGCGAGCTGCTTTTCACCCACACGACAGTCGTACGTTGTTGGATGGCAACTGCAGTTGTGCGTACATGGCAACTAGGTAAACACACATGTCAACTATGATCGTTCGCTAGACAGCAACTACAGTTGCGCGTACGTGGCAATCAAGTAAACATACATGGCAACTGTGATTAACCACACGTGACAACTAGGTAAACACACATCACAACTATTATTTGACCATATGTGGCAAGTAGTTAATCACACACGACAACTATGGCTTGATTACACGCGGCAACTACCATAAATTAGACATGGCAACTATAGTTAACCAAAACAGAGAAAGTTGTCATGCTTTTACAATCATATTTGCCATCCCGGATAACTACATCTGCCATCCTGAATGGCAACTAACTCGTCATCCCGCGGGTACCTATTGTAGCCGCCAGAACGTGCGGGCATATTTGCTTGGTGCCACACGCGCGGGGTGGGGATGACTAGTACTTGTTGGGAGTGTGGCACGAAGTAGCTGCGCCCACGCGTGTGGACAATTCTACTATTCGTCCACACACAGCCCGTGTAGGCTTCGCCCGCTCATGCCACACACGTTGTGTGGACGAGTGCCTATTATGCCACACGTGTGATGGATATTGACATCTTTTTTTATTCTGGATGGAACTGGATGGAAAGGAAAAAATGAATGAAAAAGGGAGCGCTGGTTGGATCGTTGACCGCGTTCCCGTTTAAGTCTTCCGTAAGTGGATCCACTACGGAAACGTATCGTGTGACAGACAGGGACCGCCGCTAGAAAAATCGCTCCTCTCCAAAGGGATCGATCCATGTCAAACCCGATCGAGTTCCCGACACGGACGGGTCTGCCTCTCAAACTTCCATATAATCGGATCAGATCGATCCAGACGAGATCGATCTAGACGAGCTGCTCAACAGGGATTGAAGGACTCTGCCCCATGGCCAAGACGCCACAGTCGCCGCCATGGGTGATCCAGTTCAACCGCACGAGCAAACCCGTTCTTGTCGCCCCGTTCGATGGATGTCGCCGCTGGGACGAGACGCTGGACATGCCGGCGCTTCAAGAAAAACGATGCCTCGGCCGGGACGGAGACTGGTCCCTCATGCTCGACGAGAGCACCAACGAGTGCTCCCTCGTGAGCTTTGCTGATACGTCGTTGTCGGCCCCCATCGCGATCGCTCTCCCGCCGCTGCCCAAGGAGCCGTCAGCTGGGCCGCACCTACGGTTCGGCTGCGCGCTCTCGGGCCAAACGCCGCCCGACTGCACCGTCGTGCTCGAGAAGGTGAGGTCCCTCCTACATTGCCGCCCAGGTGATGCCGAGTGGTCCAGCCTCCCGGTGGAGTTAGTCGATGACAACGATTGGTTCGACGGCCCCATAACCCCTGGCCGCCAGAGGAAGGTGTACGCGACGACCATGTCATCCTTGGTGGCCGTCGACGCATCCGGTCCGGCGCCGGTCGTCGAGAGGGCCGACATGACGCCTCCACCGCCGTGCCCAGTGCACAATGGATACAAGTGCTACCCGGTGCCATGTCCCGGTGGCGAGCTATTCTTGGTGCGCTGCTGTCACTATGGCTGCCCGCCAGAGGTGGTCGATGTGAAGGTTTTCCGATGGAATGATGAGGGCAGTGCGTGGGAGGCGGTGGAAACCATCGGCGACAGAACGTTCTTTTTAGGCAGGTTCAATTTCGCAGTCCAGTCGGCGTCTGAAGCAAGAACACAGCCCAACTGTATCCATGTGCTGCAAAAGGTTTGCGGTGAATTTGGTATTTACACCGTGTCTCTGGATGATATGACCATTCAGCTCAGCATAGTCGAGGGATGTGACGTTGATTATGATGGTGAGGAAGTTTTCTGGGCTCTTCCCACTAGGTAAGTCTAATTCGACTGGTTCGATTTGAACAAGTATTATTATTAGTAGTAGTATTTTGTGTGCTTGATCAATGTGATGTGATAGTTTATAAGGTTTCTATATACGTATCACTTTTGCAGCTTCGGTCTGGAAGCAACACGAACCATTGACACTTCTGATGATGTCTCCAATGAAGTAAGTCTTATTATTATTACTTTGACAACTCATTTGACTAGAAACAAGGGAAATTTACTAGGTTGAGTACGCGAGTTTAATCTGTACTTCGACAGGTGATGCAAACAAGAACTCAACATTGCTGCAGAGAAGAGGAAAATGAGGACATGATGAAGACTGCCGCCTCTCTAGCGGACAGGCAGTGGTGTGATCTCCATATCGACTTGTTGCAGCTACTAGTACCCAAGATTTCATTCATTGATTTCCTACACCTAAAAGCTGTCTGTAAGCAGTGGAACTCAATTAAGAGTCCGATCCAACAAGCAAAAGTGTCGCCATTGCTCATGACAACTCGGCCAACAGGAAGGACTAAGGAGGATCTTGTCGAGGTCTTCGATCCGGTGAGCGAGAAGAAGTATAGCATCAGGATAAACATCCCTGCTCCAGTTCTCAAATCTGAGGGATCACAGTTACTGCATTTCACAAAGAATGGCTGGGTCATCGTGTCGAGAGGCAGCGACCGCATGTTCTTCCTTGTGAATCCGTTCAAGAATTACCCTGATGGCGGCCATGTGATTGCTCTTCCACCTTTGGATGTCCTTGGCCTCAAAGGTTTGTCATTCTCTTCCATGCCGGGTTCACCGGACTTCGTGGTCCTCGCTGTAGGAACTACCCCAGACGGTGAAGTTGTCATGATACGAACATGGCGAATGGGAGACAAGGATTGGAGGAAACAATGCTTAGGTGACGACGATGTGACCTTCCTCATGGCATCTCATAGCCCCGTCTTCCTAGATGGAGTGTTCTATTTCCTGGACATCAATGGCAAACTAGCCGTCGTGGACCCGGACCTAGATGAGATGGAGTGGAATGTCCTCGAAAAGCCAGATCAACCAATACGCGGAAGCGATGAGGTGCATCTTTATGAATGGGACTACAGCTATTTGGTGGAGTGGAAGCAAGAGTTGATTGCCATCGTCAGAGAGAACGGAGATGGCTTCAGAACATTCAAGCTTGATCGGTCTCACATGGTTTGGTCCGAGTTCCAAGGCATGGAGGATGCGGCCGTGTTTTGGGATAGGAGCAATGCTCTGATTACTGTGCCGCCTGCTGGAGAAGATTTATGCAACAAGATGTTCCTCCCGAGCTATAGTGAGATCACCGATGGTGGCAGGAACCAAACGTTCTACTCATTCCGGGAGCAATGCTACTACCCTTCCTTCTATGCCAAGGAGCCCATGAACGCCATATGGTTCCAGCCAGACTTAGACGTACTTACGTTGACTAGCCAGTAGTGAATGTTACTCCCTTTGTTTCTTTTTTCTTTTCTGTCTTAAGTCAAAACTTTGTAAAGTTTGACCAAAATTATAAAGAGAAAAATTAACATTCACGATATCAAATCAATATCATTGGATGCATCATGGACTTAATTTCATATTGTAGATATTGATATTTTTTATATAATTTTGGTCAAATTTATGAAGATTGACTCGAGTCAAATCATATACATTGAGTAAAAAGAAGCGGAAGTGGAGATACTCTGGGTAGCTAAGGAAGAAGCACTGTACAGGGGCTAAACATTTTTATCTTGAAACGATGAAAAGTTTAGTTATGAAAGCTGGTATCTTCGGATGTTTAAAATTTGACTTAACTTTTATATGTGCCTTTGAGATTTCGCTTGGTTTCTTCCTTGCGTGCTGATTTTGCGGTCAAGGATCTTGGGAAGCTGCACTATTTTCTCGGTCTGGAGGTCTCATACTCTGGTTCTGGTTTGACACTGACCCAACAGAAGTATTCTCTTGATGTTCTTCGACGTGCCGGTATGCTCAAGTGCAAGACTGCTACTACACCTATGTCCTCTACTGACAAACTGTCTGCTCTCGATGGTTCACTTCTTTCTGCTGATGAGGCCACTGACTATCGCAGTATTGTTGGTGGTCTGCAGTACTTGACTATCGCTCGTCCGGATATCTCTTATGCTGTCAACCGTGTCTGTCAGTTTCTGCATGCACCTCGAGATTCTCATTGGACTGCTGTTAAGCGTATATTACGCTATATTCGGTTGACTCCTTATGACTTGCATCTGCAACTGGCGACCTATGGAGCTCTTTCCGCGTTCTCTGATGCAGACTGGGCTGGGAACCTGGATGACAGGCGATCAACGGGGGGCTATGCAGTGTTCCTTGGTGCTAACTTGATCGCCTGGAGTGCTCGTAAACAAGCAACAATGTCCCGCAGTAGCACTGAGGCTGAGTACAAAGCGGTTGCAAATGCTACAACTGAGCTGATTTGGACACGGTCCTTGCTTTGAGAGTTGAGGATTCTCAGGAGCAACCTCCTGTTCTTTGGTGTGATAACATCGGTGTTACGTATCTGTCTTTGATTCCTGTATTCCATGCCCGAACAAAACACATTGAAGTTGATTACCACTTTATCATAGAACGTGTTGCCCAGAAGCTGCTTCTTATCCAGTTCATCCCTTCAAAGGATCAACTTGCTGACATCTTCAGCAAGCCATTGTCTCTTCCTCAGTTTGAAGGCTGTAGGCGCAATCTCAACCTAGTAAAGTCTTCTGAGCACGGTTGAGATTGAGGGAGGGTGTTAGACTTTGTATATACTGGACCTACATGTATTATAGTTGTAATTGTATTTGTACACGATGATGTACCCCTTATATAATACAAAGGCCACCCCACGTTGGAGGCGTGCCACAAATCCTAAACCCTTTGTTTTACACAGGCCAGCCATCGGGTTCCTGTAGATGAACACATTGGTTTGTTGCATACAGTTTTCTCAGGCCGATCAATTAGTTAGACGAGTATGCCAGCCCTACCGATTTGTTGGCTCCAGGCGGTTGATTGTACCTCCGGGGACACGGGACGACGATGATGAAGCATGCTGACGATTCCACTTGATCCTTGCTGCGATCCTCCAATGTACTAGCTTGATCTATAGTTCTATACCGATCAATTAACAACACACACATGCACATGCAACAGCAGCCAGCCGGCAGATCGATCTTGCTGCCGCCCGGAAGGCAACATACGCACGTGCACAAGCTCTTGATTGATCTTTTCTTTGATCGATTCAGCACTACTAGCAACGCACGCGGCACTCGAAACGATCGGATCGCCAGTTCGCCCAAAACAGCCCTCCAGCAGCTGCTGCCCCACCCAGATGCCCACGCATGGCCCTTGCGCTCGCGCCCTTCTCATCTGCCTCGGGTGGCGCCATGGCCGCCTGTGGCTTCGTCCGTTCGTTTCTTGCGTTGCTGTCTAGTCTCGCAATAGCTGCATTTCAGTCGAGTTTTCGCAGTTGGGTCAGTCGATTTTGGTCGAAGGAAGAAATAGCCAGAGGGGAGGAAGAAACTCGCCAGAGGGGAGGAAGAAGCTCGTTGGGCAGGCTACCTCGGTGTCTATCTTACGATTCGGGGTGGGCGGTAGTGGGGGGCGGTGGTGTGGGGATTCGCTAGAGAAAAAACTCGGTGCGGCCGGGCCTAGAGGGATGGCCGGGGCGGTGGGAGAGCGGCGGTGGGGGGTGGTTCCAGGGAGGGCGAGGCGGTACGGGAGCGCCGCCGGCCGTGGGCGGCAGTAGTAGGCGGCCTGGCCGGTGGCAGCAGGGCGGCGGGGAAGACGATCTGTTTTTCTGGAAGAAACAGTTCGAGGTAGAAGAGATAATCTGGTGCGTTTGTTTTTGATCTCATGCTTCATGTTGATTCTGCTGACCCCCAATGAAATTTTAGTCGACTGCCCTGTAGCCATTCCCAAAAAAAGAAGGCGATGTTTCTGGAGTGGGACCCGCGCCCCGTTCCTTCCGTCATTCTCTTTCTTTCACTCCCCACGCCCCGCCTCGATCTTCCTTCCTTTGCCAGCCTCGATCTCAAGCCCAAATATAATTTTGTCGCCCGCCCTCCACCGTTCCTGTCTTCCTCGCCGACGACCTCCCTCCAATCTCTCTTCAACTATAATTACTTGGTCATGTAAAATATAATTACTTGGTCATGTAATATCTACAATTACTTGGCCATGTAAAATGTGATGATTAATTGCATCATGAGTTGATACAATCATGTACATCGGCTGATTAAACCAAACGATAGTCTAAATTGGTAATGTGTGCCGCCGATAATTCCGGGGAGTAGTAGAAGGAAAAACATCCAATGGTTTGTTGACGATTCGGAAAAATTAAATTGCAGGGAGTAGAAGAAGAAAAAACATCGGATTGTTTGTTGTCGATTAGGAAAAATTGATTGCACGGAGCCAAGTTTGCTACTGTTGCTTTTTTTCTTTTTGAAAATGTTTTTTTTCTTTTTGAAAGGAAGCTAAGCTACTCTGTCGTCCTGCTGGCCCATTCCATTTCTTATCCAACCAGCCCCACCACAACCTGATTTGGCTGTATTACACGCTTGCCCGCAAGAGCAGAAGACATGCATGCAGCGGGTAAGAGGTTTAGTCCCATACCGCTGGTGATGAAAGGATCCGACTTGCCTACTTCTTCTCCATGCTTCCATCCGTGCTCCCACTTTATCCTACGGCTGTCTTTTTTTCTTTTTCCTTTCTAATCTAATCATCTTTCCCCTCATTTTATAGGGGTGGGGTCGGGCCTTATTTTGTTCCAATCAAATCAAGCCACGTATGCGGGAGCACGGATGGGCACACACGGGGGAGCAGGCAAGTTTCGTCCGCGATGAAAAGGAATGACCACTATATAAGGGAGTGCTTGCATGTCTTTAGAAATGCTAGAAGCACACACATGTATAGAGAGCATTGCACACACATAAATAGCGCGCGCGTGATATTTTTGCTGACTTAGACATAGGACTTTGGACGCTTGGCACGACTGTCTCAGGCTCAATTAGAAATTGTTTTTATATATTTTTTGTTTCACATGGGGAACCATTTTTTTCTCGAGTGAACCAATAGAATTCAAAAAGATAATATGACTATCATGTGTGGGTGCAACATCAGCAAGTTCATTCTTAACATAAACTATAGCAAGTTCATCTCCATAGCATAATTCAAATTGGCATCATGGTCACAAGTATAGCAAGCATCAATTTCAGCATGATATTTCAAACGAATCCAAAGGATCATAGCAATTATCATAACATTCATCCTTCAGTAAACACGAAGGAAAATTAAACAATGTATGAGTTGAAGAGTGACTCTCATTAAAAGATGGGCATGGGTAGCTATTTCACTCTTTCTCCTTTTGTTCTTTGCTCTTCTCATCATCTTTTTTATCTAATGAGCTCATAATTTCAACAATTTCTTCTTCGATAGATTTATGTAAAATATCAGTCTCTTCTTGGACAGCGAAGACATCCTCAATATATTCTTTAAAATTAGGATTAGAAGCATAGTTTTCATTGCAATATTTAAGTATGGCCAAAATTTTAGATTTGTAAAAAGTAGCATCATACTTTTCAAGCAAAGAAGCAATTTCATAAGCACCCTTAAAAGCAACAAATTCTTGGTTTATTAAATATCATAATAACTATAAACACTTTTGACATAAGAAGATAAGATTCCATTATCCTTAAACTCACACGGGAATGAAAGGTGTTTTTTTAGGATCTTTAGAACAACAAGTAAAATCATGTATTTCGCATAAATTACAAGCATAACATTGCAAAAAATTAATTTGACCCCGTAATTTTTTCCCTTTTGAGATAAGTGGTGTCGCACAAAATAAGCATGCTCATTTAATGATTTCCCCTCAACTAAATTAGTTGGGTTTCAGTACGAGCACATAAGGATCGAAGATGATCCAAGTAGAAAGATTCAACATTATGATATATTTTGGGTGGTTCTTCGACCATTAGGTTAGCAGGTACAACTATTGTTTTTTTTTGGTATTTTACGTTTCCTACACATAACTAGAGATAGAAAACAAGAGTACGAAATAAAATCTACTCAGTGATAAAGCAAACAAGCACACACAAGAATATCACGTTGGGAAACGTTGCATGGAAAACAATTTTTTTTCTACGCACACGCAAGATATCCATGGAGATGCATAGCAACGAAGGAGAGAGTGTGTCTACGTACCCTCGTAGGCCATAAACGGAAACATTTGACAACGCGGTTGATGTAGTCAAACTTCTTCGCGTTCCAACCGATCTAGGACCGAACGTATGTCACCTTTGCGTTCACCACACGTTCAGCTCGATGATGTCGTCTTCCTTCTTGATCCAGCAAGACGGCGAGGTAGTGCATGTGTTCCGGCAACACGACGGCGTGGTGACAGTGATGGTGAAGTCATCTTCGCACGGCTTCGCCTAAGCACTACGAAAATATGACCGGGGGTGTAAACAATGGAGGGGAGGGGGGGTTGCACACGGCTAGGCAATTGTCTGTTGTGTGCTAGGCGCCCCCTTCCCACATATATATAGGTGGAAGGGAGGGAGGAGCAGCCAAAGGGGACGCCCAAGTAGGAGGAATCCTACTTGGGGTCTCTCCCAAGCCGCGGCCCCCTGCCTTGTATAGGTGCAGGGGAAAGGCAGGGGAGGGTGGAGCCCCCTTTCCTTTCTCCCATGAGATGGAAAGGTAGGAGTAGATGGCCCTCCCCCCTTTCCTTCCCTAGGGATGGCCGCGAAGGGAGAGGGGCGCACCAGCCCCCTGTGGGTCTCTCCTTCCCTTGGCCCATTAAGCCCGTAACACCTACCGGGGGTGTCCGGAAACCCCTTTGAGTGACACGATGGCTACCCGGTGCATCCCGAAACCCTACCGGTGTCCGAATACCATTGTCCTATATATCAATCTTTACCTCTCGACCATTTCAAGACTCCTCGTCATGTCTGTGATCTCATCCAGGACTCCAAACAACATTTGGTCACCAAATCATATAACTCATATAACACTATATCATCAATGAACGTTAAGCGTGCAGACCATCAGGTTCGAGAATTATGTAGACATGACCGAGATACCTCTCTGGTCAATAAACGATAGCAGAACCTGGATGCCCATATTGGCTCCTACATATTCTACGAAGGTCTTTATCGGTCAAACCATATGACAACATACACAATTCCCTTCGTCGTTCGATATGTAACTTGCCCGAGATTCGATCATCGGTATCTTCATACCTAGTTCAATCTCGTTAGCAGCATGTATCTTTAATCGTTATGTAAAACATCATCCTGTAACTAACTCATTAGTCACTTTGCTTGCAAGGCTTCTTATGATGTGTATTACCGAGAGGGCCCAAAGATACCTCTCCGATACTCGGAGTAACAAATCCTAATCTTGATCTATGCCAACTCAACAAAAACCTTCGAAGATACCTGTAGAGCATCTTTATGATCACCCAGTTACGTTGTGATGTTTGATAGCACACAAGGTATTCCTCTGGTATCCGGGAGTTGCATAATCCCATAGTCGAAGGAATAAGTATTTGACATGAAGAAAGCAATAGCAATAAATTGAACGATCAATATGCTAAGCTAACGGATGGGTCTTGTCCATCACATCATTCTCCTAATGATGTGATCCCATTATCAAATGAAAACACATGTCTATGGTTAGGAAACCTTAACCATATTTGATCAATGAGCTAGTCTAGTAGAGGCTTACTAGGGACACATTATTTTTTTATGTATTCACACATGTATTTAAGTTTCCGATCAATACAATTCTAGCATGAATAATAAACCTTTATCATGAATAAGGAAATATAAAATAACAACTTTATTTGCCTCTAGGGCATATTTCCTTCAGTCTCCCACTTGCACTAGAGTAAATAATCTAGATTATATTGTAATGAATCTAACACCCATGGAGTCTTGGTGCTGATCATGTTTTGCTCGCCGAAGAGGCTTAGTCAATGGGTCTGCCACATTCATATCCGTATGTACTTTACAAATTTCTATGTCTCCATACTTGACCTTTTCACGAATGGAGTTTAAGCATCTCTTGATGTGTTTGGTTCTCTTGTGAAACCTGAATTCTTTTGCCAAGGCTATTGCTCCAGTGTTGTCACAAAAGATTTTCATTGGACCCGATGCACTAGGTATTACACCCAGATCGGATACGAACTCCTTCATCCAGACTCCTTCATGTGCTGCTTCTGAAGTAGCTATGTACTTTGCTTCACACGTAGATCCTCTGCTTGGAACTGCATTAACTGACAGCTCCACCATTCAATATAAAAAAGTATCCGGTTTGTGACTTAGAGTCATCCGGATCAGTGTCAAAGCTAGCATCGACATAACCATTTACGACGAGATCTTCGTCACCTCCATAAATGAGAAACATATACTTTGTCCTTTTAGGTACTTTAGGATGTTCTTGACCGTTGTCCAGTGATCCACTCCTGGATTACTTTGATACCTCCCTGCCAAACTTATGGCCAGGCACACATCAGCTCTAGTACACAACATAGCATACATGATAGAACCTATGGCTGAGGCATAGGGAATGACTTTCATTTTCTCTCTATCTTCTGCATTGGTCGGGCTTTGATTCTGGCTCAACTTCACACCTTGTAACACAGGCAAGAACCCTTTCTTTGACCGATCCATTTTGAACTTCTTTAAAACTTTATGAAGGTATGTGCTTTGTGAAAGTCATATTAAGCGTCTCGATCTATCCCTATAGATCTTGATGCCCAGTATATAAGAAGCTTCATCGAGGTCTTTCATTGAAAAATTCTTATTCAAGTATCCTTTTATGCTATCTAGAAATTCTATATCATTTCTGATCAACAATATTGTTGGGTAACGTAGCATGCAATTTCAAAAAAATTCCTACGATCACGCAAGATCTATCTATGAGATGCATAGCAATGAGAGGGGAGAGTGTGTCCACATACCATCGTAGACCGAAAGCGGAAGCGTTAGATTAACATGGTTGATGTAGTCGAACGTCTTCACG
Organism: Triticum aestivum; assembly: GCF_018294505.1. Lineage (NCBI taxonomy): Eukaryota > Viridiplantae > Streptophyta > Magnoliopsida > Poales > Poaceae > Triticum > Triticum aestivum. The sequence goes on from NC_057798.1 coordinate 81,358,201, forward strand.
ATCCAACTGATCTAGTACCAAACGTACGACACCTTCGAGTTCAGCACAGGTTCAGCTTGATGACGTCCCTCGAACTCTTGATCCAGAAGAGGGTCAAGGGAGAGTTTCGTCAACACGACAGCGTGATGACGGTGTTGATGACGTGATCCGCGCAGGGCTTCGCCTAAGCACTACAATGATACTATCGGAGGAGTAAACGATGGATGGGGCACCGCACACGGCTAAGATAATGTTGTGTCTTTGGGGTGCCCCCTACCCCCGTATATAAAGGAGGGGGGAGGAGGCCGGCGGCCAGGAGGGGTGCGCCATGGGGGGGGGGGGGACTCCTCGTCATGTCCATGATCACATCCGGGACTCCGAAAAATCTTCGGCACATCATATCACATAAACTCATAATACCAATCGTCATCGAATGGTAAGCGTGAGGACCCTACGGGTTTGAGAACTATGTAGACATGACCGAGACACGTCTCCGGTCAATAACCAATAGCGGAACCTGGATGCTCATATTGGTTCCTACGTATTCTACGAAGATCTTTATCGGTCAAACCGCACAACAACATACGTTGTTCCCTTTGTCATCAGTATGTTACTTGCCCGAGATTCAACCGTCGGTATCTTCATACCTAGTTCAGTCTCGTTACCGGCAAGTCTCTTTACTCGTCCTGTAATGCATCATCCCGTAACTAACTCATTAGTCACATTGCTTGCAAGGCTTATAGAGATGAGCATTACCGAGAGGGCACAGAGATACCTCCGCGATACACGGAGTGACAAATCCTAATCTCGACATATGCCAACCCAACAAACACCTTTGGAGACACCTGTAGAGCATCTTTATAATCACCCAGTTATGTTGTGACGTTTGATAGCACACAAGGTGTTCTTCCGGTATTCGGGAGTTGCATAATCTCATAGTCAGAGGAACATGTATAAGTCATGAAGAAAGCAATAGCAATAAAACTTAACAATCATTATGCTAATCTAAGGGATGGTTCTTGTCCATCACATCATTCTATAATGATGTGATCCCAATCATAATGACAACACATGTCTATGGTTAGGAAACATAACCATCTTTGATTAACGAGCTAGTCAAGTAGAGGCATACTAGGGACACTTTGTTTTGTCTATGTATTCACACATGTACTAAGTTTCCGGTTAATACAATTCTAGCATGGATAATAAACATTTATCATGATATAAGGAAATATAAATAAAAACTTTGTTATTGCCTCTAGGGCATATTTCCTTCAGTCTCCCACTTGCACTAGAGTCAGTAATTTAGATTACATAGTAATGATTCTAACACCCATGGAGTCTTGGTGTTGATCATGTTTTGCTCATGGAAGAGGCTTAGTCAATGGGTCTGCAATATTAAGATCTGTATGCATCTTGCAAATCTCTATGTCTCCCTCCTTGGCTTGATCGCGGATGGAGTTGAAGCGTCTTTTGATGTGTTTGGTTCTCTTGTGAAATCTGGATTCCTTTGCCAATGCAATTGCTCCAGTATTGTCACAAAAGATTTTCATTGGACCCGATGCACTAGGTATTACACCTAGATTGGATATGAAATCCTTCATCCAGACTCCTTCATTTGCTGCTTCTGAAGCAGCTATGTACTCCGCTTCACATGTAGATCCCGCCATGACGCTCTGTTTGGAACTGCACCAACTGACAACTACACCATTAAATATAAATACGTATCCGGTTTGTGACTTAGAGTCATCCGGATCAGTGTCAAAGCTTGCATCGACGTAACCATTTACGACAAGCTCTTTGTCACCTCCACAAACGGGAAACATATCCTCAGTCCTTTTTGAAGGAAATATGCCCTAGAGGCAATAATAAAGTTGTTATTTTATATTTCCTCATATCATGATAAATGTCTATTAATCATGCTAGAATTGTATTAACCGGAAACTTGATACATGTGTGGATACATAGACAAAACACCATGTCCCTAGTATGCCTCTACTTGACTAGCTCGTTAATTAAAGATGGTTAAGTTTCCTAGCCATAGGCATGTGTTGTCATTTGATGAATGTGATCACATCATTAGGAGAATGATGTGATGGACAAGACCCATCCGTTAGCTTAGCATAATGATCATTCAGTTTTATTGCTACTGCTTTCTTCGTGTCAAATATATATTCCTCCGAATATGAGATTATGTAACTCCCGGATACCGGAGGAGTGCCTTATGTGCTACCAAACGTCACAACATAACTGGGTGATTATAAAGATGCTCTACAGGTATCTCCGAAGGTGTTTGTTGAGTTGGCATAGATCGGGATTAAGATTTGCCACTCCGAGTATCGGAGAGGTATCTCTAGGCCCTCTTGGTAATGCACATCATATGAAGCCTTGCAAGCAATGTGACTAATGAGTTAGTTACGGGATTATGCACTACGGAACAAGTAAAGAGACTTGCTGGTAACGAAATTGAACTAGGTATGAAGATACCGATGATCGAATCTCGGGCAAGTAACATACCAATGGCAAAGGGAATAACGTATGTTGACGTTGCAGTTCGACCAATAAAGATCTTTGTCGGTGTCAAAACCGGCGGATCTCGAGTAGGGGGTCCCGAACTGTGCGTCTAAGGCTAATGGTAACAGGAGGCTGGGGACACGATGTTTACCCAGGTTTGGGCCCTTGTAGGACCTTGAAGTATGTCTAGAGGGGGGGGGTGATTAGACTACTTGACCAATTAAAAACTTAACCTTTTCCCAGTTTTAGAGTTTGGCAGATTTTAGCAACTTTGGACAAGTCAAGCAATCATCACGCAATTCAAGCAAGCATGCAAAGAGTATATAGGCAGCGGAAATTAAAGCATGCAACTTGCAAAGGGAAGGGTTTGGACGATTCAAACGCAGTTGGAGACACGGATGTTTTTGTCGTGGTTCCGATAGATGGTGCTATCGTACATCCACGTTGATGGAGACTTCAACCCACGAAGGGTAACGGTTGCGCGAGTCCACGGAGGGCTCCACCCACGAAGGGTCCACGAAGAAGCAACCTTGTCTATCCCACCATGGCCGCCGCCCACGAAGGACTTGCCTCACTAGCAGTAGATCTTCACGAAGTAGGCGATCTCCTTGCCCTTACAAACTCCTTGGTTCAACTCCACAATCTTGTCGGAGGCTCCCAAGTGACACCTAGCCAATCTAGGAGACACCACTCTCCAAGAAGTAACAAATGGTGCGTTGATGATGAACTCCTTGCTCTTGTGCTTCAAATGATAGTCTCCCCAACACTCAACTCTCTCTCATAGGATTTGGATCTGGTTGAAAGAAGATTTGAGTGGAAAGCAACTTGGGGAAGGCTAGAGATCAAGATTCACATGGTAGGAATGGAATATCTTGGCCTCAACACATGAGTAGGTGGTTCTCTTTCAGAACTGGTAAGTTGGAAGTGTAGGTTTGTTTTGATGGCTCTCTCCACAAATGAAGAGGAGGTGGAGGGGTATATATAGCCTCCACACAAAATCTAACCGTTACACACAATTTACCAATCTCGGTGGGACCGAATCAATAAACTCGGTCAGACCGATTTAGTAAACCTAGTGACCGTTAGGATTTTTGGTGGGACCGAAATGCAACTCGGTAAGACCGATATGGTTAGGGTTAGGGCATAACGTAATCTCGGTGAGACCGATTACACAAACTCGATGAGACCTATTTTGGTAATTAGCTAACCAGAGAGTTGGTTATGTAAACTCGGTGGAACCGATTCGCTCTTTTCGGTGAGACCGAAATGTTACGAAAGGGAAACAGAGAGTTTACATTGCAATCTCGGTGGGACCGATCACTCACTTCGGTTAGAGCGAAACGTTACGAAGGGAAACAGAGAGATTACAATCCCATCTCCGTGAGACCGAGATCCCTATCAGTGAGACCGATTTGCCTAGGGTTTGTGGCAGTGACTATGACATTTGAACTTGGTGGCGCCGGATAGAAAGGATCGGTGGGACCGATTTTGACTTTAGGTTTGGGTCATATGAGGATGTGAGAAAGTAGTTGAGGGTATGTGGAGCATATCACTAAGCACATGAAGCAAGAGGCTCATTAAGCAACACCTCATCCCTCCTTGATAGTATTGGCTTTTCCTATAGACTCAATGTGATCTTGGATCACTGAAATATAAAATGTAGAGTCTTGAGCTTTTGAGCTTGAGCCAATCCTTTGTCCTTGATATTTTGAGGGATCCACTTTCATCATGCATGCCATGCCATTCATTGAGCTTTCCTAAAATAATAGTCTTGGAATAGTATTAGCTCAATGAGCTATATGTTGTTATGAATTACCAAAACCACCTCGGGATAGTTGCACTTTCAATCTCCCCCTTTTTGGTAATTGATGACAACATATAGATCAAAGCTTCGACAAATGATAATAAGATTGAAAAACATCGTCGCTTTGAGAAGTATGTGATAAGAAAGAGCTCCCCCTAAATTTGTGCATATTTTAAAATTTGCTTTGGACTACAAATGCACAAGGAATTAGGCTCATGGGTTACTCTTCCATGTCACATACATCTTGGTGGAGCGCTCGAAATAATAAAGATTGAATACATGCATTCATCACCAAGCAAAGTGAATGATCATATAAGGATAGGTAAGATAATATCATCAAACATGCATAAGTGTAGCTTATGATCAAACACATGATCATCAATGTCTCACAGGTAATTGCATAGTATCTCAAGCAATCAAAAGCAAACAAGTTTAACCAAGAAGACAAGAGAGAACAAAAAACAGCAAATCTCTCTCTCGAAGCCTATGATCTATACATTTTTCTCCCCCTTTGGCAACAAGTTACCAAAAAGTTCATAGAAAATGCATAGTGCTAGATCGTCTCTCAGGCTTGGTCTTCAGGTGGTGGTGTAGAGATGGCTCCTCGGACGAAGACTTCAGTTGATGTAGATCTTTTGGAGCAATCCTTTGGAGTGATTTGCACTTTCAATACCTACACGGGTTAGTCCCACAAGGAACAAACAATATCCATAGACATAGAGTGATGCACACACAATATGATGTCCATGAAAACATTAGGTTACCTTGTCCCTTGCCTTACCAACATGAGGGTTTGTGACTCCTTGAACTAGTGTAAGATGTGGAAGTTGATTGCACTTGTCCTTGCCATAATGATATGAGTGAAGAATGTTGGCGGAGTCACCCTCAAGAACTCTCTAGTTCTTCTTCTTCGGGATCCACATCATCTTGATGGGAATCCTTGGTGTAGTAGTTGTTCTTGATGAAGTAGAACTTGACGTAGTCTTGGGAACCCACTTGACCAAGGCCTTAGGTGCTTCTTCAAATGCATCAATCTCCTCTTGAAGCTTGTCCTTGCCTTTGTTCTTGTGGTCTTGTGGTGGAAGATCATCTTGTGCTTGTGTCCCCTTGAAGGAAGTAGGATCATACTTCTCTTGTTGAGGAACAAACTTCGTCTTGGGGTATTGATCTTCTTCCCACTCAACTCCATTGGCATTGAACTTTCGTTCAAAACCAACACCTTGATTCTTCCGGTGCCTTCCTTGCTTGCGTACAATTTCCTCGAATTGCTTACTCCCGGCAAGGCTCTTGTATGCACCTTTCTCTATAATTCCCTTCAATAAGCTATTTCCTTGCTCAAGTGTAACTTGGCTAAGAGAATCATTAGTGGAATCAAGAGAACTACTAGAAGCAACAATATTGGATTTAGCATTGTTATTGTTACTACTAGAGGAAGAATCTTTCTTGTTCTTGTTACTAGACTTGACTTGAGGCATGTAAGTAGATAGGAGTAAATGCTTGGCAATATAAGAAGAACTTTTCTTGCGAAGATCATCATTGATTGCCTTTAAGAACTCATGCTCTTGCTCAAGATTGAGCTTTTCAAAGCGTAACTTCTCATGAGCCCTTAAAAGTTCTCGATGATTTTCGAAGATAGTTTGATGAGCTAACTTAAGAGAGTTTAGTTCTTTAGTTAGAAGCTCAATCTTCTCCTTATCATTGTCATTCGTTTTATCTTGTTTAGCATGATTAATTGATGTTTCATCATAGTATTCATCACTAGAGTTGTCAATAAGTAAATCATCATCACCTAGCAAGTCATCTTCATCACTATTGAAATCAACATACTCGGGATGAGTTACCTTAGGGCCTTTAGCCATGAAGCATCTTCCAATTCCTTCATTTGGTGAGTCAAATATGTCGTAGGAGTTGGTTGACACAAGTGCTAGACCGGCAACACCTTCATCTTGAGTATGTTCAGAGTCGGAGTGATAGCTTCTCTCGGAGTGATGTTCAGAGTCGGAACCGGATACCCATTCACCAACATGAGCTTGATGTCTTAGTTTTGTTTAGCTCTTTGATGACTTGTCCTTCCTTTCCGAATCTTTGCTTCTCCGGGAGGTTCTTTGTTCATAACGATCATCTCTACTCCTCCTCTCTCTTGGCGGTGATTCTTCTCTTCTACTTCTTCTTTTTGGAGAATCTTCTCTTCTTTTGTAGGGTGCCGTACACTCATTGGAATAGTGTCCGGGTCTCCCACAATTGTAGCAATTGCGCTCTCGACTGGAAGATCTCTTGTCATTGTAGGACCTTGACTTAGAGCTTCTTTCTGTGCTTCTACTATTGTAGAATTTGTTGAAATTCTTCACCATTAAGCTCAATTCTTCATTGAAGGTTTGTTTCTCACTTGATGATGTGGGGGCTTCACATGAGGCTTTGTAAGCACCACTTGACTTGTTGTGAAGTTCCTCCTTATCCTTGAGTGACATCTCATGAGCAACAATTCTACCAATGACCTTCGTTGGCTTGAGATTCTTGTAATTGGGCATCATTTGAATCAATGTGCACACGGTATCATATTTTCCATCCAATGCTCTTAGGATCTTCTTGATGATGAATCTGTCGGTCATCTCTTCACTCCCTAAGCCGGCAATCTCATTTGTGATAAGAGCAAGCTTAGAGTACATTTCAGCGACACCTTCACCATCCTTCATTTCGAACTTGTCAAGCTGACTTTGGAGCACATCCAACTTGGATTCCTTGATGGAGTCGGTACCTTCATGCATATCAATCAAAGTGTCCCAAATTTCCTTTGCATTCTCAAGACGGTTGATTTTGTTGAATTCTTCGGGGCATAAACCATTGAAGAGGATATCACAAGCTTGAGAGCTGTATTGCAGCATATTCAATTCATCCGCACTCGCTTCACGGTTTGGTTCTCTCCCATCAAAGAATTCACCTTGCAAGCCAATACAAACAATAGCCCAAACGGCGGGGTTATGTCCAATAATATGCATTTTCATCTTATGCTTCCAACTAGCAAAATTAGTTCCATCAAAGTAAGGACCTCTACGGCGATAATTTCCCTCGCTAGACGCCATACTCTCCTAGGTTGTGAAACCAAGGCTATGACCACCAAAAGCTATGGAAATCAAAGCAAATGGAGACCAAAGCTCTGATACCACTTGTAGGACCTTGAAGTATGTCTAGAGGGAGGGTGATTAGACTACTTGACCAATTAAAAACTTAACCTTTTCCCAGTTTTAGAGTTTGTTAGATTTTAGCAACTTTGGACAAGTCAAGCAATCATCACGCAATTCAAGCAAGCATGCAAAGAGTATATAGGCAGCGGAAATTAAAGCATGCAACTTGCAAGAAAGTAAAGGGAAGGATTTAGAGGATTCAAACGTAGTTGGAGACACAGATGTTTTTGTCGTGGTTCTAATAGGTGCTGCTATTGTACATCCACGTTGATGGAGACTTCAACCCACGAAGGGTAATGGTTGCGCGAGTCCACGGAGGGCTCAACCCACGAAGGGTCCACGAAGAAGCAACCTTGTCTATCCCACCATGGCTGTCGCCCACGAAGGACTTGCCTCACTAGCGGCAGATCTTCACGAAGTAGGCGATCTCCTTGCCCTTACAAACTCCTTGGTTCAACTCCACAATCTTGTCGGAGGCTCCCAAGTGACACCTAGCCAATCTAGGAGACACCACTCTCCAAGAAGTAACAAATGGTGCATTGATGATGAACTCCTTGCTCTTGTGCTTCAAATGATAGTCTCCCCAACACTCAACTCTCTCTCATAGGATTTGGATCTGGTGGAAAGAAGATTTGAGTGGAAAGCAACTTGGGGAAGGCTAGAGATCAAGATTCATATGGTAGGAATGGAATATCTTGGCCTCAACACATGAGTAGGTGGTTCTCTCTCAGAACTGGTAAGTTGGAAGTGTAGGTTTGTTCTGATGGCTCTCTCCACAAATGAAGAGGAGGTGGAGGGGTATATATAGCCTCCACACAAAATCTAACCGTTACACACAATTTACCAATCTCGGTGGGACCGAATCAATAAACTCGGTCAGACCGATTTAGTAAACCTAGTGACCGTTAGGATTTTCGGTGGGACCGAAATGCAACTTAGTAAGACCGATATGGTTAGTGTTAGGGCATAACGTAATCTTGGTGAGACCGATTACACAAACTCAGTGAGACCGATTTTGGTAATTAGCTAACCAGAGAGTTGGTCAGGTAAACTCTTTGGGACCGATTCGCTCTTTTCGGTGAGACCGAAATGTTACGAAAGGGAAACAGAGAGTTTACATTGCAATCTCGGTGGGACCGATCCCTCACTTTGGTTAGACCGAAACGTTACGAAGGGAAACATAGAGATTACAATCCCATCTCGGTGAGACCGAGATCCCTATCGGTGAGACCGATTTGCCTAGGGTTTGTGGCAGTGGCTATGACATTTGAACTCAGTGGCGCCGGATAGAAAGAATCGGTGTGACCGATTTTGACTTTAGGTTTGGGTCATATGAGGATGTGAGAAAGTAGTTGAGGGTATTTGGAGCATATCACTAAGCACATGAAGCAAGAGGCTCATTAAGCAACACCTCATCCCTCCTTGATAGTATTGGCTTTTCCTATAGACTCAATGTTATCTTGGATCACTGAAATATAAAATGTAGCGTCTTGAGCTTTTGAGCTTAAGCCAATCCTTTGTCCTTGATATTTTGAGGGATCCACTTTCATCATCCATGCCATGCCATTCATTGAGCTTTCCTGAAATAATAGTCTTGGAATAGTATTAGCTCAATGAGCTATATGTTGTTATGAATTACCAAAACCACCTAGGGATAGTTGCACTTTCAGCCCTCTCGATGGAGGTAATACCCTACTTCCTGCTTGATTGATGTTGATGATATGAGTATTACAAGAGTTGATCTACCATGAGATCGTAGAGGCTAAACCCTAGAAGCTAGCCTATGATTATGATTGTTCTTGTCCTACGGACTAAACCCTCCAGTTTATATAGACACCGGAGGGGGCTAGGGTTACACAGAGTCGGTTACAGAGAAGGAGATCTACACATCTGAATCGCCAAGCTTTCCTTCCACACAAAGGAGAGTCCCATCCGAACACGGGACGAAGTCTTCAATCTTGTATCTTCATAGTCCAACAGTCCGGCCAAAGTACATAGTCCGGCTGTCCGAACACCCCCTAATCCAGGACTCCCTTAGTAGCCCCTGAACTAGGCTTCAATGGCGATGAGTCCGGCGCGCAGATTGTCTTCGGCATTGCAAGGCGGGTTCCATCTCCGAATACTCCAAGATAAACTTCGAACACATGAATCGTGTCCAGCTCTGCAAAATAAATTCCACATACCACCATAGAGAGCATAATATTCCACAAATCCAATCTGCTGACAGCTTTTCCTAGCGTGACATCACATCGTGGCCCGGTCACCACGAACCATTTTTCCCAGCCTGCCACTACACGTGTTGCGAGGCGGTTTTATTGGCACGTCTTGCCGAAGTAGAGATCGTGTTCCCCTTATCACGGGATTCTCATCAATACGGGCGTGGGTAACCCAACTACGCCTGTTGGTATGATTCCTCAATTTTAGGCAAGTCCCAAACGGTCACGCCGAGGACGCTTGATATTCACCCCCTTTATAGAGGGACCGAGGCCTGTCCCTTTCTTCCAACGCTTGCTCCTTCCCCCACCTCGAGTTCCAACACCCAAAGCTCAGGCTTAAGCACTTCTGACCTTCAATCATGTCCGGATCCAACCTTCAAGGTCGGTGGATGGTCTCCTCTATTACAGAGGAGGACATCGAGAAGCTTAGGGAGGCCAAGTATCTGACCGCCGACATCCAGCACAGGCTTCCTGCCCAAGGGCAGGTCATCCCCACTCCCGAACCCAACGAGAGCATTGTATTTGTTTCTCACTTACTCCGAGGCTTAGGCTTTAGTCTTGATCCCTTCGTGAGAGGGCTCACGTTCTATTACAGGCTAGATTTTCATGATCTAGCTCCGGATTCCATCCTTCATATCTCGTCGTTTATCGTCGTGTGCGAAGCCTTTCTCCACGTCACCCCACACTTCGGTCTATGGCTCAAGACCTTAAATGTAAAGCCGAAGGTGATCGATGGGCGATACGCGGAGTGTGGAGGCGCTGTAATAAGCAAAAGCACCGATGCCCCATGGCCAGAAGGTTCCTTCCCGGAGGTGTCCGATTTATGGCAACGGAGGTGGTTCTACATCACAGCTCCCCGAGGCACAAAGTGGGCGGCTGCCCCTGCCTTCCGCTCGGGCCCTCCGCCTCAACTAGCGTCGTGGGCCAACGTGGGACTGGACTGGGGGTCAGCTAATGACGTATCGACATTGCAGAGCCATATTGGGGATCTTCTTGAGAGGGATGTCAGCCTCATTAAAATAATTCAGGTAATGCTAGTCCGTCGGGCCCTGCCGTGCAAACGTCGACCTCTCCGGATGTGGGAGTGAAGGCAATATGCCCTAGAGACAATAATAAAGTTATTATTTATTTCCTTATTTCATGATAAATGTTTATTATTCATACTAGAATTGTATAAACCGGAAACATGATACATGTGTGAATACATAGACAAACTGAGTGTCACTAGTATGCCTCTACTTGACTAGCTCATTAATCAAAGATGGTTATGTTTCCTAGCCATGGACAAAGAGTTGTCATTTGATTAACGGGATCACATCATTAGGAGAATGATGTGATTGACTTGACCCATTCCGTTAGCTTAGCACTTGATGATTTAGTATGTTGCTATTGCTTTCTTCATGACTTATACATGTTCCTATGACTATGAGATTATGCAACTCCCGTTTACCGGAGGAACACTTTGTGTGCTACCAAACGTCACAACGTAACTGGGTGATTATAAAGGTGCTCTACAGGTGTCTCCAAAGGTACTTGTTAGGTTGGCGTATTTCGAGATTAGGATTTGTCACTTCGATTGTCGGAGAGGTATCTCTGGGCCCACTCGGTAATGCACATCAATAGAAGCCTAGCAAGCATTGCAACTAATGAGTTAGTTGCGGGATGATGTATTACGGAACGAGTAAAGAGACTTGCCGGTAACAAGATTGAACTAGGTATTGAGATACCGACGATCTGAATCTCGGGCAACTAACATACCGATGACAAAGGGAACAACGTATGTTGTTATGCGGTTTGACCGATAAAGATCTTCGTAGAATATGTGGGAGCCAATATGAGCATCCAGGTTCCGCTATTGGTTATTGATCAGAGACGTGTCTCGGTCATGTCTACATAGTTCTCGAACCCGTAGGGTCCGCACGCTTAAAGTTCGATGACAGTTATATTATGAGTTTATGTGTTTTGATGTACCGAAGGAGTTTGGAGTCCCGGATGAGATCGGGGACATGACAAGGAGTCTCGAAATGGTCGAGACGTAAAGATCGATATATTGGACGACTATATTTGGACACCAGAATGGTTCCGGGTGAGATCGGGATAATACCGGAGCACCGGGAAGTTATCGGAACCCCCCGGGAGGTATATGGGTCTTAATGGGCTTTAGTGGAAAGGAGGGGAAAGGACCAAGGGAGGGGGCGTGCCCCCCCCCCAAGCCCAATCCGAATTGGGAGGGGGGGCCGGGCCCCCTTTTCTTCCTTCCTCCTTCCTCTTCCTTCCCTCTCCCTCCCCAAGTAGGAAAAGGAGGAGTCCTACTCCCGGTGGGAGTAGGACTCCCCCCTTTGGCTCACCTCCTCCTCCTGGCCGGTCCCCTCCTCCCCTCCTTTATATACGGAGGAGGGGGGCACCCCATAGACACAACAATTGATCATTGATCTCTTAGCCATGTGCGGTGCCCCCCTCCACCATAAGCCACCTCGATAATATCGTAGCGGTTCTTAGGCAAAGCCCTGCGTCGGTAGAACATCATCATTGTAACCACGTCGTCGTGCTGACGGAGTTCAAGGGATGTCATCGAGTTGTACGTGTGCAAGAACTCGGAGGTTCCGTGCTTTTGGTGCTTGATCGGTCAGGCCGTGAAGACGTACGACTAAATCAACTATGTTGTGCTAACGCTTCCGCTTTCGTTCTATGAGGGTATTGGGGAACATAGCAGAAATTCAAAATTTTCTACGCATCACCAAGATCAATCTATGGAGATTCTAGCAACAAGAGAGAGAGAGGGGAGTGCATCTACATACCCTTGTAGATTGCTAAGCGAAAGCGTTACAAGAACGCGGATGAAGGAGTCATACTCGTAGCGATTCAGATCACGGTTGATTCCGATCTAAGCGCCGAACAACGGCGCCTCCGCGTTCAACACACGTGCAGCCCGATGACGTCTCGCGTGCCTTGATCCAGCAAGGGGAGAGGGAGAGGTTGGGGAAGACTCCGTCCAGTAGCAGCACGACGGCGTGGTGGTGGTGTAGGAGCATGGCACTCCAGCAAGGCTTCGCCAAGCACCGCAAGAGACGAGGAGGGAGAGGGGTAGGGCTGCGCGAAGAGGGAGATGTTCTCATGTGTATGGCAGCCCCAAACCCCCACTATATATAGGGGAAAGGGAGGGGATGCGCCCCCACCTAGGTTTCCACCCCTAGGGGTGGCGGTCATCCCTAGATCTCATCTAGGGGGGCGGCCAAGGGGGAGAGAAGGGGGCGCACCACTAGGTGGGCCTTAGGCCCATCTGAGCCTAGGGTTTCCCCCCTTTCCCTTCTCTCTTCGCCTTGGTCCTTTGTGGGGGGGGGGCACCAGCCCACCTGGGGCTGGTCCCCTCCCACACTTGGCCCACGCAGCCCTGTGGGGCCGATGGCCCCACCTGGTGGACCCCCGGGACCCTCCCGGTGGTCCCGGTACGTTACCGATAGCAGCCGAAACTTTTCGGGTGACCAAAACAGGACTTCCCATATATAAATCTTTACCTCCGGACCATTCCGGAACTCCTCATGATGTCCGGGATCTCATCCGGGACTTCGAACAACATTCAGTAACCACGTATATCTATTCCCTATAACCCTAGCGTCATCGAACCTGAAGTGTGTAGACCCTACGGGTTCGGGAACCATGCAGACATGACCGAGACAACTTTCCGGCCAATAACCAACAGCGGGATCTGGATACCCATGTTGGCTCCCACATATTCCACGATGATCTCATCGGATGAACCACGATGTCAAGGATTCAATCAATCCCGTATACAATTCCCTTTGTCTACCGGTATAGTACTTGCCCGAGATTCGATCGTCGGCATCCCGAATCCTTGTTCAATCTCGTTACCGGCAAGACTCTTTATTCGTTCCGTAACACATGATCCCGCGATCAACTCCTTGATCACATTGTGCACATTATGATGATGTCCTACCGAGTGGGCCCGGAGATACCTCTCCGTCACACGGAGTGACAAATCCCAGTCTCGATTCATGCCAACCCAACATACACTTTCAGAGATACCCGTAGTGCACCTTTATAGCCACCTAGTTACGTTGTGACGTTTGGTACACCGAAAGCATTCCTACAGTATTCGGGAGTTGCACAATCTCATGGTCTAAGGAAAAGATACTTGACATTTAGAAAAGCTTTAGCATACGAACTACACGATCTTGTGCTAGGCTTAAGATTGGGTCTTGTCCATCACATCATTCTCCTAATGATGTGATCCCGTTATTAATGACATCGAATGTCCATGGTCAGGAAACCATGACCATCTGTTGATCAACGAGCTAGTCAACTAGAGGCTCACTAGGGACATGTTGTGGTCTATGTATTCACACATGTATTGCGGTTTCCGGTCAATACAATTATAGCATGAATAATAGACAATTATCATGAACAAGGAAATACAATAATAACCATTTTATTATTGCCTCTAGGGCATATTTCCAACAGTCTCCCACTTGCACTAGAGTCAATAATCTAGTTCACATCACTATGTGATTGTAATGAATCAACACCCATGGGGTTTGATCATATCTTGCTTGTGAGAGAGGTTATTAGTCAACGAATCTGAAACTTTCAGATCCGTGTGTGCTTTGCAAATCTCTATGTCATCTCCTAGATGTAGCTACCACGCTCTATTTGGAGCTATTCCAAATAACTGTTCTACTATACGAATCCGGTTTACTACTCAGAATAATCCGGATTAGTGTCAAAGTTTGCATCGGCGTAACCCTTTACGACGAACTCTTTTACCACCTCCATAATCGAGAAAATTTCTTAGTCCACTAGTTACTAAGGATAAGTTTGACCGCTGTCCTGTGATCCATTCCTGGATCACTCTTGTACCCCTTGACTGACTTATGGTAAGGCACACTTCAGGTGCGGTACACAGCATAGCATACTATAGAGCCTATGTCTAAAGTATAGGGAACGACCTTCATCCTTTCTCTCTCTTCTGCCGTGGTCATGTCTTGAGTCTTACTCAATATTCACACCTTATAACACAACCAAGAACTCCTTCTTTGCTGATCTATTTTTGAAATCCTTCAAAATCTTGTCACGGTATGTATTCATTTGAAAGTACTATTAAGCGTTTTTGATCTATCCTTATAGATCTTGATGCTCAATGTTCAAGTAGCTTAATCCAGGGTTTTCCATTGAAAAACACTTTTCAAATAACCTTGTCCAGAAAATTCTACATCATTTCCGATCAACAATATGTCAACAACATATACTCATCAGAAATGCTATAGTGCTCCCACTCACTTCTTTGGAAGTACAAGTTTCTCATAAACTTTGTATAAACCCAAAATCTTTGATCATCTCATCAAAGCGTATATTCCAACTCCGAGATGCTTACTCCAGTCCTTAGAAGGATTGCTGGAGCTTTGCACACTTGTTAGCATCTTTCCGAATTGACAAAACCTTCTGGTTGTATCACATGCAACCTTTCCTCAAGAATATCATTGAGGAAACAATGTTTTGACATCCTATCTGCAAGATTTCATAAATCATGCAGTAATTGCTAATATAATTCCAATAGACTCTTAGCATCGCTACGAGTGAGAAAGTCTCATCGTAGTCAACTCCTTGAACTTGTCGGAAAACATCTTAATGACAAGTCGAGCTTTCTTCATGGTGATACTTACCATCATTGTCCGTCTTCCTTTTAAAATCCATATGTACCCAATAGCCTTACGACCATCAAGTAGTTCTTCCAAAGTCTATACTTTGTTTTCATACATGGATCCTCTCTTGGATTTTATGGTCTCGAGCTATTCGTCGGAATCCGGGCCCACCATCGCTTCTCCATAGCTCGTAGGTTCATTGTTGTCTAGCAACATGACCTCCAAGACAGGATTACCATACCACTCCGAAGCAGTACACGTCCTTGTCGACCTACGAGGTTTGGTAGTGACTTGATCCGAAGTTTCATGATCATTATCATCAACTTCCACTTCAATTGGTGTAGGTGCCACAGGAACAACTTCCTGTGCCCTGCTACACACTAGTTGAAGTGATGGTTCAACAACCTCATCAAGTCTCCACCATCCTCCCACTCAATTCTTCTGAGAGAAACTTTTCCTCGAGAAAGGAACCGATTCTAGAAACAATCCCTTTTGCTTCCGGATTTGAGACAGGAAGTATACCCAACTGTTTTTGGGTGTCCTATGAAGATGTATTTATCCGCTTTGGGTTCGAGCTTATCAGGATGAAACTTTTTCACATAAGCGTCACAGCCCCAAACTTTCAAGAAACAACAGCTTAGGTTTCTCTAAACCATAGTTCATACAGTGTCATCTCAACGGAATTACGTGGTGCCCTATTTAAAGTGAATGCGGTTGTCTCTAATGCCTAACCCATGAACGATAGTGGTAATTCGATAAGAGACATCATGGTATGCACCATATCCAATAGGGTGCAGCTATGATGTTTGGACACACCATCACACTATGGTGTTCGAGGCGGTATTAGTTGTGAAACAATTTCCACAAGGTCTTAATTGTGTACCAAACTCGCAACTCAGATATTCATCTCTATGATCATATCATAGACATTTTATCCTCTTGTCATGATGATCTTCAACTTCACTCTGAAATTACTTGAACCTTTCAATAATTCAGACTTGTGTTTCATCAAGTAAATATACTCAGCATCTACTCAAGTCATCTGTGAAGTAAGAACATAACAATATCCACTGTGTTCCTCGACACTCATTGGACAGCACACATCAAAATGTATTACTTCCAACAAGTTGCTCTCTTGTTTCATCTTGCTGAAAACGAGGATTTTCAGTCATCTAGCCCATGTGGTATGATTTGCATGTCTCAAGTGATTTAGAATCAAGTGAGTCCAAACGATCCATCTGCATGGAGTTTCTTCATGCGCACATACCAATAGACATGGTTTGCATGTCTCAAACTTTTCAAAAACATGTGAGTCCAAAGATCCATCAACATGGAGCTTCTTCATGCGTTTTATACCAATATGACTCAAATGGCAGTGCCACAAGCAGGTGGTACTATCATTACTTTCTTATATCTTTTGGCATGAACATGTGTATCACTACGATCGAGATTCAATAAACCATTCATTTTAGGTGTAAGACCATTGAAGGCATTATTCAAATAAATAGAGTAACTATTATTCTCCTTAAATGAATGACCGTATTGCGATAGACATAATCCAATCATGTCTATGTTCAATGCAAACACCAAATAACAATTATTTAGGTTTATCACAAATCTCGATGGTAGAGGGAGTATGCGATGCTTGATCTCATGAAGCTTGGAAACACTTCCATCACATATCGTCATCTCACCTTTAGCTAGTCTCCGTTTATTCCGCAGCTTTTATTTCGAGTTACCAACACTTAGCAACTAAACCGGTATCTAATACCCTGGTGCTACTAGGAGTACAAGTAAAGTACACATTTATTATAATGTATATCCAATATACTTCTGTCAACCCTGCCAGCCTTCTCATCTACCAAGTATCTAGGGTAGTTATGCTTCAATGACCGTTCCCTCATTACAGAAGCACTTAGTCTCGGGTTTGGGTTCAACCTTGGGTTTCTTCACTAGAGCAGCAACTGATTTGCCATTTCATGAAGTATCCCTCCTTGCCCTTCTTGAAACTAGTGGTTTCACTAACCATCAACAATTGATGCTCCTTCTTGATTTCTACTTTTGCGGCGTCAAACATCACGAATATTTCAAGGATCATCATATCTATCCCTGATATTTTATAGTTCATCACGAAGCTCTAGCAGCTTGGTGGAAATGACTTTGGAGAAACATCACTATCTCATCTGGAAGATTAACTCCCACTCGATTCAAGTGATTGTTGTACTCAGACAATCTGAGCACAAGCTCAATGATTGAGCTTTTCTCCCTTAGTTTGCAGGCTAAGAAACTCGTTGGAGGTCTTATACCTCTTGACGTGGGCACGAGCCTGAAAGCCCTCGAAACATCTCATATGTTCCGCGACATTTCGAAATCGTCTCCGGTGCCTCAATTCTAAACCTTTTAACATTACTGAACTATCACGTAGTCATCAAAACGTGTATGTCAGATGTTCACAACATCCGCAAACGACGTTCGAGGTTCAGCACACCGAGCGGTGCATTAAGGACATAAGCCTTCTACGCAGCAATGAGGACAATCCTCAGTTCACGAACCCAGTCCGCATAATTGCTACTATCAACTTTCAACTAAATTTTCTCTAGGAACATATCTAAAACAGTAGAACTAAAATGCGAGCTACGACATAATTTGCAAAGACCTTTTGACTATGTTCAGGATAATTAAGTTCATCTAATGAACTCCCACTCAGATAGACATCCCTCTAGTCATCTAAGTGATACATGATCCGAGTCAACTAGGCCGTGTCCGATCATCATGTGAGACGGACTAGTCATCGTCGGTGAACATCTTCATGTTGATCGTATCCACTATACGACTCATGTTCGACCTTTCGGTCTCTTGTGTTCCGAGGCCATGTCTGTACATGCTAGGCTCGTCAAGTCAACCTAAGTGTTTCGCGTGTGTAAATCTGGCTTCCACCCGTCGTATGTGAACGTTAGAATCTATCACACCCGATCATCACGTGGTGCTTCGAAACAACGAACTTTCGCAACGGTGCACAGTTAGGGGGAACACTTTCTTGAAATTATTATGAGGGATCATCTTATTTACTACCGTCGTTCTAAGCAAATAAGATGCATAAACATGATAAACATCACATGCAATCAAAAAGTGACATGATATGGCCAATATCATTTTGCTCCTTCTGATCTCCATCTTCGGGGCTCCATGATCATCATCATCACCGGCATGACACCATGATCTCCATCATCATGATCTCCATCATCGTGTCTCCATGAAGTTGTCTCGCCAACTATTACTTCTACTACTATGGCTAACGGTTAGCAATGAAGTAAAGTAATTACATGGCGTTATTCAGTGACACGCATGTCATACAATAAATAAAGACAACTCCTATGGCTCCTGCCTGTTGTCATACTCATCGACATGCAAGTCGTGATTCCTATTACAAGAACATGATCAATCTCATACATCACATATCATTCATCACATTCTTTTGGCCATATCACATCACATAGCATACCCTGCAAAAACAAGTTAGACGTCCTCTAATTGTTGTTTGCATGTTTTACGTGGCTGCTATGGGTTTCTAGCAAGAACGTTTCTTACCTACGCAAAAGCCACAACGTGATATGCCAATTGCTATTTACCCTTCACAAGGACCCTTTTCATCTAATCCGATCCGACTAAAATGGGAGAGACTGGCACCCGCTAGCCACCTTATGCAACAAGTGCATGTCAGTCGGTGGAACCTGTCTCACGTAAGTGTACGTGTAAGGTCGGTCTGGGCCGCTTCATCCCACAATATCGTCTAAACAAGATAGGACTAGTAACGGTAAGCATATTGAACAAAATCAATGCCCACAACAACTTGTGTTCTACTCGTGCATAGAATCTACACAATAGACCTAGCTCATGATGCCACTGTTTTGGAACATAGCAGAAATTCAAAATTTTCTACGCATCACCAAGATCAATCTATGGAGATTCTAGCAACAAGAGAGAGAGGGGAGTGCATCTACATACCCTTGTAGATCACTAAGCGGAAGCGTTACAAGAACGCGGATGAAGGAGTTGTACTCGTAGCGATTCAGATCGCGGTTGATTCCGATCTAAGCGCCGAACAACGGCGCCTCCGCGTTCAACACATGTGCAGCCCGATGACGTCTCCCGCGCCTTGATCCAGCAAGGGGAGAGGGAGAGGTTGGGGAAGACTCCGTCCAGCAGCAGCACGACGGCTTGGTGGTGGTGTAGGAGCATGGCACTCCAGCAGGGCTTCGCCAAGCACCGCAAGAGACGAGGAGGGAGAGGGGTAGGGCTGCGCCAAGAGGGAGATGTTCTCATGTGTATGGCAGCCCCAAACCCCCACTATATATAGGGGAAAGGGAGGGGCTACGCCCCCACCTAGGTTTCCACCACTAGGGGTGGCGGCCAGCCATAGATGTCATCTAGGGGGGCGGCCAAGGGGGAGAGAAGGGGGGCGCACCACTTGGTGGGCCTTAGGCCCATCTGAGCCTAGGGTTTCCCCCCTTTCCCTTCTCTCTTCGCCTTGGGCCCTGGTGGGGGGGTGCACCAGCCCACCTGGTGCTGGTACCCTCCCACACTTGGCCCACGCAGCCCTCTGGGGCCGGTGGCCCCACCTGGTGGACCCGCGGGACCCTCCCGGTGGTCCCGGTATGTTACCGATAGCACCCAAAACTTTTCCGGTGACCAAAACAGGACTTCCCATATAAAAATCTTTACCTCCGGAACATTCCGGAACTCCTCGTGACGTCCGGGATCTCATCCGGGACTCCGAAAAACATTAGGTAACCACGTATATCTATTACCTATAACCCTAGCGTCATCGAACCTTAAGTGTGTAGACCCTACGGGTTCGGGAACCATGCAGACATGACCGAGACAACTTTCCAGCCAATAACCAACAGCAGGATCTGGATACCCATGTTGGATCCCACATGTTCCAAGATGATCTCATCGGATGAACCACGATGTCAAGGATTCAATCAATCCCGTATACAATTCCCTTTGTCTATCGGTATAGTATTTTCCCGAGATTCGATCGTCGGCATCCCGATACCTTGTTCAATCTCGTTACCGGCAAGTCTCTTTATTCGTTCCGTAACACATCATCCCACGATCAACTCCTTGATCACATTGTGCACATTATGATGATGTCCTACTGAGTGGGCCCAGAGATACCTCTCCGTCACACGGAGTGAGAAATCCCAGTCTCGATTCGTGCCAACCTAACAAACACTTTAGGAGATACCCGTAGTGCACCTTTATAGCCACCCAGTTACGTTGTGACGTTTGTTACACCCAAAGCATTCCTACGGTATCCGGGAGTTGCACAATCTTATGGTCTAAGGAAAAGATACTTGACATTTAGAAAAGCTTTAGCATACGAACTACACGATCTTGTGCTAGGCTTAGGATTGGGTCTTGTCCATCGCATCATTGTCCTAATGATGTGATCCCGTTATGAATGACATCCAATGTCCATGGTCAGGAAACCATGACCATCTGTTGATCAACGAGCTAGTCAACTAGAGGCTCACTAGGGACATGTTGTGGTCTATGTATTCACACATGTATTGCGGTTTCCGGTCAATACAATTATAGCATGAATAATAGACAATTATCAGGAACAAGGAAATACAATAATAACCATTTTATTATTGCCTCTAGGGCATATTTCCAACAGAGGGTACGTGGACACACTCTCCCATCTCGTTGCTATGCATCACCATGATCTTGCGTGTGCGTAGGATTTTTTTTTGAAATTACTGCATTACCCAACAGTGGCATCCGAGCCTAGGTTTTATGCGTTGATGTTATATGCACGAGTAGAACACAAGTGAGTTGTGGGCGATACAAGTCGTATTGCTTACTAGCATGTCATACTTTGGTTTTGCGGTATTGTTGGATGAAGCGGCCCAGACCGACATTATGCGTACGCTTACACGAGACTGGTTCTATCAACGTGCTTTGCACATAGGTGGCTGGCGGGTGTCATTTTCTCCAACTTTAGTTGAATCGAGTGTGGCTACGCCCGGTCCTTGAGAAGGTTAGAACAACACTAACTTGACGAACTATCATTGTGGTTTTTGATGTGTAGGTAAGAACGGTTCTTGCTCATCATGTAGCAGCCACGTAGAACTTGCAACAACAAAGTAGAGGACATCTAACTTGTTTTTGCAGGGCTTGTTGTGATGTGATATGGTCAAGACGTGATGCTATATTTTATTATATGAGATGATCATGTTTTGTAACCGAGTTATCGGCAACTGGCAGGAGCCATATGGTTGTCACTTTATTGTATGCAATGCAATCGCCCTGTAATTGCTTTACTTTATCACTAAGCGGTAGCGATAGTCGTAGAAGCAATAGGTGGCGAAACGACAACAATGCTACGATGAAGATCAAGGTGTCGCGCCGGTGACGATGGTGATCATGACGGTGCTTCGGAGATGGAGATCACAAGCACAAGATAATGATGGCCATATCATATCACTTATATTGATTGCATGTGATGTTTATCCTTTATGCATCTTATCTTGCTTTGATTGACGGTAGCATTATAAGATGATCTCTGACTAAATTTCAAGACAAAAGTGTTCTCCCTGAGTATGCACCGTTGCCAAAGTTCGTCGTGCCCAGACACCATGTGATAATCGGGTGTGATAAGCTCTACGTCCATCTACAACATGTGCAAGCCAGTTTTGCACACGCAGAATACTCAGGTTAAACTTGACAAGCCTAGCATATGCAGATATGGCCTCGGAACACTGAGACCGAAAGGTCGAGCGTGAATCATATAGTAGATATGATCAACATAGTGATGTTTACCATTGAAAACTACTCCATTTCATGTGATGATCGGTTATGGTTTAGTTGATTTGGATCACGTGATCACTTAGATGATTAGAGGGATGTCTATCTAAGTGGGAGTTCTTAAAGTAATATGATTAATTGAACTTTAATTTATCATGAACTTAGTACTGATAGTATTTTTCATGTCTATGTTGTTGTAGATCAATGGCTTGCGTTGTTGCTTCCCTATGTTTTTATATATGTTCCTAGAGAAAACTATGTTGAAAGATGATAGTAGCAATGACACGGACTAGGTCCATGATCTGAGGTGTATCCTCATTGCTGCATAGAAGAATTATGTCCTTGATGCACCGCTAGGTGACAGACCTATTGCAGGAGCAGATGCAGATGTTATGAACATTTGGCTAGCTCAATATGATGACTACTTGATAGTTTAGTGCACCATGCTTAACGGCTTAGAATTGGGACTTCAAAGACATTTTGAAACGTCGTGGACCATATGAGATGTTCCAGGAGTTGAAGTTAATATTTAAAGCAAATACCCGAGTTGAGAGATATGAAGTCTCCAACAAGTTCTATAGCTAAAAGATGGAGGAGAATTGATCAACTAGTGATCAAGTGCTTAGATTGTCTAAGTACTACAATCGCTTGAATCAAGTGGGAGGTAATCTTCCAGATAAGATAGTGATTGACAGAGTTATCTAGTCACCATCACCAAGTTACTGGAACTTCGTGATGAACTATAATGCAAGGGATGACGAAAATGATTCCCAAGCTCTTCGTGATGCTGAAATCGACGAAGGTAGAAATCAAGAAAAGTGCATCAAGTGTTGATGATTGATAAGACCACTAGTTTCAAGAAAAGGGCAAAGGAAAAGAAAGGGAACTTCAAGTAGAATGGCAAGCAAGTTGTCACTCCCGTGAAGAAGCCCAAAGCTGGACCGAAGCCTGAAACTAAGTGCTTCTACTGCAAAGGAAATGGTCACTGGAAGCGGAAATGCCCTAAATATTTGGTGGATAAGAAGGATGGCAAAGTGAACAAGGGTATATTTGATATACAGGTTATTGATGTGTACCTTACTAGTGTTTATAGTAGCTCCTGAGTATTTGATACTTGTTCGGTTGCTAAGATTAGTAACTCGAAACAGAAGTTACAGAATAAACAAAGACTAGTTGAGGGTGAAGTAACGATGTGTGTTGGAAGTGGTTCCAAGATTGATATGATCATCATCATACACTCCCTATATTTTCAAGATTAGTGTTGAACCTAAATAAATGTTATTTGGTGTTTGTGTTGAGCATAAATAGGATTAGATCATGTTTATTGCGATACGATTATTCATCTAAGACAGAGAATAAATTCTTATTCTGTTTACATGAATAAAACCTTCTATGGTCATACACCCAATGTTGATGGTTTATTGAATCTTGATCATGGTGATACACATATTCATAATATTGATGCCAAAAGATGCAAAGTTGATAATGATAGTGCAACATATTTGTGGCACTGTCGTTTTGGTCATATCAGTGTAAAGCGCATGAAGAAACTCCATGCTGATGGATTTTTGGAATCACTTGATTATGAATCATTTGATGCTTGCGAACCGTGCCTTATGGGCAAGATGACTAAAACTCCATTCTCCGGAACAATGGAACGAGCTAGTGACTTATTGGAAATAATACATACCGATGTATGCGGTCCAATGAGTATTGATGCTCGTGTTGGGTATCGTTATTTTCTGACCTTCACAAGATGATTTGAGCAGATATGAGTATATCTACTTAATGAAACACAAGTCTGAAACATTTGAAAAGTTCAAAGAATTTCAGAGTGAAGTGGAGAATCATCGTAACAAGAAAATAAAGTTTCTACGATCTGATCGTGGAGGAGAATATTTGAGTTACGAGTTTGGCCTTCATATAAAACAATGTGGAATAATTTCACAGTTCACACCACCTGGAACACCACAACGTTATGGTGTGTCCGAACGTCATAACTACACTTTATTGGATATGGTGCGATCTATGATGTCTCTTATCAGTTTACCACTATCGTTTTGGGGTTATGCATTAGAGACAGTTGCATTCACTTTAAATAGGGCACCAACAAAATCCGTTGAGACGATGCCTTATGAACTGTGGTTTGGCAAGAAACCAAAGTTGATGTTTCTTAAAAGTTTGGGGCTACGATGCTTATGTGAAAATTTTCAACCTGATAAGCTCGAACCCAAATCGGAGAAGTGCATCTTCATAGAATACCCAAATTAAACTGTTGGGTACACCTTCTATCCCATATCCGAAGGTAATATATTTGTTGCTAAGAATGGATCCTTTCTAGAGAAGAAGTTTCTCTCGAAAGAAGTGAGTGGGAGGAAAGTAGAACTTGATGAGGTAATTGTACCTTCTCCCTTATTGGAAAGTAGTTCATCACAGAAGACAGTTCCAGTGATTCCTACACCAATTAGTGAGGAAGTTAATGATGATGATCATGAAACTTCAGATCAAGTTACTATAGAACCTCGTAGGTCTTCCAGAGTATGGTCCGCACCAGAGTGGTACGGTAATCCTGTTCTGGAAGTCATGTTACTAGACCATGATAAACCTACAAACTATGAGGAAGCGATGATGAGCCCAGATTCTGCGAAATGGTTTGAGGCCATGAAATCTGAGATGGGATCCATGCATGAGAACAAAGTGTGGACTTTGGTGGACTTGCCCAATGATCGGCAAGCCATAGAAAATAAATGGATCTTCAAGAGGAAGACAGACGCTGATAGTAGTGTTACTATCTACAAAGCTCGACTTGTCGCTAAAGGTTTTTCGACAAGTTCAAGGTGTTGAATACAATGAGATTTTCTTACTCGTATCAATGCTTAAAGTCTATCAGAATCATGTTAGCAATTGCCACATTTTATGAAATCTGGCAAATGGATGTCAAAACTGCATTCCTTAATGTATTTATTAAAGAAGAGTTGTATATGATGCAACCAGAAGGTTTCGTCATTCCTAAAGGTTCTAACAAAGTGTGCAAGCTTGAGCAATCCATCAATGGACTGGTGCAAGCATCTCAGAATTGGAATATACGCTTTGATGAGTTGATCAAAGCATATGGTTTTATGCAGACTTTTGGAAAGGCCTGTATTTACATAAAGTGAGTGGGAGCACTACAGCCTTTCTGATAAGTATATGTGAATGACATATTGTTGATCAAAAAAAATGTAGAATTTTCTGGAAAGCTTAAAGGAGTGTTTGAAAGGAGTTTTTCAAAGAAAGACCTCAGTAAAGCTACTTACATATTGAGCATCAAGATCTATTGAGATAGATCAAGACGCTTGATAAGATTTCTAATTAGTACATACCTTGACAAAATTTTGAAGTAGTTCAAAATGGAACAGTCAAAGAAACAGTTCTTGCCTGTGATGCAAAGGTGTGAAGTTGAGTAAGAATCAAAACCCGACCATGGCAGAAAATAGAAAGAGAATGAAAAGTCATTCCCTATGCCTCAGTCATAGGTTCTATAAAATATGCTATGCTGTGTATCATACCTATTGTATACCTTGCTCTGAGTTTGGCAAAGGAATACAATTTTGATCTAAGAGTAGATCACTGGACAACGGTCAAGAATATCCTTAGTGAGGACTAAGGAGATGCTTCTCGATTATGGAGGTGATAAAAGAGTTTGTCATAAAGAGTTACATCGATGCAAGCTTTTACACCGATCCAGATGACTCTAAGTCTCAATCTGGATACATATTGAAAGTGGGAGCAATTAGCTAGAGTAGCTCCATGCAGAGCATTGTAGACATAGAATATTTGCAAAATACATACGGCTCTGAATGTGAGAGACCCGTTGACTAAACTTCTCTCACGAGCAAAACATGATCATACCTTAGTACTCTTTGGGTGTTAATCACATAGCGATGTGAACTAGATTATTGACTCTAGTAAACCCTTCGGGTGTTGGTCACATGACGATGTGAACTATGGGTGTTAATCACATACAGATGTGAATATTGGTGTTGAATCACATGATGATGTGAACTAGATTATTGACTCTAGTGCAAGTGGGAGACTGAAGGAAATATGCCCTAGAGGCAATAATAAAGTTATTATTTATTTCCTTATTTCATGATAAATGTTTATTATTCATGCTAGAATTGTATTAACCGGAAACATGATACATGTGTGAATACATAGACAAACTGAGTGTCACTAGTATGCCTCTACTTGACTAGCTCATTAATCAAAGATGGTTATGTTTCCTAGCCATGGACAAAGAGTTGTCATTTGATTAACAGGATCACATCATTAGGAGAATGATGTGATTTACTTGACCCATTCCGTTAGCTTAGCACTTGATCGTTTAGTATGTTGCTATTGCTTTCATTCCTATGACTATGAGATTATGCAACTCCCATTTACCGGAGTAACACTTTGTGTGCTACCAAACATCACAACGTAACTGGGTGATTATGAAGGTGCTCTACATGTGTCTCCAAAGGTACTTGTTGGGTTGGCGTATTTCGAGATTAGGATTTGTCACTCCGATTGTCGGAGAGGTATCTCTGGGCCCACTCGGTAACGCACATCAATATAAGCCTTGCAAACATTGCAACTAATGAGTTAGTTGCGGGATGATGTATTACGGAACGAGTAAAAAGACTTGCCGGTAACGAGATTGAACTAGGTATTGAGATACCGACGACCGAATCTCAGGCAAGTAACATACCAATGATAAAGGGAACAACGTATGTTGTTATGCGGTTTGACCGATAAAGATCTTCGTAGAATATGTGGGAGCCAATATGAGCATCTAGGTTCTGCTATTGGTTATTGACCGGAGACGTGTCTCGGTCATGTCTACATAGTTCTCGAACCCGTAGGGTCCGCACGCTTAAAGTTCGATGACGGTTATATTATGAGTTTATGTGTTTTGATGTACCGAAGGAGTTCGGAGTCCCGGATGAGATTGAGGACATGACGAGGAGTCTAAAATGGTCGAGACGTAAAGATCGATATATTGGACGACTATATTTGGACACCGAAATGGTTCCGGGTGAGATCCGGATAATACCGGAGCACCGGGAGGTTATCGGAACCCCACGGGAGGTATATGGGCCTTAATGGGCTTTAGTGGAAAGAAGGGGAAAGGAGCAAGGGAGGCCCACCCAAGCCCAATCCGAATTGGGAGGGGGGGGGGCGGCCTCCCCTTTCCTTCCTCCCTCCTTCCTCTTCCTTCCCTCTCCCTCTCCAAGTGGGAAAAGGAGGAGTCCTACTCCTAGTGGGAGCTGGACTCCCCCGTTGGGCGCGCCTCCTCCTCCTGGCCGGCCCCCTCCTCCCCTCCTTTATATATGGAGGAGGGGGGCACCCCATAGACACAACAATTGATCATTGATCTCTTAGCCGTGTGTGGTGCCCCCCTCCACCATAATCCACCTCGATAATATTGTAGCGGTGCTTAGGCGAAGCCCTGCGTCAGTAGAACATCATCATCGTCACCATGCCGTCGTGATGACGGAACTCTCCCTCGATACTTGGCTGGATCGAAGTTCGAGGGACGTCATCGAGCTGTACGTGTGCAAGAACTCGGAGGTGTCGTGCTTTCGGTGCATGATCGGTCGGGCCGTGAAGACGTACGACTAGATCAACCGTGTTGTGCTAACGCTTCCGCTTTTGGTCTACGAGGGTACGTGGACACACTCTCCCATCTCGTTGCTATGCATCACCATGATCTTGCGTGTGCGTAGGAATTTTTTTGAAATTACTGCGTTACCCAATAGGGAGTTCAACTCAGAAGGGCCGCGAACTATTCAACACTTCTCCGGCATGACGCTTGAAAGGATGTATCGGTTATTCTTCGGATCACGGATAAAGTGTCCGGACACCACCGAGGATGTGGGTTTGAACTGCAATCGTCCGGATACCCAAGTAAGTGAATCTGCAACCGAACACTCTGTTCATATTTATGACAACATTTTTCTGAAAACTATCCACCGCCAGGATTGGCTCAGCAAGGCGGAAAGGATCAGTTGTCCGGCCCTGCTTCCCGAAGGCTCGCCGAATCCTGCGTTAGCTAGGATGCTTAAACACGCGCTGAATCAAGTGCCATCGGGGAAGGATGAGGGGAAGAGTAGAGAAGCCAAACACGAGCTTCATACATTGTACATCCAAACCGGGGGGGTTAATGTCTCCACGAAGGAGAATAATCGGGGAGGTGAATCTCAAGTTCCCTCGCCCCGCGGGAACAAAAGGGCTGCCTCTGAAGACCTGGCAATGGAGGCGTCCAAACTAGGGAAGAAGCCTTCACCAGGGAGCTCCGCCCCAGAGGGCGTCCTTGCCGCACAACGCCCGCAAACGGGCCAGCCCTCCACCGAGCTGTAAGTTAATTAAATGTATTTTAATAAATATATACTGTTTTTTCCTCCGAGAACAATAACCAGGACCTATCTCTTGCAGTCCGGCTTGTAGCCCTTCTCAACAGAGTTCGTCTTCGGAGGATCTTCTTCCGGAGATGATGGAGAGTGAAACTCCACCTGCCTCCCCGCCCCACGGGGCGGGCGACCCCGAGGTGTCGTCACGGAGGATTCCTGATCCGTCAGGGCTAGAAGTCAATGCTTCGGCCGCCCGAAGCCCAGAGTGTTCTGCTCCCAAGGAGGGCCATAGGAAGAGTCCGGGACTGTCCGGCACTCAGTCAGACACACTAACGGGCCTTCTGGAGCGAGCTACTCTCTTAGATGCTCACCGTACTTTAATGGGTATGGTATTTGAAAAGATTCCATCCGCCAAAAGCGGGTTGAATGGAGCTTTTACAAGCCTGCTCAAAGGCTTTGAGGTACGCAAAAAAATACACAATCTTTCAGCTGTACCGCACACGCTAGGTGTGCTCCGTATAGATAGTAGCCCCTGAGACTCTGGTTGCCCGCCGAGGCGGCAAACGGAGGATCATATTCCCAAGTAATGATTGCGTTGCGTTATGTGCAGATGGCTAAGTGTCTGGTGGTTGACCGGACTGCTGAGTTCGATGAACTAAGGCGACATATTGATGTGGCAGATGCCGACATCGCGCTTGTGAACAAGCGGCTTGACGAGGCACATGGTATGTGCTGCTTATCTTTTTTTGTGCCAGCTAGTATTTAAGAGGAGCATGATGCTAGTATCTATTATATGTTGTGGCTACAGATGGAGCTGCTGCCGTGGAGGCCCTTCGGGCGGAACTTGCCCCAGCCAAGGAACAAGCCAGGAGAAGTGATGCGGCTGCCCTAAAGGCGGCCAAAGAGTTAAGAGCCGAACAGGCTGCGCATCGCCAGAGCGAAGATAAACGCCAAGATGGCTGTTGAGCTGAGAGATGCTGCCAACCGATATGAGCTCCTTGAAAAGGAGAGCCAAGCAAAAGCGGCTGACCTGAAGAAGGCCTTGGATACAGCCAAGGAAACACACTCTGAAATTAGAGCTGCACGGGAGGAGCTTTGACAAGCCGGAAATATCGCGGCTGGGAGTTCCTATTTGTTGCGGATGAAGTTCAGAGATCCAAAGTATGATCCTCTGGGTCAGTTATGGAGTCCTGCAGACGCGTATGTGGACCTGGCGAAAAGTACTGCTGATGCGACCAAGTTTTTCAAGGATCAGAAAGATCATGAGGTGGAAAGGTTGTTCTGGTCGCAGTTCAGTGCCCCGACGCGTCCGCTGCCGTTGAATGAAAGGATGGCCGCTTGGGTCGAGCTCCATAGGTTGTCCGGACTTGCAATGAGATCTGTCATAGATCATCTTTGCCGAAGGGACCAAGAACGGATAGTTATTTTGGTTTAGTGCAACAATTCCTCGGTGTTGTGTCGCGTATCAACGCTGTAAAGAAGTCGGCGTGCATAGAAGGTGCGCAGATGGCTGTTGCCCGTGTTAAAACATACTCGGCAGATATGGAGGCCACCAATATTGCAACCCGGGGTTTGGCAGGAGGCCAGGACCCGGCCGAGTACTATTTTGAGCAAGTCCTAGAAGGCGCCCATTTAATAGAGGCTCAGTGCTCGAAGAATGTCATTTTCGAATGACAAATATCTCAATTGTAAAGACAATGCTATTTTAATTATAAAGGTTGTGTTTATACTTTTGCCAGAAAGTATGGTAGTGCCTCCTGTGCGACCGTTTATGTATGTATATAACCTTAAAGTTTGCAGTCGTTGGCTTCAGCCCCCACGCATATAATGCGGGGGTGTTCGTAAAATGCGCGTAATCAGACTTGATCCAACTTATTCGTCCATTAAGGAGGTGATCGCACGTCGAACTAGGCAACCGGACTATATAGCTTTAACACTTTCACTTAGCCATAGGAGTTTGACGGTGGGGCTACTATATAGCCCCTGGTACTTCCGCGTTCGTCCGAATACGGTGCGTGTATATACATGACCGGGAAATGGTCCTTCGTTAATGCGAAGGAATCCCGAAGATTCCGATAAGTCATCGAGTGGTTGACCAGTCTCTCGCTGTATCATGACAGTCAGTTTTCGGCTTTCTCTACTGAGTTGCTCATCTGGATTAACCAGGACACAATCGCAGTAGTTCTCCTTTGGCCGCCTTAGCCGATAAAACGGAACGTAAGGTAGCAAACCTAGGGGCCAGGCAAACCCAACATTTGACCACAGACATGATTCGGAGCTGATGCATATAAGGCCAAACTCGCGACGCCGAACACTCCCGAAGGTGTTCGGACTTTATAACATATACGGGGCTGAGTAACACCCTTGATAATGAACCCATAATTTCCAGGTACGTGCATTAATCTGTCATGGCGAAATGCCAAAAACGCCAGTATCCCTTGTGGGTGTATTAAGTACCCATGGGATGTCAAGCAACAAGAGACATTAAAGAAGGTTTACGCAAGGGCTTAATCTAAAGAGAAACCTTTGATCGGGGCCCTGCTGCACGTCTGCGCCTTTGTCTCTGTTGTGCCGTATCCTGGAAGGGTGCCGCACGATTGGTATCTATAAAAAAGGAAAACTCAGGTAAAAGAGTCCAGTGTAATCGTGCGAGAAGTTGGTTATTCTCGATGAATCATGAAAATGCAATATATTGTTATATTTAATAGGGGCAAGCCGAACTGTGAGCTTTGTTACATGTTTGCAGCCCCTAGCACCGCCTATGTGGGTATATCTTTAGACCCCAGCTCAGGTTTATCTGTGCTATTACCACCGGCGGTGCGCCAGACTCGTCTAACCGTGTCCGCGGTCTTGACGACCGATCATGTGTTCTGGTTGAAAAGGCCGCTTAGTGTTCGACTGCTAGAGCCGCCACATATTCTTCTGCTCGTAAGGAACATTATGTGTTTCCGCTAACTATGATGATGCCATGTGGGCTGGCACTACAAGAAATATGTCAACTTGTGACCACCACTATTGGTGACTGAATGGTCATAGTTTTTTATTTGTGACCCTTTTGTGACCAAAACCAGAAGGTCAAAAGCTGGCCGTCGTAAACTGACATTTTTGACCTTCACTGTGAGAAGGTCGTAGACATTTACGACCAAAATAAGGCTACTATTTTGTTTTAGTCACTAGCTGTCTGCCCAGGCCACGTCGGATCCGACGTGGCAATCTGACGTGGCAATATTATGACCAATTGAAAAGGTCAAAAATTAGAATCGGCCCGGTCCAATTGGGTGTTTATATGGGCCGAGCCCATTAATTCAGCCCATTTGTTGTTGTTTTCTCTTTCAATTTGGGTAAGCTACACGGGCCAGGCCCTATAATTCAGCCTTTTTATTTTTGGGTTGTGGCCCTTTTTCTCCTTTCTCAAATGGGTCCCAATTGTCAAATTCTGATAAGCGGGTCCCAAATGTCCAATTCTGGTTTGTGGGTCCTTGTCGTCATGGTCATGTTCCTCGGATTTCAATATGCTAATAATTAAACAACCAATATTTAAATCAAAATAGACAGAAAACAGGTGCAATACTTCAAATAACAAGAAGCAACAATTTGTTACATCAACACATACAAATGCGATCACAGTATAATAAGCTCTATAGGTGTACAATATGTCACGTGAGCCGATGAGCATCAAGCTCTACAGTATAACAAGCCCTATATGTCACAGTTCGTGCTTCAATTTGTTCCAATACAGATCAACATCAAGGGCTTCATTACTCCTTGAACTAGCTCCGATGAGCTTGAACTATGCTTCTTCCGACTTCTTCATCTTGATGCTCGCGACAAAACATGAAACACCGGCATCTGCACATTATAGAACAAAATGGTTATGTACAAAATAAAAGCAAATCTAACAGTATATATCTAACAGTAGATACAAAATAATGAAGGCCAATCCGTGTGCATATATACTAGCGTGCATATATACCAACAGAACACATAAACCCAGCCATCAAAATCTTGCTTCTGAACATTGGCATCAAATCAACACAAACGCTGAATTAACGTGCAGAAAAGGAAAGTGCTAATACAGGGCAGGTATATGGGTATCAAAACAAACAAGAAAGAAACTACAATCTATTTTAAGTAAACTCTTACAAGAAAGATGCCCCAGTAAGTAAGCTGAATGGGTGACAAACTGAATAGTGAAACAAGTTGATAGTTGTACACTATAGTGTTTACGCATAGTGGAACTGAATGAATTTCAAGTTATGTTGCATGCAAGAAGAGGAGCGGCAGTGCGCTCTAGCTAGTGTCCTTGTCAGCTTGTGCAAAACAAGCATCATTCATCAGGATTAATTCATGGAGTAAGAAGAAATACAGAGACAATCAAACTAAAATGGAAGGATCGGCCACTAGAAGCATATTGAATACAAGGGAAACAATCGAACTAAAGAAATGAAAGGCACGCACTGTGAACATTTTGACAGCACGAATATTTTTTATATTACCATAACAAACAGAAATGTAATCTGATTGCACAAGACACATGGCATTATCACACACCCAGACGAGCGAAGCATTAACTTGTGAGGATCAGACAAACAAAGCATTCACGCTGATGATTAACTTATAAGACCAGCCACCCTCAATCCTCATTACAACACTAAGTTTTACTACTCCTGGCAACCTAATACACTACAATCCAGAGGCACCTCAATTCGACCATCAGCCTCGGAGCATAACAGAATCATGACGTTCATTTGCATCCATGGCTGAATTTGACCACGAAAATTGGCTATTAAGTAGTATACTCATGTGGTGAATTTTATGGAATACTTAATCTACTATACATCTACCAAAAGCAAATCTCCTTGAACAGGTTCTGATGCCAAACAATCCAAAGGCATCTAACGGAAAAAGGCAAAAGAATGGTGCTTCTGCTGCAGTGAATTGAAACCCAAAGCACCCCCAAACCATAGTAGACTAAACTAGCTATCTCTAGGAGAACTAAAACGCTAGCTGCAAGCAAGGAATGGAGGAATGGATGGTCACCGTTATTGAAGTTGATGCTTCGGGAGCCCGCCGGCATGGTGGTTCAGGTGGTTGAGGAAGAAGAGGAGCATTACTGCATAATCATCATGAAACAATAGTGATTGAGTAAATCATAAAGCAGAATAACAAAATAATAATTAATTCCATCAGTAATCATGTCGCGACACCACGTTGGTCACCTTAGTACAAAAATTTAGGCTTTGCACAAGTCTACACAACTACTGATCTTTTCTATAAAGGAAGCTGTGCACAACACCAGTTCTCTATGGTTAGCTAAAGACATTCCTCCATCAGCTTATGCATGCAATGCTCAAGTTACTGGTTATCTGATGTGATCCATCTAAATGTTTGAAACAAGTTTAGCTTGATGAGCTCAAAAGTATGGAACTGAAGTGCAGAGACATATGCAATATTGTTTTTTCCTTTCTCTTTTGTGAGGACATATGCTGTCAAAATATACAGTATACGAGGAACTCGAACAAATTCACGAAAATGATTTGTTCCAAATGATTTATATATCGCAAATAAGACATGAAGACGCGTGTGTTTGCCTTGGTAAGACCAGCCGCGTTCCTCAACATAAAAATAGGACTCCACACATGCACATGAAGGCCTGTAGTATAAGGGGGTTCGGAGGAGGTGGGAATCATACCTAGCAGTAGCATGGCCGGACTCTACCCAGCAGCAGCAGTAGGCCTGGCCTGGCCTTGAGGTCCGGCACGTCCACATGAGGGGCGACGGTATGAGTACCCCTCCTGATTCCTTAGCCGCCTTGTTAGGGCTTCGGGGTGGTAGGACAGGCTGTCCCTTGTCGCTGGGCATCATCGTCCACAGCCAGCTCTAGCCACTCCATGGCGCCGGGGCAGTGGATGTAGCGGCCATCGCGTCCATGGCGTACCGCATCAAATGAATGATGACCGACTCCTAGAACAATCAGAGAATGATAATGAATGAATGTGAAAGGCATAGCAGCATCATTAGTATAACAAGCTGCATTATCCTACTATTACTAGTACAACAAGATGCAGGTTGGCATAGTTAATGAAGAAATATTATTCATTATCCTGCTACAACTAGTTCAACAATGTATGTAGTAACACCAGACAATTACACCTAAAGAATTATTATTCATTCAAGAGACTAAATATTATACATACATGCCCAAATTCTGGTGCCCACATGCCTCAATGCAGTAAACAATAAGCATGATACATAGTAAAATTTTGACACAACCAGAACTGATCACTCACTCCTTCAATGACCCACACTAACTTTTTTTACACAACCAGGCAACCAAATCCAATACAGGCAGACTAGACTGACTAAGAAATTAACCGCTCCAAAAAGGGGCAAGCCACACAACACGTACAAAATTAGTAGTAATCTGTTGGTAGTGACCCAGTTGCCATAGGAGTTCGAGCTTGGAATTGCAGGCTTCCAATTCACGATCCTACCTTGAGAATGGCAAGACAAGATACACTACAAAGCAACCTGTTGTCTTTGGAAATCAGGCATCACCTTTGATAGGGAGACGTTGAGCCACTGACACTGTGATCATCTGTTCACCAGCGAAACCTAGGTGAAGGAAAACCTAGCAAGAGAAAGAAATCAGTAACCTAGGTGTGGAGAGGGTAGAGCTGCAGCTGGAGTAGGTACTGCGGGAGGCAGAGAGGGAGATAATAAGTTACCGGATCCTAAGCTCCTGGTGCTCCTCGGTGCCATCGTTGTCGAGGACGAGTGGATCCGGAGGCATTGCTGTCGGAGAGGAGGGGATCCGGTGGCGGCCTTGTCGGAGAGGCGAGGATCCACCGGCGGAGAGGAGCTGATCCGGCGACGGCCTTGTCATGGAGGAGGATCTCACACGCACCGCCACCACCGCCGAGGACATTCATCTCAGCCGCGCACAACGAAGAGGTCCACCCCCTCCATCGAAACCCTAGCGGGAGGAAGTGATGCGGGAGACCACATGAGGCGGGGTAAAGCAAATCGACGCGATGTTGAAGAAAGAGCGTAGCGAGAGGAAGTTGTGGGTAGGCTTGGCGACATCGGAGGATGCCGGAATCAAGCGGGATCCATAGGTGGTTGTGGCAGAGAGGAGTGGTGCATGGGAGAGGGAGAGACGAGAGAAAGAGGGGTCGCCTGAGGTGGGAGGAGAGAGAGATGGATGGGTGGTGGCTCTGCCTAAGGTGGGAGGAGAGGGAGAGGCCACTGGTCGGCGAGGTTTGGATGGGTGGCGGCAGTAATGTGGGAGATGAGGGGAGGGATGGGATCGGGGAGAGGAGGGGGATGCGACGGAGGACTGGATCGGGAGGGGGCGGCGGTGGCGAGGAGATGGGGGATCTGAGCTAGGGTTTGGGCTGCAGGTGGCATCTCCTTTTCAGTTTTTTCTTTTTTTGTAGATAGACGGGTGGATGGATGGATGTGGGATGGAGAGATGGATGGATGGATGGATGGGCGCCATGTCATCGATCCATGGGAAGAGTTTTGATTGGTTTGAAACTAGTGATTTAAGTAGTTTCCAAGTACTAAAAATACATTGATTTTGTGAAGTATCTATAAAAAATATATTGCAAAAGGGCATGACACAAATTTTCACTAGAGTTAGACCACATTTTATGGATAAGGACCAATCTGTATGCATTTCTAATCTTTCTAGCTATTTTTAATCATTTTCCGAGTGCCAGAAATGAATTTTTTTGTGAAGGAACTACCAAATAAATGTTGTAAAATTGGACCAAATCAATTTTATAAAATACTAGGCCATGTTTAATGCACAATTGACACAATGGTTGTGTGTCAAAAGCCTTGATCCACCTTTGGTGAAAAAGACAAATTTCCGCCGATTCAGTAGGAAGCGGGTCAAATTTGAACTGCAACTGCCTCATAGTTTGCTCTTTATTTTTTCTAAAAATCATTTCTAGATACATAACTATCTATTTAATCAGAGAAACACAAAAAAATTTCCAAGATTCAACCACTATCTAGGAATGGTCATGCCCGCCGTTTTGACCGCATTTTGAAACATGCATAAAAAATTCAAAAAATCAAAAAATTGGAAAACCTTTGCATTGTGCCATCATATGTGACCAAGTTTCCAGGAAAAATAATAAACTTGTAATACGACAATTATTTTAAAAAAATGTTCTAAAAAATGAGCTATCATGCGTGAAGATTCATGGCTTTCAAGCCAAATGATCAATCTTATGGCCACATTCATGGCATAGTTTGTTCAAATGATATCATATTGTGCACAATGGTGCATCTTGGAATTCCAAACAATGTTTCCTAATGGAGTTTTCATGTTCTTTGCACAGAAAATTCATTTTCCATTTTTCGAGTGCCCGAAATAAGGTTTTTTTGTGAAGGAACTACCAAATAATTGTTGCAAAAATGGACCAAATCAATTTTATAAAATACTAGGGAATGTTTAATGCATAATTGACAAAATGGTTGGGTGTAAAAAGTTTTGATCCACCTCTGGTGAAAAAGACAAATTCCCGCCGATTGAGTAGGAAGCGGGTCAAATTTGAACTGCAGCTGCCCCATAGTTTGCTCTTTATTTTTTTCCAAAAATCATTTATAGGTACATAAGTATCTATTTTATCATAGAAACACAAAAAGTTTTCCATGTTTCAACCACTAGCTAGGAACGGTCAAGCCCGCCGTTTTGACCGCATTTTGAAACGGGCATAAAAAATTCAAAAAAACAAAAAATTGGAAAACCTTCGCATTGTGTCATTATATGTGACCAAGCTTCCAGGAAAGATAATAAACTTGTAATACATAAATTATTTTTAAAAAGTGTTCTAAAAGATGAGCTATGATGCGTGAAAATTCATGGCTTTCAAGCCAAATGATCAATCTTATGGCCACATTCATGGCATAGTTTGTTCAAATGATCTCATATTGTGCACAATGGTGCATCCTGGAATTACAAACAATGTTGCCTAAAGGAGTTTTCATGTTCTTTGCACGGAAAATTCATTTTCCATTTTTCGAGTGCCCGAAATGAGGTTTTTTGTGAAGGAACTACCAAATAATTGTTGCAAAAATGGACCAAATCAATTTTATAAAATACTAGGGAATGTTTAATGCACAATTGACAAAATTGTTAGGTGTAAAAAGTTTTGATCCACCTCTGGTGAAAAAGACAAATTCCCGCTGATTTAGTAGGAAGCGGGTCAAATTTGAACTGCAGCTGCCTCATAGTTTGCCATTTATTTTTTCTAAAAATCATTTCTAGTTACATAAGTATCTATTTAATTAGAGAAACATCAAAAAATTTCCAAGATTCAACCACTAGCTAGGAACGGTCAAGCCCGCCGTTTTGACCGCATTTTGAAACGGGCATAAAAAATTGAAAACAAATCAAAAAATTGGAAAACCTTCGCATTGTGTCATTATATGTGACCAAGTTTCTAGGAAAAATAATAAACTTGTAATACGGAAATTATTTTTAAAAAGTGTTTTAAAAAATGAGCTATCATGCGTGAAGATTCATGGCTTTCAAGCCAAATGATCAATCTTATGGCCACATTCATGGCATAGTTTGTTCAAATAATCTCATATTGTGCACAAGGGTGCATCTTGGAATGGCAAACAATGTGGGTTAAGGAAGTTTTCATTTTCTTTGCACAGAAAATTCATTTTCCATTTTCCGAGTGCCTAAAATGAGTTTTTTTTGTGAGGGACCTACCATATATTTGTTGCAAAATTGGACCAAATCAATTTTATAAAATACTAGGCCATATTTAATGCACAATTGACAAAATGGTTGGGTGTCAAAAGTTTTGATCCACCTCTGGTGAAAAGACAAGTTCCCGCCAATTCAGCAAGAAGCGGGTCAAATTTGAACTGCAGCTGCCTCAAAGTTTGCCATTTACTTTTTCCAAAAATCATTTCTAGTTACATAAGTACCTATTTAATCATAAATACATGGTTTGGTGGCGATACGTCGAGGTTTGGACGGTGGGCGAGGGCCCCAACTCTAGAGCACGTAAACTCGCATGCCCGCCGCGTGGTCAATGTGTGACCATGGCGTTGCCATGTGTTCTGGGCGGCCTAGGCATGTCTAGTGGGTTGGGCACTCCCTAGGTAGGTGCTAGGAAGAAAATCACAACATAAGATTCTCACAACGAGACCGATCGATGCTTAAACATGAATAAGCAGCCAAGTGTTTGATGAGCGGTACGAGAAATGCACGAGTTTTGGGCGAGGATGATCAGTTACTAAGAAGACCATCTTCACAAATTTTCAGCTCAAAAGGAGGAGCCTAGGTGGTACTTGCTTTGCAAAGTACTACACTGGACATAAATACGAATGTTGAAGTTGGGCTCAAAATAATGAATGGATTGAGCTGGCATTTGGTGGAGGATGGTTATTTGGGTAGAGGAAAGCACCATAGAAAATGGATACCATTTGGACATGGCAAAATGGTACTTCCTTCACAAAGTGCTGCTCTGAACAGAATAGGAAAATGAATATTGTTGAGTTATTTTTGAACTAGGCAAGGAAGGTTTTTGACATATTTGATGAAGATATGATCCAAACAATTTATGGGTATTTTTTGGGAATTTTTGGAATAACAGAAATATAGGTTGCTTCACAACCTAGGGCAAAAATTGACACATGGACATGACACATAGGCAAAACTGATGAGATGGCGCCTAGTCATCACAACCCACCACAATCTACAAGGCTATGACCATCTATATTGGTCCTTAACAACTAGAAATAAGGCAGCGGACTAGCACTATTTGCTTTATGACCATTTCATGTAAGGAAATTACGACCTTTCTGACCAAAATGGTCGCAATGGTTTAGGGTTTGGAGCCCCCCGAACAGCTTTTGACCAATTGGTCTCAAATGGTCATAGATCTATGACCAATTCTTCCAGGGTCACTGACAGAAGGTCACTAGTTGACATATTTCTTGTAGTGCGGGCATCTTGAGTTTAAGGCAGGCATAGTGCGGCACAATGTTGAAGCGAGCGAATGTCGTTCTTCTGAGTAACGCGTGATAGCCGCTTCAGAATGGAGCGATGTCGAAGATTAATTCTTCACTTCTGAAGTTGTAGGGAGAACCGAATGTAACCTCTAATACGAGGGAGCCCGTGCAGCGGGCCTCAATGCCTGGTATTACTCCTTTAAAGGTAGTGTTACTTTGGCTGATTCTTGACGGGTCTATCCCCATCTTGCGGGCAGTGTCCTGATATATTAGATTAAGACTACTGTCGCCATCCATGAGGACTCGTGTCAGATGGTATCCATCAATTATTTGGTCGAGAACCAAGGCAGCCGATCCTCCGTGCCGGATACTTGTCAGATGATCCCTGCGATCGAATGTGATCGGGCAGGCCGACCACGGGTTGAATTTGGGGGCGATGGGCTCTACAGCGTATACGTCTCTGAGTGCGCGTTTGCGCATTATCTTCAGTATATGAGTTCCGTAGATCAAATTCGCTGTTTTGACTTCAGGTGGGAATTTTTTCTGTCCCCAGTGTTCGGCTGGCGAGGCTCATCCTCGTCTTCACTTGGCGTCTTCCTTCCTTTGTGTTCGGCGTTTAGCTTGCCGGCCTGCTTGAAGACCCAACATTCTCTGTGGGTGTGGTTCGTAGGTTTTTCGGGGGTGCCATGAATTTGACATAATCTGTCCAGGACCTTGTTCAGGCTGGATGGTCCATCTTTGTTGCCTTTAAATGGCTTCTTCCGTTGACCGGGTCGAGAGCCCCTGAATCCGGCATTGACCGCCATGTTGTCCGGACTCTCTTCATTATTTCGACGCTTGTTTTTATTGCGTCGTGGCTTCCCGTTGCCATCCCTAATTTCGGATGTGCCTGGGTCGCTGGTGCCTCTACGGGCCAGCCACCTGTCCTCACCCGTGCAAAAGCGGGTCATAAGGCTTGTTAGGGCCGCCATTGTCCTTGGCCTTTCTTGGTCAAGGTGTCTGGTGAGCCATTTGTCTCGGATACTGTGCTTAAAGGCCGCTAGGGCTTCGGCATCCGGACAATCAACAATTTGATTCTTCTTAGTTAGAAATCTGTTCCAAAGCTTACGGGCTGACTCTCCGGGTTGTTGGATTATGTGACTTAAATCGTCTGCATCCGGAGGTCGGACATAGGTCCCTTGAAAATTGGCCCTGAAAGCATCCTAAAGTTCCTCCCAACTTCCAATTGAGTTTTCGAGGAGGCTTTTCAACCAATGCCGAGCTGGTCCTTTCAACTTGAGGGGCAGGTATTTAATGGCATGGAGATCATCTCCGCGAGCCATGTGGATATGAAGGATAAAGTCCTCAATCCAGACCCCAGGGTCCGTCGTTCCGTCGTATGCCTCTATGTTTACGGATTTGAATCCCTGTGGAAATTCATGATCCAGCACCTCATCAGTGAAGCACAGGGGGTGTGCAGCGCCCCTGTAATTGGATGTGTCGTGGCATGCTGTAGAAGGTTGTTGTGTTCGGGGCTGATTCCGAACTGGTATTCGATCAATATGATCGTTTTGGTGGATATGATCT
The DNA here is from genome assembly GCF_018294505.1 of Triticum aestivum. Classification (NCBI taxonomy): domain Eukaryota; kingdom Viridiplantae; phylum Streptophyta; class Magnoliopsida; order Poales; family Poaceae; genus Triticum; species Triticum aestivum. The sequence continues at coordinate 81,399,295 of NC_057798.1, forward strand.
TGCGCCGGAGCACGTCCTCTAGATCCATAGATGGACCTGGTTGCACCAGCCTTTTTGTCCCAGATCTGACGCAAATCGTGTGCTGGCTTGTGTGCAGCGTCAGTAGCTGCTCTATCGCTGCCACGAGGTGGTCGGTCCAGCTGATCGGCCGTATTATTCTTCGGCGGGATGGGCCCGATGGCCTCATCGTCGAATTCGGGCAGCAGCTTGCGCTTTGGGTAGCTCTTTGTGTGGCGATCATCTCCATATTTTTCTTTAGTGTCTAGCACTTTGTTCCATCTGCGGTTGAGCGTATCCTGCGCAGCCTTAAGCTGTTGCTTCTGCTTCTTCAGGCTCCTCGCGGTGGCCATAAGCCTTCTATGGAGGTTCTCTTGTTCCAAACGTTTTTCTGGGATGATGAATGCGTCGTCGTTCGGACTGTCCTCCTCTTCGAAGGCAGATTGATGAGTTTTACCCTCAGGATCGCCATGATTGGGCGTCTGCTCCGGGCTATGTTCGGCGTGCCCTGGCTCATCCTGCTCCATCGCTAGGTCCATGGTGTCGTCGTTTCATTTGGAGTCGACCGGGGTATCAATTTTTTTGCGCTATTATCGCTATTTTTACTGTGGCTGGATTTAGAGCGGCGCCTGCGCCGTCGCTTTGGTTTCTGCCCGGGGGGGGGGGGTTATCCTCCTTTACATCTTTTTTGTCGCCGTTGTCCTCCTTGGGTGTGTCCACCATGTATATATCATATGATGAGGTGGCTGTCCAGCGCCCCGTGGGCGGTGGTTCTATATCATCTCCCACATCGACGTCCATGCTGTCGATGTATTCGGAGTCGAAGCCAAGCATGTCGGTTAAGTCATCGACAGTGGCTATTAAGTGGGTCGTGGGTGGGTAGCGAATTTCTTCGTCGTCCGTATCCCACTCGGGCCGGACATGGTTCGGCCAAGAGTCTTCTGATAAAGAGAGAGACCTCAATGAATTTAGTACGTCACCGAAGGGTGAGTGTTGAAAGATATCCGCAGAGGTAAACTCCATGATCGGTGCCCAATTTGATTCGATAGGCACGGACGCACGCGGTCCGGATCCTAGGACCGGAGACGAGTCCGGGGGTCCGGTGACACAGATTTCCTTAGAGGTGGACCCTGTGTTCGGCTCTGACGCTGATGAGTGTGCGGCCTCCGTGGCGGGGTCCATCCACCCGTCCTCAGATGACGCGGTCTGCTCTAGATTAAAGGCTAGTGCAGCTGCAGGTGCGATAGTACGAATACTGTCCGAGGGCAGATCTAAGTCATGCATGTCGTGACTGTTTGGCGCTCCTGACTCGGGCTCGAATCCGTCAAAGATCAAGTTTCCGCGAATATCAGCCGTGTAGTTTAAGTTTCCAAATCTGACCCGATGGCCAGGGGCGTAGCTGTCGATCTGCTCCAGATGGCCAAGCGAGTTGGCCCGTAGTGCGAAGCCGCCGAATTCGAAGATCTGTCCGGGGAGAAATGTCCCACCCTGGACCATATCGTTGTTGATGATTGAAGGAGCCATCAAGCCTTATCGTGACGGCATAGAGGAACTCTCAATTAAAGCACCAATGTCGGTGTCAAAACCGGCGGATCTCGGGTAGGTGGTCCTGAACTGTGCGTCTAAGGCTAATGGTAACAGGAGGCTGGGGACACGATGCATACCCAGGTTCGGGCCCTCTCGATGGAGGTAATACCCTACTTCCTGATTGATTGATTTTGATGATATGAGTATTACAAGAGTTGATCTACCACGAGATCGTAGAGGCTAAACCCTAGAAGCTAGCCTATGATTATGATTGTTCCTGTCCTACAGACTAAACCCTCTGGTTTATATAGACACCAGAGGGGGCTAGAGTTACACAGAGTCGGTTACAGAGAAGGAGATCTACACATCCTAATCGCCAAGCTTGCCTTCCACGCAAAGGAGAGTCCCATCCGGACACGGGACAAAGTCTTCAATCTTGTATCTTCATAGTCCAACAGTCCGGCCAAAGTACATAGTCCGGCTGTCCGAACACCCCCTAATCCAGGACTCCCTCAATCTTTGTAGAATATGTAGGAACCAATATGAGCATCAAGGTTCCGCTATTGGTTATTTACTGGAGAGGTGTCTCGGTCATGTCTACATAGTTCTCAAACCCATAGGGACCGCGCGCTTAACGTTCGATGACTATATGTATTATATGAGTTATGTGTTTTGGTGACTGAAGGTTGTTCAGAGTCCAGGATGAGATCACGGACATGACGAGAAGTCTCAAAATGGTTGAGAGGTAAAGATTGATATATTGTAAGGTAGTATTCAGACACCGGAAGGGTTCCGGAGTGTATCGGGTACATACCGGAGTATCAGAAGGGTTACCGGAACCCCCGGGTGAAAGATATGGGCCATATGGGCTATAAGAGGGAGGCTAACCAGCCCACAAGGGGCTGGTGCGCCCCCCACAAGGGAGGAGGCCGAATTGGACTATGGAAAGGGGCGCCACCCCCTTTCCTTCTCCTACTCCCTCTCCTTTCCCCTTCCCCCCTCCGATAGAAGGAAGGGGGACGAGTAGGACTAGGAGTCCTAAAAGAACTCCCCCCCCATGGAGCGCACCCTAGGGCTGCCCTCTTCCCCTCTCCCTCCTTTATATACGGGAGCGGGGGGGGACCTCTAGGCACAACAGTTGTTTCTTAGCCGTGTGCGGTGCCCCCTCCACCGTTTACTCCTCCGGTCATATTGTCGTAGTGCTTAGGTGAAGCCCTGCTCGGATCACATCACCAACACCGTCACCACGTCGTTGAGCTGAACGTGTGACAGAACTTGGAGGTGCCGTACGTTTGGTACTTGATCAGTTGATTCGAGAAGACGTTCGACTACATCAACCGCGTTAAGTTAACACTTCCACTTTCGGTCTACGAGGGTACGTGGACACACTCTCCCCCTTTTGTTTCTATGCATCTCCTAGATAGATCTTGTGTGAGCATAGGAATTTTTTTGAAATTGCATGCTATGTTTCCCAACGGTGGCATCAGTGCCAGGTCTATGCGTAGATGATATGCACGAGTAGAGCAAAAAGAGTTGTGGGCGGTGATCGTCATATTGCTTACCACCAATGTCTTATTTTGATTCGGTGGTATAGTTCGATGAAGCAGCTCGGACCAACCTTACATGACCATGTTCATGAGACCGGTTCCACCGACAGACATGCAACTAGTTTTGCATAAAGGTGGCTGGCGGGTGTCTGTTTCTCAAACTTTAGTTGAATTGAATTTGACTACGGCCGATCCATGTGAAGGTTAACATAGCAAACTTGATAAATCACCGTTGTGGTTTTTGTGTCGCAGGTATGTACGGTTCATCCTAGAAGCCCGTAGCAGCCACATAAAACTTGCAACAAACAAAGTAGAGGATGTCTAACTTGTTTTTGTAGGGCATGTTGTGATGTGATATGGTCAAGACATGATGTGATATAAAGATTGTTGTATGAGATGATCATGTTTTGTAGAAGTTATCGGCAATTGGCATGAGCCATATGGTTGTCGCTTTATTGTATGAAATACAAGCACTATGTAATTGCTTTACTTTATCACTAAGCGATAGCGATAGTCGTAGAATCAATGGTTGGCGAGATGACCACGACGCTATGATGGAGATCAAGGTTTCAAGACGGTGACGATGGAGATCATGACGTTGCTTCGATGATGGAGATCAAAAGCACAAGATGATGATGGCCTTATCATGTCACATATTTTGATTGCATGTGATGTTTATCTTTTATGCATCTTATTTTCTTAGTACGGCGGTAGCATTATAAGATGATCCCTCACTAAAATTTCAAGGTATAAGTGTTGTCCCTGAGTATGCACCGTTGTGGAAGTTCTTCGTCCTGAGACACCACATGATGATCGGGTGTGATAGGCTCTACGTTCAAATACAACGGGTGCAATCCAGATTTGCACACATGGAATGCTCGGGTTAAACTTGACGGGCCTAACATATACTGATATGGCCTCGGAACAATGGAGACCGAAAGGTCGAACGTGAATCATATAGTGGATATGATCAACATAGAGATGTTCACCATTGATGACTACTCCATCCCACGTGATGGTCGGACATGGTTTAGTTGATTCGGATCACGTATCATTTAGATGACTTGAGGGATGTCTATCTAAGTGGGAGTTCTTAAGTAATATGATTAATTGAACTTTAATTTATCATGAACTTAGTCATGATAGTATTTGCAAATTATGTTGTAGATCAATAGCTCGTGCTATTGCTTCCTTATGTTTTTGATATGTTCCTAGAGAAAACTAAGTTGAAAGATGATAGTAGCAAAGATGCGGGCTGGGTCCGTGATCTGAGGTTTATCCTCATTGCCGCACAGAAGAAGTATGTCCTTGATGCACCGCTAGGTGACAGACCTATTATAGGAGCAGATGCAGACGTTATGAATGTTTGGCTAGCTCAATATGATGACTACTTGATAGTTTAGTGCACCATGTTTTATGACTTAAAACCGGGACTTCAAAAACGTTTTGAATGCCACGGATCAAATAAGATGTTCCAAGAACTGAAATTGGTATTTCAGACTCATGCCAGTGTCAAGAGGTATGAGAAATCTGATAAGTACTTCTCCTAAAAGATGGAGGAGAATAGCTCAGCTAGTGAGCATGTTCTCAAAATGTCTGGGTACTACAATCGCTTGAATCAAGTGGGAGTTTATCTTCCAGATAAGATAGTGATTGATAAAGTTCTCTTGTCACCATCACCAAGTTACTAGAACTTCGTGATGAACTATAACATGCAAAGGATGACGAAAGCGATTCCCGAGCTCTTTGTGATGCTGAAATCGACGAAGGTAGAAATCAAGAGAAAGCATCAAGTGTTGATGATTAAACAAGACCACTAGTATAAGGAAAAGGGCAAAGGGTAAGAAGGGGAACTTCAAGAAGAATGGCAAGCAAGTTGTCACTCCCATGAAGAAGCCGAAAGCTGGACCTAAGCCTAAAACTGGATGCTTCTACTACAAAGGAAATGGCCGGTGGAAGCGGAACTACCCCAAATATTTGGTTGATAAGAAGGATGGCAAAGTGAACAAAGGTATATTTGATATACATGTTACTGATGTGTACCTTAATAGTGCTCGTTGTAGCCCCTAGGAATTTGATACATGTTCCGTTGCTATGATTAGTAACTCGAAACAGGAGTTGCAGAATAAATAGAGACTAGTTGAGGGTGAAGTGACGATGTATGTTGAAAGTGGTTCCAAGATTGATATGATCATCATCGCACACTCCCTATATTTTTGGGATTAGTGTTGAACCTAAATAAATGTTATTTGGTGTTTGCGTTGAGCATGAACAAGATTGGATCGTGTTTATTGCAATACGGTTATTCATTTAAGATAGAGAATAATTCTTATTTTATTTACATGAATAAAACCTTCTATGGTCATACACCCAATGTGGATGGTTTATTGAATCTCGATTGTAGTAATACACATATTCATAATATTGATGCCAAAGATGCAAAGTTGATAATGATAGTGCAACATATCCGTGGCAATGTCGTTTAGGTCATATTGGTGTAAATCACATGAACAAACTCCATGTTGATGGGCTTTTAGAATCACTTGATTATGAATCATTTGATACATGCGAACCATGCCTTATTGGCAAGATGACTAAAAATCCGTTCTTCGGAACAATGGAACGAGCTAGTGACTTATTGGAAATAATACATAATGATGTATGCGGTCCGATGAGTGTTGAGGCTCGTGGCGGGTATCGTTATCTTCTGACCTTCACAGATGATTTGAGCAGATATGTGTATATCTACTTAATGAAACACAACTCTGAAACATTTGAAAAGTTCAAAGAATTTCAGAGTGAAGTGGAGAATCATCGTAACAAGAAAATAAAGTTTCTACGATCTGATCATGGAGGAGAATATTTGAGTTACGAGTTTGGCCTTCATTTAAAACCATGTGGAATAGTTTCACAGCCCATGCCACCTGGAACACTACAATGAACTAGTGTGTTCGAACGTCGTAACCACACTTTATTGGATATGGTGCGATATATGATGTCTCTTACCTATTTACCACTATCATTTTGGGTTTATGCATTAGAGACAGCTGCATTCACGTTAAATTGGGTATCGTCAAAATCTGTTGAGACGACACCGTGCGAACTATGGTTTGGCAACAAACCTAAGCTGTCGTTTCTTAAAGTTTGGGGATGCGATGCTTATGTCCAAAGGCTTCAGCCTGATAAGCTCGAACCCAAATTGGAGAAGTGCGTCTTAATAGGATACCCTAAGCAAACAATTGGGTACACCTTCTACCACAAGTCCGAAGGCAAGACTTTTGTTGCTAAGAATGGACCTTTCTAGAGAAGGAGTTTCTCTCAAAATAAGTGAGTGGGAGGAAAGTAGAACTTGATGTGGTAATTGTACCTACACTCAATTTGGAAAGTAGCTCATCCGAGAAATCTGTTCCCGTGATGCCTACACTGACTCGAGAGGAAGCTAAAGATAAAGATCATGAAACTACAGATCAAGTTACTACTGTAACAACCTGGATTTTGCCCTTTTCTTTTTCTGATGATTTTCTTGGATTTCTGGATTTATTTTGCATTTCTGTGGCTGTCTGGTTCTGAAACTTGGGAAGATCACATCTTCCTAGATTTTATAGTGGCTTTTCACCCTCATCCCCATCCCTAGCTCATGTCATTTCCATCCTAGCCCAAATCCCAATATTCTTTTTGTTGGGAATATTCCTTCTTCATTAAAGGAATTAACCCTATTTGCCCTAGGTTGTGAAGCAACCCATCTTTTTGTCACTCCAAAAATTCCCAAATATTTCTCATAAATAGTTTGGGTCATATCTTGCTCAAATATGGCAAAGTTGTTCATTGCGATGTTCAAAAATAATCCTCCAATAATCATTTTCCTAGTCTGCCCTAAAGGGCACTTTGTGAAACAAGTGCTATTTATCTTTGCCCAGTTGACTCCCAACTTCTTGGACACCTTTTCCTATCCATATCATTACCCTTTGCCAAAGTTCAACCTTATTTGTCTAGTAATTATTTTTCTATGATTTTACAAAGTTTCTGTCCAGAAAGAAGCTTTGTGTAGGAAGTATATTTTAGGCATGTCCAAATGAGATGAACTTTTGCCACATCCTTCATTTGGTCAAATCATCACTCTCCACCCAATTTGAGCTCATGTAACCTTTGTATGTGAGCACATCTCCAAATCTTGGTTTCTGGTCAGATTTTCAGTTTGTGAAGCAACTATATTTTATATTGCTTCATTTAAGCTGCCAACTTACCAGGACATTCTCTTACCAATATAAACTCCCTCCACCAAGTTGTGGCTAAATCCATTTAGCATTTGCCCTATGGAGTTTTTCCAAGTTTCTGGTCAGAATAAAGCTTTGTGAAGCAAGTGCTACTTTGGTTCATGCAAATGACCTAAAACTGTTTGGGCATCTTCATATCCTCAAATCATTGGGCCATAACCATTTCCAGCTCAGTTCATGCCACTACAGGAAACAGGAGATTTGCCGTCAGTACTGCTCTTTGCCGTCAGCATTTCATCGGGGTAGACGGCAAAGAGACATTTTACCTACAGCGGCTCACGACAAAGAATGGATGACGGTAAATACATACTTTGTCGTCTGCAAAAGAAACCACAGACGGCAAAGACACTTTGTCGTCTGTATATTTTTTTGTAGACGGCAAATCACATACATTGCCGTCTGCAAAAAACCACAGACAGCAAAGTGTCTTTGCCGTCTGTGATATGCTCTTTCCGTCTGTAAATAAAATCACAGACGGCAAAGAGAAAACACAACCCACGGATCGATCTCGTGGATCGATGACGTGGTAGCAGATCTGCGGCCCACCCAGAAATCCCACCAACGGCCACACCACGATCTCTCTCACGGTCCCACAACTCACCACGATCCATCCCCACCACAAACCCCCTCGCTCTGCCTTATCCTCTCGCGCACCTCTCTCTCTTGTACATGTCTCTCTTCGCGCAGGTACCGGCCGCCGCTCGCGCCACCAGCCCCTGCCGTGGTCGCCGCTCGCTGCCCCAGCCCCTGCCGCCGCTCGCCTCATCGGTCTCGGACACAACTCCACAACTCGCCGCCCCTTGCCCCACCGGCCCCGGCCGCAGCTTCGTCACTCGCGAGCGCGCCCCCTGCCTCCTCCCGCATCTCCACCGGATCCCGCCTCCGCCCGCTGTCTGCCTGCCAGAGCCCACCGCCGCCTGCACGACCGGCTGGCGGCCGCCTCCGCCCACGTGTGCCCGCATCTGCCCGCCAGAGCCCACCTCCGCCTGCGCGACCGGCCGGAGGCCGCCTCCGCCCGGGCCCGATCGCCACCGCACGCCTCCCACCTCCGCACGTGTCGTTCGACTACCGGAGCCCGCCTCCGCCGCTCGGCCCCATCAGGTGCAGGACGCCGGGTGGCTCCCTGGCCAGCGCGGCTGCCGACGGGTGCTTCCCCACGCCCGGTGCAGTCTACAACAGGTGGCAGAGTTCCCGAGCCCTCTTTCTTTATAGCATCGATGTGTAAATCGATTTTGAAAATTGTTGATGTTGAGTTCTATAAATTGATCTATAAAAATGTTGTAGATGGGAATTTTTGATGGTCAGGCATTCTGCGAATCGATATAGTAATTTTGTTGTGTAAATCAATATATAAAGAATGCCATGAAAAATGTTTTGTTGTTTAGTTTTCCTGTGATTAAAAAAATCTTTGCCGTTTGTAGTAGTTTGGCTTATGGCAAAGATTGTGTTTTGGCTGACGGCGAAGATGTTTCTTTGACGTCTGTTACTGAGATTGGCTGACGGCAAAATCTTTGTCGTCTGCCCGATGAAAAGCTGACGGCAAAGTACCATTTCCCGACTTTGTATTTGCCGACACACTTTGTAGTCTGCTTCTTGACGGCAAAATCTTTGCCGTCTATTTTTTGGTCTTTGTTGTCTGTGATTCACAGACGGCAAATTACATGATTCCTGTAGAGTGCAGTTATGTGAGTGCAACTTCATAATCTTCATTTCTGACCAGTGGGTCACTTTCTACAGCAACCCCCTTCTAGGATCCTCCATTTGAGCTGATACTTGGTCATCACAGTGTTTTTTTCATGTGATTAAGCCATGCCAAAGCTCAGCCACTTACTCCTTCTGTGTTTGTCTTCCAGTAGCACAAACACCTCGATGTTCAAATCTTTTGTCCCCTCCTCCAAATCACTTATTTGCCCCTGGACCGATTTCTTTTCACATTTTGACTAAGGGCAACATGGACTATCTCCCAGACATGATGTGGCCGCTCACCTGGCACCGCATATGCCAGTTCACACGGTGACCACGGGGCGCGCCCAGCCAAACGCGCGCTCTGGAGTCTTCCCGTCGCTGTTCCTGTCGATTTCCTCTGCCTCTCACGTCCATTTCATGTCCGGTAGCTCGCCTGTGCTCGACTCAGTCACCCTTCATCGCTGCCCCGCCTTGAGACGCTGTCGTGCGGTAGCTGTCGTCGCGCCCGTGACATGTCCAGCCCCTGTCCTCCATTGGAGCCTAGTTGGAGCTCGCCCGTGAGCTCGAGAAGCCTCCTCCGCGCCTATATAAGGACCCCGAGACTCTCCCGCAGCTCACAACTCCCTTCCCGGCCTCTTTTGGTCACCGGAATCGCCCAATCTCGCCATTTCTTCCTCGGACCGCCATGACCTTGCTGGAGTTGGTCTCGGTTCTGTCCTCCACAGCCCTCCTCTCCTCCTCCTGAGACCTCCATCGTGTTGCCCACCCTTCGGACAACCACCCCAACTCCTTGTTCATCGCTAGAGAGCCCCCTGGCCGCGTGCCCCATGCACGGCCGCCGCCTCTGCCATTCGGCCTCTGCTTCATCCGGCCGACCCAAGCCTCTTTGCTCCGTTCCAACCTCACCACGGCCTCCCCTCGTCCCACTGAGCCACCCCACCCCCTTGCCCTCTCGCCGGAGTGTCCACGACGCCGTCAACCTCCGCCTCCTGAAGCTCCCTGTCCTTCCCATGGCGCCACGCCTTGCCACTGTCCTGCTCCTCGCCGCGCGCTCCCTCGCCCCTGAATGGATCCGCAGCGCCGCCCCGCACCCATCGGCATGCTCGCTTTGGCCGGAGGCCACCTGAGCCGGCCGACCCCTTGGCCGCTTCCTCCCCCATCCCCTGCTCTGTTCCACGAGAGGAACAGAGGCACGGGATGAAGAAGACGACCGAGTTTGGCCCCCTCCCCTGCCGCCGGGCCCCTCCTGTAAGTCTCTCACCCCTGGCTCCACATGGATTAGTGCAAACGGTTTTTCCCTAAGTACATTTTCTGTTTCTGTAAGCGTACTCTGCTGATTCTTTGGCTCAAAATGCGTTTTCCCACGGCGAAGACGTATTTCTGTAAGTGCGCGTACTGTTTTTCCTCCCAGGGACCCGTTGGTGATAAAAATATTTATAGATTGGTCCTTGATATTGTACACCCCACAACTTTTCAACCATAACTCCGATTAAGGTGAAACCAACGCTCATGTCTTTTTCTCGTCGATCTCTTTTTGTTGGTAAAATTTTCAGTAGGTGGTTCCACAGTGAAAATGACCATTTTGTCCTTACCTCTAATTAGCCCCCTTCGAGAAAGAACCGTCCGGCGTTTCATTTCCGCGGCTTCACCACACTTCTTCCTAGAGTCTCCGTCACCCCCAGACAAGCCACAACAACCACTTGCATGATAGTCATGCAGTAGCCTTGGTTTTCAACTTGAATATTTAATAAAAGTTTGTCGTTATCTGCCTGCTTGTTTGCTACTACTGTAGGTGCTTCGGTTATGCTCATGGATTCTTGTTCACTTTCATGCTATGTTTCGATGCATCTTGTTATCTTGTGCTACTTGATAGGATCATGTTCGTAAGTCATGCTTGGTAGTAGTAATACATGCCGGTAGTTGTGACGTTCTTTGGATGCATGCTTAGTCTGCTATTCAGTACCGTTGCTATGTTGGTTTCGTTGCATCTAGTTGGTTACATGTTTACTTGGTAGTGTTATTGCCATGTTCTTGCATGGTATTTATTCATGATGCTAGTCGTCATGATGTGCTTATGATAGAGTTATGATTGTGTTATTCATGCTCGTCAGTATGCCATGCTCATTCGGATATATGATTCATTGTGGTTATGCTCGATATTTATGTTGCACCACTACAAAAAAAGACACCTCCGTGATAGTTTGGACCGAATGATTTTTTTCTGTAATACTTATGACACTTTTATTATGATAATTGTGACAAAAACCGGTATCATCATAGATGTGGTGGGCTCCTACTTCTATGACAAAAAATCATGACAGAAAATGGGCTTTTCCTCCTGGGCGGGCCGGAGACGCAGCTGCATGACATTCTTTGGGCCGTGCATGATGGAAAAAACCATGGTAAAAGCAAGGGCGAGGAAAATATCAGGGAGTTCCCGGTTACGGTGGGTGGTCGGGGCCCGAGCGATGCGCGTTTCTCTCGTACACGTACGTGCATGGGTGCGAGGCGTTGGGCTCTAACTGAACCTGAGCGATTGCACTGTAGGCCACGCGTTACTGAACCCGAGCAATCGAGCGATTCCTTCACTACTGCTGCCAACTGAAGCTGATCGATGTTGCCTCTAGATGAACAATGAGCATTGTTGCTGGGGGGGATTGGATGAATAGTTCCCGGTGAGGGTTGGATGAACAAGACCCCGTGGTGTTGCCGCTGGATGAACATGACCCCGATCGATTGAGCCGATTGGGCATGGATGAACAGGACCCCGTGGAGGGCTGGATGAACAGGACCCTGTGGAGGGAAGGTTGAACAGTAGCCGGTGGAGGGCTGGTTGAACAATAGCCGATGGAGGGTTGGATGAACAGTAGCCCATGGAGGGGTGGTTGAACAGGACCCCGCGGAGAGGGCTGGTTGAACAGTAGTCGGTGGAGGAGCGCATGGTGGAGTCTGGATGAACAGGAGCCCGTGGATGAACTGTCGCAGGTGGAGGCTGGAGGAGGTCGATGGTGGAGATGAATAGTATCCCGTGGAGTCCCGTTTTGCGGTACGCCACACCCCTCCCGATGACAGGACCCTCGTTTCGACCGTAGCACTCCAACACAAGTCCGTTTCCTCCTTTTTGCGGTACGCCACACCCCTCCCAATCAACAGGACCCCGTTTCGACCATAGGAGGTCCAACAGAAGTCTATTTCCTCCATTTTGCGGTACGCCAGACCCCTCCCGATGAACAGGATCCCGTTTTGACTGTGTCCGGTCGAACACAAGGCCATTTCCTCCGTCCTACGGTACACCAAGCCTCTTTTCCATTGGTTGTTCCATCCAAGCCGGTTGGCTCCCTATGAACAGCATGCGTTCCGTTGCCTCCCGATGAATACGACGCATTCTGTTGCCTCCCCATGAACACGACGACGACGCAGTTTCTCCGTTCTGACCCGGCCATGTACACGAGCCCTGGCCATACGTATGCACGAGTAGGCGTTCGACACCCCGCCCGTATGTACGTAGGTGGCCGTATTTTCTTTCTTGCACCCTGGCCGCTGTATGTACATGTACATGCTACCTGCACGCTTCTACTACAACACGTGTGCGCCTCTACATCGTCCAGTATGTACGTACACGTTCGCGACCAGAATGACAATGCTACATACGCCTCGACCAGGTGGGTCCCAACTGCCAGACACTTCCTTGCGTGCGAAGATGTAGCTGGTGGGTCCCAGCAGTCAGGGGACGAATCATTTTTTTGCCCGTAATATGGACGCACTTCCTTGCGTGCGAAGATGTAGCTGGTAGGTCCCAGCAGTCAGGGGGGAAACATTTTTTCGCGAAATACGGTGGCCCGTCCAGTGGGTCATTACTGTTAGGTGGAGGAATCATTATTTTTCGCATAATAAGGAGGCACTTCTTTACTGCGGCCATGGACCCAACTGTCAGCCTCTCCACGTACAGTACTCTTCCGATGGAAGTCAGTCGTTGACCACATTGACCATGCCGCACCGAGAGCACCAAGGCGGTGGACGACCGTGAGGCCTAGAAGGGGATGACGCATAGCCGGGGAAGATGCGGTAGTGGATGCCCATGCTAAGAGGAGTACGAGGGTTCACTGGTTCGGCTGCGGTGTGCGGCTGTCGTCACCGCAGAATAACAGGGGGTGTGGGTGAGTGGAGAGATGGCCTTGATAGCGGTGGGAGTAGTAGGGGGCGGTGATGCCTCCGCGACAGCACATCCAGCCATGGGAGGCAGGAGCAGGCGACACGACTGGCGCTGCTTTGGGCGGCTGGAGCAGGAAGACCAGAGGTTGAAGAAGCACTATGGTCGTTGGATGGACATCGTACGGTCACTGGAGCTTGAATCATTCATATTGACTAAGTTGACAAAGCCCTCCGTCCCCGTCAACTTAGTGGGCCCACAAGTCAGGCTCCCACTATGCTGGGTCCCAGCTAGCAGGGGGAGTATTCATTTTTTTGTGCATAATAAGAAGGCACTGAAGGAAATATGCCCTAGAGGCAATAATAAAGTTATTATTTATTTCCTTATATCACGATAAATGTTTATTATTCATGCTAGAATTGTATTAACCGGAAACATAATACATGTGTGAATACATAGGCAAACAGATTGTCACTAGTATGCCTCTACTTGACTAGCTCGTTGATCAAAGACTGTTATGTTTCCTAGCCATAGACATGAGTTGTCATTTTATTAACGGGATCACATCATTAGGAGAATGATGTGATTTACATGACCCATTCCATTGGCTTAGCACACGATCGTTTAGTATGTTGCTGTTGCTTTCTTCATGACTTATACATGTTCCTATGAATATGAGATTATGCAACTCCCGTTTACCGGAGGAACACTTTGTGTGCTACCAAATGTCACAATGTTAATGGTGATTATAAAGGTGCTCTACAGGTGTCTCCGAAGGTGCATTTGGGTTGGCGTATTTCGAGATTAGGATTTGTCACTCCGATTGTCGGAGAGGTATCTGTGGGCCCTCTCAGTAATACAAATCACTTAAGCCTTGCAAGCATTGCCACTAGTGACTTAGTTGCGGGATGATGTATTACAGAACAAGTAAAGAGACTTGCCGGTAACGAGATTGAACTAGGTATTGAGATACCGACGATCAAATCTCGGGCAAGTAACATACCAATGAAAAGGGAACAACATATGTTGTTATGCGGTCTAACTGATAAAGATCTTTGTAGAATATGTGGGAGCCAATATGAGCATCCAGGTTCCTCTATTGGTTATTGACCGGAGACGTGTCTCGGTCATGTCTACATAGTTCTCGAACCCGTAGGGTCGACACGCTTAACGTTACGATGACAGTTATTATGAGTTTATATGTTTTGATGTACCGAAGGTTGTTCGGAGTCCCGGATGTGATCACGGACATGATGAGGAGTCTCGAAATGGTCTAGGCACGAAGATTGATATATTGGAAGCCTATGTTTGGATATCGGAAGTGTTCCGGGTGAAATCGGGATTTTACCGGAGTACCGTGAGGTTAGCGGACCCCCCCGGGAGGTTAATGGGCCTTAGTGGGCCTTTACGGAGAAGAGGAGAGGCGGCCAGGGATGGGCCGTGCGCCCTTCCCCTAGTCCGAATAGGACAAGGAGAGGGGGGTGGCGCCCCCACTTCCTTCCTCTCTCCTTCCTCTTTCCCCTTCCCAAGTCCTAATCCAACTAGGAAAGGGGGCGAGTCCTACTCCCGGTGGGAGTAGGACTCCTCCCGGCGCGCCTCTCCCCTTGGCCGGCCGCACCCCGTTGCTCCTTTATGTACGGGGGCAGGGGGCACCCTAGAGACACAACAATTGATCATTTGATCTTTTAGCTGTGTGCGGTGCCCCCCTCCACCATAGTCCACCTCGATAATATTGTAGCGGTGCTTAGGAGAAGCCCTGCGTCGGTAGAACATCATCATCATCACCACGCTGTCGTGCTGACGAACCTCTCCCTCAACACTCGGCTGGATCGGAGTTCGTTGGACGTCATCGGGCTGAACGTGTGCTGAACTCGGAGGTGCCGTACGTTCGGTACTTGATCGGTCGAATCATGAAGACGTACGACTACATCAACCGTGTTGTGCTAACGCTTCCGCTTTTGGTCTACGAGGGTACGTAGACAACACTCTCCCCTCTTGTTGCTATGCATCACCATGATCTTGCGTGTGCATAGGAAATTTTTGAAATTACTACGTTCCCCAACAGTGGTATCAGAGCCTGGTTTTATGTGTAGATGTCATATGCACGAGTAGAACACAAGTGAGTTGTGGGCGATATAAGTCATACTACTTACCGGCATGTCATACTTTGGTTCAGCGGTATTGTGATATGAAGCGGCCCGGACCGACATTACGCGTACGCTTACGCGAGACTGGTTTCACCGCCATGAGCACTAGTTGCTTAAAGGTGACCGGCGGGTGTCTGTCTCTCTCACTTTAGTTGAACCGAGTATGGCTACGCCCGGTCCTAGCGAAGGTTAAAGCAGCACCAACTTGACAAACTATCGTTGTGGTTTTGATGCGTAGGTAAGAACGGTTCTTGCTTAGCCCGTAGCAGCCACGTAAAACTTGCAACAACAAAGTAGGGGACGTCTAACTTGTTTTTGCAGGGCATGCTGTGATGTGATATGGTCAAGACATGATGATAAATTTTATTGTATGATATGATCATGTTTTGTAACCGGGTTATCGGCAACTGGCAGGAGCCATATGGTTGTCGCTTTATTGTATGCAATGCAATCGCCCTGTAATGCTTTACTTTATCACCAAGCGGTAGCGATAGTCGTAGAAGCATAAGATTGGCAAGACGACAACGATACTACGATGGAGATCAAGGTGTCGCACCGGTGACGATGGTGATCATGACGGTGCTTCGAAGATGGAGATCACAAGCACAAGATGATGATGGCCATATCATATCACTTATATTGATTGCATGTGATGTTTATCTTTTATGCATCTTATCTTGCTTTGATTGACGGTAGCATTATAAGATGATCCCTCACTAAATTATCAAGTATAAGTGTTCTCCCTGAGTATGCACCGTTGCGAAAGTTCTTCGTGCTGAGACACCACGTGATGATCGGGTGTGATAGGCTCTACGTTCAAATACAACGGGTGCAAAACAGTTGCACACGCGGAATACTCAGGTTAAACTTGACGAGCCTAGCATATAACAGATATGGCCTCGGAACACGGAGACCGAAAGGTCGAGCGTGAATCATATAGTAGATATGATCAACATAGTGATGTTCACCATTGAAACTACTCCATCTCACGTGATGATCGGACATGGTTTAGTTGATTGGATCACGTGATCACTTAGAGGATTAGAGGGATGTCTATCTAAGTGGGAGTTCTTAAGTAATATGATTAATTGAACTTAAATTTATCATGAACTTAGTACCTGATAGTATCTTGCTTGTCTATGTTGATTGTAGATAGATGGCCCGTGCTGTTGTTCCGTTGAATTTTAATGCGTTCCTTGAGAAAGCAAAGTTGAAAGATGATGGTAGCAATTACACAGACTGGGTCCGTAACTTGAGGATTATCCTCATTGCTGCTCAGAAGAATTACGTCCTGGAAGCACCGCTGGGTGCCAGACCCTGCTGCAGGAGCAACACCAGATGTTGTGAACGTCTGGCAGAGCAAAGCTGATGACTACTCGATACTTCAGTGCGCCATGCTTTACGGCTTAGAACCGGGACTTCAACGACGTTTTGAACGTCACGGAGCATATGAGATGTTCCAGGAGTTGAAGTTAATATTTCAAGCAAATGCCCGGATTGAGAGATATGAAGTCTCCAATAAGTTCTACAGCTGCAAGATGGAGGAGAATAGTTCTGTCGGTGAGAATATACTCAAGATGTCTGTGTATAATAATCACTTGATTCAACTGGGAGTTAATCTTCCAGATGATAGCGTCATTGACAGAATTCTCCAATCACTACCACCAAGCTACAAGAGCTTCGTGCTGAACTATAACATGCAAGGGATGGATAAGACGATTACCGAGCTCTTCGCAATGCTAAAAGCTGTGGAGGTAGAAATCAACAAGGAACATCAAGTGTTGATGGTCAATAAGACCACCAGTTTCAAGAAAAAGGGCAAAGGGAAGAAGAAGGGGAACTTCAAGAAGAACAGCAAGCAAGTTGTTGCTCAGGAGAAGAAACCTAAGTCTGCATCTAAGCCTGAGACTGAGTGCTTCTACTGCAAGCAGACTGGTCACTGGAAGCGGAACTGCCCCAAGTATTTGGCGGATAAGAAGGATGGTAAGGTGATCAAAGGTATATGTGATATACATGTTATTGATGTGTACCTTACTAATGCTCGCAGTAGCACCTGGGTATTTGATACTGGTTCTATTGCTAATATTTGCAACTCGAAACAGGGGCTACGGATTAAGCGAAGATTGGCTAAGGACGAGGTAACGATGCGCGTAGGAAATGGTTCCAAAGTCGATGTGATCGCGGTCGGCACGCTACCTCTACATCTACCTTCGGGATTAGTTTTAGACCTAAATAATTATTATTTGGTGCCAGCGTTGAGCATGAACATTATATCTGGATCTTGTTTGATGCGGGATGGTTATTCATTTAAATCAGAGAATAATGGTTGTTCTATTTATATGAGTAATATCTTTTATGGTCATGCACCCTTGAAGAGTGGTCTATTTTATTGAATCTCAATAGTAGTGATACACATATTCATAATATTGAAGCCAAAAGATGCAGAGTTGATAATGATAGTGCAAATTATTTGTGGCACTGCTGTTTAGGTCATATCGGTGTAAAGCGCATGAAGAAACTCCATACGGATGGACTTTTGGAACCACTTGATTATGAATCACTTGGTACTTGCGAACCGTGCCTCATGGGCAAGATGACTAAAACACCGTTCTCCGGTACTATGGAGAGAGCTACAGATTTGTTGGAAATCATACATACAGATGTATGTGGTCCAATGAATGTTGAGTCTCATGGCGGATATCGTTATTTTCTCACCTTCACTGATGATTTAAGCAGATATGGGTATATCTACTTAATGAAACATAAGTCTGAAACTTTTGAAAAGTTCAAAGAATTTCAGAGTGAAGTTGAAAATCATCGTAACAAGAAAATTAAGTTTCTACGATCTGATCGTGGAGGAGAATATTTGAGTGACGAGTTTGGTCTTCATTTGAAACAATGCGGAATAGTTTCACAACTCACGCCACCTGGAACACCACAGCGTAATGGTGTGTCCGAACGTCGTAATCGTACTTTACTTGATATGGTGTGATCTATGATGTCTCTTACTGATTTACCGCTATCGTTTTGGGGTTATGCTTTAGAGACGGCTACATTCACGTTAAATAGGACACCATCAAAATCCGTTGAGACGACGCCTTATGAACTATGGTTTGTCAAGAAACCAAAGTTGTCGTTTCTTAAAGTTTGGGGCTGCGATGCTTATGTGAAAAAGCTTCAACCTGATAAGCTCGAACCCAAATCGGAGAAATGTGTCTTCATAGGATACCCAAAGGAGACTGTTGGGTACACCTTCTATCACAAATCTGAAGGCAAGACTTTTGTTGCTAAATTCGGAGTTTTTCTAGAGAACGAGTTTCTCTTGAAAGAAGTGAGTGGGAGGAAAGTAGAACTTGATGAGGTAACTGTACCTACTCCCTTATTGGAAAGTAGTTCATCACAGAAACCGGTTCCCGTGACATCTACACCAATTAGTGTGGAAGTTAATGATGATGATCATGGAACTTCAGATCAAGTTGTTACTGAACCTCGTAGGTCAAACAGAATAAGATCCGCACCAGAGTGGTACGGTAATCCTGTTCTGGAGGTCATGCTACTGGATCATGATGAACCTACGAACCATGAAGAAGCGATGGTGAGCCCAGATTCCGCAAAATGGCTTGAGGCCATGAAATCTTAGATGGGATCCATGTATGAGAACAAAG
Organism: Triticum aestivum; assembly: GCF_018294505.1. Classification (NCBI taxonomy): domain Eukaryota; kingdom Viridiplantae; phylum Streptophyta; class Magnoliopsida; order Poales; family Poaceae; genus Triticum; species Triticum aestivum. The sequence continues at coordinate 81,418,288 of NC_057798.1, forward strand.
TATGGACTTTGGTTGACTTGCCTGATGATCGGCAAGCAATTGAGAATAAATGGATCTTCAAGAAGAAGACTGACACTGACGGTAATGTTACTGTCTACAAAGCTCGACTTGTTGCGAAAGGTTTTCGACAAGTTCAAGGGATTGACTACAATGAGACCTTCTCACCCGTAGCGATGCTTAAGTCTGTCCGAATCATGTTAGCAATTGCCGCATTTTATGATTATGAAATTTGGCAAATGGATGTCAAAAGTGCATTCCTAAATGGATTTCTGGAAGAAGAGTTGTATATGATGCAACCGGAAGGTTTTGTCAATCCAAAGGGAGCTAACAAAGTGTGCAAGCTCCAGCGATCCATTTATGGACTGGTGCAAGCCTCTTGGAGTTGGAATAAATGCTTTGATAGTGTGATCAAAGCATTTGGTTTTATGCAGAGTTTTGGAGAAGCCTGTATTTACAAGAAAGTGAGTGGGAGCTCTATAGCATTTCTGATATTATATGTGGATGACATATTGCTGATTGGAAATGATATAGAATTTCTGGATAGCATAAAGGGATACTTGAATAAGAGTTTTTCAACGAAAGACCTTGGTGAAGCTTCTTACATATTGGGCATCAAGATCTATAGAGATAGATCAAGACGCTTAATTGGACTTTCACAAAGCACATACCTTGTCAAAGTTTTGAAGAAGTTCAAAATGGATCAAGCAAAGAAAGGGTTCTTGCCTGTGTTACAAGGTGTGAAGTTGAGTAAGACTCAATGCTCGACCACTGCAGAAGATAGAGAAAAGATGAAAAATGTTCCCTATGCTTTAGCCATAGGCTCTATCATGTATGCAATGTTGTGTACCAGACCTGATGTGTGCCTTGCTATAGGTCTAGTAGGGAGGTACCAAAGTAATCCAGGAGTGGATCACTGAACAGCGGTCAGAACATCCTGAAATACCTGAAAAGGACTAAGGATATGTTTCTCGTTTATGGAGGTGACAAAGAGCTCATCGTAAATGGTTACGTTGATGCAAGCTTTGATACTGATCCGGACGATTCTAAATTGCAAACCGGATACGTGTTTACATTAAACGGTGGAGCTGTCAGTTGGTGCAATTCTAAACAAAGCGCCGTGGCGGGATCTACATGTGAAGAGGAGTACATAGATGCTTCGGAAGTAGCAAATGAAGGAGTCTGGATGAAGGAGTTCATATCTGATCTAGGTGTCATACCTAGTGCATCGGGTCCAATGAAAATCTTTTGTGACAATACTGGTGCAATTGCCTTGGCGAAGGAATCCAGATTTCACAAGAGAACCAAGAACATCAAAAGACTCTTAAATTCCATCCGGGATCTAGTCCAGGTGGGAGACATAGAAATTTGCAAGATACATACGGATCTGAATGTTGCAGACCCATTGACTAAGCCTCTTCCACGAGCAAAACATGATCAGCACCAAGACTCCATGGGTGTTAGAATCATTACTGTGTAAAATAGATTATTGACTCTAGTGCAAGTGGGAGACTGAAGGAAATATGCCCTAGAGGCAATAATAAAGTTATTATTTATTTCCTTATATCATGATAAATGTTTATTATTCATGCTAGAATTGTATTAACCGAAAACATAATACATGTGTGAATACATAGACAAACAGATTGTCACTAGTATGCCTCTACTTGACTAGCTCATTGATCAAAGAATGTTATGTTTCCTATCCATAGACATGAGTTGTCATTTTATTAACGGGATCACATCATTAGGAGAATGATGTGATTTACATGACCCATTCTGTTAGCTTAGCACACGATCGTTTAGTATGTTGCTGTTGCTTTCTTCATGACTTATACATGTTCCTATGACTGTGGGATTATGCAACTCCCGTTTACCAGAGGAACACTTTGTGTGCTACCAAAGATCACAATGTAACTGGATGATTATAAAGGTGCTCTACAGGTGTCTCCGAAGGTACATGTTGGGTTGGCGTATTTCGAGATTAGGATTTGTCACTCCGATTGTCGGAGAGGTATCTCTGGGCCCTCTCGGTAATACACATCACTTAAGCCTTGCAAGCATTGCAACTAATGAGTTAGTTGCGGGATGATGTATTACGGAACGAGTAAAGAGACTTGCTGGTAACGAGATTGAACTAGGTATTGAGATACCGACGATCGAATCTCGGGCAAGTAACATACCGATGACAAAGGGAACAACGTATGTTGTTATGCGGTCTAACCGATAAAGAGCTTCGTAGAATATGTGGGAGCTAATATGAGCATCCAGGTTCCTCTATTGTTTATTGATCGGAGACCTGTCTCGGTCATGTCTACATAGTTCTCGAACCCGTAGGGTCAGCACGCTTGACGTTACGATGACAGTTATTATGAGTTTATATGTTTTGATGTACCGAAGGTTGTTCGGAGTCCCGGATATGATCACGGACATGACACGGAGTCTCGAAATGGTCGAGACATGAAGGTTGATATATTGTAAGCCTATGTTTGGATATTGGAAGTGTTCCGGGTGAAATCGGGATTTTACCGGAGTACCGGGAGGTTACCGGAACCCCCTGGGAGGTTAATGGGCCTTAGTGGGCCTTTACGGAGAAGAGGAGAGGCGGCCAGGGCTGGGCCGCGCGCCCCTCCCCCTAGTTCAAATAGGACAAGGAGAGGGGGGTGGCGCCCCCTTCCTTCCTCTCTCCCTCCTCTTTCCCCCTCCCAAGCCCTAATCCAACTAGGAAAGGGGGGGGAGTCCTACTCCCCGTGGGAGTAGGACTCCTCCCGGCGCGCCTCTCCCCTTGGCCGGCCGCACCCCCCCTTGCTCCTTTATATACAAGGGCAGGGGGCACCCTAGAGACACAACAATTGATCGTTTGATCTTTTAGCCGTGTGCGGTGCCCCCCTCCACCATAGTCCACCTCGATAATACTATAGCGGTGCTTAGGCGAAGCCCTGCGTCGGTAGAACATCACCATCGTCACCACGCCGTCGTGCTGATGAAACTCTCCCTCAACACTCGGTTGGATCGGAGTTCGAGGGACGTCATCGGGCTGAATGTGTGCTGAACTCGGAGGTGCCGTACGTTCGTTACTTGATCGGTCGGATCGTGAAGACGTACGACTACATCAACCGTGTTGTGCTAATGCTTCCGCTTTGGGTCTACAAGGGTACGTAGACAACACTCTCCCCTCTCATTCCTATGCATCACCATGATATTGCGTGTGCATAGGAAATTTTTGAAATTACTACGTTCCCAACAGGCACTTCCTTGCGTGCGAAGATATAACTGGTGCGTCCGAGCTATCAGCGGCGGGAACATTTTTTTGCGAAATACAGAGGCCCTTTCTGTGGGTCCTGATACATCTCCAACGTATCTACTTTTCCAAACACTTTTGCCCTTGTTTTGGACTCTAACTTGCATGATTTGAATGAAACTGTGACACTCCAAAATTTTTATTTGGTTTTTATCAAAAACTTTGTGGTTTTTGAGGAGAGGCTATTTAAAAAAAAATCTTTTCAGAAAAACCTTCCACTTAAAAACTTCCTTTTGCCTTGGCAAGGATTTTATTTTCAAACTTTGGTGGTTGATCTTTTGGAACTTCCTCTCTGTTGGTTCTCTCTCAAATTTATTTTTGAGTTTAAATTGTTTTCTTTTAAAATGAAGCTCTATGAAAATTTGGGGATTTTCATATCTTGGAACCACCCTTGACTTTGCATTGTTCCCATGTGGTAAAATCCTCCAAAATCTTCCCTACACCTTGTGATCAACCTAAGTTCTCTGTCCCAGCTAATCCAAACAAGTTTTGGATTTTATTCTAATTATTTTCCCCCTCAAATCAATTCTGAAAATTATCTTAAGCCCAAATGATTTTCAAAGCAAGTGCCATATTGCATTTGAGTTTTGACCTCAAACCAACTCCCCTGGATAGTCCTTTGTACCCACAACCCAGAACCATCTTGATCCACTCCTTCTCTTTTCAAAATTTTCAAAATTCAGCCTCTGCAAGTTTGGACCAGATTTGCCAAATTTGATGAAATTCATATCTACACTACTCCAAAAATTCCACCAAAATTCAGGCAACCTATTTGATCAATGAGAAGCCACTCCACCAAGTATCAGCTCAAGGAAAAATCCCTAGATGCCATTTTCATTCTGTCGAACACCTTGCGGGCACTGTTACTGTTCAAAAATTCAGAAAAGTTCAGATTCAGTGTCGTGTGCGTTCGTCAGTTCCTCTCACGCGCTCACAGTGCCTTTGGCACGTTTCTCTCCGCCTCTTCCTACTGTCTGGAGCACCACACGCTCACTTGGCCTCTTCCTGGCGTCGGTGGCACGATGGCCCGCCCTCGCCGGAGTCTTCCGCGGCGTCGGGACCTCCCGTGGCGGCTGACAGGGGGCAAGAACGGCGGCTCAACGCCGTTCCGCGCCGCCCAGCGCTCCCTGGCTCTCCGCGTGGCCTCATGCACGCCAGCACACCCCCGCTGCACCGTCGTCGTGGCCCGACAGCCCTGGACGCGCTCTCTGCCGCCAACGGACCCGCGCCGTCCCGTTCCGACCAAAGCCTGCCCTAAGCTTCTAATCCAGCTCGATTAGCACCAAAACGGACCCAGTAGACTCCCACGACGGCGCTCGACTCCCTAACCACCCCCGACCGAGCACTGCGCCACCGTAATCGCTCGCCGGAGACCCCGTTCACGGCAACCGCCTCGGGCCGCCTATAAAAAGGGCCCCCGAGCTCAACCTCGTGCACGCCTCATCCCCACTCCGCACCAGCGCCACGCCAGGCCACTCGGAGGACCTCGAGGAGGTCTCCTCCCCCAACTCCGGCCGCCCCGATCCGCCTCGGCCGCCACCTCGATTCGCTCCGGTGAGGCCGTCTCCGGCGCCCAAACCCCGTTCGTTACCCTCTCTAGCTACCAGGATCATAACCCCCTCTTCAATTTAACCCTTGCAGCCCTCTCCGACGAGCCCCTCGACCACCCGAGCCGCCGTCCGCCGGAGCAAAGCTCGCCGTCGACGTGGTGCTCGCCGACCGCCTCCACCACCATCAACCGACGCGGAAGGGTGCCCTGAGCACGGAGGTACCATCCGATCTCTCTGCCTCGCCGTGGATCGCCGCCGGCGACCACCGCGGCTCTCGGGCACCGGCGAACTCTGCCGCCCCGTTTGAACATTTGAACCTGACGAGTGGGACCCCACCGTCAGCCTCTCTGCCCTTTCTATCGAACCGTTTTCTGGAAGCGCCTTCGGGCAAATACGTCTTTCCTCTGGGCTGGCGTAGTCGCTACCGAAGCGCTTTCTGTTTTTATAAACTAGCCCCTAGAAAACTTCTGTTTCATTACAGATGAGTCCCTGGACAAAAACCTTTATAACTTTTAAGCAGAAAAGTATTTTTGGTTGATTCTTCTTCTGTTCTCTTTAAAATTTTGTCTAGTTTTTTATCAGATTTATTTGAAAATTATTTGAAGTACTTTCTGTGCACTCCTTGGTATTCACGATAGCGCATATATTTTCTTTATACCGTAGATACCGAGGGAGGTGACGGAGCCGTGAACTTCACCGAGCTAGGCTCCGACTACTCCGAACCAGGCAAGCATGTTTGAACTTTTGATATGATGAGTGTCTTGGCATGTTTTGCATTTAGTTAGTTTCATGGCATGTTGAGAAGCATATCGATGAACGTTATTTTATGTGATAATGAGGTAAGTGAGTTCGATGATCCATACGTGGATGAATGTGAATATGAATGGCCATGTGTTGGCATGAGGATGGGTAAGATGGCAGTGTTGTAGCATGCCAGTCTTACGCCAGACTATGTGACTTCAGCGTCAAACCGTATCGGTCCAGTACCTCTCATTTCCTTCCATGTACTACCACATGTTTTCCGCAAGGAATATGGTTTAGTAAGTTGCAAACCGCTTTCATGGTACACACCAAAGAGGAGAGGCCGTGATGATGGTTCCATGGCCCTGGATTAAAGCCAGTCATCCGGTCAGGGGGCATGGGTGTTTCCGGTTGGGACCGAGAGGGGGGCACCCCTTAGAGCGCGCGTATATAAATTTGATCCCATGCTATTCGAGATTGTGATCTCCCCGTCTCAAAAGTTTTTCTTGGACGATGTCTAGGGTGATTCCCAGCATCGAGAGGTATGATGGGTGTGTACTGGTTAGCTGTGTTTTCTTCCGAAATACCGTAAACGGAACTAGTCCTTCGTGACTACGGAAATCCGTTGGCTGTGGGAATAATTTTGTACAAACTCTACAGAGTCATTTATCCCTCCAAATCATCTATTCCATGTCCAAATTCGTATTATCTTGTCCTAACAATGACAGTGTCGATGACAGAGACTCCGGTGTTTCGCATGAGTGATAATTCCGGTTAAATGATATTCCTGTGGATGGACTAACCCTTTTATTCTTATGAATTAAAAGTTTATTATGATTATTATTTATCTACCCTTTAAATCCCTTTCTGTGATGTCGCCCCAACGTCCGACTGTGGCATTTCTTTTAAAGCCCTTTCTGTGATGTCGCCCCGACGTCCGACTGTGGCATTTCTTTTAAAGCCCTTTCTGTGATGTCGCCCCGACGTCCGACTGTGGCATTTCTTTTAAAGCCCTTTCTGTGATGTCGCCCCGACGTCCGACTGTGGCATTTCTTTTAAAGCCCTTTCTGTGATGTCGCCCCGACGTCCGACTGTGGCATTTCTTTTAAAGCCCTTTCTATGATGTCGCCCCGACGTCCGACTATGGCATTTCTTTTAAAGCCCTTTTTGTGACGTCGCCCCGACGTCCGACTGAGGTATTTCTTTTAAAGCCCTTTATGTGGTGTCGCTAAGACGCCCGACTGTGGCATCTTTTTCCTTATATTTATTTGTTCACCTTTCGAGGCGTCGCTTCAGACACCCGATCGGAAATTATTTATGTTCTGTTGGGATTTCAGGCGGACTACCGCCGTTTCCCTTTTACTTACCTTGTTATGATAATTTTGAATGAACATTGGTGAATTATTCATGACGCATCCATGCATGCATTTGTTATATCTTACGTCCGAACTGTCTTGCGAGTACTTTCAAAGTACTCACTGGCTTGTTGATTTGGCCAGATGCTGACGAAGGCGATTTCATGGATGAAGAGTTCGATAGCGAGTCCGACACTTAGAGGAGTCCCAGTCAGTCTCGTGCGACCCTGGATTTGGTCACTGTTTTATATCCGCTTCCGCTACCAAATAAATTCATCGAGCCTCACCTCGACGCTCGATGAGATGATAGACATAGAGTCTTGTATTTCTCTCCCCGCTGTGTTTTTCCACCACCGCCCTATCCTCGAGTCAGTAGTATGCCTCCACACCACTGTGTCATGTCCGCCATTATGTATAATTATTGGCGTGCTTGTAATAATTTGGTTGAGCAACCGTAGTTCAACCCTGTAATATATTTTATGCTACTGGCTTATTGTATCAAGAAATTGTCTACCAGTGAGGAGGATTTCTCTCATACTGGACTCAAAAGATTGGTTTCTCAATAAATATTTTTATTGGAAAACCGGTCGTGACAAGCTTGGTATCAGAGCCAGGCTGACTGTAGGAAGCCACTAGGTGTGATTGCTAATTGGTTATTACCATGATAGAGCTAATTTATATTTTTGCAATTGTAGTCATTTTCTGTCAGTCAGCATAAATTTATGATCTGACCATGCAGAATTTTTGCCTACTTTTGTAGATGGCCGACAACAGCTGCGAGTCTCAGACCTTCGCCAACGTACCCGATGGGTTCGTCAAGCTTCTTTCTTTCATCGTTCAGCTCGCGATGGGGCCATCCGTGCGCCCAGTCTTCACACTCTGCCAGCACCGAGTCAACGACAGTCTGACCATGCACCAGGCCGCGGTGCAGTTCAAGGGAGGGCGTGGTGAGTTACGCCGCTTCCGGTTCGTGGGAAGAGCCATGCCTACGGAGAGGCATGCTATGAAGATGGCAGCCCGCGAGGCGATAGCTCGTCTCAGGGATGTCCTTCCCGTGATGAAGACTCGTCGTTACCGTTATCTTCCGTGCCATGTGCCTTACACCTGTCACTACGCATACTCCTGCGCCAGAGGAGAACGAGACGAGGCTTTTGAGATGCTCATTGAGTATCTCCGGGCCCTGGAGGCAGCCTTCGACAACCTGGTGGACGACTTCGTAGCTACCCGCATGGACTCAGTCCATGGCTGTGCTGCCAACAGGAGGGAGCTCCTACCCATCGCTCCGCCACTGACTTTGTCTCGTCATCAGCATCTTTTACGCCTGCTCGTCGCCTGCCTTCTACCGAAGAATTCAACCAAGTCATTGCGCCCACTCCAGCGCGCACTGCACCAACCTTCGCGCCCACTCCTGTACGTGTTGCTCCGCCCCTGGCAACCGCTCCGTCCGCTCTGCGCAACACTACACGTATGGAGCCCATTAGCGAGGAGGAAGTCGAGTCCCCAACCTCGCTACGCCTCGCCCTCGGCAGGGCAAAGGAGGTCGTCGACATCTCCGCCTGAGTACGCTTAGCTGCCGTGTATTGTACCGCTTTGTAAGATATGTACATAGGTTGTGAGAAGTAGCCTGTTTGCGCATCATGTAGGATCTGGAGAAGTGCACTAGCCTAAATAACATGTCAGGATTTCGTACGCATATCCTGAGTGATGTATTGTATAATTACCGCCCGCGTGTAAGATATGTAATGAGCAGTCCTTCTCCGTGCGCAAGTCGATTTGTTTTTCTTAAGTAAGCTTGGATATTTAATTATATCTGCCAACTTTATGCATTTATGGTTTTGTTTTGCGACTCTTTCCGCTTTTCTTATGAGTTTTACAAAATATATCCCCAGAGTGAAAAATGTCTCGTCCTTGGACACGCTCCATGCCAACTCCACCAGAGGAAAATTATGATACACAACCCAACAACGAGTTCACTCAGGGACAGTCAAGCCAACAGGGCAGTGAATCGGCACTTTCACAAATGTGCCGCCTTTATGAGCAGAGTCAGCAACAACATCGGGAGATGATGAACCAAGTCATCAACATGGGAAATCACCATGGACAGTATCAACAGCATTCCAAGTTATCTGAACTACAGAAGACACGTCCTCAAACATTTTCTCACACTGACAAGCCTCTTGAAGCCGAGGACTGGCTTCGAGATATGGAGAGGAAATTAATTATTGCAAAATGTTCAGATCTCGAGAAAGTACTATATGCTCCACACTATCTCACAGGAGCAGCCGCATCGTGGTGGGAGAATTTTCTGCACATGCATCCCAACGAAACTGACATAACCTGGGATGATTTCAAGGAAGGTTTCCGTGGTGCACATATTCCTAAGAGTATTATGAAAATCAAGAAGAGAGAATTCGATGACCTCAAACAAAGGAACATGACAGTGTCAGATTACAACAGTCAATTTACCCTATTATCCCGCTACGCCAATGAGGAACGTATGACTGAAATCAAGAAGATGGAGAAATTCCTTGACGGTCTGGCGCCCGCGCTTAAATGCCAACTGGTCGTGCACACTTTTCCTGATTTTAAAACACTGGTGGACAAAGCCATTACTCTGGAAAATGAGAGACGCAGTCTGGAAGATATCCGCAAACGAAAAAGGGACCAGACGAATCTCGCTCGCAATCACCGAAGCAAGACAGATTTTCAAAAGGGTGGGACACACAAATTCTCATCCAATGCCTCACGCCCAATCAAGAATTTTCATGCAAGGGACAAGGAATTCACCTATCGCCCCGGCGTTACTTGTTACGCTTGTGGAGAAGAAGGGCACTATGCCAAACAGTGCCCCAAGCCAAGGAGTTCAACCCCAAAGCCGAACAACGGCGGCAATAATTCAGCACCCAAGCGAAACAATTTCAATCCCAACAATAACCACAGGAAGGGTCATCTGAACCACGTAACCAAAGAGGAGGCACAAAATGCTCCGGATATCGTACTCGGTACGTTTCCTGTCAACACAATACCTGCAATGGTTTTGTTTGATTCTGGAGCTTCTCACTCTTTCATTTCGAAAAGTTTTGCTTTGCAAAATAAATTTTCGATACTTCCTTTGGAGAAATCCATGATCATCAAGTCCCCTGGGATTCAGCAAGTTTCTCAGAATTACTGTCAGAATGTGGTCATTGAGTTCGAAGGATTGGAGTTTCACGCAAATCTTATTGTATTGGAAAATAAAGGACTGGATGTCATCCTAGGAATGGATTGGCTAACCACCAATAAAGGTTTCATCGACTGTTACAACAGGACCGTGATTCTCACACACCACCAAGGGAAGACAATAAGAGTATCAGCCAAGGAAGGAAAAAGACCCCGGCAACCGAGATTAAATAAGGTGGACGTTTCTGAGCTAAACAAGGTTCCAGTAGTGTGTGAATTTCCAGATGTATTCCCTGAAGAGCTGCCAGGCATGCCACCAGACCGAGAAATAGAATTCCGCATTGAGCTAGCACCAGGAACCGCCCCCATATACAAGAAACCATACAGAATGGCACCATCCGAGTTGGTCGAGTTGAAGAAGCAAATAAAGGAATTACTGGAAAAAGGATACATTCGAGCCAGCTCCTCACCTTGGGGATCACCAATTTTATTCGCCAAAAAGAAGGATGGAACACTAAGATTGTGTATTGACTATCGAGCACTTAACATGGTCACAGTCAAAAACAAATACCCGATGCCAAGAATAAATGATTTATTTGATCAGCTCGCTCAGGCCAAAGTATTCTCAAAAATTGACTTAAGGTCTGGATACCATCAATTGAAGGTACGAACGGAAGATATCCCCAAAACAGCCTTCACCTCCAGATATGGACTGTACGAGTTCACAGTGATGCCATTTGGATTAACTAACGCCCCAGCATATTTTGTTCACCTCATGAACAAAGTATTTATGAAGTTTATGGACAAGTTCGTCGTGGTATTCATCGACGATATTCTGGTATACTCCAAGACACCAGAAGAGCACGCAGAACATCTCAGGATTGTGCTAGGAGAGCTAAGAAAACACCAATTGTATGCCAAGTTCAGCAAGTGCGAATTTTGGCTAAGACAAGTAGGTTTTCTAGGCCACGTGCTGACTCAAGACGGTATCGCAGTGGACCCAGAGAAAGTTAAGGCCGTACTTGACTGGAAATCACCAGCCAGCGTAACGGACATACGGAGTTTCTTGGGAATGGCAGGATATTACCGCAGATTTATTGAAGGATTTTCCACCATAGCCAAGCCTATGACACAGTTGCTCAAGAAAGATAAGAAATTTGAGTGGACAGAAGCCTGCGAGAAAAGTTTCCAAGAGCTAAAGCGGAAATTAACAACAGCACCGGTATTAATTGTACCCGACATACACAAGAATTTTGAAGTATATTGTGACGCGTCCAGAAAGGGTCTCGGATGCGTGTTGATGCAAGAAGGCAAGGTTGTCGCCTACGCTTCAAGGCAACTTCGCAAGCATGAGGAAAATTATCCCACTCATGACTTAGAAATGGCAGCAGTTATTCATGCACTCAAGGAATGGAGGCATTTCTTACTTGGGAATCGATGTGAAATATATACGGACCACAAAAGTCTCAAATATATTTTCACGCAGCCAGAACTAAATTTACGGCAACGACGCTGGTTGGAATTGGTAAAGGATTATGATGTTGGGATCCATTACCATCCAGGGAAAGCAAATGTAGTGGCCGATGCCCTGAGTCGGAACCCCAGCTCCGACGGAAACTATCTGCACAGCTTGAGGCCCGAATTCCATCAAGAATTTGCCAAGCTCAACTTGATAATGGTAGCAGAAGGCACCATATCAAACTTGGAAATACAACCCAACCTTGTGGAGAAAATTAAAGAAGCTCAGCCCGGTCACCCCAGCATTGAAGGAATTAAAAGAAAGTTGAATATGGGCAAGGCCTCGAAATTCGTCATAGACAATGAAGGAATATTATGGTACGGAGAAAGGCTATGCGTGCCAAACATAGAAGACCTTAAACAGCAAATTTTAGCTGAAGCACACACCACTCCATATTCGATCCACCCTGGAGGAACCAAAATGTATAAGGATATTCAGGAAAGATTTTGGTGGCACGGTATGAAGAGGGACATAGCCGCCTTCATTGCATGTTGCGACTCATGTCAACGCATAAAAGCTGAACATCAGAGACCAGCCGGACTACTGCAACCTAACAAAATACCTGAGTGGAAATGGGATGAAATAGGGATGGATTTTATTGTCGGACTACCTCGGTCACGACACGGGAATGATGCCATATGGGTCATCACTGACAGGTTGACCAAAGTGGCACACTTTATTCCAGTGAAGACAACCTACACCACTCAGAGGCTTGCCAGGATTTATCTTTCCCGCATAGTTTGTCTGCACGGTGTCCCGAAGACTATAATATCCGACAGAGGCACTCAGTTCGTCTCAAGATTTTGGGAGCATTTACAACAGGCTCTGGGAACCCAACTAGCCTTCAGTACCGCATACCACCCACAGACTGATGGACAAACAGAACGCGTAAACCAGGTTTTAGAAGACATGCTGAGAGCATGTGTCCTCACATATGGAACCAGTTGGGAAGAAAGCCTGCCATACGCCGAGTTCGCGTATAACAATAGCTACCAGGCCAGCCTACAAATGGCACCATTTGAGGCTTTGTACGGACGGAGATGTCGTACCCCGTTAAATTGGTCAGAGACCGGAGACAGCCGCATCTTCGGACCAGACATGCTCAGAGAAGCCGAGGAAAAGGTCAAGCTAATCAGAGACCGACTTAAGACCGCTCAAAGTCGACAGAAGAGTTATTATGATCAGAAACATCGTAGGGTCAGCTTCGAACCCGGTGAGTTCGTATACCTGAGAGTATCCCCTATGAGAGGATTGCAACGATTCAAGATTAAAGGGAAGTTAGCACCAAGATTCATTGGACCATTTTGCATAGTGGCACGAAGAGGCACTGTAGCCTACCAGCTAGACTTACCCGAAGGAATTATCCGATGTCCACGACGTGTTCCATGTCTCGCAATTGAGGAAGTATGTAAGCAACCCAGAGAAACAAGTATCCCATGAAAACATTGATGTGCAGCCAGACCTCACTTATCGAGAACATCCCATAAGAATATTAGAGGAGTCTGAAAGGAGGACCCGACAGAAGACCATCAGGTTTTTCAAAGTCCAGTGGAGCAATCACACCGACAGTGAAGCAACTTGGGAAAGCGAGGATTTTCTTCGGACTGAGCATCCACACCTATTTAAGGATCAGCTGAAATCTCGGGGACGAGATTTTTCCTAAGGGGGTAGGTGTTGTGACACTCCAAAATTTTTATTTGGTTTTTATCAAAAACTTTGTGGTTTTTGAGGAGAGGCTATTTAAAATTTTTTCTTTTCAGAAAAACCTTCCACTTAAAAACTTCCTTTTGCCTTGGCAAGGATTTTATTTTTCAAACTTTGGTGGTTGATCTTTTGGAACTTCTCTCTGTTGGTTCTCTCTCAAATTTATTTTTGAGTTTAAATTTTTTTCTTTTAAAATGAAGCTCTATGAAAATTTGGGGATTTTCATATCTTGGAACCACCCTTGACTTTGCATTGTTCCCATGTGGTAAAATCCTCCAAAATCTCCCCTACACCTTGTGATCAACCTAAGTTCTCTGTCCCAGCTAATCCAAACAAGTTTTGGATTTTATTCTAATTATTTTCCCCTCAAATCAATTCTGAAAATTATCTTAAGCCCAAATGATTTTCAAAGCAAGTGCCATATTGCATTTGAGTTTTGACCTCAAACCAACTCCCCTGGATAGTCCTTTGTACCCACAACCCAGAACCATCTTGATCCACTCCTTCTCTTTTCAAAATTTTCAAAATTCAGCCTCTGCAAGTTTGGACCAGATTTGCCAAATTTGATGAAATTCATATCTACACTACTCCAAAAATTCCACCAAAATTCAGGCAACCTATTTGATCAATGAGAAGCCACTCCACCAAGTATCAGCTCAAGGAAAAATCCCTAGATGCCATTTTCATTCTGTCGAACACCTTGCAGGCACTGTTACTGTTCAAAAATTCAGAAAAGTTCAGATTCAGTGTCGTGTGCGTTCGTCAGTTCCTCTCACGCGCTCACAGTGCCTTTGGCACGTTTCTCTCCGCCTCTTCCTACTGTCTGGAGCACCACACGCTCACTTGGCCTCTTCCTGGCGTCGGTGGCACGATGGCCCGCCCACGCCGGAGTCTTCCGCGGCGTCGGGACCTCCCGTGGCGGCTGACAGGGGGCAAGAACGGCGGCTCAACGCCGTTCCGCGCCGCCCAGCGCTCCCTGGCTCTCCGCGTGGCCTCATGCACGCCAGCACACCCCCGCTGCACCGTCGCCGTGGCCCGACAGCCCTGGACGCGCTCTCTGCCGCCAATGGACCCGCGCCGTCCCGTTCCGACCAAAGCCTGCCCTAAGCTTCTAATCCAGCTCGATTAGCACCAAAACGGACCCAGTAGACTCCCACGACGGCGCTCGACTCCCTAACCACCCCCGACCGAGCACTGCGCCACCGTAATCGCTCGCCGGAGACCCCGTTCACGGCAACCGCCTCGGGCCGCCTATAAAAAGGGCCCCCGAGCTCAACCTCGTGCACGCCTCATCCCCACTCCGCACCAGCGCCACGCCAGGCCACTCGGAGGACCTCGAGGAGGTCTCCTCCCCCAACTCCGGCCGCCCCGATCCGCCTCGGCCGCCACCTCGATTCGCTCCGGTGAGGCTGTCTCCGGCGCCCAAACCCCGTTCATTACCCTCTCTAGCTACCAGGATCATAACCCCCTCTTCAATTTAAACCTTGCAGCAATCTCCGACGAGCCCCTCGACCACCCGAGCCGCCGTCCGCCGGAGCAAAGCTCGCCGTCGACGTGGTGCTCGCCGACCGCCTCCACCACCATCAACCGATGCGGAAGGGTGCCCTGAGCACGGAGGTACCATCCGATCTCTCTGCCTCGCCGTGGATCGCCGCCGGCGACCACCGCGGCTCTCGGGCACCGGCGAACTCTGCCGCCCCGTTTGAACATTTGAACCTGACGAGTGGGACCCCACCGTCAGCCTCTCTGCCCTTTCTATCGAACCGTTTTCTGGAAGCGCCTTCGGGCAAAATACGTCTTTCCTCTGGGCTGGCGTAGTCGCTACCGAAGCGCTTTCTGTTTTTATAAACTAGCCCCTAGAAAACTTCTGTTCATTACAGATGAGTCCCTGGACAAAAACCTTTATAACTTTTAAGCAGAAAAGTATTTTTGGTTGATTCTTCTTCTGTTCTATTTAAAATTTTGTCTAGTTTTTTATCAGATTTATTTGAAAATTATTTGAAGTACTTTCTGTGCACTCCTTGGTATTCACGATAGCGCATATATTTTCTTTATACCGTAGATACCGAGGGAGGTGACGGAGCCGTGAACTTCACCGAGCTAGGCTCCGACTACTCCGAACCAGGCAAGCATGTTTGAACGTTTGATATGATGAGTGTCTTGGCATGTTTTGCATTTAGTTAGTTTCATGGCATGTTGAGAAGCATATCGATGAACGTTATTTTATGTGATAATGAGGTAAGTGAGTTCGATGATCCATACGTGGATGAATGTGAATATGAATGGCCATGTGTTGGCATGAGGATGGGTAAGATGGCAGTGTTGTAGCATGCCAGTCTTACGCCAGACTATGTGACTTCAGCGTCAAACCGTATCGGTCCAGTACCTCTCATTTCCTTCCATGTACTACCACATGTTTTCCGCAAGGAATATGGTTTAGTAAGTTGCAAACCGCTTTCATGGTACACACCAAAGAGGAGAGGCCGTGATGATGGTTCCATGGCCCTGGATTAAAGCCAGTCATCCGGTCAGGGGGCATGGGTGTTTCCGGTTGGGACCGAGAGGGGGGCACCCCTTAGAGCGCGCGTATATAAATTTGATCCCATGCTATTCGAGATTGTGATCTCCCCGTCTCAAAAGTTTTTCTTGGACGATGTCTAGGGTGATTCCTAGCATCGAGAGGTATGATGGGTGTGTACTGGTTAGCTGTGTTTTCTTCCGAAATACCGTAAACGGAACTAGTCCTTCGTGACTACGGAAATCCGTTGGCTGTGGGAATAATTTTGTACAAACTCTGCAGAGTCATATATCCCTCCAAATCATCTATTCCATGTCCAAATTCGTATTATCTTGTCCTAACAATGACAGTGTTGATGACAGAGACTCCGGTGTTTCGCATGAGTGATAATTCCGGTTAAATGATATTCCTGTGGATGGACTAACCCTTTTATTCTTATGAATTAAAAGTTTATTATGATTATTATTTGTCTGCCCTTTAAAGCCCTTTCTGTGATGTCGCCCCGACGTCCGACTGTGGCATTTCTTTTAAAGCCCTTTCTGTGATGTCGCCCCGACGTCCGACTGTGGCATTTCTTTTAAAGCCCTTTCTGTGATGTCGCCCCGACGTCCGACTGTGGCATTTCTTTTAAAGCCCTTTCTGTGATGTCGCCCCAACGTCCGACTGTGGCATTTCTTTTAAAGCCCTTTCTGTGATGTCGCCCCGACGTCCGACTGTGGCATTTCTTTTAAAGCCCTTTCTGTGATGTCGCCCCGACGTCCGACTGTGGCATTTATTTTAAAGCCCTTTTTGTGACGTCGCCCCGACGTCCGACTGAGGTATTTCTTTTAAAGCCCTTTATGTGGTGTCGCTAAGACGCCCGACTGTGGCATCTTTTTCCTTATATTTATTTGTTCACCTTTCGAGGCGTCGCATCAGACACCCGATCGGAAATTATTGATGTTCTGTTGGGATTTCAGGCGGACTACCGCCGTTTCCCTTTT
Organism: Triticum aestivum; assembly: GCF_018294505.1. Lineage (NCBI taxonomy): Eukaryota > Viridiplantae > Streptophyta > Magnoliopsida > Poales > Poaceae > Triticum > Triticum aestivum. The sequence continues at coordinate 81,435,115 of NC_057798.1, forward strand.
ACTTACCTTGTTATGATAATTTTGAATGAACATTGGTGAATATACTCATGACGCATCCATGCATGCATTTGTTATATCTTACGTCCGAACTATCTTGCGAGTACTTTCAAAGTACTCACTGGCTTGTTGATTTGGCCAGATGCTGACGAAGGCGATTTCATGGATGAAGAGTTCGATAGCGAGTCCGACACTTAGAGGAGTCCCAGTCAGTCTCGTGCGACCCTGGATTTGGTCACTGTTTTATATCCGCTTCCGCTACCAAATAAATTCATCGAGCCTCACCTCGACGCTCGATGAGATGATAGACATAGAGTCTTGTATTTCTCTCCCCGCTGTGTTTTTCCACCATCGCCCTATCCTCGAGTCAGTAGTATGCCTCCACACCACTGTGTCATGTCCGCCATTATGTATAATTATTGGCGTGCTTGTAATAATTTGGTTGAGCAACCGTAGTTCAACCCTGTAATATATTTTATGCTACTGGCTTATTGTATCAAGAAATTGTCTACCAGTGAGGAGGATTTCACTCATACTGGACTCAAAAGATTGGTTTCTCAATAAATATTTTTATTCGAAAACCGGTCGTGACAGAAACTAACCAGACTAGTGCTATTTTCAGCAGAATTACCATGATGTTGTTTCATGTGTAGAAAACAAAAGTTCTCGGAATGACTTGAAAATCGTCGGAGACAAGTTTTAGAAAATATAAAAAATCCTCGCAAAAGATGAAGACCAGGGGGCCCACACCCTGTCCACGAGGGTGGGGGGCGCGCCCCCTCCCCCTGGGCGCGCCCCCTGTCTCGTGGGCCCCCTAAGGCTCCGCCGACCTCAACTCCAACTCCATATATTCCGTCTCGCGAAGAAAAAAATCAGAGAGAAAGTTCGTCGCGTTTTACGATACGGAGCCGCCGCCAAGCCCTAATCTCTCTCGGGAGGGCTGATCTGGAGTCCGTTCGGGGCTCCGGAGAGGGGGATTCATCGCTGTCGTCATCATCAACCATCCTCCATCACCAATTTCATGATGCTCACCGCCGTGTCTGAGTAATTCCATCGTAGGCTTGCTGGACGGTGATGGGTTGGATGAGATTTATTATGTAATCAAGTTAGTTTTGTTAGGGTTTGATCCCTAGTATCCACTATGTTCTGAGATTGATGTTGCTATGACTTTGCTATGCTTAATGCTTGTCACTAGGGCGCGAGTGCCATGATTTCAGATCTGAACCTATTATGTTTTCATCTATATATGTGTGTTCTTGATCCTATCTTGCAAGTCTATAGTCACCTATTATGTGTTAAGATCCAACAACCCCGAAGTGACAATAATCGAGATACTTCTCGGTGATGACCGTAGTTTGAGGAGTTCATGTATTCACCATGTGTTAATGCTTTGGTCCGGTTCTCTATTAAAAGGAGGCCTTAATATCCCTTAGTTTCCACTAGGACCCCGCTGCCACGGGAGGGTAGGACAAAAGATGTCATGCAAGTTCTTTTCCATAAGCACGTATGACTATATTCGCAATACATGCCTACATTACATTGATGAATTGGAGCTAATTCTGTGTCACCCTATGTTATAGCTATTACATGAGGAATCACATCCGACATAATTATCCATCATTGATCCATTGCCTACGAGCTTTTCATATATTGTGCTTCGCTTATTTACTTTTCCGTTGCTACTGTTACAATCACTACAAAACACCAAAAATATTGCTATTACTATCTTTACCTTTTACCACCGTTACCATTACTATCATATTACTTTGCTACTAAATACCTTGCTGCAGATACTAAGTTATCCAGGTGTGGTTGAATTGACAACTCAATTGCTAATACTCAAGAATATTCTTTGGCTCCCCTTGTGTCAAATCAATAAATTTGGGTTGAATACTCTACCCTCGAAAGCTGTTGCGATTCCCTACACTTGTGGGTCATCAAGACTAATTTCTGGCGCCGTTGCCGGGGAGCATAGCCCTATTCTCTGAGTCACATGGGATTTATATCTGTTGATCACTATGAAGAATTTGAAAGACTCTAAAACCAAGATCTATCCCTCAACTACGAGGGGAGGTAAGGAACTACCATCTAACTCTGCACTAGATTCTCCTTCTGTTGTGAATAAGCTTGCGACACCTAAGCCTGCTACTGCTATGAATTCTGATATGTCGCATGTTATCGATGATGCCACTTCTGCTTTGCATGATACTTATGATGAAACTACTTCTGTGCATGATACTACTTTGCTATTAGGTGAATTTCTTGATGAACAACTTGCTAGGGCTAGAGAGAATGAAATTATTGAAGATGCTATTATTGATAATAGTGATGATGAACGTTCTCCGAATGATTATGAATTGCCCGTTGTTCCTGAGGGTTATGTTATGAATAAAGAAGCTGCTGAAGCTATTTTTGCCTGCAAAGATAGATATGATCTTAAGAAACTATTAGCTAAATGGAAGCAGCAGTCCCTTAATGCTAGAATGGAACCTGACCCTGCTTTTGCTGCTTCACCTATCTGTGTTACTGATAAGGATTATGAATTCTCTATTGATCCTGAAATTATTACTTTTGTAGAATCTGGTCCTTTTTATGGCCTTGAATCTGAAACTGTTGTGGCACATCTTACCAAGTTGAATGATATAGCTATCCTGTTTACTCATGATGATAAATCTCGCTACTTTTATATCCTTAAGATATTTCCGTTCTCATTAAAGGGTGATGCTAAGACTTGGTATAATTCCCTTGCTCCCGGTTGTGTGCGTAGTCCCCAGGATATGATTTATTACTTCTCTGCTAAATATTTCCCTGCTCATAAGAAACAAGCTGCCTTGCGGGAAATATATAACTTGTGCAAATCAAAGAAGAGAATCTCCCACAAGCTTGGGAGAGGCTTCTCCAATTACTTAATGATTTGACTGATCATCCACTTCAGAAAAATGAAATACTTGATATCTTCTATAATGGACTAACCGATGCTTCCAAGGACTAATTGGATAGTTGTGCTGGTTGTGTTTTCAGGGAAAGAACAGTCAACAAAGCTAAGTTACTATTGAATAATATGTTGACTAATGAAAATAATTGGACTCTCCCTGCTCCAATTCCCGAGGAAATTTCTGAACCAATTGAGCCAACTCCTGAGCCTATTCCTAAACCCTTCCGAAGAAGAGAGGTGTTCTATTTCTTAGTCCTGAAGATATGCAAGAGGCAAAGAAATCAATGAAAGAAAAAGGTATTGAAGCTGAAGATGTTAAGAATTTACCTCCTATTGAAGAAATACATGGTCTTAATATACCGCCTGTTGAAGAAACACATTGTCTTGATAACCCAACACAGGTAGTAAAGGTAAATTCTCTCTATAGATATGATAAAGATGAAATCCCATCTACTAAATTTCATAGCCCTTGCTTAGATGAATTTGATGATTTCATGAATAGACAAGAAAATTTCAATGATTATGTTGGTAGACAATTGAAGAATAATGCTTATACGATAGTACGCTTGAATGATTATGTAGCTAGAGTTAAAGGTGAACTTAAACTCACTAGTAAACATGCTTCCATGGTTGCTACTCAAACTGAACAAGTACTTAAGGCTCAGAATGAATTGCTTGCTGAATTAAATAATAAAAATGACTTTGCTGTTAGAGTGGCTACTAGAACTGGTAGAATGACTCAGGAACCTTTGTATCCTGAAGTCCACCCTAAAAGAATTGAACAAGATTCTCAAAATAATAATCTAGATGCTCCTAGTTCTTCTAAGAAGAAGAAAAAGAAGAATGATAAGACTTTGCAAACTTCTATTGAACCTAATGTAGAAATACCTGAGAATCCTAATAATACTTGTATCTCTGATGCTGAAACACAATCCAGAGATGAACATGAACCTGATGATAATGCTAATAATGATGTTCATGTAGATGCTCAACCTAGTAATAACATTGATATAGAAATTGAACCCGCTATTGGTCTTGATAACCCACAATCAAGAAACCAATGTTATGATAAGAGAGATTTTGTTGCTAGGAAGCATGGTAAAGAAAGAGAACCATGGGTTCAGAAACCCATGCCCTTTCCTCCTAAACCATCCAAGACAAAGGATGATGAGGACTTTGAACGTTTTGCTGAAATGATTAGACCTATTTTCTTAAGCATGCGCTTAACTGATATGCTTAAAACAAACCCCTATGATAAATATATGAAAGATATCATCACTAATAAAAGGAAAATACCTGAAACTGAGATTTCCACCATGCTTGCCAACTATACCTTTAAGGGTGGAATACCCAAGAAACTTGGTGATCCCGGAGTACCCACTATACCTTGCTCTATAAAAGAAATTATGTTAAAACTGCTTTATGTGATTTAGGAGCCGGTGTTAGTGTTATGCCTCTCTCCTTATACCGTAGACTTGAATTAAGTAAGTTGACACCTACTGAGATATCTTTGCAAATGGCTGACAAATCAACTGCTATACCTGTCGGCATTTGTGAGGACGTGCCTGTTGTTGTTGCGAATGTTACTATCTTAACATACTTCATCATTCTTGATATTCCCGAGGACGATAGTATGTCTATTATTCTTGGTAGACCCTTTTTAAATACTGCAGGAGCTGTTATTGATTGCAACAAAGGCCATGTCACCTTTCATATTAATGGAAATGAGCATACGGTACATTTTTCGAGGAAGCAAATCCAAGTTCATAGCATAAATATTATTGAGAAAATTCCTTCAATTATTATTGGAGGTTTTGAATTTTCTCTCCCTACTGTCAAGAAAAAGTATGATATTCTTACTGTTGGGGATTTTCTTATCCCCGTTGAGGTAACTTAGTGTCACTTCAAAATTTCTCCGGTTCCGTGTTATTCGGAATGAGTTATTAACAAGACTTGATCAACCTTGTTAGTGGATTCATTTTGATGATCATGAGATGGATGAAACTAGAAGGCACAACCTTCTATACTTTCTTTTTACTTTCTGTCTTTTACAGTAAATAAAACAAAAATAGTACCATCCGTCTGTTTTCTGAATTATCTGTGCAATAAAAAATATCCTGAAAATAAAAGTTATCCAAATGCCCTGCAAATTCAGTATGATTTCTTATGGAATATTTGAGGATTTTAGGCACTAAAATCATTGCAGGAGGGGCAAGCACCAGGCACCGAGAGTGGAGGGCGCGCCCACCCCACCTGGGCGCACCCCCTACCTCGTGGGCCCCTGGTAGCCCCCCTCCACTTATGCCAGCATCCACACACTCCATCTTCTACCCACAAAATCCCAACCAGCTCAAGCACGAGTTCTAGCTCGTTTTGCTGCGATTTTTGATCTCCTTGCTCAAAGCTCCATTCACAAAACTGCTTTGGGAGATTGTAGCTTGGTATGTGACTCCTCCATTGGTGCAATTAGTTTTTGTTCTAGTGCTTTATTCATTGCAAATCCTTGCTGCATTGGTGACCCTATTCTAGAGCTTGCATGTTAAATTTATGAGGTTCCAAGTAATTCTAATGCATGATGTAGGCTCTAGGCACTTGTAGGAGTAGTTGCTACCATTCTTGTTACGTTTTATTCACTTTTATTTTGAAGTTACTAAAATTTCAGAAATTTTCAGAAGATGTTAAGGAGATTTTTGAGGGGCTCTTCTAGCCAAGGCTCTCAGGAAAAAGAAGCTAAAGAGAAGGAAAAAGCCAAGTATAATCTTCCTCGCTTAGCGGAAGTAAAGTCGTGTGAATGGCCATGTGATAATTTCTTGAAAGAAGCTGGAATTCATGAAGATTTTTATTCTTTGATCGAGAGTGCAAGCCTCATCGATTTTCTTCTCTACCGAATAGATCAGTATCTCTTTCTTACCAATACTTTCATGCAAAACTTTTATTATTATCCTAAGAAGTCACCACCTTCAGTATCATTTCCTTTATATGGTGAATTCAGAGAGATGACTTTACGTGACTTTTGCGCGGTATGTAGGATACCTTTTGAGGGAGAGTTAGAGGAACCCCGTCGTGAAGATGTGGAGGGCTTTGTGAACACTATAGCTGTAGAGGAGCCAAATAAAGGTTCCGAGGCAAAAATCTCTAGCAAACACTTTCTTGTTTTACGATACTTTGCTATATTTTCTAGTAGATGCTTGATTGGTCGTGGAAATAGTGGAAACTTTAATGTTCCTGATATTATCATTCTTCAGCATGCCTTGTTTGGAGACAATAGTTTTAGTATGTGTGCCGTCATTGCTAAACAGTTAAGCCTGAATCGTACAAAAGGCCCCATATTTGGAGGTATCTATGCTTCATGTCTTGCTAGACATTTTAGGATACCTATTAGGCATTATGAAAAGGGGGAGACGATCCTGCCTTTGTACATTTTAGATTACAGGAGCATGGTAGCACACAACTTTATCGTTCAGAATGAAGATAAGACGCTCCTGTATAACTTGAGATTTAATAAGATACACAGTGAAACTATTATTCTGCCTGCACCTTTGTTGTTTGATTTGACTGCAGATAATTTTCTTGTTACACCGAAGGCGGTGTATGCTCATCGAGGCCAAGCATCCACCCCAGAACCTGAACCTGAGCCGGAACCTGCATTGGACCCTTATCATGCATCATCTTTCTAGTGGGATCCGGAGATGGCCAGCCAGTGGTATCCTGATTATACTTCCCAGTACACCGGGGAGAGTAGCAGTGGTCCTTGGCATTAGACCAACTTAGGCCAAAAGCCTAAGCTTGGGGGAGTACGTATTTCTCACCGACTTTACATTCATGTTCACACACTATATTAGTCGTCGGTGCTCATACTCTTTCATTGTATTATCCATGTTAGTTTAAAATTCCTTTTTCTAGTTTTCTTCTTGTGTGTTTGATAAACCTTGAGAAAAACCAAAACAATTAGTTAGCTTAATTTCCATGCTTGTAGTAGAATTAAAATGAAAAACCCAAAAAGATTTCTCGTTCTTCTTTTACTTGTTGGGAGCGTTCCCATGTAAATAGCTTTATTTTCTTTTCTTTCCTTTGGGGGTCGAGAAGACCATATTGAAAATGTTTAGTGGCTCTCATTTGCATGATTCTTTATTTAACCTAGAGCCCATATTACTTTGTCTTCTCTCTTGAGTTGAATGCTTGCAGATTCCAGCTTAGTCCAATGCACGTGCACTATTATTATTGTACACATTGTTCGGTTGTGCGAGTGAAAGGCAATAATGATGATATATGATGGACTTATTGAGATGAGAAAAGCTGGTATGAACTCGACCTCTCTTGTTTTTGTAAATATGATGAGTTCATTGTTCCTGATTCAGCTTATTATGACGTAAACATATTTTGCAATAACATTTAGAGATTATAGTTGCTTGTGCCATGCTTGATTAGCTTTGAATTATAATGGTTTACCTTGCATGCCAACATGCTATTAGAATGATTATGATGTGGTATGATGGGATGGTATCCTCCTTTGAATGAATTGAGTGACTTCACTTGGCACATGTTCACGCATGTAGTTGAAACAAAATCAACATAGCCTTCACGATATTTATGTTCATGGTGGACTATATCCTACTCCTGTTTGTATTCGATGTGAATTAGTTTTAATGCATGTTTATGACTGTTGTCGCTCTCTCAGTTGGTCGCTTCCCAGTCTTTTGCTAGCCTTCACCTGTACTAAGCGGGAATACTGCTTGTGCATCCAAACTCCTTAAACCCCAAAGTTGTTCCATATGAGTCCACCATACCTTCCTATATGCGGTATTTACCTGCCGTTCCAAGTAAATTTGTATGTGCCAAACTCTAAACCTTCAAATGAAATTCTGTTTTGTATGCTCGAGCCGCTCATGTTTCCACTAGGGCTGCCTATATCTTCCATGCTAGGTGGGTTATTCTCGGACGAGTGGACTCCGCTCCTCATTCACGAGAAAGGGCCGGTAACCAGGATGCCCAGTCCCATGATCCAAAAAGATCAAAGCAAATCAAAATAATTAAACAAAACGCCCCCAGGATTGTTGTTAGTTGGAGGCACTCGTTGTTTCGAGCAAGCCATGGATTGAGGCTTGTTGGTGGTTGGGGGAGTATAAACTTTTACCATTCTGCATGGGAACTGCCTATAATGCATGTAGTATGGAAGATACAACCATCTCATAGTTGTTGCGTTGACAGCGAAAGTATGTCACTCAAAATGTTATTCAATCTCTATTTTAAAATCAAGCTCTGGCACCTCTAAAAATCCCTACTTCCCTTTGTGAAGGGCCTATCTATTTACTTTTATGTTGAGTCATCACCTTCTTATTAAAAAGCACCCGCTGGAGAGCACACTGTCATTTGCATTCATTATTATTGGTTTACATTGGGTATGACTTGACTGGATCTCTTTTACCATGAATTACAATGTTTAGTCAGTCCTTGACCTTTAAAGGTGCTCTGCATTTATGTTTTAGGGTCTCAGAAAGGGCTAGCGAGATACCATTTTGTTATATCATGTTATGATTGTTTTGATAAGTGTTGTCATCCGAGTTTTATCATTATCGCTCGCTAGCTGATTATGCCATTGATATGAGTAATTGTGAGACCTGATTGTTATTGTGAGTATGGTTAGTTTATAATATTGTTGAAACCTGAATGATGGCTTTGCATGTTTACAACAACAAGAGCAAATAGAGTTTGTAAAAGTTTTTCTTTATCACTTTTAGTTTATCAACTGAATTGCTTGAGGACAAGCAAAGGTTTAAGCTTGGGGGAGTTGATACGTCTCCAACGTATCTACTTTTCCAAACACTTTTGCCCTTGTTTTGGACTCTAACTTGCATGATTTGAATAAAACTAACGTCACTGACGATGTTTTCAGCAGAATTACCATGATGTGGTTTCATGTGCAGAAAACACAATTCTCGGAATGACCTGGAAATCCTCAGAGACAAGTTTTAGAAAATATAAAAAATCCTCACAAAAGATGAAGACCAGGGGGCCCACACCCTATCCACGAGGGTGGGGGCGTGCCCCCTCCCCCTGGGCGCGCCCCCCTGTCTCGTGGGCCCCCTGAGGCTCCGCCGACCTCAACTCCAACTCCATATATTCCGTCTCGCGGAGAAAAAAATCAGAGAGAAAGTGTCATCGCGTTTTACGATACAGAGCTGCCGCCAAGCCCTAATCTCTCTCGGGAGGGCTGATCTGGGGTCCGTTCGGGGCTTCGAAGAGGGGGATTTGTCGCCGTCATCATCATCAACCATCCTCCATCACCAATTTCATGATGCTCACCGCCGTGCGTGAGTAACTCCATCGTAGGCTTGCTGGACAGTGATGGGTTGGATGATATTTACCATGTAATCAAGTTAGTTTTGTTAGGGTTTGATCCCTAGTATCCATTATGTTCTGAGATTGATGTTGCTATGACTTTGCTATACTTAATGCTTGTCACTAGGGCCCGAGTGCCATGATTTCAGATCTGAACCTATTATGTTTTCATCGATATATGTGTGTTCTTGATCCTATCTTGCAAGTCTATAGTCACCTATTATATGTTAAGATCCGACAACCCCGAAGTGACAATAATCGGGATACTTCTCGGTGATGACCGTAGTTTGAGGAGTTCATGTATTCACCATGTGTTAATGCTTTTGTTCGGTTCTCTATTAAAAGGAGGCCTTAATTTCCCTTAGTTTCCACTAGGACACCGCTGCCACAGCAGGGTAGGACAAAAGATGTCATGCAAGTTCTTTTCCATAAGCACGTATGACTACATTCGGAATACATGCCTACATTACATTGATGAATTGGAGCTAGTTCTTTGTCACCCTATGTTATAGCTATTACACGAGGAATCGCATCCGACATAATTATCCATCACTAATCCATTGCCTACGAGATTTTCATATATTGTGCTACGCTTATTTACTTTTCCGTTGCTACTGTTACAATCACTACAAAACACCAAAAATATTGCTATTACTATCTTTACCTTTTACCACCATTACCATTACTATCATATTACTTTGCTACTAAATACCTTGCTGCAGATACTAAGTTATCCAGGTGTGGTTGAATTGACAACTCAACTGCTAATACTCAAGAATATTCTTTGGCTCCCATTCTGTCGAATCAATAAATTTGGGTTGAATACTCTACCCTCGAAAGCTGTTGCGATCCCCTACACTTGTGGGTCATCAGGTCCCAGATGTCAGGTGGAGGAATCTTTATTTTGTGCGTAATCAGGAGGCATTTCCTTGCGTGCGACCGTGGACCCAGCTGTCAGCCTCTCCATGTACAGTCCACTTCAGATGCATGTCGGTCGTTAACCACGTTGACCACGCCGTGCCGAGAGCACCATGGCGGTGGAGGACAGCGTGGCCTAGGAAGGAAACGACACGAAGCCAGGGAAGTTGTTTCCCACGTGGAGGGAGTACGACTGTACGAGGGTTTACTGGTTCGTCTGTCGTCGCCGGAGAATAACAGCAGGTGTGGGTGAGTAGAGGGATGGCTAGGCTAGTGATGGGAGTATGGTGGGGCGGTGAGGCCTGCCCGGCAGCACAGTCGGCCGCGGGAGGAGGGAGCAGGTAGTCCCGCCGGGGCTTGTTTGAGTGGCTAGAGCAGGAAGAGTAGAGATTGAAGAAGCACGACGGCCTATGGATGGAAATCCAACCGTCACTGCTTGTACGTCAACCCTTTTTTAGGTAAGCCTCAAATCTGTGGAAAACAGCATACAATCCATCTGCCATTATTTCTAATAATGTATAGCCCATTTGTTAATTCTTAAGGCTTTTTTGGAGCCCATATTCTTTTTGTTAGCATTACAACCCATATTGTGGCCACGGTTAAAAAATTATACGAAATTTTGTATATTTCGGTGTGGTCCAAACTATTTTTAATCCCAAAATTTTGATTCACATTCAAACTGATTTTAAAAATAAATGTATATCAATATAAAATCCAATAAATTGTCCACGCATAAAAAACAATGCAATTTAAAATATCAAAATGAAAAAAAAAGAAATTTGAAACTAATTGTCGGTTTGATGTGTTTAAAAAATGTACAACCCATTTCTCATTACTGATAGGCCATTTTCTCGGCCAGCCGAATGAAGCTCTCCTCATCTTGAAAGATTTGCAGCCCAACAGGCCTGACAAAGTGACTTACTTGACAAATCAAAAAAAAACTGGGCTAGCCATTTTCAGAAAGAAAAACAATTATTGGGCTGGTCTGTGGTAAACATAAAAGAAAAGGTTGTCTAGACAGGCCAGAGTGCCCCGCACAGCCCAGTTGACACCCTGCTTCCGTCTAAAAAACAAATTAGATAAATGCCAGTCCAATTATGGCGATTCGTAAAAATGCCACTGCAATTTCCAAACTGTTAAAAATGGCACTGCAATTTTTGCAAACTTTGAAAAATGCAACTGCAATTTGCAAACTTTGAAAAATGCCACTCTAGACTTTGAAAACTGCCACTGGAAATGGCATGAAATGGAATTTTTCAAAGTTTGGAAATTGCAGTGGCCTTTCTCGGAATCACCAGATTTGGAGTGGCATTTATCAAATTAACCCAAAACAAAAATAACTAGGCGAGCTGCTGGGTCCCTCGTGTCAGCCGCTCGTTGTGCAATTCTCTCGATTATTGACTACATTGACAATGGCATGGGACCCAGATGTCAGATATCCATTAGGAGGAGCCAATTTTTATTGGCTTGGCAGCGCATCATACCCTAATGGGTACGGTAGTTCAGAGGATTTTATCCGCCAAAAGCGGGTTGAATGAAGCCTTTACTAGCCTGTGGAGAGGCTTTGAGGTACACCCAGTAACATATGTGTATTTTGGATGGTACCGCACACGCTAGGCCTGTTTCGTATAGGTAGTAGCCCCTGAGACTCTGGTTGCCATCCAGAGGTGGCAAACAGAGGATCATAATCCCAAGTAATGACAACATTGCTTTTAGGCGGCTAAGGGTCCGGCGGCTGACCAGACTGCTGAATTCGCCAAACTGGGGCGACAGCTTGATGTGGCGGATGCCGACATCGTGCTTGTGAACAAGCGGCTTGACGAGGCACAGGGTATGTGTCTTCTCTTTTGTTTTTTGTATTGTCAGCAAATAGTAAGAGGAGCATGATGCTAGTATCTATAATATGTTGTGGCTGTAGATGGAACTGCTGCCGTGGAGGCCCTTAGGGCGGAACTTGCTCTAGCCAACGAACAAGCTAGGAGAAGTGATGCAGCTGCCCTAAAGGTGGACAAGGAGTTAAAAGCCGATTGGGCTGCTCATCGCCAAAGCGAAGATAAGATAGCCGAGATGGCTATTGAGCTAAAAGATGCTGTCGACCGCTATGAGCTCCTTGAAAAGGAAAACCAAGCGAAAGCGGCTGACCTGAAGAAGGCCTTGGAAGCAGCCAAGGGAACGCGCTCTAAAATCAGAGCTACACGAGAGGAGCTTCGTCAAGCCGGAGATATCACAGCTGGGAAGCCCTTTTTGTTGCAGATGAAGTTCGGAGATCCGAAGTATGCCCCCTGGATCAGTTGTGGAGTGCTGCGGACGCGTATGTGTACCTGGCGAAGAGTACTGCTGATGCGACCAAGTTTTTCAAAGATCAGAAAGATCATGAGGTGGAAAGGTTGTTCTGGTCGCAGTTCAGTTTGCCGACGCGTTCGCTGCCATTGAGCGAAAGGATGGCCACATGGGCCGAGCTCCATAGGTTGTCTGGGCTTGCTAGGAGGTCTTTCGTGGATCATCTTTGGCTGAAGGTACCAAGGCCGGACAGTTATTTTGGTTTAGTGCAACAATTCCTTGGCGCCTGTCACATATTGACGCTGTGAAGAGGTCGGCGTGCATAGAGGGTGCGCAGGTGGCTCTTGACCGTGTGAAGACATACTGGGCAGGGATGGAAGCCACCGCTATCGCGACCCGGGGTTCGGCGGGAGGCCAGGACCCGGCCGAGCACTATTTTGAGGAAGTCCTAGAAGGCGCCTGTTTAATAGAGGCTCAGTGCCCGAAGAGTACCATGTTTGAGTGACATGTAACTCAATTGTAAAAACAATGTTATTTTAATTATGAATGCTATGTTTATACTTCTGCCCAAAAGTGTTGTAATGCCTCCTGTGCGGCCGTTTATTCATGTATATAACCTGAAAGATAGCAGTCGTTAGCTTCAGCCCCCATGCATATAATGCGGGGGTGTTCGTAAAAGCGCGTAATCACACTTGATCCAGTGTCTTGGTCCATTAAGGAGGTGATAGCGCGGCGAACCAGGCAACCGGACCATATAGCTGTAACACTTTCACTTAGCTATAGGAGTTTTACAGTGGGGCTACGATATAGCCCCTGGTATTTCCGCGTTCATCTAAATATGGTGCGCGTACGTACATGACCGGGGAAACCGGTCCTTCGTTAAGTAGAGGAATCCTAAAGATTCCGCTAGGTCATCGAGTGTTGACCAGTCTCTCATTGTATCATGACAGTCAGTTTTCGGCTTTCTCTACTGAGGTGCTCATCCGAAATAACCAGGACACAATCGCAGTAGTTCTCCTTTGGCCGCCTTAGCCGATAAAACGGAAAGTAAGGTAGCCAAACCCAGGAGCCGTGCAAACCCAACATTTGACCAAAGACATGAGTCGAAGCTGATGCATATAAGGCCAAACTCGTGATGCCGAACACTCCCTAAGGTATTCGGACTTTTACAACATATACTGGGCTGAGTAACGCCCTTGATAATGAGTCCTGAATTTCCAGATACATGCATTGGTCTGGCGTGATGAAATAACAATAACTCCAACATCCCTCCTAGTTGTGTTAAGTATCCGGATGGTATGAAGCAACAAAAGACAGTAAAAAAGGTTTAAGCAGGGTCTTAATCTAAAAAGAAACCTGTGAGCGGGGCCCTATTGTACGTCTTTGCCTGTGTCTCCATTGTGCCGTATCGTGGAAGGGTGTAGCACGATGATTATCTGTAAAAGAGGAAAAAGCCAGGTGAAAGAATTTGGTGTAATGATGCGAAGAGTCGGTTATTCTCAATGAACCATAAAGTGCAGTCTATTGTTATATTAATAGGGTCAAGCCGAACTATGGGCATCTTATATTTTTGCGAGTAGCCCCTAGCACCACCTATGGGGTATATCTACAACCCAAGCTCAAGTTCATCTGAGCTGTTACATCTGTTGGGGCGCCGGACTCGCCTAACCGTGTTCGTGGTCCTGACGACCGATCGTTTATTCTGGTTGGAGGGGCCGCTCAATGTCCGGCTGAAAGAGACGCCACATATTCTTCCGCGCGTAAGGAACGCTCTGTATTTCCACTAACAGTTATGACGCCTCGTAGATCGGGCATCTTGAATTTAAGGTAGGCGTAGTGCGGAATTGCGTTAAAGCAAGCGAAGGCCGCTCTTCCGAGTAGTGCGTGATAGCCACTTCGGAATGGAGCAATGTCGAAGGTTAATTCTTCGCTTCTGAAGTTGTCGGGAGAGATGAATATAACCTCAAGTACTAGAGAGCCCGTGCAGCGGGCCTCAGCACCTGGTATTACTCCTTTAAAGGTAGTATTACGGTGGATGATTCTTGACGGGTCTATCCCCATATTGCAGACAGTGTCCTGGTATATCAGGTTAAGACTACTGTCGCCATCCATAAGGACTCGGGTGAGATGGTATCCGTCGATTATTGGGTCAAGCGCCAAGGCAAGCGATCCTCCGTGCCGGATACTAGTCGGATGATCCCTATGATCAAAGGTAATCGGGCAGGCCGACCAGGGATTGAATTTGAGGGCGACGGGCTCTACAGCATATATGTCTCGGTGTGCGCGTTTGCGCCTTCTCTTTGGAATGTGAACTGCATAAATCATGTTCACTGTTTTGACTTCTGGTGGGAATTTTTTTTGTCCCCCAGTGTTCGGCTGGCGAGGCTCATCCTCGTCTTCACTTGGCGTGTCCCTCCCCTTATGTTCGAAATTTAGCTTAGCGGCCAGCTTGAAAACCAAGCACTCTCTGTCGGTGTGATTTGCAGGTTTTTCGGGGGTGCCATGAATCTGACATAGCTTGTCTAGAACCTTATTTAGGCTAGACAGTCCATCCCTACTGCCTTTAAATGGCTTCTTCCGTTGACCGGGTCGAGAGACCCTGAATCCGGCGTTGACCGCCGTATTATCTGGGTTGCCATCATTGTTCTGACGGTTGTTCTTGTTGCGTCGCGCCTTCCCGTTGCCATACCTGACTTCGGATGTGCCAGAGTCGCTGGTGCCGCTACGGGCCAGCCAGCTATCCTCGCCCGGGCAAAAGCGGGTCATAAGGCTTGTTAGGGCTGCCATTGTCCTTGACTTTTCTTGGCCGAGGTGTCTGGCGAGCCATTCGTCTCGGATACTGTGCTTGAAAGCCGCTAAGGCTTCAGCATCCGGGCAGTCGACGATTTGATTCTTCTTAGTAAGAAATCTGTTCCAAAGCTTACGGGCTGACTCTCCAAGTTGTTGGATTATGTGACTTAAATCGTCTGCATCCTGAGGTCGGACATAGGTCCCTTGAAAATTGGCCCTGAAAGCATCCTCAAGTTCCTCCCAACTTCCAGTTGAGTTTTCGGGAAGGCTTTTCAACCAATGCCGATTTGGTCCTTTCAACTTGAGGGGCAAGTATTTAATGGTGTGCAGGTCGTCTCTGCAAGCCATGTGGATATGAAGGATGATATCCTTGATCCAGACTCCAGGATCTGTTATTCTGTCGTATGCCTCTATATTCACGGGTTTGAATCCCTCTGGAAATTCATGATCCAGCACCTCATCGGTGAAGCACAGGGGGTGCGCGGCACCCCTGTATTTGGATGTGTCACGGTACGCTGTTGACGGTTGTTGTGTTCGGTGTTGCACTACAAAAAAATACACTTCCGTGATGATACGTGTTTGTCACAGTAGGTCGGGTTTTTTTGTCATGCATGTACATCCATGACGATTTTATGACAGAATCAAGATAGTCATACCTATGCTGTCGTAGAAGTGTTCCATGACATTATCAAAATTATCATCAAGGAAATGTCCACTTCCATGACAATAAATCGCGCGTCACAGAAGTGCTTTCGTCAAGGGTGACCGACACGTGGCATCCACCATAACAGAATGCCGTTAAGCTATCGGGTCGGATTTTGGATCCGATAACCCGTTAACAGCCCCGACCAATGGGAAATTTCCACGTGTAAAATTCTGATTGGCCGAAGGGAACACCTGTTAGCTCATCAGTGGGCCAGATGTCGCCCGTCCATTGGAGGAGACATGCCTATGATACGTCGACACGTGGCTAGGCCCAACAGAGGCCCATATAGGTTAAAAAGGGCGGCCCAGTCAAAGCCCATAGAACTTAATCAGGTACTAGTGGGCCAGCCCAATAACGGCCTGCTTAATAAAGGCCCATTTACGACCCGAAACCAGATCTAGCCCGTTAATTGTTCGCCCAATATTTGGGCCCACTTACGGCCCGAAGCCAGATCTGGCCCGTTAATTGTTCGCCCAATATTTGGGCCCATTTGCGGCCCGAAGCCAGATCTGGCCCGTTAATTGTTCGCTGAATATTCGGGCCCAACTACAGCCCAGTGACTTTCGGCCTGTTAGAGGCCTGATGTAGACAAGGGCCCATTTCAGCCCGGTGTGACTTTCGGCCTGGGAATGGCCCGTGCTGCCCATGGGCCATATATGGTCCGACGGGACATCGGGCCCACTAACGGCCCGTGCTAAAGGTGGCAACAGTTAAGCCCAATGTGACTTTGGGCCTGTTAAAGGCCTGTCGCGTAATTCGGCCCGTTGATGCCTGTACTAAGCTTTCGGCCTCTTAAAGGCCCATGATATCAGTGGGCCAACTAAGGCCCGAGATATGTTTCGGCCTGGTAATGGCCCGTGAGCTAACTGGGCCCATAACGGCCCGGTCTACATTTCGGCCTGCTGAAGGCCCGTCGACGACTAGTGAAAATTGAGGCCTAACATGCATTTTGGCCTACTAAAGGCCCGTGGTTTCATCTCGGCCGTAACAGGCCAGTACAATATTCAGCATGTTAATGGCCTAACGCTACCTGGGCCAAACTAAGCGCTGGGTCGACAAAAGGCCCAACTAAAATATAGGCCGGTGTAAGTTTGGGCCTGGCGCAATGTGTGAAGGCCCCAATCATTCGGGCCCAAGAAAGACGCAGGCCGGCCCAATTGTGGCCCGCTAAAAACCTGGCCCGTTAGAGTCGAATGTTTCGGCCCGGTCGACTACATCTGATTTTTTTTAGATAGTGAATGATGGCAGTAACTAGTAGGAATTAAGAACAAACCTACTCTATAGAATAAAAAAATTATGGCATAGTAACTAAGAATAAACCTACACTATACAATAAAGGATTTAAGGTATATTACATCCACTGGGCATCGAAGTTCGCCACCAGTGATCATAAAGCGCAACCAAGAAGCAGATTACAAAAACTGGGCACCATTGCAGCGTAACAAAATAATACTGAACCGAGACCACTTCCAAGACAGTTCAAGAAAGGTTAGCCTTGCGGGGGAACTGCTGCGCAAGCTGCTGAGCAAGGCTGTGAGACCGGCCTAGCATGTCGGTCATAGCTTCTAGGTGTAGCTGTTTAGCGATGAGGTTCTCGTTGGTGTTCTCCGCAATCTTTCTTAGAGATAGGACTTCAAGTCGAAGTTGAGTTGCAGAATGCCTTTCTGCTAGAACTTGGGACTGAAGAAATCGAAATGATTCAGACAATGAATTCTGTGAGCTTGTATGACTGTTAGTCTCAAGTAACTTGAACACTGCATCAAGACAAGACTTTGGGGTTGTCTCGCTATCTTCAAGATGTTTTGCCTTCTTTCCTGCAATATATGTTGGGTTTGTCTCACAGCCTTCAGCAGACTTGTGCATGCCATCAGGCATATCACCCTGAAACAAAGTAGAGAGATGACAGGTTTTGCACGTGTATAAACAAAGATGATAATTGTTCTGTCAATTCTATCCAATTTCAAATTAGAAAATAAAGAGTAAGTTCAAAATATCAATAGCATAATTTGGCATTGTTCATAATGCGGGGAGCTTCACCACACTACTGGATTACCATGTCAACATAACAAGCATAGATGAAGGGCAAAGAAAATCATTGTATCTATTTTGGATAATGTGCATGGCATGTTGTTCATATCATCAGCCACATCAGTAAGATAAAACAGGAGATGACAAGGTGCAAACGTGGGCTGCTTCACCACACACTGGATTATAGATCCACAAAACCAAGCATACATATAGGGAGTATTAAGTAATGTGCATGGTATGAATAAGAAATTTGGTTTTACAAGTAAAACTTAGAACTTACGGTTCTTATGAACATGCATTTTGGTAGAAACAGCAAACTAAACAGCAGTAAACGATAGGGAGTATGAGCAAATTAAACAGCAGTTGAGGATAAAGGCTTTAGAAGGACTGACTTACATTGACAGTTAACACCGGCTTTATAATGCCCTTCTCCATGTCAAGGGAAGGATAACTCAAGAATTTCAGCACATAATCTTCTTCATAAGCATTGCCTGTACTCTACATTTTGTAGAGAGTAATTATAGATATGATAATACTGGAAGGGATAGAGGATAATGAAGATAAGATGCAGATTGATGCTACATAATCAACTACCAATCCCTGGAAGTACAAGCATTACAGGACAAAATGTACTGACAAGAGCAATGGGCTACACTTCTGCACTAGCATTGTCTGTGTATTCTACTTGTTGGTAAGATTAAATATAGATCTGATCTTTTTTAGTAAATGGTGGGCGAGGGAGATAAGATGCAGAATGCTACAAAATGAACCAATCCCTCTTCCCATAATACAAGAGTGTTTTGAACACTGGTGTACTGTACAAAACGTTCTTATATTATGGGACGGAGGGAGTAGCTGTTAATGTAAGTACAGTGATAGACCACGTTCAGTCCTTACAAGAGGACTGCAGAGCTAAACCTCTTCAAAAGCATTGGGTTGATTCTACATTTGTGTAAGAGTCCATACGGATCTTATAATGTCCACCAAATGGACGATTACGAGGCTAACATGTGCAGTGATGCTACATAATCAAACAACTATGAAAGTAAGTATGGTCATACAGGGCAAGAGGTACTCACAAGAGCAATGCAGTGTGCAGTATAGTTGCGAGATTCTGTGGTCCCTTGAGAACGAATGTTCTTCTGCTAACAGTTTTCGTACAAGTGAGACATTAAGGCAAATGCAGAAATGTAGTTCAAATTGTGATGTGATATCATAGACAGTACCTTACGCTGCAGCCGAGACCAATGTGTAACAAGATTATTCCAGTCACCGTCGGATAAATGTAGCACCGGAGACTTTACAGAAATTTTGTTCAGAGGCTTGCCATCGAAGTGCGCTTGCCTCAGGTAGGAATGATACTTCATCAACGAGTGCTTGAAAAGCGCAACCAACTCTTGCTCGTCATCACAATCCAGTTTGCTCCTCGCCTATTTAAAAGAATGAAATCTTGTGTCTTCTGTCAGCAGAAACATATGCAGTAATGACCATGAATAACATTAGTACATTACTTACGCGTAAGTTGCGGAGGAAGACTGGAAATTGTTCTGTGTCTGCGGTATAATCTTTCCATGAAGGAAATATGCGCACAAAGTTCCTGACAACAACATAAGCTTCGTCTTCTAAACTGGGAAGAAATGGAACAGGGGTCCTATTTGCTGCAATTGGGGCTCTCTCTGGTTCGAAAAGGGATTTGGCAACTGGATTTGGTGTACTCTTTGCTGGAATGGGGGTTTTGCGTCGTACAGCTGGTGCTATGTCAACTGGCATAATCATACTGTTTGCTGCAGTTGGGGTCTGCTGAGTTGGGGCATCAGAAATGACCAGTGTAGTAGGGCTAGAGTCTGCTAGAGTTGGGGTATTTTGTGGGTCAGGTGATATTGCAACTACACCTAATGGGCTATTTGATTTATCAGGTGCCACTACCTTTTCCAAATACTTTGCTTGTGCTCCTCCACGATCAGCAATCGCCCTCTTCCTTTTGAACGTCTGATACACAAGAACAACATTTGAATGGATAAATATGGTATGATGACAGATGGAATATGTACTGAAAATGGATAGGCAGGGCGTATTCACATACACGATGTGTAAACTAAGCTAATGGCAGTTCAACAAAGTAGAAGCAATGCAAAGCATCAGTTGCAAGATATGTGCGAGCAATGTAACCTTGGAAAGTTAGAGCAAGTACCTTGATGGGTGAATAAGATAGGGCATCTTCCTCTGACTCCTCCACTAGGGAGCTACATTGACTTAGGTCTCCCTCTAGCTCAGAATCACTGTTAGGATCATATTCTGAGCATGAATCTGTAGGTGGAGAGCGTTTGCATTGCATTGCATCCAGACTTGATTTCAGTCCCTTAATGCCAAGTTTGACAGCCATGGCATTGTTCTGCTTTATTCTTTTCATTGCGCAAGCTCATAATCATTATGATCTGTTCAGAATCTGAGATTCATGAAAACATAAAAAGTAGTCAGATTATATATGGAATGCATTGCGGATTCAACTCGGAGAGTGTCTCCCTATAAACCCCTGCATATGCAAAGTTCACCTCCCCAACCGTGCTGACCAGACCACACACAGAAATACAAACCCCTTATGTCTCTATAACAGGCAGGCACACATTTCAAAACTGAAGTAGGAACATTAGAATCATATGAAATTCGTATTTGAACAAATAAACTAAGCAATTATGAGTGGCATAATGTTTAGCTTCAAGGGTGGAGTGTTGGTAGTGCGACACAAAGCAAGTAGGCAGATTGTATTCCATGTAAAAGATCGAAACCTATGTAAAAGCTGGAAATGACACTTTCTTTCTATACAATGCAGTGTTCGTTACCCACACATGATGGAAGAGATCACATAGAGAAATACTATTCACTCATGTCTACGGTTCCAGTATTTAGAAACAGGGTGGTCCACCCTAAAAGAATATTGACAACAAATATGACAAGGCAAGCATAGATGTAGTGAATCAATCATTTACTTGTGAGCTTATTAGGACAAGTATGCAGAATTGTAACTGCAGTAAGAGACCGTCCAAAATCTGAATGAAGAAGTTTGTCTAGCACTTATTGTTTGCAACTAATCGACGTGAATAATTGGATATTATATCGAATGAGTAAGAAAGACAAGTAAAATTGTCAACAAACCTGGCTTGCAGCAGTAATCTGGGTCAATGTCACTACGACCAACAATCCAAAATGACTAGTTTATGTTCCGAGGGCCGGAATTTTGAATAATGAATCCTAATGACAGTCCTGCCTAATGAGCAATGAATCAATTAGAAAATGGGTGATGAGGAGTGGCTGCTGAGTGTTGAGGACGTATCTCAGGATAAATCGGGTTGGCTTGGTGGGTGCTGCACGCCTGAGCCCTGAATGGACTGGGAAGGTAGGCACGGCGGCGCGCCCGGGCAGCAGTGACGCTGTTGGGCGAGCGGCTCCTGGCCTCCTGTTAGTCCGGCGTCTCCTCCTAGAGTCATGCCGTCCGGGGACGGCAAGTCGCCGGCGAGGCAGGCGGCTGGGGGCGAGTAGAGATTAGAAGCGCGCAACAGAATAGAGGGGAATCGGGGCCTGGGACGACCCAAAATCCCAGGGTGGGCCGGCCCACTGTGGGCACCCTGTAGAGATACACACCCGAGCGGCGAACATGCATTTTCGAAACTCTAAGCATATTTTTTTATGACACGAAGCACGTATTTTGATCGTATAGTGATCATAAAAGGGGGAAACTCTAAGCATATTTTTTTAGCAAAAGAGGGTTTCCCCTCCGATTTCTATTAAAGAAACCACCACGGAACCAACATGATCAATTAAACCCTAAGCATGATCAATTAAACCGTATTATGGCTGGGCCATAGCAGATTTGAAGCTGCAAAACAGAGAAATGATATTTAGCATCCATTGTTTGCTTCGAACTAAGAACTAAATTCTAAGAGCTGAAAAGAAAGTAGAGTAACCAAGTTAAGATCTATTTTCTGGTTGAGATCAAAAAGTTGAGGAGATATGAAGTACCACCTCTCTTGCGGCGCCGTGTAGGCATCGGGGTGCGATGGCTGTCGGTGGCGTTGAAGCAGATCTGCGACGGTAGACGGGTGCATCGGGGATAAGTCCCGTTGCGGTGGAAGAGAAGGTCGTGTGAGCGGCCCCGGCAAAGAGGACGACGGCGCCGATGAAGCGAGAGGACGCGATGCAAGGCTATTGGTCCGTCGCCGTGGATGAGAAACGTCCATCTCTAGCAGTGGACGACGCGGTCTTGGTAGGCGCTCCGGCATGGTGGAGGACGGTGGCGATGGATGTGGTGGAGGACGGCGGCGATGGATGGGGTGGCGGACGGAGGCTGGTGTGGGGATGGGGTGTTCTAGCGCGGACGGTGTATGAATGGGAAAATGGAGGGAGAGGTACGGGGAACCATGTTTTTGGGACGTGCCTGTCTGAAATATGGGAAAGTTACGAACTTTGCTCCCGTTTAAAAATTGGACGTCTCGTCGGTTGGGGATAGGACGGTAATCTCGCATCTCGCCAATATTTGCCCAGAGCGATTTCGGGCGAGGAGAGGGTGGTTGGCGCCCATGGTTGGCGCCCACGGTGTATGAACGGGGCTGACAGGTAGGGCGGTTGTGTCACGTCTGAGTGAAGTTACAAACCTGCCCCTATTGAAAATATTTGCCTACATCGATTTCGGCCGAGTCGAGTTTGTTTTGCCGCCCACCGTGTATGAATGGGGAATGGAGGGAGAAACAGAGGTCTTTCGGACGAGCTTGAATCAAATGTGTTTTGCCGCCCATGTTTGACGCCCACCGTGTCGGAATGGGCTCAGAGGCGGTCGTGTCACGTCTAATTGAAGTTACTAACCTACCCCTATTTAGAGCAGTGGAAATCGGGCCGATGGATTGTCCGTGTAATGGGTAGACAGTAATTTCCATCTCCCAAACACTTGGCTTCGGGCAGCCGACGTGGGAGTGGACATTTTGCTGCTTCTTTCGAATTTTGGGACAATAAGCATCCACGTTTACCCTGGCAACTAAATTCGAATCCACTTTGTATTCCTATATGAATCTTTATAAATCATTCTATGTGTTTTTATATATCTTCAAAAGGACGACAAAGATGTATTCCACTGTCATATATGAATATGGTTTACAAATGCCGATACTCAAATTCAGAAACTAGAATCCAGTTTAAGGTGAATTCGAATATTTGGAACACTTCATGTCCAACTCAAATGTCACACGCAGCATAATGTGTACTCCCATTTAGATATGTACACAAGCGATGTATCAAGATTCAAATACCGAGTCAATCAACCAAGAATGTACAGAACTAACAGACATATAAACACTTATAGAGTATATGGATCAATAATATCAACTAACATACATAAGCCAGGCCGCTGTACTTTTTTTGGCTACAACAACATCCTTTTTTAGCCAGCATCTTGGCCCTTTCCGATGCGTGCCACTTATGGTCCATCTATACTACTACTATTGCTGAATGCACATTCAGCCCGATTGGCATATTTGTAGGTCTGGCACAGCAATCCAAATGAAATGTCTCCGAGTCTTATCAATTAATACAGACTTGTGCTCAAATAAAATTACAAACCAAAAACAAAAAAACAATTATTACATGATCTCTAAAACAAATGGTTTGATTGATTACATGAACAGACAACACAAAGGTTATTCAACTATGGAAAGAACATTTCACCTATGATTTACCAAGTAGGAATTTAATTTCCTTTTTTCCTTCAGGACCTTAACAATCTGGTCAGTCTCAGCTTGCTTCGTTTTGAAATCCACCAAATATTTAATGGTTGTCTTGAGTACTGCTTGTGATTGTGCTGTTTGCTTCCTCAACATGTCAACTTCATCTCTAAGTGCAGAAGCAGAATCTCTTTCTACCACTAGTTTAGCCTCTAGAGCATCAGCAGTTGGCAATTCATAATGCACGATTGGGCCGGTGCCACTGCTGTGGGATGATGCAACGTCCATGGGGACCTCGCTCTTTGATCTTGGGCTAACCTGTTTTGCCATTAAAGTTCCGATTGGATTCAGAAAAGTTGAAGTTAGCAAAACATCTCAACTGGGAGTTATAACAGCAAACCAGTTAAACAAACAAGGAATTAAAGAGTTTCAATTGGATGCTGAAAAGTACAGTAGTTATTAACATCATTGTAACCCGCTGTTGCAGCAGCAAAGCAGTTAAACAAACAAGTAGATATTTAAGTTAAGGCAAACAGGTAATTCTTAACAGTAAGTATCAAACACATAGATAGGCGCAGTCTACAATATGATTAACAGGCTGTGCCATTATGTAATCAGTAGCAAACTAAATTAAGCCAAGCAACGTAATTGAACAATTTTGCAATAAGTGGCTAACTAAAATTCCGAGAAGCAGGTAACTGAACTTACGCTAGTTCTTTGTACAGGCACACTGCAACTTCTTTTTCGCTTACAAGGTTGTACAAAGGAGTCCATGGCATCAATTGCTTGGATACGCAGTCCCAATACTTCTTTCTTCCCACACTGCATGGGTAAGTCGAATGGTTAATCTGGTAAGATGGTGCGTCCTTGATATGTTATATGAGGACGTGTAGTCAGACTAGTTGTAGCCAAACACATCACACTGGCTTTTACTGTATATTTCATGCGATTACTTTTGGCATATCGAGATCTAAGCAATCTACAATAGGATGAAAAGACTGGCATCCTTCACATTATTGGCGAACTCAGTTCATAGAAACAAGCAATTCAACCATTCTGTGGGTAAATCAAAAGCGCCACTGGAATATTTTTCACTATCCAATCATACACGCAAAAAGGGGCGACGCCACCATAGGGGCTGGTATGGGCGGCCGCCTCAGGTGGCTGGAAAGTGTGCACCTAGTTTGAGTCGTCCAGGTTGGCCCATGCTAGTTTTGTTCGTCCCAACGCACGAGCAGGCAATGTAAAAAATGAAGAAAAATGTTTCAATTTGGATGGGCCAATAACATAAGTGCAAGGCAGGCCCTATAGCAGGCTCGCGGCCCATACGAGCGCCTCCCATATCGATCGACAGCAGGAAAAATCCCAATTCATTCGCTCCAGCCTCCAGTCTGGTTCGCTCCTAACCTAGCCGCCGCTGGACAGACCGACACAGCACTTCCTCGCGCCCTCGTTGGAGGGCGGTCGCCGGGCTTCAAGCGAACGGAAGGACAAGAAGATGAAGATCCAACCCTGGGTGTAGCCTGCGTGGGAGGCAGCGGCGGCAGCACGGGCATGGCATCGAGCTTGCGCAAACGGACAGTCGCAGCTTGCAAGAGTAGCATGCGCAACGAGCAGGTACATCACATCCCTGATTATATCTAATTCAACTCTTCAATTTCTGGCCAATAGTTAAACCTGACGGTGTTGTAAAACTGCTTGTATGTAGGGAATCTATGAGAAAATGAAACCAATTTCTACTTATTTTATAACTCCCCCAATCAATACTGAACTGACTGAATCTGATGTATCTAATCAAGTTTCCGGTGCAAACATACAAGCTCATGTTGTTCTTGAGCCTGAAGTGTCTAATGAACAGACTGCTAATGAAGGATTTGATGCAAACATTTTACATGCTCCTGGTGATGAACATATAGTGTCTAATGAGGGATCTAATGCAAGCATTTTGCAAGCTCATTGAAGGATTTAGTGTCTAATGATGATCTACTATGTTGAGAGAGACAGAGATTTGCAGGCATTGATGACAAGCAAATTATAGTGCATTTTCATAGCTTGAGGAAACGTCGAGGCCATCTACCAGAAAGTCCCCGTATCATGACAACATAGCATAAATACTTTTCTAATCTGTTGTTTGAAACTATTGGCATACTTGTGCAGGATAGATATATTGATATGCAGTTTGCGCACTGGTTATACGTGCAATTACACTTCGATATTTTCAGCCAGAGAACGAATAATTCAAGCAGGTACAGACCATGTTTGTAGTCCTTGTACACCATGTTGCATTTTGTGTTTTTTGGTGCTTGCATCATTTAGTGTTTATAATCTGAACTACTTTGGATCATTAGCTGGTTTTCAAAGTGCATGTAGCTTCACATTTCTCAAGTTATGTTGATTTCCGGAGTGCAAGTGCCTTCGTATTTTTTAAGTTAAATGTTCGCCCCTGGTAACTTGAATTCGTGGATCAGCCACTGCACACAAATCATACACGAATGCCAGTACGAATTAAATGAAATGCAGGGACTTACGCTAGCTCGTTGTACAGGCTCACTGCAGCTCTGCTTGCGCTTGGGATGTTCCATGTACAAGTCCATGTTACCACTTGCTTGGATGTGCAGGCCTTGTGCTCCTTGCATCCCCCTCTGCATTTTTGACACGGCGAATGGTTGATCAAATAAGAGGAATCGACCTTGATGTTGTACCGGAGGACAGATACTTGCAAGGTTATACGGGTGTGCAGGATGTGTACCAGATCCCGTAGCGCCGTCATGCTTCGCTAAAAAATGGATTTGCTTGTTTCAGATGATATCTCCAGAAGAAATAAGAGTTAAAGTCAGAGTTGCATAGGCGTGTAAGCTAAGAGAGCAGTGAAAGGATATCCAAACATCGTCGGAACAGTGCACAAGGGAGTGATGTGTGGATACCTAGTTCGGGCCGGCGTTTGGGCATGCTCGCCTAGCTAGAGTGCGGGTCACTTCAGAGCCGTTGAGGGTGATGCGCTGGCGTTGGCTGGCCGCGCACGGATGCAGATCTTGAGTGGCAGCGGAGCGCTACGATGCGGTGGACGAGACCGTTGGTGAAGCCCCAACGGCCTCGGGGGGCGGAGGTGCGACGATGTGCTCGGTGAAGTAGCCCCGGTGAGCTGGGAGACGGCGTCGGTGAAGCGCACCTGATGCGGTGGAACTCGGTGTCTGTGAGGCACGTCGGTTGCGGCGGCCGACGTTGTCGGTGGACCACCCGGTGCGGTGGACGAGGGCGTAGATGAGGTAGCTCCGGTGCGGTGGTGAAGCGCGACCGTCGTCTTCGTCGTCGTCGTCCGGCACAGAGGTGGGGAACGGTGGGGAAAGAGACGAGACGAGGGGCGATTCGAGGGATGGCGGCGAATTAGGGATTTGAGCAATCTGGGCGCGGAAGGGGACGGTGGAGAAGAGAGATTTTGCAGGGCTGGAATTGGGGCCGCCAGATATTTCAATCCGAAACATGGAAGCGCGAACTTATATTGTCGTCGTCCTTTTTTGGGGGGAGGGGGTGGGTGGCTGGGTGCTACGCGTCCGTCCGACACACGCGACCACCCCGACAGGACTATGCTTCGGTGCCTTAAGGCACCTGCCTTTGTGTCCATGACATGTGGGCCCAACAGGTGGCTGGCCCACATGTCAGTCACCCAAGGGCAGTTGCCTTTAAGGCACCGAAGCAGCGTCCACCCCGACACGACCCTGGCTGCCTGGTGCGCCTACATTTGAGAATGCAAACAAAACGAATCTTCTTTCATTTGCAAACGAATATGTATGTATTACCATGCCCGTGTTTTCCTTGCAATAATTAGTCATTCGAAACGAGATACTCCATCCGTTCACTTTTGTAAGTCGTTTCAGACAACTTAAAATGAACTGTTTTGCACATTGTCTGAAATGTCTTCAAGGTCTTATAAAAGTGAACAGAGGGAGTACTATAAATTAATTAATGAGGAGTTATTTGAAAAAAATCGAAACGGTACCCACGCTAACGTGGATTAGAGTGTGTCACATAATTAGTTATTTGAATTAGAGTGTGTGTCACGTAGTTAGTTATTTGAATTAGAGTGTGTGTCACGTAGCGATCTCCAATTCTAACGTGGATTTCGCATTTCACTGTATCCACGCTACTTTTTTAATACAAATTCATATGTATATGATGAACACCATGGTAGTGAGAAAACTTTTGGATGGATTCAAACATATGACCTACAAAATAGCACAACAAATTGAGTCAATGTCAACTTTTCGAAACTTAGTATGGCACGAATTCGAAATAATTACCCGTATGCCTGGTCCTCGGTTCAAATCTTACAATGTACACCGAATTGAAACATCGATATTAAGTCTCGTACTATGTACATTCAAATGTTGTTTTTAGCCCCCCCCCCCCCCCGCGCACAAACGCTACATACTTCCTGTATCGGTCAATCTTCCTCTCCTAACCACCTTAGCAAGCTATCGGTTTCCAACACACGTTCATTCTTTCTCTCCATGTTTCGATCTCTAAGTCTCTCAACTACACAACCCCTTTTTCCACTCCTGTTACCAAATGTATTTACCTCACACACCCGCCATTGCACCCCATGCCGAGCTCTCTCTCTCCCCCCTCTCCCTCTCACCCTCTCGCGCTAAATACATGCATTGCCTATCTAGCCCCCCCAACCTCTCGTGCGCACGCACGCACGTTGTATATCTAGGTCACTCCCTCGAGACTGTCTCACTCTTTCTTCCGCACGGCGGGCCACACTCGCTCAATCTCGCTCTCTTTATCTGAGTCTCGTTTAACCTCGTTTTCTTTCACACACAAATGATATATCTCCCTGTTCGGGCCTCGATCGACACACTCTATACTCTCTCACGCAGATTGTCTATCTAGGTCAGTCCATCCAAGCCGCCGCCACTCTTTCGACCTCATGGTGGGCCACGCTCACTCAACTCTCTCTCTCTCTCTCTCTCTCTCTATATATATATATATATATATATATATATATATATATCCTTATGTCTCGATTGACCTCGCTCTTTCTCGGACAAAAACGATATATCACCATGTTTGAGCCCAATTCGACCTATTCACATTGTATACTCTCACGCACATCGTCTATCTAGGTCACTCTCTCCAACCCGTCTCACTCTTTCGATCGCACGGCCCCTATGTGATCGGTTGACCTTGCTTCCTCCCACGCACAAAATATATCTACACGTCTGTGACTGGATCATCTCTCAAGCTCTATCTTACAGCCCTCACCCTTACCAAAAGCTCAATCGGACAATATCTCTCCGGAGCATATATATTTGTTCAATGAATGTCGGACCACACTCACTTTGTCTCTCTATCTATATGTCTCTCGATTGACCTCGCTTTCTCACACCGTATCTTCCACGCGTTGAAGCTACTACCTCTCCATCCCTCGCAAAGCCGGAGCTATTTACATTGCGAGGGGCACTCCAACCTTGGATTAATTTGTGTAGGCATTTATTCCGGTCGGTTTAGATTATATTTTCGTAGCATTCGGCCCACAACTACTCCAAACACCGTTGCAACCCACGCAACTCCCCTAGTTGATTTCCCTCTGGCTCGGTCATCGCTCTCTCGCACGTCCTTTCTCGCCTTCAACGTCGCACCATGGTATTATTGAAAAAACTATGTTGTTCTCTTTAATTATTATAAATAAGCTACAAAACTACACACCGATAGTCCACTTGGAATGGAACAAATTTCGACCCACAAATTAAAGTGCTACAAACTACACACCGAGGGGCCCACATGTCATGAAACAAATTTGGACCCATATACAAATTAAAAAATAAAGGACGAGGATCGAACATGCGACCGGGCCTTCAAGGCGCACGTCAATAGGCAACATACGTAGAATAGCAATGTTTGTTGTACCCCCTTTGTTTACATAATGTTTTTATATTACCACAGCCTAATTAATGGATAACATGTAATATTATTTTTAGTACTATTCGCCTTCACTTACTGGTGGGTTCCATGTGTGCTCTCTCTCTCTCCTCCCCTTCTGCGTTTAGACGCACGGGCAAACAGGAAGAACTCGCGGGCGATGTTGCCGTTGACCATATCTGGACGCGTTCACAAGTCACGGCACCAGTTTCACGTACTAGCAGCACTAGTCAGTGTGTACGTGCAATGCACGTTAATTTGGAAGTATATTAAGTGCATGCGGATATTAACTACTAGGATATTATTTGCGTGTTGTCATGTGATTAGCACTATTTTTGGCATGAAATTAACTGCACGCTAAACGTGTTGAGCGCTCGACATTGAAGCAGTCTAGGTCGTTGGATGACAAGGAATACATGTGGCTTGATGACGTTTTATATTTAATTTGATACGGCTCTAGCAGAACATTCAATCGATCAAACCATACATTTCGTTCAGTCTGACTCCGACTTTAAATTATACGACGATCGATATAAAATAAACGGAAATGATAAATGTTCGGATTTTAAGCATGGCAATCCGAACGTTTTTCATGGCAAATTTAGATTACGCGGCGGCGGGGGGGGGGGGCATCTCGCGGTGGGAAGCGGCTCCTCTGCCGTGCTCTGTGTGTCGTCGGGCCACTGACCGACGGCGACGGCGGCGTCTTGCGCCGTTGTTGGCGTACTCCTGGACGTTGGCCTAGCTTCAAGGAAGGCCAAAATGTTCTGGACTTCGGAGCGAGTCAACTGGCGGGAGGAGGCGACTGGCGTTGGTGCAAGGAAGCGGTCGACGGCGGCCATCCATGCCGCTGAGGGGGGCACTGGCACCCGCGCGGGGACAGGCGCTGTCAACGGCGCGGCGGAGACATTCGTGTGCACGGGCACCGGCACGGGCGCGCACGTCAGTGCACGCGC
The DNA here is from genome assembly GCF_018294505.1 of Triticum aestivum. NCBI lineage: Eukaryota > Viridiplantae > Streptophyta > Magnoliopsida > Poales > Poaceae > Triticum > Triticum aestivum. Next base: position 81,465,694 of record NC_057798.1, read on the forward strand.
AGGCGCATGCGCTGGCAGGTGCACGGGCACCGGCACGGGCATGCGCGTCAGTGCACGCGCAGGCGCATGCGCTGGCAGGTGCACGGGCGCGTGAAAGTCGGCGGGGACCTCGTGGAACCCCGTGGCATCAAGCTCGGCGACAATGTGCGGCTCCCAGCCCATCAATGCCACGGGGATGGGCGCTGGCGCAGTCGGGGCGACGGGAGCCGGAACGGGAGCGGGGACAGGCGCGGCGTCTTCCCGCAAGGGCCAGTTCAAGCTCGTCCCAAAGCGCCTTATGTTCTTGAGACTCCGGCTGGGTGTCTTCCTCATGAAACTGGAACACTAAGGGCAGACCATCGTGATGCGGCATGGCGTACGTTTAGGTCAGGCTAGTTGGAGGTAGACGACAGGAGAATCGGAGAGGAAGAGAGAGGATTGTAGCGATACCGGGTAGTGCGGGGTTGATTTTAAACTGCGGCGCCGGCGACATTAAAAGTGGGAGCAGTTGGGACGACGGTGGGCGGCGGAGCCTGGTCAAAGGGCTCGCCTCCCGGTGAGTCTGCACAGCGGTCTGCTCGCACGCCTCCCTGACAGCCGGCGCAGCGGTCTGCTCGCACGCCTCCCGTCGACTCACACGCTTGCTGGGACGGCACCTGCCGATGAGAAGCGGGGACTCGTGGCGGCACGTAAACGCCCACGGTTTCAATAGTGAAAGCGTTCGCCTTAACGTGACAGGTCTTTGTTCCAAAATACCTTGGCTCTTCATTTGTGCAACTTGTCATAAGCAGCTTGTCTCGAATTGAAGAAAAAACTTACGAAGTAATATTTGTGCCATATCACGTGACCATGCTCAGTTTCAAGAATTTATGCTCACTTTTGGATTTTCTGAAATTTAAGATCCAGGATTCGAAACAATATCATAACCTGCATCATGCAATAAATTTTCAAGCCGTACATCTGTCCTGTTGTATTTCTTAAGAATGGATTTGGTCAAACATTTTGCTTAGTTAAACCTCCTTTCCGGTTTATAGGGCTCAATTCAAAAATCTCACCAACCAAGGTAGATGGTGAGTGGTGGAACAATTGTTGTAGTTTGCAAAACCACTCAATTAATGCGCTTGTTTTCCTCAAAAATTGTGTTTACGAATGCATTAATTGCAATGCATGCATGCATAAAGTACATGCATTGGTCAATTTTCTCTTAATTCTTGCATGTAATGATTTATTGCACCTTGAAATCTGAACATGTGATGGGGAACAACCAAATTGAGACTTATAAAATGGGAAAACTAAAATTTTGAGATAAGCCCTATAAACCGTAAAAGGATAATCCCTGCGTACCAGTGCATTGCCTGATATATTAACTCAAGTACTAGGCACGAACAAACGGGCTCAATTCTGTGCTCATCCTGGTGTAGTAGTAGTAGTAGTACTAGGCAATGCAGTTGACGGGTGACCTTGACGAGCGGCGACCGAGGGAATTGAACCGTGCTCGGCACGGTAGGTAACGTTGTCTAGTTACTAAAGCATCCCTCCGTTGTTCATCGGTAGTCATTATGGACCGGGGACATGAGGGGAATTTCCTAGGGCTGGAATTCTGGCCGCCAGATATTTCGACTTGAAACGCTGAGGCTCGACTGGTTGGGGTTGCCTAATGTGCGTACCACGCACGCCACCGAAGGACACGAGCCCGTTTTTTTAGGATCAACACGAGCCAAGGTCTGGCTGGTACGCCGTTGGGTCCTACCATTCGAGAATACGAAAGGAACCTTTTAAATTGCCGAACGAATCTATGTGTATTACAATACCCGTATTTTCCTTGCAAATACTAATCTCAACGTGGTAATTGATTTATGACGAGTTGTTGAATTAGAGTGAGTTTGTGATATAGTGATCTCAACGTGGATTTCACATTTCATGGTATCCCTAGTAAGTTTTCCAATGCAAATTCAAATTTAAAAGATGAACAATATGGAGGTGAGAAAACTTTGTATGTATCAAGCATATGACCACACACACACACACACACAGAGACACACACGCACGAACACAACAACAATCCAATAAGTATAGTGCATCTATTTTTCCAACCCATGCATGTATGACACGAATTCAAAAATACTCCTTCTATTCCTAAATATTAGTCTTTTAGAGAGTTCAACAAGTGACTACATACGGAGCAAAATGAGTGAATCTAGACTCTAAAATATGTCTATATACATCCGTATGTGCCAGTCCATTTGAAGCCTCTAAAAAGACTAATATTTAGGAACGAAGGGAGTAAAATGTAAGACATCCATGGTCCTCAGTTCAATATTTAAAATGAACATGAAACTGAAACATGAATATTAAGTCTAGTACTACAGTACATGCAAATGTTGTGTTTAGGCGGAGCTATGATTGTCGGGGGTCAACCCCTCGACCTTAGATAAAATTGTGGAGCTCTGTTTAGGGTTGTTTAGATTATATTTGTCCCCACCCTCCCAACCACCGATTGGTTGTGCACGCCCCACCCCTCCTCCCCGGGAGAATATCATGTGCCCCCATACCTTAGATGCTATATGCCGATACGAGTTGCTTGGAGCTTGTAGATCTGAGATATGGCAGCTCACATGATGTGTCTTAATTTTTTTGCAGGAAACCTTGATGAGTTTGAGAATTGCACACAATTTGTACAAAAACTACTTAGATGCCCTTTGATCCCATATCCAACGACCTCGAAGCTCGTATCACCGTAGCATCTAAGATGAAGGAGGACATCATATTCTCCTGTATGTAAGAATATCATGTGCTACCACACCTTAGATGCTTTGGTGATACAAGCTCTTCGGAGGCGTTGGATTTGTGACCCAACACCTCCTCGGTGGTTCGAATGTTTTTTTGCAGATAAGCCCCAAAAGAGTTCGGCCACTGCTTACAAGCACAAAGACTGCTCAGATGCCATTGGATCTCAGATCAAACGACCTCCAAGCTCGTATCACCGTAGCATCCAAGCCGCGATAGCACCTTATGTTTTCTCGCACGGGAGAGTATGAGGTGCTCCCGCACCGTAGATTCTATGGTGATACGAGTTCACTGAGATCTAACGGCCCACAGTAGGAGGTTTGAATGTTTTTGCAATATACGGCTGATAGAGTTTGGGAAATGCGCAGAAAGTACAAGTACTATGCATGTGCCATCTGATCACTGATCATACGACCTAGATGCTCATATCACCGTAGCGGGTAATTAAGCTACGGGGAGCACCTAATATGAGCACCGGGGAGCCGTTGGATCGAAGATGCAGCGGCACACACGAGGCCTGAATGTTTTATTTGCAAAAAAAACCTTTGGAGAGTTTGGAAATTGCGCATAATCACAAAGACTACTCCCAAGCCATTGGATCTCACTTCCAACGGTGTAAAAACTCGTATCACCATAGTATCTAAGCTGCGGGGTGGATGTGATATTCTATGCCGCTATCATTCTTGTTCGTAAACTTGCAAAATACGTGTAACTCGTGCCGTTACTTGTCTAACCGCGCAAAGTGTTTGTTCAAAAAAACCATCCTACACTGAAATATCGGAACAACACACGGGGGTCCCACTTGTCATTAATCAAATTTGGACCTAAAACTAACAAATCTGAAAGACGAGATTCGAACTGGCAACCTGGACTACAAAGCGTAAGTCGATAGCCTGAAAAAACGAACGGTTGTTGGCTTTGTCCCATAACTTGATTTTATACAGTACTTGCGTTGAGTAGAGTAGAGGGAGTGCCTCGTCAACACGTGCATGACCGTTGTCTCACTTACTGGTGGGTCCCAGGTCTGCGATCTCAATCTCTCTTCTCTCCATCGTCTAACCTTTGCACGGGCACACACGAAGAGCGGCGCTAGCTTGCCGTGGTGTTATTACAACTAAAAAAAGCTTGGAAAATAGAAGAATCGCCTAGAACAAGAGACGTTGTGGCTGGTCGAGACGGAGCTAACCGTGCCACGTTTGCATGATGAAGCTGTGTGGCTAGTGGGGTGTTTTCGACCGACTGGCTGGGTCCCAAGGTCGAACCATAGGTACTACGTCTGATACAGTATATTTTACACGCACATGTTTCCTCCGTGCCGTGACGTGGCACACCCTACCGCGCGGTTTCGGGTCCTCCCGGGTGGTGCACGCATATATTCTTCCTGACGTGGGACGCCCTACCGCGCGTTTTCTGGGTCCTCCTCGGTCGTAGCGCCGAAGCAAGTAAATGAGTCGTCAAATCACGAAAGACCACCTTTCCCGCCGAGTACATCAGTGAAGCACGGTGGCTAGCTAGTTGGGCTAGTTCGACCGATTAGCTAGGCCGCCGCCACATTTGTTTTTTCACCCCTTTTTTATCTACTTGCCGGCAGGTAAATTTAAATATCCACCGCGGCGTTGCTCTGGTGTTTGGGTGCGGCAGGATTTTTAATTTTTTGATTGACGGGAGCAGGCGCGGCAGGATTTTTAATTTTTTGATTGACGGGAGCAGGCGCGGCAGCAATTAGTCACGATGACTCCGCCTGTAAAAACCCACTGCTCCCTGATGTGAGAAGTCGTCGACTGGTGTTTTACCGTGGTGAAAACCAAAAGATTCCCCGCTCCTCGGCTGGCTCTCTCCGCCTTCCCGTAGATTGCATTGCCTTTCAGCCGTTTCGCCCCCTTTGCTTCCTCTCCCCATTGCTTCTACCTGGTGCCATGGCGGCGCAGCAGATCACGGAGTCCGAGGTGAGGCGCCTGACACAGGAGCTCCATGCCAAGGATGCGGAGCTCAGGGCCAAGGACGTGGAGCTCCGTGAGCTCAAGGAGGAGAGGAGTGCCATGCTCCTCCGTTATGTGCGGGAGTTCACGGAGCTTCAAAAGCGGCAGGCGTCCACCACAAAGATGCTCGAGGCGTCGGCGGCGTTGCTGCAGAAAGCGGGAGATACGATAGGCCGTCAGGGGAGCCGGCTGGAGCGCGAGCGGGCCGATCGTGACGAGGTCCAGGATCGCCTCAGCCACTTGGTGAACCAAGTTGCCACGCACGTGTTGCGGCTGCGCGATGCCTACCGTCGTGCCAGCGCGACGATGCCGGCCGTCGGGCTAAACCCGTTCGACCACCCGGTCGACTTCAACGAGCTGCGGCTTCCTGACCTGGTCTCCTTCTTCACCTATATCTCCGAGGAGCTGAGCCGTCTCCGCGCGATGGTGGGGGCTGAGCTGGACAAGGAGGGGTTGCGGGCTGCCGTCGCCGTTGCCGGGCGAATCCTTTCAGGGCTCCGTCACCGGAATCCATTCGTGCCATTGGACGCCGTCTTTGACGAGCTTGCTCCCGTCGACCGGGAGCGGGCTCTGCGGGCGGTTGCACCCTGCATCACCAACGTCGTGCGCCTCGAGAAGCAGAGGGACTTCGGTGGTGTTTAGGCGCCCTCTGCATGGGCATGTCCATGTCTCGGCGCAACATGACCGTTGGATCAAACTCAGACGGTGCAGATCAGTCACTGTAGCACAAAGCGTGTGGGTGTGTTTGGTTGCATTCTCATCTCAATATAGTTGTTTCCTCTTCGTGTATTTTTGTCAACCTACTAGTGTGGACTCATGCACCCTTCATGGTTCATGCACTCTGCCAAACACCCAAAAGTGGGTCGAGAAGGGAACTTTTGCTCCCATCCCGTGCACCCTTCATACACCCTGTCTAACACTATAGGATGTGCTTCATATGGTTCATGTTTCGTGGAGTACTGTAGCACCGTACTCTCCGTGCGCTGTGGACCTAGTTCTGTTAACATTGATCTCACCGTTCATTCTCGACCGGACAGTCGAAAAAGCGGTACTATGTTACATATAGGAGTAGTTGACATGCGCACAACATCATTTGTTATCGTCATATCTTACTACACTAGCAACAAGATTGTGTAGTACTGACGTATGAACCACTGCACATGCCTAGTAGTAGGAGCACTGTGTATGTTCAAGTGGCTGCCGTGTTTCGCACTCCTCCGTCGTAAGAGTGGAAACGCTTGCTGTAATCATTTTTTTCTTCAGAATGAAAAACAGTGGACACGCTCTACCGTGCGGATCCTCCTCCAGCCATGCACTAAATTACTCACTTTCGCCGACGTGTGGGACAGCCAGCACCTGGGTCCACCAGCCATGCACTAAATTACTCCGTAGTAGAGTGACGGTAGACTACCCCGATCGAACCGCCGCAGTAATGCCCAATGAGCCGTCAAATCACAAAACCCCCTCCTTTCCAGCAGTAAGTTGGACGGACGAAGCAACCATCATTTCACTCTTCTCTCTCAGCTTCCTCTCTTGAAGAAAACCCCCACTCGCTTCGCTTCTCCCTCATCTCGTTCCTCCTTTCACTCTTCTCTCTCAGCTTCCTCTCTTGGATGGACGCCGGAGCACCGGCCGACGTGATGTCTATGGCTCTGGCCAAAACCGTCGAGGCTCATGGTACGAAGAAGCGCAAGCACCCTGCCGAGACTACCGCAGACAAGCTCAAAGCCATCGCCCTGTCCAAGCCCCCCTCTCCGGGATCCCTCATTAAGCAAGTCCAGGTAATGTCTCTTGTTGACGATCTTTTTCTCGATCTTGATCGTGTTTTTTCATCTAACACGCAGTACTAGTACTGGTAGTACAGTACAACTTTCTGGGTGATCTTGCATGTGATTTTAGTGTGCCAAATGACGGTTCTAAATTCCTCTTTTGACCAAAACATGCGAGAGGTTGACACTGATTTCTTATAGATTACTTTCAACTACTCCCTCTGTCCCAAATTTCTTGTCTTAGATTTGTCTAGATACGGATGTATCTAATACTAAAATGTGACTTGATACATCCGTATCTAGACAAATCTAAGACAAGAATTTTGGGACGGAGGGAGTAATTTATGAACATCAATGCTACCTTTTAAGAGGGTATATTTGCCTCAGTAACTTGTGTTATGGATATTGCATGTAATCCCTCTGCTCTCATGCCTTTGAAGACATGTTCTAGTGTCTTTGTTCACTCATTTCTGTGCGTATATGTAGTCATATATGGAGTATAATATCGAAAATCATCTTATATTTCTGAACGGAGGTAGTAATAAAATATGGTTTCTGTTTGAATTAGAACCAGGTCCGCGGTGGAGATGAAGTTCTCAAAGTCATGCCGTGTGAACTGGAAGACCTGATGATGAGTTCTACTGCTGAACTATCCAGCTGTGTGTCCTTGTCGCCACGTGTCCTGAACTAGTGTTTTCCTGTAGCATTGTTGTCAGGCGTGTTCTCGAGGCTGTACTTGACCACAACAATTTCCTGGTTGTGCCTTCGATTACGAAGGGTGTGGTTCTTGTAAAGCTTCCCAACAAATCTGATGTGGCCTGTCTTCATCATCATGTTTATGAGTGGAAAGACCACTCTGTTAGGTTCTCCAAGGTTGACAAGATGGTGATGGTGCATGTAGACATCTCACACGAAGTCCATGGCCTAGTCAGTTATGCGGGGTTCATCCCGTAGGTCGGTGGCAAGAAATAGTCTGCAGAGTTTAGTTAGTGCAACTTTGCTTGTCTGTAGTAAGTACTATTGTTCAGTACTTGATTTGTGTTTGTGAACCCTGTATTGTTTATTAGTACTGCCGCTTTTGGTGTGTGGTCAGTCCTGAGAACGGTCTATGTTAATGTCTGTCCACTCAATTCAGTCTGTACATTTTGAAGTATCCAGATCATATTTTTTGTGAGGACGGTTTATCAATTATGGTTACACTCCAATATCTGTATGCATTGCAGGGTTTATCGCACCCACCAGGATTTCCAGTCCCATGGATGTTCGGTCCATACGATTTGTCACGACCTTTGGACTGTCCTGCTTGTGGGAGTAGGCAGGGCCCCTGCATGCCACGCGTAGTTGGACGATCAATCTTCTGTTTAGTACTTCAACATAGTGATTTCCTGGTAAGGATTCACTCGTGTCACATCAAGTAAATCTTATTGATTTACTGTCTAAATCTTATTGATTTAATGTCATGTTTTCTTTCTTTTCCTGCAATTTTACGATGCAGGTTTTGCCATGTGACATTCATCACAGAATAAACCGTTTGGTTTGCTCTACGATGGCTATTTTTGCAGGTTTCACTTCTTATGTCGTGTCAGTAACGAAGGCACTGTCCATCACTTATATTACTGGAAAAAATTGGATCAGTCTGTTGTCTGAGTACAAGCTGAATCCCCATGATGAACTGCAGTTTGGTTTAACAAAAACGCCACAATTAGTCCTTCTCGCGTTTAAAAGAAATGAAGAAAAAAACTGGATCACGGTCACGGATCCTAGTCAAGTTAGAAAGCTGATCATAGCAGACCAGACACGATCGCCGCTGTCTCGCACAGATCGAGCACCGGCAGTTGCTCTAGCACTGACAGCGGCAGCAGCTCAGTCTGATCCAGCTGAGGATTGGGCACCGACCGCGTCAGCGGATCAGTCTGATCTACCGGAGGATCGGGCATCGACACCGGCACCAGCTCTACAAGGAGCACCATCTCCGGCAGCAGCAGCGGCTTCGGCACCTGCACCAACACTTGCACTTGCATTTGGTCCGGCCCGTGCAGTTGCACCGGCAACAGACTGGGCTGCAGTTCGCACTTCATATACCAAAGTCCTTACAAAAACCGACATGTCCACCTTCTTGGTAAGCATTGGCCGCCCAAGTGCTTCGTTCTTTTTTCTTTCCATGTTGTTTCACATGATTCACTGTGTTGATCTAACTGTTTGGGTATGTCTTCTTGTTTGCAAACAGAGAATTCCTAGAGCAACGAGGGAGTCGTTCAACAATCCGGGCGACCGCGGCCAAGTTTCTCTTACCATGCGCAGCCTTGGTGTGAATGAACCTGCTCAATATACCGTAAGTACAAAGGATGGTCGCATGATGATTGATGCTAAAGGATGGTCAAGGTTCAAATCTAAATCATATCTTGCGGTAGGGGATGATGTCAAAATCGAACTTTCTCGGCAAGGAGAGCTGGTCCAAATCAACTTTGAAATTCTTCAGTAGCAGCACGCAACTGCCGAACTGATCTATCCTCCGAGAGATTTTGATGTAATAATCTGGCATGGTGAAACAAGTGTCCTGTGTGTATAAGTAGTACGACAGTATTATTTATCACATGGTATATCGTTGATAGAATTGCAACTCTGATTGCTGGTTAGGAACTGTCGTTCGATTTCATTCCAACAGCTGCCGTGCTTTATTCAATTTTGTGTATTCGCCTTGCGACAGCATCTAAAACCAGCGCAGTACCGATCGCTTGCAATATGAAAAGCGCTGAGGTAGAACACATGGGCCCCCAAACATGCAGGGTCGGCCTGCGGCCCAAAGTCCAGAACCGTGAGCCTATCTGAGTATTATATTCTCAGCTGAACCCCCATAAAAAAAGCTGAACCCCCATAATGCCCGTGCGTTGCAGAGGGAGTATATTTCTCGGCAAGGTGAGCCTGTGATATAAAAGATTTGTATATTTCTTTACAGAGGGAGTATCTCTCTGTCAAAAAATATATTTATGTGTAACTAGTTACTCCTGTCTTTCTACTTCCTTTCGCTGATATGTGGGGCAACCGGCAACGGGGTCCACGTGCCATATGCACAAATTAGAGTGCACAACTTCACGGTAGACACACCCCGGTCGTAGCGCCGCAGTAATGCCCAATGAGCCGTCAAATCACAACCCCCCCCTTTCCAGCTTTAGCAGTAAGCTGGACGGACGAAGCGGCAATATTTCACTGGGCCTGAATCCCCTTCTCCCTCGTCTGCTTGTTCAGAGAAAACCCCCGCTCGGCGATTGCATAGGGTTTTCTCATGGAGAACCAGGTACGAATTCTTCATCCATCCCCGATAAATCCAAGTCCCTTGGTCGCAGGTAATCCTAGGATGGCAGCCATCGCCGTTGATGCATTTTTCTTTGTACTAAATCTAGTGTGTTTCAGTTGTGCCCAAAGTGCGAGTACCCTACAGATTTCTGCGCCTTCGGCGAGACGCCACACTTGTTCCTTCTCATCCTACCACAGCATTTTGAAACGCGCACAGTATGTTCCTAGAATCCTCTTCTCTATCCGGGAGGGTGGGGTTTTTTTGAACATGTTGTGTTCTCATATTATTTTTCCTGCAGTGTATTATTTGCTCTGCCAGAACACATGTACTCAAGATGCTCGGCCTTGCCATAACTGAATACACTAGTTTAATGGTCACAGTGAAGACAATCCATGGATATTACTTCCGAGTTGGGTTCATGAACCAAGAAGATCGTTGCTTTTTGTATGGCCGAACTTGAATAAACTTTCTCAAGTGTTACAGACTGAAAGTTGGCGCACGAATGTTGATGGAAATAGCAGAACCTGGTCTCATCTTCACTGCGATCTTCCACCCCGACGTCGTTCCAATTGTTCCTCCATGTTAGTTTTGTATCTGGTTCTTGCTTGTTGCCTCGATTACTTCTTAATCCACCTATTTTGTCTAACTAATCACAATTTAACTTTAGAAGTAGCAACGAATCTCTCACAAAGATGCTACTTCTAACTAATATTTTCTTATAATTGGTGGCACGTGTAGGTTTTTTCAGAGTTAAGCAGGCTGCTCGTTTGTTATTCTGTAGTAACTCGGCTGTTACTGATGGCACTGAAGTTGACTGGGATCGACATCCACATGTTCCTACACTTTATTGATCGTCTTGAGGTCCTTGTGGGGCGTTTCAATGGTGGAAGGCCACGTGGGATATGTGTGCCACTGCTGCACTCGTTGAACAGGTCCAACTGTGTCGAGAAACTTATGGTACGAGCTGTTTTCTGTTATATATGTTGTTCATAAACAATTGCTTATACACAGTTTTACAGCTGTGATCTTCTTGAAACAGGAACTGCTGAGTTCTATTGTTCCTATACAGATGCCTGACCATGGTCGGGTCAGACTTGCGCTTGGTCACAACATGATGTTTATGTCGACCTACTCAATTCCCCTTGGAGGTGAAAAGATACTTATTCGTGGGTGGTCTCAAATAATGAAGGCCCGTCCATCTTGGAGAATAGGACAGAAGATTATGTTCATGCTTTTCCATGTCTCTAAAGCGAATATCCTGTTTATTGACCATGTTGCGAGATGAAGCCGCTTTCAGAAGGTTGTGGATGCGCGGGGTGGCGCCTGGGCCTTGTCCTAGGGCTTGGCGGCCTCACCCTTGGTTAACTGTAGGCAAAGTAGCACTGTTCGAGGCGTGCTTTGTACGGTTGAACCTGTATAAGTACTCATACTGCTTTCAGCTTTGGTTGTTAAGTGCCCCTACTGGTTTCAGTTAAGGTTGTTAAGTACTCCTGCTGCTTTTACAGTCTATCGTGTTTCTTCAGTCCTGTCTTCCTCCAGCCGCCAAAACCAAACCAGCGCCGGCGGGGCCACCTGCTTCCGTCTCCCACGGCTGGCTGCACCTCAGCGCACGCATCGCCGCCCCACCATCTCCTAAATCGTTAACGCCGACGTCCTCCGCGCGCTTTGGTGCGCTCGTCAGGGTGCCGCCCTCTCGCGTTGTCAACATGGTCAACAAACAACAGGAATCGGCAGAAGTACGTGGAGAGGATGACAGTAGGGGCCCACCACGTCAGCGTATGGAAAAATAAAATGCTTCCTCCTAGTGTTTTCCTGACATCTGGGACCCACGACATTGTGAGCGTATATAGTCAATAGACAAGAGAACAACACAAGATCGGCTGACACCTAGGACGTAGCTACTCGAGCAGTATTTTTTTTGTTTGGTATTGTTGAGACGGAGCAGGGTTTGAACTGGGCTGTGGCCCGTCTAGCCCAGGCTTATATTTTATGTTCACCATGTGACCAGCCCAGCTATTTTTTCTTTGTGAAAATGAGCCCAGTTTATTTTTTCTGAAGAATACCCAATCCAGGCCTACTTATTTTTCTACGCCCTGATGGGCTGCAACTCTTTCAAGACGCCTGCAAATCTTGAAAGTAATATGAAATGGGTTGTAAATATAAAAACAGATGACAAATTGGCAATTACTTTATAATTTCTGATTTTTTTCACATTTTCAGATTCCTATTTCACTGGGCATTAACCTAATTTAAATATATCTTCAAGGTACTTTAAATCTGGCTCAACATTTTGGTATTAAAAATAGTTTGGAACCCACAGAAATATGTGAAATTGGCCCTGGCCAACCAAAAAAACGACTGCAATAAATTGCATAAGAAGTTGCCATGAGCTATATATAAATTATTAAAAAAAGAGGGAGTGATCTGACTTGTGGGCCTGTTTAGTTGACGCGTATGCAAGATTTGTTTAGTTATTATATACTACTCAACAAACGATTCTAGCAAACGTAACCGTTGGATGTCAATCCAACGGCCGTCGTGTTTCTTCAATCTCTGATCTTCTTGCTCCAGCCGCCAAAGCAGCATCGGTGGGACCGCCTCCCGCCTCCCGTGGCCGGTTGTGCTGCCGCGCAGGCCTCAGCGCCCCCTACTACTCCCACCGCTGGCCAGGGCATCCCTCTACTCACCCACACCCCCTGTTATTCTGTGGCGACGGCAGCCTCACACCGCAGCCGAACTGGTGAACCCTCATACTCCTCTCCGCGCGGGCTTCCACTGCCGCGTCTTCCCCGGCTCTGCTTCGTCCCCTTCCTAAGCCTCGCCCTCGTCCACCACCGTGGTGCTCTCGGCGCGGCGTGGTCAATGTGGTCAACGACCGACTTCCATCGGAAGAGTAATGTACGTGGAGAGGCTGACAGCTGGGTCCACGACAGCCGCAAGGAAGTGCCTCCTTATTACATGGAAAATAATTATTCCTCCACCTGACAGCAGGGACCCATCAGACGGGCCACCAGTATTTCGCAAAAAAACGTTTCCCCCTGACTGCTGGGACCCACAGGACGGTCCACCATATTTCGCAAAAAAATGTTCCCCCGCTGTTAGCTCAGACCCACTGGAAGTGCCTCCTTATTACGCACAAAAAAATGAATACCCCCTGCTAGCTGGGACCAACCTTGGTGGGAGGCTGACTTGTGGGCCTACTAAGTTGACTGGGATGGAAGCCTTTGTCAACTTTAGTCAATATATGAACGATTCTAGCTCCAATGACCGTACGATGTCCATCCAACGGCCGTAGTGCTTCTTCAACCTCTGGTCTTCTTGCTCCAGCCGCCCAAAGCAGCGCCGATCGTGCCGCCTGCTCCTGCCGCCCGTGGCCGGCTGTGATGCCGCGGAGGCCTCACCGCCCCCTACTACTCCCACCACTGCCAGGCCATCCCTCTACGCACCCACACCCCCTGTTATTCTGCGGCGACGGCAGCCTCACACCGCAGCCGAACGAGTGAAACCTCATACTCCTCTACGCGTGGGCATCCACTGTCGCGTCTTCCCAGCTCCGCGTCGTCCCCTTCCTAGGCCTCGCTGTCGTCCACCGCCTTGGTGCTCTCGGCGCGGCGTGGTCAACGTGGTCAAGGAATGGCTTCCATCGGACGTGGACTGTACATGGAGAGGCTGATAGCTAGGTCCATGGCCGCAGCAAGGAAGTGCCTCCTTATTACGCGCAAAATAATTATTCCTCCACCTAATAGCAGGGACCCACCGGACGGGCCATCATATTTCGCAAAAAAAAACATTCCCCCTGTCTGCTGGGACCCACCAGCTACATCTTCGCATGCAAGGAAGTGCGTCTGAAAAAAACGATTCGCCCCCCTGACTGCTGGGACCCACCAGCTACATCTTCGCATGCAAGGAAGTGCGTCTGGGCAAAAAAACCGATTTTCCCCCCTGACTGCTGGGACCCACCAGCCAAATCTTCGCACGCAAGGAAGTGCGTCCGGGCAAAAAAAATGATTCGCCCCCCTGACTGCTAGGACCCACCAGCTACATCTTCGCAGGCAAGGAAGTGCCTGACAGTCGGGACCCACCTGGTCGAAGCGTACGTAGCGTTGTCATTCTGGTCGCGAAAGTGTACTTACATACTGGTCGATGTAGAGGCACGCACTTGTCGTAGTAGATGCATGCACGTGTCGATGTAGAGGCGCGCACGTAGTATGTACACGTATGTACAGCGGCTAGGGTGCAAGAAAGAAAATACGGCCACGTACGTACATACGGGCAGGGTCTCGAACGCCTACTCGTGCATACGTACATGGCTGGGTCGGAACGGAGAAACAGCATCGTCGTCGTGTTCATGGGGAGCCAACCGGCTAGGTCGGAACGGAATGCGTGGTCGTGTTCATCGGGAGGGCTTGGACGGAACAGGCGATGGAAATGAGGCCTGGTGTACCTCACAACAGAGGAAACGGACCTCCTACATTCGGAACGGGGTCCTATTGATCGGGAGGGGTGTGGCGTACCACAAAACGGAGGAAACGGACCTCCTACGGTCGAAACGGGGGTCCTGTTGATCAGGAGGGGTGTGGAGTACCGCAAAACGGACAAAACGGACCTCCTACGATCGAAACGGGGGTCCTGTTGATCGGGAGGGGTGTGGCGTACCGCAAAACGGACGAAACGGACTTGTGTTGGAGCACTATGGTCGAAACGGGGGTCTTGTTCATCGGGAGGGGTGTGGCGTACCGCAAAACGGACGAAACGGACTTGTGTTGGAGGGCTACGGTCGAAACGGGGGTCCTGTTCATCGGGAGGAGTGTGGCGTACCGCAAAATGGGACGCCACGGGATACTGTTCATCTCCACCGTCGACCTCCTCCAGCCTCCACGGGCTACCGTCGACCTCCTCCAGCCTCCACGGGCTCCTGTTCATCCAGCCTCCACCGCACGCTACTCCACCGGTTACTGTTCAACCACCCCTCCACCGTCTACTGTTCATCCAGCCCTCCACACCACGGGGTCCTGTTCAACCACCCCTCCACGGCCACCCCTCCACCGTCTACTGTTCATCCAGCCCTCCACACCACGGGGTCCTGTTCATCCAGAGGCAATGCCACCGCTCACTGTTCATCCAACCCCCCCCCCCCCGCAACGCTCACTGTTCATCCAATCGATCGGCTTCAGTTAGCAGCAATAGCGAAGGAATCGCTCCATCGGGTTCAGTTAACAGCCATCGATCGATCACTCGGGTTCAGTAACGCGTAGCCTGCAGTGCAATCGCTCGGGTTCAGTTAGAGCCCAACGCCTCGCTCGGGTTCAGTTAAAGCCAATGCCTCGCACGTGTACGAGAGAAACGTGCATCGCTCGGCCCCCGACCTCCCACCGTAACCGACAACTCCCTGAAATTTGCCTCCCCCTCGCTTATACCACGGTTTTTTCCGTCATGGGCGGCCCAAAGAATGTCATGCAGCTGCGTCTCCGGCCCGCCCAGGACGAAAAGCCCATTTTCTGTCATGATTTTTTGTCATAGAAGTAGGAGCCCACCACATCTATGATGATACCGGGTTCTGTCACAATTATCGTTATAGAAGTGTCATATGTATGACAGAAAAAAAATTTGTTCGGCCCAAAATGTCAGGGATGTGTCTTTTTTTGTAGTGTTGATTCCGAGCTGTTATTCGATCGGTATGATCATTTTGGTGGTTGTGATCCTGCGCCAGTGCACGTTTTCTAGATCCGTAAATGGACCTAGACACCCCGACTTTTTTGTCCGGAAGCTCACGTAAATCGTGTGCTGACTTGTGTGCGGCACCATTAGCCGCCTTGTCGCATCCACAGGGTGGTCGGTCCGGCTGATCGGCCGTATTATTTTTCGTCGGAATGGGCTCTATGGCCTCATCGTCGAATTCGGGCAGTAGCTTGCGCTTTCGGTAGCTCTTTGGGTGGCGATCGTCGCCATATTTTTCTTCAGTGTCGAGCACTTTGTTCCATCTGTGGTTGAGCGTATCCTGCGCGGCCTTAAGCCTTTGATTCTGCTTCTTCAAGCTCCTCGCGATGGCAATAAGCCTGTGA
Organism: Triticum aestivum; assembly: GCF_018294505.1. NCBI lineage: Eukaryota > Viridiplantae > Streptophyta > Magnoliopsida > Poales > Poaceae > Triticum > Triticum aestivum. Next base: position 81,481,565 of record NC_057798.1, read on the forward strand.
TGGAGGTTCTCTTGTTCCAAGTGTTTTTTCGGGATGTTGAGTGCATCGTCGTCCGGACTGTTCTCCTCTTTGGAGACGGGTTGATGAGTTTTACCCTAGGGATCGCCGTCATCGGACATCGCATCTGGACGATGTTCATCGTCTCCTGGCTTATCTTGCTCCATCGCTGGGTCCATGGGGTCGTCGTTTCCTTTGGAGTCAACCGGGGTGTTGTTTTTTCTTGCGATGTCATCGCTATTTTTGCTGTGGCGGGATTTAGGGCGGCGCCTACGTCGTCGCTTTGGTTTCTCCTCGAGGGGGTTATCCTCTGTTGTGTTCTTCCGTTCCTCGCCGTTGTTTTCTTTGGGTGTATCCACCATATATATATCGTATGATGAGGTGGCTGTCCAGCGCCCCGTGGGCAGTGGTTCCTGTTCATCTCCAACATCGTCGTCCATACTGTCAATGTCTTCGGAGTCGAAATCAAGCATGTCAGTTAAGTCATCGACATTGACTATTAAGTGGGTGGTGGGTGGGTAACGAATTTCCTCGTCGTCCGCTTCCCACTCGAGCCGGACATAGTTTGGCCAGGAGTCTCCTGACAAGGAGAGAGACTTTAATGAGTTTAGCACATCACCCAAGGGTGAGTGCTGAAAGATATCCGTGAAGATGAACTCCATGACCGGTGCCCAATCAGATTCGACAGGCACGGGTGTACGCGGTTCGGATCCTTTGGCCAGAGTCGAGTCTTAGGGTCCGATGGTACTAGCCTCATAGGAGGTAGGATCCGTGTTCGGCTCCAACGCCGATGAGTGTGCGGCATCTGCGACGGAGTCTATCCACCCGTCCTTGGATGGCACAATCTGCTCCGGATTGAGTCCCGGAGCAGCCGCAGGCACGATCCCCCGAATACTGTCCGATGGCAGATCTAAGTCATGCTCGTCGGGACTGTCCGGCGCACCTGACACGGGGTTGAATCCGTCGAAGATCAAGTCCCCGCGGATGTCGGCGGTGTAGTTCAATCTTCCAAACCTGACCTGATGGCCAGGGGCGTAGCTGTTGATCCGCTCTAGACGGCCAAGCGAGGTGGCCCGCAGTACGAAGCCGCCGAATATGAAGATATGTCCGGGAAGGAAAAACCTCCACCTGGACTGCGTCATTGAAGACGATCGAAGGAGCCATCTAGCCTTATCGCGATGGCACAGTGGAACTCTCAATGAAAGCACCAATGTCGGTATCAAAACCGGCGAATCTCAGGTAGGGGGTCCCGAACTATGCGTCTAAGGCTAATGGTAACAGGAGGCGGGGGACACGATGTTTACCCAGCTTCAGGCCCTCTCGATGGAGGTAATACCCCACTTCCTGCTTGATTGATCTTGATGATATGAGTATTACAAGAGTGGATCTACCACGAGATCGTAGAGGCTAAACCCTAGAAGCCAGCCTATGATATGATTGTTGTTGTCCTACGGACTAAACCCTCCGGTTTATATAGACACCGGAGGGGGCTAGGGTTACATAGAGTCGGTTACAGAGAAGGAGATCTACACATCTGAATCGCCAAGCTTGCCTTCCACGCAATGGAGAGTCCCATCCGGACACGGGATGCAGTCTTCAATCTTGTATCTTCATAGTCCAATAGTCTGGCCAGAGTATATAGTCCGGCTGTCCGAATACCCCCTAATCCAGGACTCCCTCAGATAGGGCGAGTTGGGTGATGGTGCCACCGGAGAAGGCTGGGAAACAGTAATTATAGGCGGAAGGGGACAAGGATCCCCTGTCGTGGCCTAGCCTACCTTTGAGTCACTGACACATGGGTCCCACAGAGCATGGGGCCCACCTGTCAGTGACTCAATGGCAGGGTATGACAGGGATTACAAAGTTAGAGGATCCATGTCCGGTAGAAGGTAGGCGAACCAGCACTTCCTGGGAAACGTGACGGTCATTGCGGCCAACGGAATTCAATGCATAAGCAGGTTGGTGAGTCTTTAGAATTAAGCCCTGCAAACCGGAAAGGAGGTAGTACGTGCATGATGTGCTATTTATTCATGTAGGATCAAGTAGGTCGTTTTTTGAATTGAGCCCTGCAAACTGGAAAGGAGATAGTACATGCGTGATCCGCTATTTATCCGTGTAGGATTGAGTAGGTCGGATAGTGTACATGTAGGATCGAGTAGGTCGGATGGTGTATGTGTACGATCGCATTAGCTGATGAACATTCGCTAGGAGATAAGGCATTTGCGAATGTTTTTGCTGGCCGTTTCTTCGGATTCGCATGGCATTTTCTTCAGAGCAGCTTGTCAGTTTCTTCAGAGGTAGGCATTTTTATTCAAAAAACTACCACTTCGGATCTTGTGTCGCAACTAAAACTACCAGGAGTGCATTAGTAGGCTAGCTAGTGATCGGTCAGTAACTTGTAAATACTGAGCGAACAGAAATAAGGAACTGTTAGTAACTTGTAAACACTGAGAACATAGAAATAAGGAACTATTAGTAACTTGTAAACACTAAGAACACATAAATAAGGATCATGTTGTGCATAGCAGTAAGATCCGATCCGTTCGAAATGTTCACACGAGACTCACAGGCCTGGCATTGTAATATGTTCACATTAGTAGCCCAAATTCAATACCAACTAGTATGATTCCCATACATCAGATCAACATGTTAATGCATCTCGATGATTCACAGATCATATACAAAGATGTAGCTCCAAAAGCAAAGATCTAGAAAAAACATATGTTCTTCCTACTAACATGGATGCTTCTCTTGGCCAACATTCAGTACAGAGTGGAAGACAAATTCGTTTGTGAAGTCTACAATTCCTCTTGCAAACATAAATGGTTTCACCAACAGCTGGAACCATGAGAATGAAGCACACATGATGGAGGAACATCCACTGCAATATGATTTGGTCTTCTCCCGATCACACGCCGAGACTATTTTCGGAATACAAACTTTAACTTAGGCAAAATGATGCCCATTGTATAATCATACCAAAGCAATGAAGCACCTAGTGTTGGCCAATAAATAGTACAGTACTACTTTTCTGCAGTCCATGAAGTGACTATCCGGTCTTTCTGTCTCTATTTTCAAATGGCACTGCATCTAGTGACTATACTATTCTCTTATGTTGTTCAACCAAAATTGCGGTCACTTTGTTTGTTTGACAAATAGCAACGGGTAGACATCTTTGTCTACACAAATATCAAGCAGCTAGTAAACATATACTCCACCTTGTATTTTCGGTTTAAACACGTCTCTTCCGCTTAGCATCTATCATGTTTTGCACTGGACAATTTGATACAGTCATGTTTTGCCCTGGACAATTGCACACTGAATTTATTTGCTGGTTCAGAGCAGAAATATAGTGCCTATTCTTCATCAAACCAAGGATATCCATGTTTGTAGTGATGGAAGAGGTGAAATCGATACAACCGAAATTGAGCATCCAATCATTGAATCTTGTCCTGCACCTCCAATGTAGGTCCACCCTGCCAATAAATTCACATGCAAACCACTAGTATTTATATCTAATGACAGTACAAAAGGAGTAGCAAGATAGTAGCAAACCATGTACCTTCGTAATGAACAGCTCATAGTGCCACCAATTGGATACAAAGGTTTGGAAGAAAACATGCTCCTAATGTTGAACCATTTGGACTTTTTGTGCAGTTCCACTAAAATCGAGCATCCCTGTTTGCATAGATATTGAAAGTGTGATTACTATAAAAGTGGTACTAGTTGAAGCATAGACTCACAAATATAAGCATTCCAATTTCTTAATAGGAAAAGGTAGCAAGACTGTTTCTATCCACATGTTTGAAGGAATAAATAAGGCAACAATGACTGATGTCAGGAAGGCATGCATATTTTTTCTGAAAAATTGAGCCATTCCTGACCTTTCCTCTTCTTTTAAGCATATTCTATGCAGTTCAACTAAAATAAAATGCCATCACCGCCTTGGCAATTCAGTGACACTGTAGAAAAGGAAATGACTTAACATTACATCATGATATCAGGTATGTAGTCAACAGGCATTAGAGACAAACATACATACCTCCTCCGATAACATAATGAACATTAAGTTTAACAAAGGATTGACAAGCTTTACCAAGATAATTTGAGTGAACTCTACACCCTCTATTCCTTAATATAAGACGTTTTCGCAGTTCAATTTAAAGTATCCAAACGTCTAGTATTTAGAAAAACATGTAGTAGTTTTCTTGAGCACATATCTGGGAAAGCTTGCCACACTTTATATATGTACATACGATAATGCAACACCATTCGAATAGTACAAATATACACTAATCCAGTGGCTAGTGCAACAGTAGAGTAGTTATTGTATTACAGGGTACAGTACAATGGTTTTACTGAACAGATTTCCATAAGCTCTAGCACTGGAAGATTTCTATAAGAATTAACAATGCAAAATGTAAAGGTAGCAAGTTTCAGTATTGGTATACTAGCTATGCAAGAGCATTAAACCAAATACAAAAGTCTGAAGGTAACTAGTGCTACGTCTTGAGCTTGCGTAGGTTTTCCTTGAAGAGGAAAGGGTGATGCTGCATAGTAGTGTAAGTATTTCCCTCGGTTTTTGAGAACCAAGGAATCAATCCAGTAGGAGGCTCCTCACAAGTCCCACGAACCTACACAAACAAACAAAGAACTCGCGACCAACGCGATAAAGGGGTTGTCAATCCCTTCACGGCCACTTGCAAAAGTGAGATCTGATAGAGATAATATGATAAGATAAATATACTTTTGGTATTTTATGATATAGATGCAAAAGGTAAAGATGCAAAATAAAAGTAGATTGAAAGCTTATATGATAAAAGATAGACCCGGGGCCATAGGTTTCACTAGTGGCTTCTCTCAAGATAGCATAAGTATTACGGTGGGTGAACAAATTACTGTCGAGCAATTGATAGAAAAGCGAATAATTATGAGATTATCTGGGCATGATCATGTATATAGGCATCACGTCCGCGACAAATTAGACCGACTCCTGCCTACATCTACTACTATTACTCCACACATCGACCCCTATCCAGCATGCATCTAGAGTATTACGTTCATAAGAACAGAGTAACGCATTAAGAAAGATGACATGATGTAGAGGGGTAAACTCAAGCAATATGATATAAACCTCATCTTTTTATCCTCGATGGCAACAATACAATACGTGCCATGCAACCCTTTCTGTCACTGGGTAAGGACACCGCAAGATCGAACCCAAAGCTAAGCACTTCTCCCATTGCAAGAAAGATCAATCTAGTAGGCCAAACCAAATCGATAATACGAAGAGACTTGCAAAGATAACTCAATCATACATAAAAGAATTCAGAGAAGATTCAAATATTACTCATAGATAAACTTAATCATAAACCCACAATTCATCGGATCTCGACAAACACACCGCAAAAAGAGTTTACATCGAATAGATCTCCACAAGAGAGGGGGAGAACATTGTATTGAGATCCAAAAAGAGAGAAGAAGCCAACTAGCTAATAACTATGGACCCGAAGGTCTATGGTAAACTACTCACAACTCATCGGAAGGGCTATGGTGTTGATGTAGAAGCCCTCCATGGTCGATTCCCCCTCCGGCGAAGCGCCGGCGAAGGCTCCAAGATGGGATCTCGCGGATACGGAAGGTTACGGTGGAGGAAATATTTCTTTGGTGGCTCCCTGGATGTTTTCGGGGTATGTAGGCTTATATAGGAAGAAGAAGTACGCCAGTGGCTGCTCGAGGGGCCCACGATACAGGGGGGCGCCCTGTAGGGGTGAGCGCGTCCTCCACCCTCATGGCCGCCTCGGCTGCTTCTTGACTTGCACTCCAAGTCCTCTGGATCACGTTCGTTCCAAAAATCACTCTCCCGAAGGTTTCATTCCGTTTGGACTCCGTTTGATATTCCTTTTCTTCGAAATACTGAAATAGGCAAAAAAACACCAATACGGGTTGGGCCTCCGGTTAGTAGGTTAGTCCCCAAAATGATATAAATCTATAAAATAAAGCCCATGAACATCCAAAACAGGTAATATAATAGCATGGAACAATCAAAAATTATAGATACATTGGAGACGTATCAAGCATCCCCAAGCTTAATTCCTACTCGTCCTCGAGTAGGTAAATGATAAAAACAGAATTTTTGATGTGGAATGCTACCTAGCATAATTCTCAATGTAATTTTCTTTATTGTGGCATGAATGTTCAGATCCAAATGATTCAAAATAAATGTTCATATTGAAAAAAGAAATAGTAATACTTCAAGCATACTAATAAAAGCAATCATGTCTTCTCAAAATAACATGGCTAAAGAAAGTCCATCCCTACAAAATCATATAGTTAGGCTATGCTTCATTTTTGTCACACAAATATGTTCCCAACTTCTATACCCCCGATGACAAGCCAAGCAATTGTTTCATACTTAAATAATCTCAAACTTTTTCAACCTTCACGCAATACATGAGCGTGAGCCATGGATATAGCACTATTGGTGGAATAGAATAATTATTGGGGATTGTGTGGAGAAGACAAAAAGGAGAAAGTCTCACATTGACGAGGATAATCAACGGGCTATGGAGATGCCCATCGATTGATGTCAACATGAGGAGTAGGGATTGCCATGCAACGGATGCACTAGAGATATAAATGAATGAAAGCTCAACAAAAGAAAACTAGTGGGTGTGCATCCAACTTTCTTTCTCACGAAGACCTAGGGCATTTGAGGAAGCCCATCGTAGGGATATACAAGCCAAGTTCTATAATGAAAAATTCCCACTAGTATATGAAAGTGACAACATATGAGACTCACTATATGAAAAACATGGTGCTACTTTGAAGCACAATATATGAGACTCGCTACATGAAGAACAAGGTGCTACTTTGAAGCACAAGTGTGGAAAAAGAGATAGTAACATTGCCCCTTCATTTTTTTTCTTTTCTTTCTTTCTTTTCTTTCTTTTTTCTTCTTTTTTTCTTCTTTTTTTTCTTTTCCTTTCTTTGGCCTTTCTTTTTTTTGGCCTTTATTTTTTTTCTTTTTGGGCAATGCTCTAATAATGATGATCATCACACTTTTATTGGTTACAACATAGGAATTACAACTCGAAACTAGAACAAGATATGACTCTATATGAATGCCTCCGGTGGTGTACCGGGATGGTGCAATGAATCAAGAGTGACATGTATGAAAAATTATGCATGGTGGCTTTGCCACAAATACGATGTCAACTACATGATCATGCAATGGCAATATGACAAAAGTAATGTATGTCATGATGATGATGAACGGAAGGGTGGAAAGTTGCATGGCAATATATCTCGGAATGGCTATGGAAATACCATAAATAGGTAGGGTATGGTGGCTGTTTTGAGGAAGATATAAGGAGGTTTATGTGTGATAGAGTGTATCGTATCACGGCTTGTAATATAAAGCTTGTATTATTTAATTTGTGTCTAGAGTTGTGTTGTGATATCTTCCCGTGAGTCCTTGATCTTGATCGTACACATTTGCGTGTATGATTAGTGTACGGTTAAATCGGGGGCGTCATAGGTACCATACACCCACCATATACTTTCCTCAAAACAGCCATGGTACCTACCTATTATGGCATTTCCATAGCCATTCCGAGATATATTTCCATGCAACTTTCCACCGTTCCGTTTATTATAGCACGCTTCATCATTGTCATATTGCTTTGCATGATCATGTAGTTGACATCGTATTTGTGGCAAATCCACATTTCATAATTATTTCATGCATGCCACTATTGAGTCATTGCATATCCCGGTACGCTGCCGGAGGCATTCATATAGAGTCATATTTTTGTTCTAAGTATCGAATTGTAATTCTTGAGTTGTAAGTAAATAGAAGTGTGGTGATCATCATTATTAGAGCATTGTCCCATGTGAGGAAATAAAAAAAAGGCCAAAGAAGCCAAACAAAAAATGAGAGAAAAAGAGAGAAGGGGAAATGTTACTACCCTTTTTCCACACTTGTGCTTCAAAGTAGCACCATGATCTTCACGATAGAGAGTCTCCTATTTTGTCATTTTAAAATACTAGTGGGAATTTTTCATTATAGAACTTGGCTTGTATATTCCAACCATGGGCTTCCTCAAATCGTCCTAGGTCTTCATGAGCAAGCAAGTTGGATGCACACCCACTTAGTTTTTCTTTTTGAGCTTTCATAAACTTATAGCTCTAGTGCATCCGTTGCATGGCAATCCCTACTTACTCACATTGCCATCTATTGATGCGCATCTCCATAGCCCGTTGATACGCCTAGTTGATGTGGGACTATCTCCCTCTTTTTTTGTCTTCTCCATAACCACCATATTCTATTTCACCTATAGTGCTATGTCCATGGGTCACGCTCATGTATTGCGTGAAAGTTGAAAAGGTTTGAGAACACCAAAAGTATGAAACAATTGTTTGGCTTGTCATAGGGTTTGTGCATGAGTTGAATATTTTGTGTGATGAAGATGGAGCATAGCCAGACTATATGATTTTGTAGGGATAACTTTCTTTGGCCATGTTATTTTGAGAAGACATAATTGCCTTGTTAGTATGCTTGAAGTATTGTTGTTTTTATGTCAATATTAAACTTTTGTTTTGAATCTTATGGATCTAAACATTCATGCCACAATAAAGAAAAATTACCTGGATAAATATGTTAGGTAGCATTCCACATCAAAAATTCTGTTTTTATCATTTACCTACTTGAGGACGAGCAGGAATTAAGCTTGGGGATGCTTGATACATCTCCAACGTATCTATAATTTTTGATTGTTCCATGCTATTATATTATCTGTTTTGGATGTTTATATGCATTAATATGCTATTTTATATTATTTTTTGGACTAACCTATTAACCTAGAGCCCAGTTTCTGTTTTTTCCTTATTTTTGAGCTTCGCATAGAAGGAACACCAAAGGAGTTCAAACGGAATAAAACCTTCGTGGTGATTTTTGTTTGACCAGAAGACACCTAGGAGACTTGGAGATCAAGTCGGAAGAGCCACAAGGCGGACACAAGGGGGGAGGGCGTGCCTAGGGGGGGAGGGTGCACCCCCTGCCTTGTGGGCCCCTCGTGACTCCCCTAACCTAATTCTTCATCCTATATATTCCCAAATGTCCCCAAACCACCAGAAGCATCCACGAAAACACTTTTCCACTACCGCAACCTTCTGTACCCGTGAGATCCCATCTAGGGGCCTTTTCCGGCATCTTGCCGGAGGGGGATTCGATCATGGAGGGCTTCTACATCAACTCTATTGCCCTTCCGATGAAGCGTGAGTAGTTTGCCTCAGACCTACGGGTCCATAGCTAGTAGCTAGATGGCTTCTTCTCTTTGTTTGATTCTAAATACCATGTTCTCCTCGATGTTCTTGGAGATCTATCTGATTTAATCTTCTTTTGCAGTGTGTTTGTCGAGATCCGATGAATTGTGGATTTATGATCAGCTTATCTATGAATATTATTTGAATCTTCTCTGAATTCTTAATTATATGCATGATTTGATATCTTTGTAATTCTCTTCAAACTATCGGTTTAGTTTGGCCAACTAGATTGGTTTTTCTTGCAATGGAGAAGTGCTTAGCTTTGGGTTCAATCTTGTGGTGTCCTTTCCTAGTGACAGTAGGGGCAGCAAGGCATGTATTTTATTGTTGCCATCAAGGATAAAAAGATGGGGTTTACATCATATTTCTTGAGTTTTTTCCTCTACATCATGTCATCTTACTTAATGTGTTACTCTGTTCTTCATGAACTTAATACTCTAGATGCACGCAGAAGTCGATCGATGTGTGGACTAATAGTAGTAGATGAAGGCAGGAGTCGGTCTACTTGACACGGACGTGATGCCTGTATTTCATAATCATTGCCTTACATATCGTCATAACTTTGCGCTTTTCTATCAATTGCTCGATAGTAATTTTTTCACCCACTGTATTATCTGCTATGTTGAGAGAAGCCACTAGTGAAACCTATGGCCCCCGGGTCTATTTTCCATCATATAAGTTTCTGATCCACTATTTTGCAATCTTTTACTTTCTGATCTATAGACCAAAAATACCAAAAATATTTACTTTACCTTTTGTTTAGTTTCATCTATCTCTATTAGATCTCACTTTTGCAAGTAACCGTGAAGGGGTTGATAACCCCTGCAAGTTGTTTGATTGTTTGTGCAGGTCTTGGTGATTTGTGCGTTGTCTCCTACTGGATTGATACCTTGGTTCTCTAAATGAGAGAAATACTTATCTCTACTTTGCTGCATCACCCTTTCCACTTCAAGGGAAAAACCAATGCAACTCAAGAAGTAGCAGCGGCTGCGGAGGAGGAGGCAGAGGTGTCTCGTGCGGCAGAGCAGGCAGAGGCGTCGCACGCGGGGATGATGAATCCACCTGGCGGCCACGGCCCGCACGCTCCCTGGAGTCAGCAGAGCGTCGGGTCGCCACAGCCCTAGGGGTGCTCGCCCTCGCCTGGCTATGCCGACGGTAACGCGCACGGCGGGTTCAACCCCAACATTACCTTTCCACATGTCCATCCTGCCCAGTGCATGCCCTCGCCCGCATTCGGCGGCGTCCAGTACCCCCGTACACCTACTCACCTTCGGCGTACGCAGCCTCCCCGACACCGCCTCTGCGCCGTGGCACACTACACTTCTCGCAAGCCTCATCGTCACATCTCGGCAAACCTGACGTGACAGAAGACGACATGGACGACATCATCACGAGCGGCTCGACCGCCGCCGCCGCCTCCCCGGGGTTCAATGCCCAAGACGGTATAATGGACCTCACCGACGACATGGACGACGAGCTGGAGTACGGAGAGGAGGAGGAGGAGGAGGAGGAGTCGGCGCCTGCTCTGGCGAGGAAAGGAAAAAGAAGAAGAGGGTGGCCAGGACCGGCGAGCCGCGCGTCAAGTGGGCGTCCAAAGAAGCCGAGTGCCTCGCTGAAGCATGGAAGACCATCTGCCTCGACCCGATCACCGGCACGAACCAGAGCACCGACATGTACTGGGAGCGCATCAAGTCGGAGTTCAATGAGCGCAAGTTGGTCGACCCCTACTTTGCCACCATCCACATGAAGCGCGGCACGAAGGCCATGGAGAACCACTAGGCGCTCATCCAAACGGCATGCAACAAATGGCATGGGATCGTCGAGGAGGTCGTGTCTCGCCCGGAAAGTAGTGCCAACATCGAGGGTCGGGTATGCACAGACACCAGTCTCTCACTCATTTTTGCCGTGCGTCGCCGACACTTGTTTCTCGGCGCAGATGGTCCAGATGTTCGCCATGTACCGCCAGGACAGCAGCACCGACCAAGAGTTCAAGTACCTCCACGTGTTCTCTCGGATCGAGAAGTGGGCGGACGTCTGGCGCACCCTCGTCAAGGCCAAAGAGACATACAAGCCGAACGCGCCGATGCCGGGAGCAGTCGATGGGCACCCATACGGCAACAAGCGAGCCAAGTCGGCGAAGGACGCCGAGTGTCGCGCGGCTGCAAGCATCCATCAAGCAGTGCATCGCCGACACCAATACCCATGCCGCCTAGAGGGAAGAGAAAACCAAGGCGCGGTGGTCGGAGTTGATGACAAACAGTGCGGTCAAGCTCGACCTGCTCCAGACCAACATCGCCGCGAATAAGAGGAACACCAACCTGGCATTCCTGATGGGGGGGGGGGCATGTCGATGATGGACGAGCAGACCAAGGCATGGTACCTAGTGGAGCATGGCCTCATCTTGAACCAGATGCCGTTGGCGGCCGCGCCAACTCCCACGCCGACCCCAACGCCGCTGCCAAGCCCGAGCAATGATGCCTCCACGGCGCCCATCAAAGAAGCCACGCCGATGCTGACCAGCCCGCGCATGCCTCCCGCCAGTCCTACGCCAGAGGTCAACGCCACCGTTTGATGCATTGCCTACGCGTCCTTCCTTTTGAACATTGAACTTTTGAGTTATTGATTGCCGAACTGTGGCATGGTGATCGCCCAACTGATCCGGACTTGTGGCGCTGATCGCCAAACTTGTGGCATTTTTTTGGGGAGCTGGAGTGAGAGAACTTTGAATTTATGACGTCTTGGGGGCAGCACCTGGGGGCGTGGCTGGGAACTAGATCGCCCCCAGGGCCAAAAAAGCGCCGGCCGAAGAGCCAAAATACCGCCGGGCAGTGCGCTTGGGGGCCGAACGAGTGGATATGCTCTAACATCCTTAATTAACTCCCCACCTCAGCAAAGAAATCGAGGTCATCTTCTTCCTGGCCATGTAGTTGCATACCTGTGAATTGATCTTCTAGTTCCGGTTTGGGGCCATAGTAGTCCCAGAATTCCTCCTCCTCCATCTCCGATCTACTTCCACCATCATTTGCCCTTCCATCCTTCTCCTCTCGTAAGATCACCAACCGTCGGAGAAACCCCGCTCACCAGTGAGAGTTTATGTGGGCTCGGGCGTGATCGCCAGAGGAAAGGTTGCAGCCCTAGGTCGCTTGGGGAAAAAAACTTCATTTGTCTCTCACCCCCGGAGAGCTTTTTCTAGAAAGAAACACAAAGAGTTTCTTCTAGAACACGGTAATAGCATCTTCCTGTCATTTTCCCCCTCTCTCCATTCTGGGCCCGGGGCCTATTTTGGCCCAGCCCCCCCCCCCCCCCCCCCTCTCTTGCGAGCCCGGCCTGCATGGCCCCTCCTGGCCTAGCGTGCTCCAGATATTTATGGGTCCGCAAGGGTTCCCCCCCCCCCATTCCTAGGGTTTCCTGCCTCTCGATCTGATTCGCGTTGCTTCCGCATCCGCATCCCTGTCTACCGCAAATCCCCTCCCCCCAACCCTCTCTCTCTCTCTCCTTCATGGTTGTTGTGGCCATGGATCATTCCCGTGGCTCCTTGAGTGAGGCCATGTCGGGCCAGAAGCAGCGGCGGGAGGACTTGGGCGACGGGGAGGTGGATCTGGAGCTCGAGGCGTCCCTCCATTCGAAGCTTGAGGCCGAGCAGGCGGCTCGGTCACAAGTGGCCTGCGACCGCGAGGCCTGGGCTGAGTGGCTCCAGAAGGATGAGCGCGCTCGGTCGGCTGTGGCGTCCGTGGCGTTCTCAGGCTCGGAGGCCCCTGGATCGGGTGGATCTAGGGTTGACCCATGGGAGGCTGCGGCGGCTAGCCGCGGCTCTGGTCCTGGTTCCCGTCCCCCCCCCCTCCTCCTCCGCGTGGTCCGCTCCCCTTGGCTCATGGTGGTGGTCGCTCCTCTGGCCCCTCGTCGGGCCTCGACGGGTGCCCGATGGGGCGTGAGGGTGCTAGATCTAGTGCCTTTGGGCACCGTTCTCCGGTGTCCACCCCCGGCTCGTCTTCTGATGCCATGGGTGACGGGATCTTGCCCCCCCCCCTCCTCCACCGGCTCGTCCGTCCCCTCCGCTTCCCCAACCACCAAACCCTAACCTCACATGCTTTGCTTGCCACCAGCCCGGCCATTTCCAGTCCCGTTGCTTCAATCCACCTTTCTGTCTCATATGCAGAGAAGATGGCCACCTCACGGTGGACTGCCAGAACCGTCGTAAACCTTCTTACTTTAAGCTCTACGGTCAAGGCCTCCCTGGGTGCTCTTTCTATGCCCTTGACAGCGAGATCCCTCTGGTGGCAGTGGCCCCTGCGCTGTCCAATACTGCTATCATCTCCATCAAAGATCAAAAAATCTCTCCCCAGACCCTCCTGGATGAACTCAAGCTGTGGGATGACGGAGGCTAGGATTGGCAAATCCAGCAGCTCTCTGACTTTGAATTCGTTGTGGTATTCCCCTCCAAAAGTAGCCTCAAGATGATCTCCTCTTGCACAAGTTTTACTCTACCTCTCAACCAGCTTGTTGTGTCAGTGAAGGTGGCTTCTAATGGCGCCAAGCCCATATCCCCCCCTCTCGGAAACCTGGGTCCTCGTGGATGATATTCCCCCTACTTTGCGCTCTGCTGAATTTGTGATGGCCTTCGGTGTCTTGATCGGTAAGCCTGTCATGGTTGATCCGGAGTCCCTCTCTTTCCTTGGCCCCGTTCGTCTCAAGCTTTGGGCGGTGTACCCTCTTTGTATTAATGGATTTGTCGAGGTCTTCCCTTTGTCTGACGGCTGCAAACCATGGTGGAGGTGGTGATGAAGCTGCCAACATGAGCGGGGGCTCTCATTTTAACTTCACGACCTCTGAATGGGATGGAATGGGCTCGGAATCCAGGGAGCTCTTCAAAGACAATGCCCCAAAGATCAAGGATGTTGGGAAGGAAGTGGTGGCGGAGAAGCTGTCTGACCAGGCTGCCCCAGCTGCCCCACTGGCTGGCACACCAGTTTCTGGGGCCTGTTCCAACCTGCCGGTCCATCCGGGCTCGCCATCTCTTTCTGGCATTGAGGATGTTCCAACCGCCCCACCGCGTGCTCCTACTGGCTCCCTTCGCAAGTGCAAATCTTCTGTCCGGAAGTTCTCGGCCCACAGTCGGGCCTCTTCCGGCATCAAGCTTTCCACGGCGGGGCTCTGTCGCCGCCTAGACGATGACATGGGTGACGCGGCTGGCCAGCTTTCTCCGGTGGCGCCGCGCTCTACTCCAATCCGCTCCCCTTCCTCAACGGCTCGCAAGAGTGATCGGGTTCACGACAGCAGAGTGCGGGTGGCGGACAAGGCTGTCGTCATGCGGCGGCTCGTGACCTACCAACTTCAGGTACTCTCCCAGCCCCTTCACTGAATCTTTCTTTGAATTCTCCCTCCTCCCCTATTAGGCTTGTTCTTCCCTCCTATTTGGATGATCATTTGACAAAGGTGCTCATGGATGTTGGTATTTTGCTTGATCATAATGTTGGGTCTCCATCCTCTATGCTTGCTCTGATTAGGGCCAACGAGGTGGCCCCGGCTGTGATTACCAAAGAAAAAGATATTGTGGTGGCTCCTCCCGCTCCTTCGGTTGTGGCCAAAGTGGGTTCGGGAGGGGGGAGACAGCCAGTGTTGCTGCTCCCCGGGTCTCTGTGAAGAAGGGTGTCCCTAAACGCACTAAACCCTGCCTGGCACCCTGCAGGTCGAGCTTACGTATTAAAAACGTGTCCTTCAAATGAAAGCTCTATTTTGAAATGTGAGAGGTTTCGGGGCTCGGGGGCGCCGGGACCAACTAAAGGCATTGTCAAGGGCAATAATATTGATCTGATCGGTCTGGTTCAGACTTTTAAACCCTCCTTTGCCCCCTACGAGCTTTCTGCAGTTGCGGGTGCTGATCGTTTTGATTGGAATTTTCTTCCCTCCTCGGGCCGCTTGGGTGGCATTCTGATAGGCTCTAAGCGTGATGTTTTTGACTTTGTAGCCTTCGATCATGGTATTTTTTGGGCCAGCTCTGTTGTGTTTCACCACCAACTCAATACGCTTTGGGAAGTCATGGTGGTCTACGGGCCAGCTGTTCATTCCTTTTCCCCCCTATTCCTGGACGAAATTTCTAACAAGGTGGAGTCTTGAACCCTCCCCCTCCTGGTTGGTGGTGAGTTTAACTTGCTGCGTTATCTGACTGATAAGAACACCAACAACTTTTACTGGCCTCTGGCTGATGCTTTTAACGACTTTATTAGTTCCAGCACTCTTCGTGATATTCCCAGGGTGGGTTCTAGGTTCACTTGGAGTAATCATCAGTTTTCCCCTATTCGCTTTGTCCTTGATCGTGTCTTTATCTGCTCGAGCTAGGACTCCCTTTTCCTGCTTGCTACTCTCAACACAAAGGCTATTGTAGGCTCGGATCACGCTCCGCTCATCCTTGACGATGGGCTCCATTGCACCCACACCCCTCCTCGGTTCTAGTTCGAGGCCTCTTGGCTTCTGATTGATGGCTTTCGTGACCTCTTCGACTCTAAAGTCTCAGAGCTACTTACGACGGCTCATCGTTCCTTTGGTCCTATGGATGATTGGCAGCACTACTCGTATTCCTTGCGTAAATTCATGTGTGGCTAGTCTCGTAATCATGCGGCGCAGAGGCCCTCCTTTTGGCTCAGATTGATGCTCTAGATTCCCGGGCTGACTCCTTTGGACACTCAGATTTTGAATGGGCCCTACGCTTTTCTATTGAGCAGCCGTTGGTGTAGCAGCATCGCCTTACTGAAATCTACTAGCGCCAGAGGGGCATGATCAATTGGATGCTTAAAGGAGATTCCCCCACTGCTTACTTCTTTGCCATTGCCAATGGGAGGCGGTGTAGATGCTTGATTGATAGCATGATGATCGATGGGGTTAGAATTTCAGACCAAGGCACCATCATGAATCACGTAGTCGATTTCTTCTCCTCCCTCCTTTCTGCCAAACCTGATCAGGGGTTTAGAATCTCTTCTACCTTCTAGAACCAAGGGGACAGGGTGTCCCTAGATGAAAACCTTGCTCTTATACTACATTTCTCTGGACAGGAGATTTTTAACTCTATTATCAAAGCCAACACTAATTCTGCATCTGGCCCGGATGGCTTCTCCATTCCTTTCTTTAAAACTTTCTAGCCTCAGCTCAAGACACTTATTTGTGCGATTATTCAAGGGTTTTGTTTGGGGACAGTGGACATTTCTAGACTCAGCTATGTGGTTATCTCTCTCATTCCTAAAATTAAGGGCGCGGAACTCATATCCCAGCTTAGGCCTATTGCTCTTATCAATAACTCTGCCAAGTTCCCTGCCAAGTGCCTGGCCACTCGTCTTACTCATGTGGCTCGGCGCACCCTTTCTCCTTCTCAATCTGCCTTTGTCAAAGGTTGTTTTATCCTCGATGGGGTACTCTGCCTGCATGAGATCGTCCATGATATCCACAAATCCGGCAGCAAGGTTGTTATTCTTAAATTGGACTTTGAAAAGGCCTATGACTCTGTTAGCTGGGGCTTCTTAAGACAAGTGCTTCTGTCTAAAGGCTTCGACGGTGGTGTGGTCCATCGAATTATGCAGTTGGTCGCGGGTGGCCACACTGCCATCTTTGCAAATGGGAAAGTTAGCAACTTCTTTAAGAACTCTAGAGGCCTTAGACAAGGCGACCCGGCTTCTCCCATCCTCTTCAACTTCGTGGTAGATGCCCTCTCTAATATTTTGTCCAGGGCCATGGGGGCTGGTCACATTACTCCTGCTAGTTCCCATCTCATTCCTCAAGGGATTACTCACCTTCGGTATGCTGATGATATGATTATTATGGTGGAACTTAATGACCAGTGCCTCTCCCACCTCAAATTTCTCCTTCTCTGCTTCGAGGCACTTTTTGGTCTAAAAATTAACTTTGCCAAAAGGGAAGTCATCGTCACTGGGGTATCGGATACCGAGGCCTTGTGTGTTGCCCACTTAATGAATTGCTCTCTTGGCTCCTCCCTTCTTAAGTATCTTGGTCTACCTATAACTTCTGACAAACTCTTGGCCAAAGACTTTGCGCCTACGATGGCTAAAGTTGGAAATCATGTCATGCCCTGGAGGAGTAGATATAATACTCAGGCAGGTAAAGTTTCCCTTATTAATGCTTGTCTCTCTTCCCTCCCTATGTTTGTGATGGGGTTCTATCTGCTTACAAATGGCACTCATGCTGGGTTTGATAAACATAGAGGTGCCTTCTACTGGAACGCGGCTGATAACAAACGCAAGTACCGCATGATTAAATGAGACCTTATTTGCAGACCAAAGAGCCTGGGGGGGCTGGGTACTATTAACACTCTGGTCATGAACAAATGCTTGATCATCAAATGGTGGTGGAAGATTATGACCACCACCTCGGATAAACCTCTATGGTACAACATCCTCAAAGCTAAATATTTCCCTTCATCTATTCCCATGTTTGCTCGTGCCACGGGTGCTTCTCAGTTCTGGAAAGACCTTGTTAAGCTTAGGCCTATCTTTCAAGGCCTTGTCAAATTGGTTGTTCACAATGGAAGATCCACTAGATTCTGGCTTGACTGGTGGTGCGGCTCGACCACGCTGGCGAACTCTTTTCTTGTTCTTTTCTCTTACTGCCCTGACCCTGAGATCTCTATCTCTGAGCTCTCTGCCAATAATTGGGACCTACAGCTGTGGCGCTCTCTTTCTCCTGAAGAGTTGGTTGACTGGCAGCGCCTTGTTGCTTTCTTCCCTGTGCTCTCGGAGGAGGAGGACTCAGTGGTTTGGCCCCACTCCTCTTCTGGCCGTTTTTCCGTGAAATCTTTATATGGAAAACTGATTTCTCGCTCCAACACTTCCAAATTCAAGTGGATCTGGAGGACCCGCATCCCTCCTAAGATCAAGATTTTCCTCTGGGAAGCTTCTCGCGGGCGGTTGTCGGCCGGTGATCAAATCCACAAACGCAATGGCCCTGGCTCTAACTGTTGTGCCCTTTGTGGGCAAAGAGAGGACACGAAGCATATTTTCTTTAACTTTTTTTGCCTAAACTCTTTTGTTGTTGTATCAGATCGTGGTTGCATGTTTCTTGGAGACCTTCCTCCTTCTCAGACCTTCGACTCTTGGCCATCAACCTGGTTGGGGCCCAGAGAAGAATGTTTTGGGTGGGATTGGCAGCAATGTGCTGGACTCTTTGGACAACAAGAAACAAGTTTACAATTGGACATGTTTTTCCTGCTAAACCTATTGATTGCTTATTTAAAACTTGCATATTCTTGTAGCAGTGGAGATTATTGACTAAGGAGGAGGACAGGGATACGTTCAATGTGATGGTATCCAAGATTCGGGCTTCTGCTATTTCCCTCTCTCCAGTTCAATCCGTCAGTTAGGAGTTATTGGCCCTAATTTTGCTGCCTTTAGTTTCTCCGGCCTGCGCGCCGTGTACTGGCCTGGGAGCCATGTACGTTGTACTTTAGCCTGTGTGGTTCTGGTTGATACTCTACCCTTGATGTGCGGTGGTTCTTTGTGGTTGGTTGTGACTCTGCCTGGTGGCTTTATTAATAAAGTCGGCTCTGGCCTTCTCTAAAAATTTCTGAACTAGATGGAATGACTACAGCTGGCCCAATTGCAAGCTGCTTCATGGACCGTATGGCCAAGTGTCAGGCGACAAAAAATCGTACTTCAGCCCGGGAGAGAAGGCAGACGCGGGACGGTTGTTTTCCCAAAATCACTAATTAAGGAGTACTCCTTGCGGAGATCACTCCAACTTCCCCGGGTTGCGACAGGTGGCGCGCTGCATGTGCGCCACTTGTCGCAACCAGGGAGTTTTCCCTTTTTTCGTAGATCTGTTTATTCACAATGTTTTATCTCTTAAACCGTGCGTCCAAATCTCGAACCACTTTCGCCGTTGGATTCCTCGCATCGAGATCTTCAAAACTAGACCCCATGTTGATAGGTTTTGACGAAATTTTTTCAGGAAAAAAACGGACGAAAAACCGAACCGGGAGCACGGGTTTTTTCCCTTTCCGAAAGAGGCACGCCCGTGCCTCTGACGAAATCACAACCGTGCCTCTTGCGGAAGCAAAACCGTGCCTCTCGCGAAAGAAAAAAAACAGAAAATGAATTTTTTTTCCGTTTCCGAGGAGGCACGTCCGTGACTCTCGCGAAAGCACAACCGTGCCTCTCACAGAAGCAAAAACATGCCTCTCGCGAAAGAAAAAAAAACGTGTTTTTTTCGTTTCCAAGAGGCACGGCCGTGACTTTCACGAAAGCACAACCGTGCCTCTCGCAGAAGCAAAACCGTGCCTCTCGCGAAAGAAAAAAAAACAGAAAACGCGTTTTTTTTCGTTTGCAAGAGGCACGGCCGTGCCTCTCGTGAAAAAAAATTATTTTTTGCTCAAAAAAAATTCGAATTTTTTTTTTGATCGAAAAGCTAGGGAAAAGCGGTGGAAAACCAAAACGTCAAAAAAACCGTTTAAAAATCCAAAAACGCGTGCGGAAAAATAAAAAAACAAAATCCGGAGGGAGTGCCCAGAGCGCGACACGTGGCGAATGGCTGAGAGCGCGCCAAGTGGCGCTGATCGTTGCGAGGCTCCCGAAGGAGCGCTCGTTAATTAGTTGCTCCCTTGTTTTCCACGCTTTTTCAGGAGTTTTACATGTAAAAGTCTACAATGCATATATATATACCATATTTTGGCAATTCTTTTTGGATATGCGACGCTTTAGTAATTCTAGCCCAGCCCCTGGTTGCATTCCATCTGCATCCAAGTGATGTACTGCTAAAAAAATAAAAACATCCAAGTGATGTAGAATGCATGGAGATAATCATTTTGTAAACAAAATATGATCCCATGATCGACTTGAACTGCCACTAGGTGGATATTAAATGCAAGTTTGTAAATTACGTACTAAAAAAATCTTGACAAATTTTGGCAATTTAAGAAAGTGAAAATTTATCATGACATTGTAACTCGGCACGTGGTTGCCAAGATAAAACAATTCATGTAAAAAGTGCTCAATTTGTATCGAATTTTCTCTTGCTCATGTAAAAATTGTACTCCCTTCGTTCCGAAATAAGTGTCTCAACTTTGTACTAATTTTGGTATAAATTATACTAAGGCTGAGACACTTATTTTAGGACGGAGGGAGTTAACCAATAGTGCACACGTGCAAAGCATGTGCCTTCGACTAGTACATAGAGCGATCTTGCTTTTGATCAAAATACATTTAAAAGTTTCAAAAAACTATCAATTGTTTTCTACAAATACATATGCACATTCTTCAAGTATGTGTAAAGTTTCATTAACCAGTGCGTTTATTTGCAGGCTACACAAGGAAGACAAATATCCAGGCCAAATACAACAAGGAACAAGCCCTTGTGTACATCACGTATGGACATATATGTTCATGAAATTTTGTACGCGTATGCTTTCGTGAATAGCCGAATACACCGCGGTTGGCATATCATTGCATTGATAGGGGGAAGAACATACATGGTGGTGTCACGGTCGCGTACACAAGAAGGCGCGGCCATGACACAAAACGAGCATAAGATGGGGTTGCTCAGCCCCTTAAAGTACACTAGCCTATAGCGATGATAGCACTAAGTCCTTTCGCTCTGGCGTAGACCCAGGAGCGGGCTTCGTCTTGGATCGCGGCCGGGAGGGAGGTAGAAGAGGGCGTGGCCTTGTCGAAAATGATAGCGTTGCGACAACGCCAGATTGACCAGGCTGTGAGAAGGGCGATGGTGGAGAGCCCTTGTCGCCGATCCTGGGGTAACTGTAGCATGGCCACACTAAGCCAATCAAAGAACCCAAGTGATTCGTCCGGTGCGGTTATCGTGGGACAACACCAGGAGAGGATGTCGTGCCACATGATACGGGCGAAGACGCATTCGACGAGGATGTGATGTAAGGTCTCGGTGTGCTGGGAGCAGAGAACACATGCCGGCTCATGCTGCAAGCCACGGCGGCGGGCCAGTCGATCAGCCGTCCAACAATGGTTGATGGATGCGAGGTATGTGAAGAATTTAACCGATAAAGGAGCTCCCGAATTCCATAGAACCGCCAGTGCTCGGAGGACGTGGATCCAGTGAACAGCGCGTTGTAGCAAGAGGATGCGGGGTAGACTCCATTTTCCGTCCACTTCCAGTGGATGGTGTCAGGCTCCGTAGTAAGCACAATATCCCGCATTTTGAGCCAGTCGTCCATGTATTCAAGCGCAGCCACCGGGCTGAGATGTCCTTGGATGTCCTGAATCCAAGTGCGATCCTGAAGAGCGGCAGCCACAGTTCGTGAGCGTTGGCGCCGGTTGGGCACTAGGGCCACGAGGCTCAGAGCGATGTCCTGAAGGGAACAACTGGAGAGCCATCGGTCCAGAAGTGGCAAGAATTGCCATTACCAAGAGTCCAAGTCATCGAGGCCTGAAAGAACTGTAGGGCCTCGGGGTCCGAAGGTGGCTGCAAATGAGACCAGGGGCGAGAGCCATCTGAAGCATGGAGCCAAAGCTATCTGACACGGAGAGAGATACCAGTGCGATACAAGTCACGAATGCCAAGGCCGCCAAGCTAAATGGGGTGGCATACCCTTGCCCAGCTCACCAGGCAGCAACCAGCCCGAGCATCATTGCGCGTATGCTACAAATAGAAATACGTGCTTATATGTATACTTTGTCAAAAAAATTAGGTCTGTATAAAATAGTATTTTCTCTAAAAGAAATAACGGTTTTGCTGAAACTCAGCCAGCCGCTCTCCTCTCCCTCCCGTGTCGCCCCCGCGCGGCGGCCGGGAGGAAACCCTAGGCCGCCGCCACCAGAGCCCCCTGACCCTCCTCCCTCCCTCCCCCGCCGCCTCCACGGGGCTCGGCCGGGCAAAGCCCGCCCGGGGCCGGCGGCGGCGGGTAAACCTCGATCCCTCGCAGGTGGGAGCCGACGAGGGGCTGCTTCCTTCGGCCTGGGCGCGACGCTGGCAATGGGCGACGCGGCGTGATGGTACTCTGCTGCGGCGGCGGGTGAGGGAGTCTTGGATTAGGGGGTATCCGGACAGCCGGACTATATACATCGCCCGGACTATTGAAGCGTGAAGATACAAGACTCAAGGCTCCGGCTCGTGTCTGGATGGGACTCTCCTTTGCGTGGAAGACAAGCTTGGCGATCCGGATATTGTATTTCCTTCCTTGTAATCGACTCCGTGTAAACCCTAGCCCTCTCCGGTGTCTATATAAACCGGAGAGGATGGTCCTTAGAAGGCCGATCACAATTACAATCATACCATCATAGGCTAGCTCTTAGGGTTTAGCCTCTACGATCTCGTGGTAGATCTACTCTTGTACTACTCATATCTTCAATATTAATCAAGCAGTAAGTAGGGTTTTACCTCCATCGAGAGGGCCCGGACCTGGGTAAACATTGTGTCCCTTGCTTCCTGTTACCATTAGCCTAAGACGCACAGATTGGAACCCCCTACCCGAGATCCACCGGTTTTGACACCGACATTGGTGCTTTCATTGAGAGTTCCTCTGCGTCGTCACTGCAAGGCTTGATGGCGCATTCAATCGTCAACAACACGGTCCTGGAGGAGACTTTTCTCCCCAGTCAGATCTTCATGTTCGGCGGCTTCGCACTGCAGGCCAATTCGCTTGGCCATCGGGAGCAGATCGATAGCTACGCCCCTAGCCACCAGGTCAGGTTCGGAAACTTGAACTACGCGGCGGATATTCGCGGAGACTTGATCTTCGACGGATTTGGGCCTGCGCCAGGAGCGCCGAACAGTCACGACGAGCATGGCTTAGACCTGCTGTCGGACGAAGCTCGGGATATCACCCCTGCAGTAGCCTCAGATCTAAATCCGGAGTAGGTTGCGTTGCCTAAGGATGGAGGGGTGGACCCCGCCCTGCATGCCGCACACTCATCGGCAGTGGAACCGAACACAGGTCCCACCTCGGTGGAGGCCTGTAACCCCGGGCCCCCGGACTCGTATCCGGTTGTTGGTTCCGGTCCGCACGCCATCGAGCCAGTCGGGCCAGGTTGGGCTCCGGCAATGGAGTTTACCGCTGCGGACATCTTCCAGCACTCGCCATTTGGCGACATGCTGAACTCATTAAAATCTCTCTCTTTTTAGGGGGCACGGGGCCGAACTATGTCCGGCTTGAGTGGGAAGCAGGCGACGAAGGAATTCGCTGCCCACCCACCACCCACTACATAGCCACGGTCGATGATTTAACCGACGTGCTTGACTTCGACTCCGAAGACATCAACGGTATAGACGACGATGCAGGAGAAGTACAGGAGTCACCGCTCATAAGGCGGTGGACAGCCACCTCCTCATACAATATATATATATATATATATATATATATATATATATATATATATATATGGTGGACACTCCGAAGGAAACCAATGGCGACGAGGCAGCGGAGGATAACCCTCGGGAGGAAAAGCAAAACATGGGCGTCTTCGGCGCCGCTCCAAGCCCCGCCACATCAATACCGACCCCGGAGATGAAAGCAATCCAGATGGTGCCGAAGAGGAATACGGCCCTGATCAGCCTACCTTCAAGCAGGTCGGACAGGCCACGGTGGGATACTCAGAGAGGGACAACTATACACCCCCCTCCGAAGACGAGGTAAGCCTCGGCAATGACGAATTCGGCGTGCCTGAAGATCCAGTGGAACAAGTTCGCTTCAAGCGACGGCTCATGGCCACGGCAAGGAGCCTGCAAAGGAGGCAAGAGCAGCTTAAAGCTGACCAAGATTTGCTAATGGATAGGTGGACCAAGATCCTGGCCACCGAAAAGTACGGACCCGACCGCCCTAACAAAGGGCATACGCGGCACAACTGGCTACCTCAACCTAAGCAGGAGAACCAAAGGCACACAACCCGACGTCCACACACCACTACGGTCCAAGACAGTAAAAGGATACACGAAGAGGCATCCTCAAGCCTCGGCGCAATGGTCATAAACGTCAAGTCAAGGAAGCTGGTGCCAAGCCCAGCAACTCCCAGTCCGGTCAACAAACAAAGAGCAGCTCAAGCCTATCCGGCCCGAGCCACATACTTGATCAACCATGTGAAATTCAAGGTACTCCTAGAAGGACGGCAAAGCATACCAATAGAGAATTCCGGATCCTCAAAACAAAGCGACCGGTCGTGTGCCGGAAACAATGAAGGGAGGCGTCTAGTCAAGAGACCCCCCAGAGCACAACAGTACGGCCGATCGCCCCCTATCACACAAACCACAGCAATTCAATTGCCGTACCCCTAGACCTAGTAGTCCGGGGGCTCCATAACACATAAAGCCCCCGCGGGTATGAATCCACAAATAACACCTTCTACAAGATGTCAGGTGCAAAGGCCAAGTTCATTGGCCCACCGCTCTAACGGTTGTTTTCAGATAACCAAAAAATGCCACGCCATTGGCGCATTCCCCTCATACGGTAACCCACCGTATGCTAACGGGATGAACCACGTTGACTAGATTCCACGTGGTAAACCATTAGGCCAACACCGGTGATATACTCACACCTACGTGCAAGGCCGAACCCCGCCCTTCGAGCGGAAATCATACAGCTGCCGGAGTAGCAAGTCGTGCATGCCTATCAAAATTTTGATATGACAGCCAACTATCCGGACACCAACTGAGGAGTCCGCGCTGCTTCACGGTATAGAGGCTGGGGTCACTAGGGTCCGATCAGGAACCCTTAGACCAACCACAAGAGGACGTTCGGCTGCCTCCAAGCATTTGCCTTCACAAACTAACTTTGATGCAGAACAGGATTGGCGGCATGGAATCGGCCCGGACACACAAGGACAGGACCATCCAAGTAGAAGGCAGTTCGGATTCACTTTCGATCCACTCACAGCCCCCTCCAGTCCGGCCATCACAGGTTTCGCCAAAAACCATCTTTTTTTCATAATCATAAATCATACTCATATGCATAGACATATCATCCTACTACAATGTGTAGACTTAAATAACAAGTACCGGTCGTTGTTTATCATCGACGCCTCTTTGCCACAAAACGGCAGCCACGCTTCGTGTTACGCCTGGTTATGCCAGGGGCTTCACAGTACGGCAATAAAGTCCGACCACCTTTTCGGTCGCTCGGCACCGCGAACTTATAGCACTATATGCATCAGCTCCGAATCATGTCTTGGGTCATTGGTTGGGTTTGCCCGGCTCCCATGTTTTGGTACCTTACGTTCCGTTCCATCGGCTAAGGTAGCGTTGGGAGAACTACTGCGATTGTGTCCCGGTTCTGCCAGACGAGCACCTCAGTAGAGAAAGCCAAAAACTGACTGTCATGATGCAGCGAGAGTTGGTCAGCTGTTTGAGAGGTTGTCAAATCCTTAAAGATTTATTCCGCATAACGCCATCATCAATGCAGATTGCGACGGATCGGTCTTCCGATCAGGCGCCAATAGAGCCCCTAGTTCGGCCTTTCGAACACTAGGGGTTGCGCCGACCATACTCGAATTCCTATGGCTAAGTGAGAGTAGTAAAGCCCTATAGTCCGATTGCCTGGTTCGTGGCGAGAAAAACCTCCTTAAAAGGACCCAACCATGGGATAAAGAGTGTTCAGATATATCCCGAACACCCCCGTATTTTTTACGTGGGGGCAGAAGCCGACGACTAGCCAACTCTCAGGATTTACATACAATAAACAGCCGCACGGGAAGAACATATGTTCATACAAAACAGGCAATATATAATAAAAGTGCCATTATCCCATATTACAAAGAGCGGCATGAATGCCCTCAGGGAAATATAATGTCTTTGGTGCACTTATCTGCCGCAAGGCGGGCCCCCTTCAGTACACCTTCATAGTACAGTTCTGGCTTGCGATGCTCCTTACCCTCCGGTGGCCCCTCAGTCATCAGCTTCTCCGCATCAAGCTTCCCCCAATGCACTTTTGCATGGGCAAACACCATGCGCGCACCTTCTATACAGACTGATCGCTTGATAGCATCAAGCCGAGTACAGGCGCCCACAATCCGCTTTACGAGTCCGAAGTAACTGCTTGAAATTGACTCTGCAGGCCACAGCCGGACAACCAAGTCCTTCATGGCTAGTTCGGCCGCCAGTGTAGTTTGACCAGCTGCTTCAGCTGATCGATAAAAGGCACCAGATAGTTTGGCGCCAAATACTGTGACCAGAAGTTTCTCTCCGCAGACTTCTTCTCCTCGGTCCGATAAAATTGGGCGGCATCTCATATGTTGTGTGGCAGATCCGCAAACGCCCCCGTAAAAAAACAAGAATTCAGCTTGTCGCTTAGAGTTCTCCCCACTATCATGTAAAAATAGCCATGAATACAACCGGCCTTGCCAGCCGCAACTCTCTAGGCCTCCTGAATGTCTCGTACAGCACCTCGGGCTTCTTCCCGAGCATCTTCCGCGGCTTGGAGAGCTTGGGCGAGTTCGGATTCTTTCCCTACTAGACTCTGCTCCAAGCCCTCGCTTTTCTTGACAGCCTCCTGGAGCTCCCGCTCAGCAGCGATGACCCTGGCCTCGTGTTTTTCACGAAGCGCCTGTTTGGTGATAGCCTTCTCATTGGCATTAGCCACAGCTTTCTTCAGTGCCTCATATTCCGCACTCGCCCCTAGGGCATACAACACAAATACTTTTCAATAGGCACAATTTCTCATTCGTGCCTAATGCAAGACAATGTTTCAACATAACTTGCTTATCCTCTAATTGCTTCTTCACACGGCCAAGTTCTTCCTCGGCCCGTTCCAGGCTCTGCTTCAGTTCGGACACTTCCGCATTATGAGCGGTCGTCTTCTCCATAGAAGCTTGTTTTCAAACAAAGAGGTGCACGTCATTAACAAAGGTTCACACGAAAATAGGAGTTGATCCCCTGCCCGGCTCTCTATCTTTCACCGGACCATGTATCAGGGGCTACTACTCATATTATGATGATTCCTCAAAGGTTTCTTAGAAACCATACCTCAAAAGCCTTTATAAGGCCAAGGCAGGACTCATTTAGCCCGCTTTCGGCAGACTGAATCTTTCCAACCACCGCACCCATGAGGGTCCGATGTTCATCGATGATAGACGCGTTCTTTAACACTGTTGATAGACCGCCCGGCAGCCCTACATAGACAGAGGTTGCCGGCGGAGTAGGCAAACCTCCCTCCATGGAGGGTGGCCGCTCGCCCAATCCTGGAGCCTTAGAGGCCTCCAGGACCTTATCCGGCTCTAGGTCTCTTTGAGACGACACCTCGGTGTCGCGCCTGGACTTCGTAAAAGGATCCCTCGGAGGCATCTCGCTCGCCACAGCATCCAAGCTCAATGAATCCTCCGATGAGGACTGTCCGGCAGGAGATCTCGCCGGGCTGTACGAGATGTGGCGATAGTTAAAACTACTGTACCCAGATGACCCTGGATGCATAAGCGCATTCGGAATTCGGTTACTTATGATTTTTCCAGGGGCTGGGCTCTGGGATCCCACTCCGGGCCGTTATCGGCAGCCGGGGTGGATGCCTCTAGATGGGAACCTCTCCCCCTCTTGGGAGATTCGGCCTCCAGGGACGGGGAAGCCGCACGCTTCTTCCCACCTTCAGAGTGAGGCTCGTCCTCCTCTGCTTCCTCCTCTTCGTCTTCAGAAGAAGGAGCATCGCTGGAGTCTTTGGATTTGGCGTTCGAAGCCTCGCGGCGACGGAGGCCACTCCGGGTCTTCTTGACCTTCTTGGAGTCCTCCTTCTTTGGCGCCTCATAAGGCACAGGGACCAGCATCTTCGTTAGAAGAGGTCCGGCCGGTTCCTCCGGCAGTGGGGCCGGACAATGCATCCACTCCAGCTTCTTAGTCCATCCCTGAGGTCACGATGAAACACGATTAAAATGTCTCCCTCATGACATGCCAACTGAAGCATGGATGGACAGGGCATGGCTGTAACTTACTGGGCTTGCAGAATGGGATAATTGATACCCCCGGTCCTCGGCGGAGTTCGGCCACGATTTGCCGGACTTGAAGAGCACCTTCCAGATATCCTTGTGGGAGGAGTCATAGAGCTCCTGAAGGGTTTGGTGCTCGGTTGGTTCAAACTCCCACAAAGTGCAGGCTCGACGCTGGCAAGGGAGAACCAGGCGAACTAGCATCACCTGGACTACGTCGACAAGTTTGACGTCCTTGTCAACCACGCTCTGAACGCGTGTCTAGAGCAGTGACAGCTCATCGGACGAGGTCCAGTTCGGGCCCTTCTTGGGCCAGGACGTGAGCCGCAGTGGGGCTCCGGATCTGAACTCAGGGGGTCCAGCCCACTTTTTGCCGCGTGGTTCGCTGGTAAAACAATTGCTGCTGCCACTCCTTGACGGAGTCGTTGAAGGTGCCCTTCGGCCAAACGACCTTGGGCATCTTGCTCACCATGGTGCCGCCGCACTCGGCGTGTTCGCCACTCACCACCTTGGGCTTCACATTGAAAATCTTCAGCCACAGGCCGAAGTGAGGCGGAATCCGGAGAAAGGCCTCACACACGACGATGAACGCCGAGATATTGAGAAAAGAGTTGGGAAAAAGATCATGAAAATCAATCCCATAGTAATACATGACTCCACGGACAAATGGGTGGAGGGGAAACCCGAGCCCGCAGACAAAATGGGGAAGGAACACGACTCTCTCGTAAGGCTCCGGAGTGGGGACAACCTGTCCCGCCGGTGGAAGACGGTGGCCAATCTTCTTGGCCAAATATCCGGCTTCCCGGAGCTTCTTGATATCCTTCTCCCGGACGGTAGAGGCCATCCATTTGCCTCCTGCTCCGGATCCAGAGATCTTTGGAAAACCTCTCTTCGATGGAAAAGAAGAGTTCTTGGGCGTTAGGGCTCGAGCAGAGGGGAATGAGTTAGCGGAAGGAGAAGGCGTGGGTAAAGAGGAAGAGACCTTATCTCTTTATAAGAGATGGTAAAAGCTTTTTGCGCCTCCCCACTTGCCTGGTGGAACCCGCTCACCTCCCAGTCGCCGCGATTGGCGGTGCAGTTGGATTACCCATACCCATATTGATGAGAATCTCGTAATAAGGGGACACGATCTTTGCTTCGACAAGATGTGCCAAGGAAACTGCCTCACAGTATACGCTGAGGCTGGATGTGGGAAAACGACCCGACCTTGATGACATGTCACGCTGTCTAGAAAGTTGTCAACAGAGTACATTTGTGAAATATCGTTCTCTCTACAGCGGTATGTGAAGATCATTTCGCAGATCCGGACATGGTCTATGTGTTCGATAATTACCTTGGAGTACTCGGAGAAGGAACCCGCCTTGCAATGCCGAAGACAAGACTGCGCGTCGGACTCATCGTCATTGAAGCCTGGTTCACGGGCTACTGAGGGAGTCCTGGATTAGGGAGTATCCGGACAGCCGGACTATATACATCGCCCGGACTATTGAAGCGTGAAGATACAAGACTCAAGGCTTCGGCTCATGTCTGGATGGGACTCTCCTTTGCGTGGAAGACAAGCTTGGCGATCCGGATATTGTATTTCCTTCCTTGTAACCGACTCCGTGTAAACCCTAGCCCTCTCCGGTGTCTATATAAACCAGAGAGGATGGTCCTCAGAAGGCCGATCACAATTACAATCATACCATCATAGGCTAGCTCTTAGGGTTTAGCCTCTACGATCTCGTGGTAGATCTACTCTAGTACTACTCATATCTTCAATATTAATCAAGCAGGAAGTAGGGTTTTACCTCCATCGGGAGGGCCCGAACCTGGGTAAACATTGTGTCCCTTGCTTCCTGTTACCATCAGCCTAAGACGCACAGATCAGGACCCCCTACCCAAGATCCACCAGTTTTGACACCGACAGCGGGTGCTGCTGGGCATCGGGCGGCCCGGTGGGTGGTGGTGCGCGTGGAGGTGGCGGTGGCGGCGGCGCTGGGCATCGGCAAGATCCGTCTGGCGTTCTCCTGTCGTGGCGCGGGCCGAGGGTGGCGTGGATCTGTCCTCCTGGCTGGTGGTGGTGGGGCGCGCGGGTCTGAGTGGTGCGGCTGGCTGCCTCAGGGCTGGCTCAGATCCGCCCAGGCCGGCAATGGCGCGGGGCCGATCTGGTGGTGCGTGCTCGGCGGCTCCTGCGCTTGGAGCTCGCCGGGCGACATGGGTCAGGCAGTGGCTGGGCGTGGCCGCTGCCCTGGCCGTGGGCGGCGGTGTGGGGAGGGCTGGCGGTGGTGGCCTCCTAGTGTCGTGGCGGTTTCATGGTGGCTCGATGGATCTGCCGGCGGCAGCGGTCGGCTTCTCCGATGTCGGCTCGTCTGCTTTTGGACCGTCTCGGCCTTCGCCCCATCTTCTCGTCGCCCCGGCACTACTCCCATCAAAGGGCTGGTCCTCTCCCAGTTGCGGTCCACCGCTCGTCTCGCGCCCAATGTTGCAGGATAGAGCCCGTCTCGCGCACGGTGTAGCCGGACCGGGCTCGTCTCGCGCACGGTGCAGCAGGACTGACCTCGTCCCCCTCTCAGTGCTGCAGGGCTGCGCTCTTCTCGCGCTTGGGGCAGCAGGACGGGTCGGTGGATGCCAGTTCTGGCCGGCCTATTGGGTCTTGACGCTGGGGGGTACCCAGGGGTGCGAAAGGTGGGACATTTCCGCTCGTCTCTTTCACTTGGGGTGCGGCGGGTCTCGGGTGAGGTGGTGGCAAGGTCTTGGATGCCGGGGCGGCGACCCTGATGGTGGTAGCGCGGTGCTCTTGGGCAGAGCCCGTGCCTTGGTGCTGCCCGGTCACCATGGTCGTGTGGGTGGCATGGTTGCCGGGGTGTGGCGTTCGGTGGCGGTGAGTGTTGGCCGAGGTGAAAACCTGATCTATCTTCGGACGGACCGGCGGCGGCGAAGATCATTTCCTTCTTGAAGGCGTCGTCGCGGCTCTCATTGCCCGTCATGCGGCTCCAGGGGAAACTCTGATCTTTGGATCGGACGGTGGCGGCGCTCCGGTGTCGTACCCTTCCTGAAGGTGCCGCCTTGGAGCACATGGTTCATCATATGTGGCTTCGTCTCTTCGTGGTGGTAGTGCTACGGGTGGTGTTGCTGCGCTCAGCGCCTATGTATCTTGCCCTGGGTGTGTGCATGTGTTGTGGTGGCGTGTGTTTGTACTGAATGCTTGTTGGTCGGTGCTTTATATATAAAGCGGGGCGAAAGCCTTTTTCGGTAAACTAAGCTAGCTGAGTTTTAAATCTGGTCTCGGACACGTTTTTGACCTTCTGATCTGTCAAACATCAGATTGTAGTCTTTTTTAGCATTGTAGTCCTTTTTTTGGGAGCTCCTAGTCAGCGCCTTCAGCGCCAACTAGGTTTTTGACCTTCCGATCTGTCAAACATCAGATTGTAGTTTTTTTTTAGCATTGTAGTCTTTTTTTGGGAGCTCCTAGTCAGCGCCTTCAGCGCCAACTAGGAGTTTTGGCGCCCACGCAGATGCGCTCTTGGGTCGGCCCAATACGGGCGCGCGCGCAAAAGGGAATTAAGAAGGGAAAAAGTTTGTTCCAGTGAATGTATCGAACCCGCGACCTCATGTTTTGTGCTAGGTTGCGCTAACCGCTCGGCCCCTTGAGCGAGTTTGAACTAGTACTTTGTTTCCTTTTTATATTCCTTCTTCTTTCCTTTACCTTCTTTCATTTCCATTCTTTCTTTCCTTTACCTTCTTTCATTTCCATTCTTTCTTTCCTTTACCTTCTTTCATTTCCCTTCTTTCCTTCCTTTCCCTTCTTTCCCTTCTTTCCTTCCTTTCCCTTCTTTCCCTTCTTTCCTTCCTTTCCATTCTTTCCTTTCCCTTCTTTACCTTCTTTCCTTTACCTTCTTTCATTCCTTTACCTTCTTTCCTTTTTCCTTTATTTCATTTTTAGTTTTCTGATTTTTTATTCTTCCTTACTTGATGATTTTTTCCATATTCGTGGACTCTTTTCAAATCAATGACTTTTTTCATTTGTTGATGCTTTTTTTCAAATTTGATGAATTTCTGAAAGAATCACAAATTCAAAAGGAAGTTCATCTGATTTGGAAAAAGTTCAAAATAATTGAAAATAAATCATTGATTTTGAAAAAAAAAGATTCATCAAATTTGATAAAAGTTCATCGAATTTGGAAAAAAGTTCGTTGAATTTGAATAAAGTTCATCGAATCAGGAAAAAAAGTTCATCAAATTTGAGAAAAGTTCACCATAATTGAAAAAAGTTCATCGAAATTGAGAAAAGTTCATCATAATTAGAAAAAGTTCATCGAATCCAAAAAAAAGTTTATCGATTTTGAGAAAAGTTCGGTGGATTTGAAAAAAAAGTTCACTGATTTGAAAACATTTCATTAGAAAAATGAAAAAAAGTTAATGGATTTAAAAAATAACACAAATATTTGAGAAAATACTTCACCAATTAGAAAAAAAAGTTCATCTAATTCCAAAATAAGTTCATCTATTTCAAAATAAGTTCATCGATTTGACGAAAAAGTTCATGTATGTGCCAGATAATTTAATGTCCCAGGAAGAAGAAAAATAGAAAACAAAAAGGAAAAAGCAAAACAAAATAAAATGAAAACAACAAGAAGAAACGGAACGGAAAGAATAAGGGGAAGGAAAGGTTATAGTTAACCACATCGGAGTGATAGGCGGGTTGGTTGCACTAGTATGTACTGAATAGGGAGGTTGCTTGTTCGAATCCAAATGGGACTTCCTATCTGCCGCAGCCACTACGCCAGACTCTGTACGCTGGTGAAAGTGCAATGTGAGTCCTTTAGACCTATCATATCTAAGGAATCGGATTATTTTTCCTTTTCCCTATCATTTGTTGTAAATTCTGAATATATTATTTGAAAAGTATGAACGTTTTTTACAGAACACAAACGAGTTTTGAAAAAGTTTTAGCAATTTTTCGAATTTTTAACCAAATTTGAAAAACAGGAACAAGTTTGAAGTTGTGGACAAATATTGAAAATCAGGAACATTAATTAAAATTACGATCATTTTTTTATAAAAAGAAAAATTTTCTTAGAAAATGTGAACAATTTTCTGAATAGTGATTTGTTTTAAAAACATAAACATTTTTTGAACTGGTGAACAAATCTTGAAAAAACAGGAACATTCTCTAAATTCCGAACATTTTTTGAATTTAGAGAACAAAATTTTGAAATTGAGAACAAAATTTAAACATCAATTTTTTCTAAAAATACGAACATTTTTTGAATCTTGAGAACAAATTTTGAAATGAAGACCAAATTTGGACAATTTCTTAAAGCGTGAACATTTTTAGAATCTTGAGAACAAATTTTGAAACAAAGAACAAATTTGGAAGCATGAACAATGTATTAAAGCATGGACATTTTTTGAACAAAATATTTAAAAACATAAACATTTTTTGAACTGGTGAACAAATCTTGAAAAAACAGGAACATTTTCTAAATTCCGAACATTTTTTGAATTTAGAGGACAAAATTTTGAAATTGAGAACAAAATTTAAACGTAAATATTTTCTAAAAGTACGAACATTTTTTGAATCTTGAGAACAAATTTTGAAACGAAGAACAAATTTGGACAATTTCTTAAAGCATGAACATTTTTTGAATCTTGAGAACAAATTTTGAAACAGAGAACAGATTTGAAAGCACGAACAATGTATTAAAGCATGGACATGTTTTGAATATTTAGAACAAATTTTTGAACAGAGAACAAATTTGAAAATTCCAAACAAATTTGGAAGCGTGAACATTTTTTAAAAATTCCGAACAATTTGTGAGAAATGCATACAGTTTTTGAATTTGTGAACAAAATTTGAAAACACGAACTGTTTTCAAATTCTGAACATTTTTGTAAAAGCGCAAACATTTTCCAAAAAATGTGAACATTATTTTGAAAAAGAAAACATAAACTTAAAAAAACGAAACAGAAATAGAAAAAGAAAAAAAACTGGTTCAGGAACCTTCTAGAAGGTTCCCAAAACCAGAAAAAAACAGCTGGAAACCTCTAGAAGGTTCCCAAAACCGGGAGAGCTGGAACGGTTCAACGGGCCGGCCCGTTGCGTCGCTGCTCGGTCGCTCGCCTGTGCGAAGCGCCAGCAGTTTGACGCAACTAGCTGCATATAGGATTTTCCGCGCCAAATATGATATGCCCCTTTTTTTTAGCATTGTAGTCGATTCGGCCTTTCAATCCAAGCGACGCGGCTCTAGTCTCGTACAGGGCGTAGCCCAGGTGAATGAGTGCTACCTTTTTTGTATTTTTCTTACGGAGCTGGGCTATATGGGCTTTTCTTCTTCATCCTTTTTTTACCCAGCCGAATAAGAGAAAGATGATATGATCTAAGGATGTGAATAGTTGCTAGCTGCTTGCATTCTTCCTTGCATGCTATTGTCACTTGTTTTCGTTTTTGAATCATGTTATTGTCATTTGTTGACCATAGCTTTCAGGGGTCAGCTCTTTGTAACGACTTTCTTTTCATTTCTCTTTCTCATAATTAATTGTTTTTTATTTCACTACATGCAGTAGAACATTATTCCTCTCTTCTCCCTTTTCCTATTTTCGTGTATTCATTTTTTAGCTTAATATTCATTTGTTACCATAGATTGAAAAATTGATTATTAGGGATTTCACTATTTTTTCATGTTCTCTTCCATTTTTTCATATTCTATATTTCTTGTTTCCTACTTTTTCATCATTCAGTTTATTTTTTATGTTTATTCCTCTTTTTTATTTAATCGTTTTTGTGTCTTTTTTTATTCTAATGATATCAAAACCCATGCCTCCTTTTCGGTAGAAATGCTTGTTCCCTGAGTTTTTCAGTCAAAAAATTTTGTGTGACCAAAGTTTTTAAGTCTGGTCACAACTACAAAGTTTTTCAAAATTGTTGGTAATTACAATCCATCAAGCCAGGTTGCAAGTGTTTGTTTTTAGATGGAGTCGCAACCTCGAGGTTTCCAAAAACTGATCGCAGATGGCTGTTTTTCAAATGTGGTTGCGACTGCAGGCTTTCAAGTCAGGGTTGTAAATGCAAGTTTCTGAATCTCCTCGCAACTCAAGTTTTAAAGCTGGATCTCAACTGGATGTTTTCAAGTTAGGTTGCAACTGCAAGGTTTTAGCTGTGGTCGGAACTGCAAGGCTTTAGGTGTGGTCGCAACTGCAAGTATTCAAAGTCGGGTCACAACTTCAAGTTTTCAAAGTCGGGTCGCAACTGCAAGTATTGAAGGCCGGGTCACAACTGCAAGTTTTCAAAATCTGGCTGCAACCGTAAGTTTTCAAACTCGGGTTGCAACCGCAAGTTATCAAGGTCGGGTCGCAATTGCAATTTTTTAAGGTCGGGTCGTAACTGCATGTTTTAAAGGCCTCGTCGCAACCATAAGTTTTCAAAGTCAGGTCGCAACCGCAAGTTTTGAAGGTCGGCTAGCAATTGCAAGTTTTCAGTACCGGTCGTAACTGCGCATTTGGAAGGTATGGTCGCAACTACAAGTTTTCAAGGTCGGGCCGGCAACTGCAAGTATTGAAGGTTGGGTCACAACCGCAAGTTTTCAAAATCTGGTCGCAACCATAAGTTTTCAAACTCGGGTTGCAACCGCAAGTTATCAAGGTCGGGTCGCAATTGCAATTTTTTAAGGCCAGGTCATAACTGCACGTTTTAAAGGCCTCGCCGCAACCATAAGTTTTTAAAGTCAGGTCGCAACCGCAAGTTTTCAAGGTCGGCTCGCAATTGCAAGTTTTCAGTACCGGTCGTAACTGCGCATTTGGAGGTCTAGTCATAACTGCAAGTTTTCAAGGTCGGGTCGCAACTGCAAGTATTGAAGGCCGGGTCACAACCGCAAGTTTTCAAAATCTGTTGGCAACCATAAGTTTTCAAACACGGGTTGCAACCCAAGTTATCAAGGTCGGGTCGCTATTGCAATTTTTTAAGGCCGGGTCGTAACTGCACCTTTTAAAGGCCTCGTCGCAACCATAAGTTTTCAAAGTCAGGTCGCAACCGCAAGTTTTGAAGGTCGGCTCGCAATTGCAAGTTTTTAGTACCGGTCGTAACTGCGCATTTCGAAGGTATGGTCGCAACTGCAAGTTTTCAAGGTCGGGTCGCCACTGCAAGTATTGAAGGCCGGGTCACAACCGCAAGTTTTCATGGACGGGTCATAGCTGCAAGTTTTCAAGGTTGGTTCGTAACTGCAAGTTTTCAAGGTCGGGTCGTAACTTCAAGTTTTCAAGGTCGCCTTGCAACTGCAAGTATTCAAAGTCGGGTCGCAACTGTAAGTTTTCAACGTCAGGTCACAACTGTAAGTTTTCATAGTCGAGTCGTAGCTGCAAGTTTTCAAAGTCAGATCGCAACTGCAAGTTTTCATGGCTGGGTCGTAGCTGCAAGTTTTCAAGATCGGGTCGCAACTGCAAGTATTTGAAGTCAGGTCGCAATTGTTAGTCTTCTAAATGCGTCTATTTTTTATGTGATGACAAGCCCAACTAGATGTAATATTATTTTTGTGCGTGTACATATAGCTAATGAAAATCTACCCCCCCCCCCCCCAAGCAACAAAAGGAGACTGCCAGCCGCGGCATAGAAGTAGCGACCAATTCCCTACATACAAACTGCAAACTCCATCATTTTTAAGACAATTTGATCAATATTTAATTAATAAATAATGCATGGGATAAAACCAGGATTGATCCTATGCTAGGCATCATGCTAGTGATTACTGCAGAACTAAGTAAAAACTGAAAATCAACGAAGAAAACACTCTTTTTTAAGACAGCAAAGAAAACACTCCAAAACTGTGTTATGTAAACTAAAATATGTTGTACAGGCCAGCCCACTAAGATGTACGTGCTTCTCTTATGGACTCGTATGTAGTATGCTCTAGCACGAGCTACAGAGAAACGAAAGGCCAAGCCAAAAAAACAACATGACACGTGCAAATCATGGGGAGAAGAGAAAAGTCTAGCCAATCCAGAAATAAGAGAAGGAAGCTCCTACAAGCCTCCTCAGAAATCAGCGATTCTAGGCCGTTGGATCAGTTCTCTTGATGTATTTCCGTCCATCAGATCAAGATCTGGAGGAAGCTGGGCCGTTGGATCTGAGATGAGCACTGCTGGAATGAATAGTAATGGCAA
Organism: Triticum aestivum; assembly: GCF_018294505.1. NCBI lineage: Eukaryota > Viridiplantae > Streptophyta > Magnoliopsida > Poales > Poaceae > Triticum > Triticum aestivum. The sequence goes on from NC_057798.1 coordinate 81,518,890, forward strand.
CAAAATGTGTATACCATGCCCCCACCAGGGCATTTTGGTCATTTTGTGTAGTGGGGGTATAAAAGGGGGCCGCTCATTTGACGGAGACCTAGCCGTCTCCTCCCTCGCTCGCTCCTGCAGCCGCCTCCCTCTTTCCCTCCCTCCCACGCAGCCGCCTCCCTTCTCCCTCGCTCGCGCCTCCGCCCCGCGCCTCCCCCGTGCCCAGCTCCTCCCGCCTCGCCGCTGCCTCCTCTCCCCTCCCGCCTCGCCGCCGCCTCCTCTCCCCTCCCCTCCCGTGCGCCTCCTTTCCTCCCACCCACATCGCCGCCACCGCCACCCACCGCCTTGAACGGTGCCGTCGGCGGCCAGATCCATTGCAGCAGAGCGCCCCCCCCCCCAATGACGACGAGCAGCAGAGGAGGGAGGACGAGGAGCATGACGGCGGTGGCAGCGGGGAGCAGCAGTAGCAGGCCAAGGCGGCGCAGCAGCAGGCCTTCGGCGATGCCGACGAGCAGCAGGGAAGGGAGGATGAGGAGCACGACAGCGGCGGCTGCGGGGAGCGGTGCGGCGCTGTCAAGGCCGTGCTGGAGCGGATCGACGCACCGGCCACGTGCGCCGAGGAGACGGCTGCTACCAGGGCTAGGGTTTCGGTTGTTGGCTCCAACACCGGCGGCTATGTCCGGTGATTTCATCCCCTCCTCTCCTTCATCCTCATCTCTCTCTCTCTCTCTCTGACCACTCCTCCCATCGTCTTGGCTTGCAGGTTGCCATCGTCGCGGAGCTGGACAAGATCATGGTGTCCCCAAACTTTTTAGGCTGCTGCTCCTGTGTCCATGGCGTCCCGGAGAAGCAAGGTGTGTTTCTGCTACTCCCTACACTGCTTGATATTACTATTCCTCCATTCATAGCAAGAGATGTGATGCTGCTACTTCTGTTGTTATGTATTGCTTTAATTGCTAGCTTCAGTGTATTAACACGTTATTATATGCAGGGTTCTGCTGATGGTATTGTCAAAGTGGTTGGGCGCTATCATCTTCTTTTGCAGGTATTACCATGTAGTCATTATCCTTTTCAGAACAACTATTTTATTACTGTTCTCATATCCCCATTGCCTAGGCATTATTCTCATATCTCTTCTTGCATTTTGTCCATATATTATGAATTCTCAGGAGCCCACCACCGTATCACTTTAGGGTGTTGTACTCTTTTCTTTTTTGTCTTGATTATGGTAGGGGCCAAAAGAATTTGTGCTTGTTTTTAGTGGGGTGTGGACATATGCCTTTTATTTCTTGGCTGGACGTTGGTAAGAACCCTGCTGGGTTTGTTCCTTTTTGCATGCAGGAAGGCTAGGTTTTTGTAAAGGAGCTGTGGCTTCTTATTCGTTTACTACTCTAGCTAGATTCCAAGGAAGGGGCTCTTTGGAGCTATCTTATTTTGTTAGTTTGCTGTTCAAGGGAGCATTACATCTAGAAACATTTTTTTTGTAAGTATGCCTTCGTTGTCAAGGAGAGATTTAGTCTTGAGGTCATATGCTAATTAGGAGTACCCTTGGAGACGCTTTGGTGCTTTAGTGTGCCCCGTTTGATTGATGTAGTAGGAAGTTTTATTCGGGATGTGGTGATTGCTACACTTGGGTTACTGTGCATATATGATCACAAAAAACACTCGAGTTATAAAAGTATCATTCAAGTTCTTTCTATGCCAGATTTGGACTCTTTTCACCTTTAGCGTGCCGGTAGTATTTCACCAACTTGATTTCTTTTAACTTCCAAATTTTGGCCTACAATTGATTTAATCATAATTTGCCGATTTTCATTCTTAATTAGCTTGTGTAATTGCTGAACAGGTGAACCGGGAAGCTTACTGTTTGTGTAATTGCTGAAACTGAAAGTTTTGGAGCCAAAATTGACCTCAGTAATAGAGTAGTTCTGTGTTTCTATAGGGACCATGCCAGAGGAACTAATTGTAAGAGCAAGCTGTGCACAACCATCTGTCAATTGTGCACAGCTTGCTCTTACAATTAGGTTTACTTCATGTGTCTTGTTGTATTTAGTTATGAGATGAATCTTCTTTTCATATTGGCCTACATTATATGTTGGTGCCCCGTTATGGCTTCAGGATGTGGACGGTGCAAGTAGCAGCTCCGGCGCAGGGGCGTGGGTGTGCGGTGTAGGAAGCGGTTCCTCGCCGGTTGGACAGCGTTCAGGCGCAACCCCGGCGCCCACTGAGTACTGCCTCGGCTACAATCTCCCTCGGTGAACTCCATCTTCCGCCCGTTCCTCTGCTTTGGCTACTGTTGGGACATGGCTGTGGCTGTGTTGATGTGGTGCTGGTTGGTTGATGCTCTATACCCTACTCATGCATAGGGTTTGCAGGTTGTTCATGTTATAGTTGTTATCATAGGAGCTCCCGTGATGCTCTGGTTTACATGTGGATGCCCTGATCCTATAGCTATGCTCATGGATTTGCTAAGTTGATCAATGGCAGTACTGATTTCCTATTTGCAATCTGCCAAATGATCTCTTGCTCATATCCACATCTACATTTGTAGTGTGTAATTTGGTGTTGTTTGGGATAGCTGATCTACCACCACTTGAATGGGCTTATAGGTGATGCCACTGGAGCTGCTAGCCCTGTGGAGCTTTCTAGAGCATCCAGAAATAAGAGATGAAACCTCCTACAAGCCTCCTCGGAGATCAACGACTCTCGGCCGTCGGATCAGTTTGCTTGATGCGATTCTGGTCGTTGGATCGAGCGGTGGGAGGAGCTGGGCCGTCGGATCGAGCTCGCACGACCGTGGCAATGAATAGTTACACTCTGGGCTTGCCACCGCGTGTAAAACTGGGTGGCCGCCGAGGGCATTTTCATCGTTTCACATGGTCAGACAGCCGGCCGGTCCGAGGCCATTCTTGCTAGGGCGATGATGATTGACCATGGCTAAAATAAGTGTGCCTTTGAGCAATCGAGGCACCTGTGGATATCAAGTTGGATCCTCCCTCTTGTCTCTAGAATCCTTTTTGATCATGTGATACTTATTGTTCTGTCCTTGGATGGTCATTCTTTTTGAGTGATAACCAGGACAGCTCCATTGTATAAATAGATTGATCTGGTGATAAGAGATGACGGGGGTAGGTTATATGACCGAGGAAAGGTGAATCTGAGCCCACCATGCAATGAACCCTGAACCTTTTTTATTTGTGTTTAAAGGTGTTGCTTATTTATGCTCCAGTGTTTATAGCCATCTTATGTAAAGATTTTTTTCTCTCTCATACCTTTATTGCATTGTTCTTGATCTTTTATTGTTTGTTGTTGGTCCTTGATTTAATCTGGTTAAGATTTCTTCTCTCTCTTATGTAAATATTTCTTATCTCTCATACCAATGTTTTGTCCATGTAGTAATAGATATATATTTACATGGAAAAAGGGGTCTGTTCTAAACGTTTCCCAAAGGATTTTCAGAACAAGACAACTATTGATGAAAATGGTTTTGCTTTGTATAGGCGTCGTGAAAATGGGCAACGATAGTTCTTATGGTGGCATCTTCTGGTGTTGCTGCTTTGCTGCTTGCTGGTGGTAGAACAGCTGACTCTCGATTTAAAATACCGTTGCAGATTGACCAGACTACTCTTTGTGACATCAAAAGAGGCACACATCTGTGTAATCTTTTGAAAGATACTTCTTAATCATCTAGTATGTAGCACTTATCACAAACATTAGGTGTTTTCAATGTCTGGATAGAACTTTGCGTGATCTTTTGTCATTTGACAATCATTTGCTTGCTGATGTTCCGTTTGGTTTTCAATATAGCTAGCTATGGGATGGAGATTTTAGTTTTTGCAACACCCTGATCGGATGATTGTTGTAGGTTTGTAGGTAGAGTATGCATCCGATATACTAATGAGAATACTCAGATCACATGATTTGCAATGTTGGTTTTAAATGGTGTCAAGTTGCACAGTCTATTTATTTGGGAAATTGTCATTGATGCTTCCGTTGGGGATCAAAATTCTGATCTGTGTCTTTCTGTTTTCTAAGATGGTCTTTGCGTTCTTGTGTTCTAGCTTGCATGCCTAGCAGTTTACTTTTCACGCTGCTTTGATTTATGGCCAGTGGATTACTAAAGAAGAGGAACTCATGTTAGTTTTCAGCATTTATGACCAGTGGATTAGTAAAGAAAAGGAACTCGTGTTTGCTTTCAGCTTTGCAGAGCTTCAGATATGTTTCTGAGTTAAATTTAGTCTTTCAATTGTTAGCGGATCATGGCATCTTAAACCTTGGGCCTTGGTTTCCTTGTTGTTAAATGTTAACCGAACTAATAATTACTGAAAAGTGGCTTTAAGGAGCGTTCCAGTGCACAATGAAAATACGGCAGTGTCCCAATTTATAGGCATTATAGGGGCTGTTTGGATGGTGGCCGACGGTTGCCACACAAAATTTTTCGCTTGGTTGACAGTATTATAAGCAGTTTTTCTGTTTGTCTCGGCTTGTTTTTGCTTGATAAGTGACCGATTTGGGTTTGACGAATAGTTGTACTATGGGTAGTATATACGGAATGTGGATCTCTGGGTTGTTGTGATAGCTATTGGATTGGGTACTTTCGCATCTCAGGTTCAGATGTTTTGGATGTTTAGCTATCTAACGCTGTTAGTTTTGGCTCATCTTTGCTCCAACAATTGGCAGTATATAATGCCCTCACCCCTGCTTATCTCACCTAACTGATTCTATCTTTCTTGCACTCAAGATTCATTGGTGCGTGCTCCCCCTGTTACTCGGCGCTTAGGAGAAGGAGAGGCATGGTCTCCACCAAAAACAGAGGAGGAAGAAGTAAGGTGCTGCTAGCCCCCCGTGGCCTGCTGCATCTCCAATCAGCGCTTGCAACAGGGGAACCACATCCCTGGCCTCTCCATGCCTCCCCAAGCGCCAACCTGTAGGCTACAACAACAAGGTGAGGCGGGCCCCTACTCGGTAAAAACAGGTTCAGGAGGTGTTTATGCTATGATTTAGTAACTTGTGTTCTAATCTTATTTGTCTTCTCATTGGGCATGGTGTCTTTAGGTTATCAAAGGGAATTGTGTGTGGCTGTTGACAATCCAGATTGTGGTCAGCTAAGAGGTTAGAATTACTCATGAACATTTCGGCTTATAAATAATATAATAACGTAGTAGTAGCCCCTCCTGCTTATTTTTGTCAAAAATTGTGTGATACAAAGATTTTCACTGCAGTAGCATCCGTATCCAATGTAACTCGGCTATAGGTTATCCAAAGTAATGATGTCTATTACTCTGGTTGATTTGCGATATGGTATTGTGGATCCCATGTGCACCTGAGCTTTGCTGCTTTATCTAATTACCATGAAATATGTACACATGAGCATGCCTATGCCATTGTCAAGTGCTACTCCAAACACCATTTACTACATTAAGATATCTCTCAACTTGGATAGAGCATCCTGAAAGGTCAAGATTTGCTCAACAGAATTTTTTTTACTATGAGGAGCCTTACTTCTAGCACTAGGTTTTGATTGGTTGTTGTTTTGTACCTCTTTTTACCTATATGATTTTAATCTTTCAAAAGGAGCATATTCTGAACTCACAACAAATTGGATAGAGTATCCTGCAAGGTCTCTGATGTGCACATGATATTTCAGTGCTCGGTGTGTGGCTTATTTTGTCGACATCGCGGTTTCGGGTTGCAATATTAGACCTACTTGTATCAAGGTAGGGCTGACCATAACTGAACTTTGAATTTGTTTATACATTATACATTATGCGCTTCATCCAATAAAAATATGAAATCCTTGTGTTGGTTTGGCTCTCTTGATAGCAATTAATTATATATATTTAACTACCCTTCTGGTTGGCTAGCATAAAAGGTCATATTCTATTTTTGATGTGAGCTATCCTCCTATTCATGTCCTGGAGTAAGTTCAGTTATCTTGCTTTTTGGAAACCAAAAAATTGGATGCAAATCCTTAGTTGATGGTTAACCAACATTATTAGAGCATGAGCGTCGCTAATGGTATCATATTCTCATATTCTTAACAGAACTAATTTTCTTACATTCTTATTTTTCTTCTATTCCATTCACACCCTGTGGTGACATTGGTTCAGCCAGGAACATGTTGTCATAAATGGTGTCCTCTTGTTTGACAAAAAAATAGTCAAAAGTTTGCTTTACTGAATGCAATTTGTCCTGTTTTGTCTGGTCCACAGGTGAATTCTGTTCTTGCAAAGGCCAACTCGGACCACGACCCAAAGTTGATGAAAGATGAAGACGTTGACCCACAGGAAGAAAGCCAACAGGATGCCTTGCAAATTGATTTCAAACAGGGTGCGTGTAGATTCAGGAATCTTCAGTTTTTTTATAACAAATGTTCAGACTTTCGAACAAGGAGCGTGTATATTCAGTCATTGCTAAAGATTGAACTAGAAAATCTTGCCATAACAAATGTTTATTCAGAAGTGTTGGCATTTACATAGGGACCATTACAATCTGACAAAGCATGCATTTACACTGTGACACTTTTGATTTCAAGCTTCCTGTCAAATGACTATTTTTTCGTGGTCTAATGAACACACTTAACTTGATTGCGCTTTATAGTTTCATGCCGGTATTGAGCACCATTGTGTCCCTATCACAATTGAATATTTCTCCTTTGTTGTATTGCTATCCACATGATAAACCTGTATTGCTATCCACTAAGCATTCCTTGCTTACCAAAATGCTTGCCAGACTACGTGATAGGTAGCTTGCTCTTGCCGATTCCGGTCTTATTATAAGTATTATTTCCCTTTAGTTCCAAATATGGTTTTACATGTTCTAAAATTATTCTTTGATCCAGGTGCCATGCTGTGGGGAACAAAGAATACGATTTGTAAGATAAGTTACATTGTTGTTTGTTTTCACGCTTGCCTGCTATTGCGTGGGGAAAATTGCGCGTTCTTCTGGGTGAATGGGTAGTGAGAATCTTAATTACTACATCATATGAAGCCAATTTTGTTTAGTTTTGTTAACTCTGTTTACTTACATTTCAGTTTATTTTTTATAAATACCGTGTTCTCTATATTCTACTGCTGCAGGTTCTGTTTTGTTTTGTTTACTATATATAAATGTGGCATAGGAAGGCTGCACATTCCCTGTTTTATTTTCTTAAATAGCTATTGACGAGTAACAACATATTACATATATTTATATTCGGATCTCTGGATCTATTATAGATTCTGGTTAGATGTTTGATGGATATTGCAAATAATTGTATGCTATATGTACTACTTGCATATTTGGATTATCGTATTCGCAACAACTCCTGGTTTGATTCTTAATGGATATTGCCCATAATTGTGCGCTTGATGTATTTGTTCAGATTTTAGTCTAAATCCCAATTGTTTAACTCGCTGGCGTGCATCCGGGGAGAATTCTAATGGCTATGATTGATTGTGTATGAAAGGTACAATACTTCTCATGAAGAGTCATAATCTTCATCAGTTTGCTGAAGCTAAACATCTAAGCACATTAAAATGGGACATTCTTGCAATTATGTTGATTTATGGTGAGATAACCTAGAGAAGTATCGATGTGTATCTTCAGTTCATAGTTGTCATGTTTGTTACTACAAACCTGAAAGCTATAAACTCAAGATGTTCTTCTCACATGAAAGTATAGTCTCTCTTTTGATTTATTTTAATTCCCATTTCTGGCAAAAACTAAATAATGTACTGAATTGTACTTTTGTATTACTTATATATTATTTCATCAAGCAGTGGTATGCATTGGCATCCAGTGATGTTTATTTCTTTTGAATGTTTGATAGGTAATTGCAAGAGTTGATGATATGTATCATCCAGCACCATTACTTGAGGTAACCTATTTAACTTTATAACTGAGTACATCAACTGAATTTTTCCCATGGTGAGCTAGCTTCAACTGTTCCTGTTTGGGTTATGTTTATCAGTGGTTGTAATAGTTCATGGTGTGGTCAGTGCCATTTAACATCATATTCTGCCTATGGTATTAAAGATTTTATATTAATCTAAAATATTGGATTTTGTCTGAATGTTGGCCATCGACTGTCATATTGTGCATATTTGTGATTCAGATTTCTTTTTATGCCATTGTTCAGACATTACTCGAAATCTCCGATTTGTCAAAAACTTTTCTTGATTAGATGATAATGTGATATACATGGTGACTACTATTAAATGAGTCCATCCACTTACGCCCTTATAAGCGAGCAACTAATTGATGGTAAATCTGTAACCCATTGTTTCCGACTTATGTGTGTACTTGGTTCGGCCTGTAAATCTGTAACCCATTGCATAGCTGCGACCGTGGTTCGGCCTGCAATTCCTGTTGGCTATGTTGATGGCCCTACCGCTGTGATTGAAGCCGATGTCCTTCTGTAGTGACAGATGTTGCACGCCAGATAGGTCTCGACGGCGTGCAATATTTAGTTTTAGCTTTATTGTGTGAGCTTTTTGTGTTTTTCTGGTTTTCCATTGGTCCTAAATTGTACATCGAAATCAGTGTAGATGTATTAAGAGAGATGAGCTACTATGTAGGCATTATTTGTTTTTGTTATGTACCTGGTTACTTAATAATCGTTCTTAATATTGAAAAGGGACAGAAATAAGCTGAGTATTTGATCTGACTTGGTAGTGTTTGCCGGTTAACACATCTATGTCATTAGACCAGTTCTTTTTTCTTCTCACAATTTGTCATTTAGAATGATTTTTTAGAGGAACCAGGAACTGGTTCCTGATTCACTTTGTCCTCTTTGTTGATGATCCTTTTCTTCCTATGGTCATGCAGGCTTGAGTCTCAGTTTGATCTTACGGTTCTACGGCTCAAAGGTTGATGACTGCCATGAGGCACTATCCAGTTAAATCTTCGTAAGTTGTTGACCATGAACTTTTCTTCTTAATTATTTTCATCTTCTTAGCCTTGTCACATCACCTCTTAAAAATAGTTTGAATCCATCAATTGTGTGCTCTGCCTATGCAATTCATTGAACCGTAAGATTAAAACCTTCATAAGGTGTAGCCCTGTCTCCAACTACCTTCTGAATATTAACATTTTTGTTGGAAAAAGAAGAAAGATTGAATCATAGTTTGCACTAAATGAAAATGAGTTTTTTTTTACATTTTGTTCACTCACTAGGAGGGTCACTATTTATATGCTTGCTTCAACTTTTTCCGGATCACCATGTAAATCATTTGTACGGGAGCTCTGGAACAAGAAAAACAATAATCACAAGGATGGAGGCTTAACATGTATTTTGTTTGCCATCTGGTGTTTATCTAATTTTTTGATGGGTGACCAAAACCAGATTACCTTTTCTAATGTTAGTATTGGAGTGTTATCTGCAATGGCATCTACTATATATACTGAAAGTAGTTTTATTTATCTTTAGAACTTGATATATTTTCTAAAACCACTTATTATGCTTCTATTTGTATCTATGACTTCTGAAGCAGGTCAACACCCACACAGGCAAACAAACCAAACTGCCCGTAGAGTCACTGTATACAAGGAAATTTACTTTGCTTCCAGTAGTGGGTTTAGGCTTGATAGAAACTTGGTTGTTTATATTTTCAGAAAACTGGATCTACCATGATTAAAATATGGTCAACATGTATATATTTGGTTCTACTGTGCCCTCCAGTGTTGCTTACCAATGTGATTGCTTAATGATTACTACGACATATCTTGCTAGGTCCAAGCTGACAACAATCCTCTTGGTCTTAAAAATTTTGTCGAGGCGGCAGGGATCAAAGAATAACAGATCTGGGTCTTAGCCTTCCAAGATTAGAAGGGGGAAACCTTCGCTCACTGTCCATATGCTGTAAAAGCAAATCTCAAGTGCATTGCCTATACAAAAATAATTTTCTGGTCATCTATCTCACAAACTATTCACATCAAGTTCATATGGAATGACACTCACAGAGGCAATTGAACCAAGCTATCTATTGTATGCCTAACTATGGCTTCGTAGTTTTATCGCCTCCATTGCCATTGTTGGCTTTTTCTCTCTTATGTTTCTGCTCATATTACTGAACTTAATGTTAGCTAATTAGTTTTTCTATTTGTATGACCGTAGTGGATGTTGCCTTGCTTCTGGCACGGGTTAACTTTGATAGTCGCATGCCCATGTTTAACTTGATGTTGTTACTCTTCTGGCACATAATGAATGTTTTTTCTTACTCTTGAACCGGTCAGATAATCGGTTGTTCTGTTACATGTGCTAAAACTTGCCTTCATACTGATACATCATGCCGTTTGATCTTCCATCGATTGACCATATCGTTGGGACCGGCACCCTCGCGCCAATGCGCGTTGCCGATCTAGTATATATGATGATGTCATGTGAATGAGACCATAGATAAATCTCAGCTAGCTGAGTTCCAGGTGCTCCCAAGAAAAAAACATGGAGCTCCGCCACCGTATGCATTCTTCACGTATGCATTGGGAGCTACACAAGGAAGACAAATAGCTAGGCCAAATACAACAAGGAACAAGCCCTTTTGTACATCACGTATGAACCTACATGTTCATGAAGTTTTGTACGCGTATGCTACAAATAGAAACACGTGCTTATATGTATACTTTGTCAGATTTTTTTTAGGTCTGTATAAAATACTAGTATTTTCGCTAAAAAAAATAAACATGGAGCTCCGCCACCGTATGCATTCTTCACGTATACATTGGGATCTATACGGGCGGTGTCTGTTTGTGTCTGAACACCGAGACTTCGAACGCCTATACCATCCGGTTTCAGTGGATGATAAATATCTTACCAGCCCTGCCAACAATCCGTCCGCCGTGCAGCGCTACAAGGCGGGGTTCGCTGAGACGCGCCATCACCATGTGCCGGGGATTCAATGCCTTGTTGCCTGTGTCTGCTTCCCGGCAATCAAGTGGCGTGCAGCCCTCTTATCTCCTGCATTATGCGCACTCTTTTTTTTTTCATGGTACTACGTGTCTCATTCATATCATAAAGAACAAAATACAAGTCACGTAAGAACCGACATGACAAAACTGAAAAGATAGCAGAACATCTCTGAGCTTGGCGCTAACGCCCGTCACCTGCTTCCGGCACCACCACAGCAGCCACCAAAGAAAAGAATGACGGATCACCTCCTCACCAGAGCTCGACACGGCTCCATCGCTGATATGCAGCTTTGCGGATCTTCAAGGTGGCTCACCAAAAGCGAAGCCATTGCCGTTGAACGAGTCAGACCGGGGCAACACCCCGGACACGCCATCGAACTCCAGATCTGGCACCCCACCACGACTAAGACGCCGAAGGAGGAAACCATACCTGTCATCCACGAACCACGAACCCAGCACACGTTCCGTCTTTCAGATGTTGTCGATGCAGACCACAATCTGCATTCGCTCCTTGACTACCTCTCAAGCTCCACGCCGACGCTGGAGCAAACGTCGTCGCAACGACGGAGCCCGAGGACACAGGTCCACCACGAGGATACCGCCGCCGCCACGCCATCCTTGCTTGAACAGACTGATTTCCAGATCCATCCCCAACCATAGGACCAATGGCCTCATCAGGAAAGGATCCGAAGAATATTTATTCAGCGTCGTCATCGTCGCCGCTGAAGCAAAGGCGATGAACAACCTAAAACCTAGACTACAGATGAGTAAAAACGATCCACATGCGTGGATCCGACGACCCCCCTCACCACGAACGACCGAGGTCGCCGCCAGAGAACGGCGTTGGAAGATCGGCCTCTGGCGGCGGCTAGGGTTGCAGCCGCCAGGTACAAGAAGAAAACGTATCGACGCGGTGCATTATGCGCACTCCCCGACCCTTCCTTTTCACTGAAAATAGCTGTGCGTACGCCTCGTCGCGCCCCATCAATTGGCAAGCCACGCACATGCGCGCGGACTGCGCAGGCCCGAACCCACCGGGGTTGGTTGGCCCGCCGATCCCGTGTGCAGTGCGGTCTGCAGCGTCGTGCGCCGTTCTCTCCGCTGCGCCGCTGGCTACCTTGCTCTCAGGGATGGGCTAGCCGAGGCTGCCCTGCAGGCTGGTCTCGACGATGAACAGTGGCGTGGAATCCCGTGGTCAGCTAGCCGTCGGTTCGGCGACTTGGTACGCGCCTAAATTCATTGCGAAATGCCGCTCCAATAAATGCTTGCCTGCCTGGTGGCACACTGTACCACAGCTCGGTGCCTGTCTGCCCGCCTGCCTGCACTTTCTTCACTGGTTTTTTTAGAGACGGAGCACGGCGTACTACTCCTCGTAGGGTCTGTCGCGTAGGAAGATCGTACATCAATGCGGGTTTTGCATGCATGCATGCATACGTACGTACGCCGTATGGCCGACCCAGGTGCTCTCGCGCGTGGCGTAGCGTACGTGTATAACTTAACGAATGCGTTGCACTTGCCGGTGGAGGTGCGCATGCATACTGTGCGTACGTACGTCTACGTTGTATATGAAGGTGAAACCCTCTTTTGCTCAACCAAAAACTGTGTACGTTGTATATATGCGCGCCATAAGATCGATCGACGAGACACGCACCGACGCACCGACGTACGTACGCACATCACGTCGATGTGTACCGTCGGTCCATCATTTTCAAGCTTCGCATCTACTCCAGTTACTTGACGCACGTAGGTACTCTCTGAATCTCTGATAGACGAACGAGGGGGCCACCACAGCCACATGCACGATGTACTAGTAACATGCAAACGCAAGTGCAGCTAGCCGCGTCCGCGCATGCATGCATGTCTGCTAGTAGTTGGGCAGACGAGAGCGTAAATGCGCCCACCGGCACGCCCAACCGATGCGCTCCCGGCTCCCTCTCCGGGCAGATACGTCGCCATCCGACCAAGTACTCCACCGTCAACTCACACCGGCGAAGAAATCCGCGGCGCCCCTACACCCTGTCACCCACCCACTGCCCTGCCATACGCACTGCTCCCTCATGCCACCGTGTTCCTCGCCGATTGATCGTCGCCGCGCCATCGTGCTCCTGCGTGCCCACCGATCGACCTCAGCTCGCAGATTGGGGATCAGAGTCGAGAGGAACCAGCCAGCCGGCCAGCGCGCCAACTAACCGCATTTACTCCACTCCTAAGCTAGAGTGCTAGACGAGCTGCACCGGCCTCGGCCTACCTTGAGCTTCGCTATATAAGGCTCTGCACGGCCTCGGTCCAGCTTCAGAACACAGCAGAGCATCAGTCCCCACCAGCGAGCTTTGAGTGGAGCATAGCTAGCTGAGCTGCAATGGGGAGGCGCGTGCGGGGTGTGGCGCTCGCGGCGCTGGTCGTGGTGTTGGCCCTCGGAGTGGCCACCGACGCGCGTCGCTTGGAGAAGGACGGCCTGTTGGGCGGTGGTGGCGGCTTTGGCGGCGGAGGCGGCTTTGGCGGCGGGATCGGCCATGGTGGTGGCGTCGGGATCGGGTTTGGAGGTGGTAAAGGTGGCGGCCTTGGCGGAGGGGGTGGCCTTGGAGGAGGCGGTGGTGCTGGGGGTGGGCTTGGAGGAGGGCTCGGCCATGGTGGAGGCGTTGGATTTGGGTTTGGTGGCGGGAAAGGTGGAGGTTTAGGCGGAGGTGGTGGCCTTGGAGGAGGAGGCGGAGCTGGTGGTGGTGGCGGTCTTGGTGGAGGGATCGGTCATGGCGGTGGGCTTGGAGGTGGTATTGGGAAAGGTGGCGGTCTTGGTGGAGGAATCGGGCATGGCGGTGGCCTCGGAGGTGGCATTGGGAAAGGTGGAGGTCTTGGCGGAGGAGGAGGCGCCGGTGGAGGTGGTGGTTTCGGCGGAGGTGCCGGAGGTGGTGCAGGCGGAGGTGCCGGTGCAGGTGGTGGTCTCGGCGGAGGCGCAGGAAGCGGTGCCGGTGGTGGCCTTGGAGGTGGTTCAGGCGGAGGAGGAGGACTCGGTGGTGGTGCCGGAGGAGGTTTAGGTGGTGGCCTCGGAGGTGGTGCTGGCTCCGGTGGTGGACTTGGAGGTGGCGCCGGAGGAGGTGCCGGTTCAGGAGGTGGTCTCGGTGGTGGTGCTGGAGGAGGTTCAGGTGGTGGCCTTGGAGGAGGCGCCGGTTCAGGTGGCGGGCTCGGTGGTGGCGCGGGAGGAGGTTCAGGCGGTGGCCTTGGAGGAGGTGCCGGTTCAGGCGGTGGCCTCGGTGGTGGCGCAGGAGGAGGCTCCGGTGGTGGTCTGGGAGGCGGTTCAGGCGGTGGTCTCGGTGGAGGCTCTGGTGGTGGCTTTGGAGGCGGCGCGGGTGGAGGCGCGGGAGGAGGTGGTGGACTCGGCGGTGGAGCCGGTGGAGGCGGAGGCGCCGGAGCCGGCGGCGGTTTCGGAGGAGGCAAGGGCGGCGGCTTCGGCGGGGGCGTAGGCGGAGGAGGCGGCAAGGGGGGAGGCTTCGGTGGCGGAGTCGGCGGTGGAGGCGGTGCAGGCGGTGGCGCCGGCGGTGGCTTCGGAGGAGGCGCGGGAGGCGGAGCAGGAGGAGGCTTCGGCCATGGTGGAGGCGCAGGTTTCGGCGGTGGAGCGGGTGGCGGAGCTGGCGCCGGTGGAGGCGGCGGATTCGGCGGAGGAGGAGGCGCAGGCGGCGGCGACGGCGACGACATCGGTGACGGGCAGTGATGCTCGCTCGCGCGAGGAACGGGCGGGCGCACGTACGTCGCGGTCGCCTCCGTCCATGCAGGAAGACGCGCGCGCCATGAGGAGCCGAGCAAGCAATCTTGGTAGTCTACGTATGTGCGAATAATTTGTTTGGTGGTGAGCGATGATGAGTACTCTACATGACATTCCTTTTCCTTGTGTATCCATGATAGTGTTATTACGACGCATGTTTTATTTTGGACGCCAATATATGTTTCCACTTGTACCAAAGATATATAAACAGATTATATTACGTAGAGAGTGCGAGCAATGCCTACTACCATGTTTACAACAGTGCAAGCTTTGTTTAAAAAAAAAGCGTTGCACGTTTGCTGTAGTAGTGTACTCGCTCCGTTCCTAAATTTAAGTTTTTTTAGACATTTCAAATAGACTACAACATACGTATGTACGTAAACATATTTTAGAGTGTAGATTCATTTATTTTATTTCGTATGTAGTCAGTTATTGAAATATCTAGAAAGATTTATATTTGGATATTTGGGAACGGAGGGAATAGCATGCATGTGGCGATCGATGCACGGCAGTCAGCATGCAGCAGGAGCCTTGTGTTGTGTAGACTGTGAAAGCATCTATGTAGAGTACTGCAAGTCAGAGAGAAGAGTGCCAATGAGTTCTATAAAGCGATGTTTACAGCTCAGCCGGATTCTAGGCCGGAAGTGGTCACGGAATGGATTCTTCCAAAAGTAACAACAGATATGAATGAGAGATTATGTGCCCCGGTCACAGATGATGAGATTGAGCAAGCTCTCTTCAGTATGCATCCGAACAAATCACTTGGGGCGGACGGATTTACTGCAGGTTTTTATATCCGTCATTGGAATATTTTGAAACAAGCTATATGCAGAGCTGTTCGGGATTTTTTGGAGGGAGGAGTTATGCCTGATGTGGTTAACAGTACCGTACTTGTCCTTATTCCAAAAGTCAAGTCACCCCAGGAGCTTAGTCAGTATAGACCGATTTCGCTATGCAATGTTTTATACAAAATTGCATCCAAAGTCTTGGCACTTAGACTCAGGCCTATTCTAGATGAGATTATTGCTGAAGAACAGAGTGCCTTTGTGCCGGGACGCTTAATCACAGACAATGTCTTGATCGCTTATGAGAATATCCATTACTTGAAAAAGAAGAAAGGTAAAGGAAATGTATGTGCAGTCGAACTTGACATGGCGAAAGCCTATGACCGCGTCGAGTGGTCTTATTTGCGACAGGTAATGAGGAAAATGGGGTTCTCAGAACAGTGGATAGGGAGAGTGATGGCTTGTGTGGAGACTGTCTCTTTTTCAGTCCGGGTGAATGGGCGTTTTTCTGAATTTTTCAAGCCATTCAGGGGAATTCGACAAGGGGATCCCTTGTCACCTTATCTATTCTTGTTGTGCGCCGAAGGTCTGAGTAGCATGTTAAAGTACAAGGGGCCTGCTCATTTGGCTAAAGGTATTAGAGTGGGAACCCATGCACCTTGGATCTCGCACCTCTTATTTGCAGATGACTGCATGATTTTCTCCCAGGCTACGATTCAGGGTGCAGAAAGGCTCCATGATATTTTGGAGTTGTATAGAGAAGGTTCCGGCCAGCTGATAAACAAGGAGAAATCGGCTATTTTCTTTAGTGCCAACAGCTCGGATGAAGAGAAGGCAATTTTTCATGAGAGAATGGATGTTCACACAGAAGCTTTAGCTGAGAAGTACTTGGGATTACCCACGGCACTTGGGAGATCTTCTAAGGATCAATTCGACCATATTGTTACAAGTATAAGGAAGTTGGTTACTGGCTGGGCTCCAAAACTTATGAACAGTGCAGTCAGGGAGGTTTTGATCAAGTCAATTTGCCAAGCAATACCTACTTACTCAATGAGTTGCTTCAAATTGTCAAAGAAAACCTGCAAAAAATTTATTAGTGTGGTGGCGCAATATTGGTGGGGAGGAGACGGAGTAAAAAGAAAGATGCATTGGAAAAAGTGGTAGGATAGAGCGGTACCCAAATGTGTTGGTGGAATGGGTTTTAGGGACCTCCAATTATTTAATAAAGCCATGTTAGCTAAACAAGGATGGAGGCTATTGACTAATCCCAAATCGCTATGTGCAAGACTTCTGAGAGGGAAGTATTATAACGGCAAAGACTTCATGACCGCTACAAGAAGAAGGGGATCCTCACACACATGGCGCGCCATATTGTTTGGTAGAGAAGCTCTTGAGCTGGGCCTAATCAAGAGGGTCGGTGATGGCGAATCAATTAAAATATGGGATGATCCGTGGATCCCAGCCAACTATAACTACAAGACCTTAGTAAAGCTTCCTCTTGCTGCAGTTAATAGAGTCAATGAACTACTGGATGTAGATAGCAGACATGGGACGAGGAATGTGTGAGAACTAATTTTACTGTGATTGATGCTGAAGCTATCCTGTGAATTCCAGTCAATGCGGGAGAGGATTTCTGGGCATGGCAACCTGATAAGATGGGCATTTTCTCTGTGAGGTCGGCTTATAAGTTGTTGACTGAGGAACAGGGTAGGATGACCCAGGTGTCAGGCTCGGACAATGGATACTGTAAGGTGTTTAAGATACTTTGGCGAATGGAGGTTCCTCCCAAAGTAAGATGTTTCTGGTGGAGAGTTATTCACAACTTTATTCCGTGTCGTGTTGTGCTGCAACATCGTCATATCGAGAAAATACCTTACTGTGAGGACTGTGGTGTTGAAGAAACTACATACCATGCTATTCACTTGCAATTGGGCTCGCAGGTTCTGGGAGCAGATGAAGGTACGCACTGGGATTAAAATTCCAAATCTTCATCCTGATTCATGGCCCCTTGATATGATACAGGGAGGTAAGGTGGATCACTTTTCAGCATGTACGATCTTATGTGGGGCATGGTTAGTTTGGTCTGAGCGCAATGCCAGAAGACATGGGGAGCAGCGACGATCAATTGCAAAATCTATCCAGTGGGCAATAGATATTGCAGTAGATTTATCACAACTTGGAAAGGAACAACAAAAGTCAAGTCCGCGGGTGTAGGCTCGCTGGAAGCCACCGGATGAAAATGTTCTAAAATTGAATGTGGATGCTCAGTATGGGGAGGCTGCAGGTCATGGGGGTACCGGATGTGTGGTCCGTGGTACAAATGGGAACCTTATTCGGGCACAATCCAGATGGTATGAATTTGCCGCTTCTGCTACAATGATGGAAGCATATGCAATTCGTGATGCGGTCCGGTTAGCGAGCGACATGGGATGGCAGCGGATCAAAATCGAGACTGATGCTTTGCAAGTTGTCAACTCGTGGAAGACCCAAGCATTTGAAAGGGCTGATATTGCATGTCCTATGCAGGAGGTCAAGGAGCTATGCGGGAACTTTGCTAGTTTTAGTATATCTTTTATTGGTAGGGAAGCCAATATGGCGGCCCATCTCTGTGCTCATCAAGCTAGTGAGGTTCGTCGGAGATGTCTTTGGATCAACTTTGTTCCAAATTTTCTCCGTGATTGTATTACCCGCGAATGTTTTACGAATGAGTAATCTATAGAGCTCCTGAATTGCAAAAAAAAAGGGATCGACAATGCAGATTGCAAAGCGATCGGCTGGGATCCCGTTATCGGGGCCAAAAATGCTTCCAGTTTAAACCAGGCGCAACGACAACGCTGTGTTTGTGCCGCTCCTCGCCTGCCTCCTCTTTTCGAGCTACTCCCCCTGTTCACTTTTATAAGATCTTGAAGACATTTCAGACAATGTGCAAAACAGCCTATTTTGAGCTGTCTGAAAGGACTTATAAAAGTGAACGAGAGGGAGTAGCATTATTCCTCCTTTTTTTGGAGGAAAAATCACACTCGCTGCGTTGATTGATCTAAAATGTTCAAGGCAACACAAGCAGTTTCTACAGCAAGTCTGTGGTCAGGGGGTAAAACGGCGTTGCCTCCCTCTAAATTGGGTCAGTTCGTCCTACACTTTTGTTGGGCTTGGATCGAGGATTTGGTTCGCAGCAGATTCACCAGTATATTTTTTTTCTTAAAAAAAACTCCCTTCGGTCCAAATAATTGTTTTTAGTTCAATTAATATGGATCAGAAGGAGTACAAAAATCACAAGCTCCTCGTCAGAGGTCAACGGACCCGGTCAACTGAAACTTTGTCAGTTTTCTAAGGACAATGAATCATGTTTCTGCCAAGTTTGAGGCCTTTGAACCGGACGTGGAGTTTCTGCACCCGAGCTCATTTGAGCTCGGGTGAACAGTAAAATCAAAAAAAATCGAAAAAAATTCAAAAAATTTCTATTTTTTTGAGAGAAACATTGACAAAAGTTTTAAGTGCTTGCAAAAATTTGTCATGAAATCACATTTCTAGAAGGCGTGGCAAAAAAAAAAACAAAATCGGTACTCTGAAAATGCTACTTTCAAAAGCATTTTGTAGCCTGAATTTGTTTATTTTGCCACGCCTTACAGGAATGTGATTTCATGATGAATTTTTGCAAGCACTTAGAACTTTTGTCAATGTTTCTCTCAAAAAAATTAGAATTTTTTGAATTTTTTTCGATTTTACTGTTCACCGAGCTCAAATGAGCTCGGGAGCAGAAAGGGACTTTCGCTTTGAACCATGTTTGTTTTGGATAGCAAGTTGGGAACTTATCCACGTATACAGGTCTACCACCAAGTTCGCGCAATCTGGGTCAGTGGTTCAAGGGTTGTTATCTGAATACTCAAGAGGGACGGTTTGCATTCACTCTGTTTTAGTTGTAAGTTTTAGTCTTGCCGGTTCTCGCTTTAGTGTTGTTGCTATTGTTGATGACTTAAATTGTGTTGCGAGCTACTTTTTCTCCAGGACTCACTTCATAAATCTATGGGGCCACTTGATATTTTGAATTTTTTGAAGAAGTGCACCTTAATCTATCCTAATGTTGTTATTGTATACAGAATTTTGTTAACCATTCCTGTGACGGTTGCATCCGCAGAAAGGAGCTTTTCTAAACTCAAGTTGTTGAAATCCTACTTGCGTTGTACTATGAGACAAGAAAGACTATGGATTAGGAACAATAGCACTCAAAAATTATATCTTGGTGAAGATTAATTATGAAGATTTGATCGAAGATTTCACTTCAAACATACTAGAAGAATGTTGCTTTTTGGTAGAAAATGAGGTCAGTTTAGATGTTTACTGCTTTAGCACCATGTTTACTATTTTACCATTAGTATTTGATATATTTCCTAAATACTGTACCAAATCAGACATATTTTGAAGTTAAATAATTAAGGAGAGTATGTTTTACTTACATTAGTTCTTCAACTATATGGTTTAAAAAAAATTAGGACCCTATTTTGATTTTTGTCCCGGGCCCCCAAATTTCTGGAGACGGCCCGGTTGATGTGATGATCTTTTGGCTTTTTGGTGTTGTCCTTTTGGCGACCTTGCTTATAGATAGAGAGACATGGAATGAGCTGGGTACTTCACCTTGACACATCCCCTCTTAGCAGTGCAAGATTCCTATTAACTCAAATAATAACAGAATTTTCAAGCGGGAACACTAAATAGTACTCCCTCTATACCTAAATATTCGTTTTGGTGGGCGGCTAAACTAGTAAACATGGAGGAAGTATGTGCCTGAATAAGATTTGACACTTCATGAAAATTGTCTACCATGAAAGTCGTAATTGACATGCAAGCAGAAGTCATTCAAAATAGAGACCAAGTACTCAAGTATTTTTTGTTCTATAGGATCCATGAATGAATCATGTTCCACTACCTGCAAATGTAACGGAACAAAAGAGCAGCCCAAAAGGGTTTTTAGCATCCTGATGCAAGAAGAAAAGTAAAAAAGCCTGCAAAAAATCTGTAGGTTGGTACAGCTAACCTTAACAGCGAGACCAATAAACCTAAGAAAACAGCCCAGTAGAAAGTACATATTGCATTGCACCGCGCCCCGCGCGGGGGGAGGGGGGGGGGGGGGGGGGTGTTAAAATAAGTTCAGCAACACCAGCTTGGAAGCTAGTCTTCCACTCCGATTCTCCTTCATTGTAGCATCAATGTTTGTATCTCTAGCGTCATGTTCCTCCTGGTTACCAGCTTCGACCATCACCACACCTCTTCTTCACTCTAATTGGCCTTCATTAGAGCATCTCCAATAGGCGCCTAACACGCGGCGCGCTAAAATCTATTTTGCGGTGCGCCCATCATCAGGTTTGGCGCGGCGCGCAAAGCTGGCTCCAGCAGCCGCGCTAAAATGCAGCGCACGCACACAGCTCCAGCAGTGCGTTAAAATGCAGCGCGTGCGAGCAACCGCGCATCCACAAAACAAAGACATGAAATATAATTTTTAAATCACAAACATCATTCAACCAGCGCGGCTGGATGGGTAGGTGGAGTTGCGCGCGAGCGCTCGAGAGTCCAGCGCGCGGGAGCGGGCGCAGCAAATAAACGGCGCGTGATGGCGTTTCTGCCCACGCGCGCGATTTTTGCGTGTCCGCTGGAGCGCTGAAAACGGTAGCGCACACGCTAAAACCACTACTTTTTCCGCATGGCGAGTTACTGTTGGAGATGCTCTTATGCATCACCAGAGCCCCAGTTCGCAGGGCAACCAACCCGTATTCCAGCATGCATGATATCAGCTGTGCATAGCCAAAAGCAAGCAAAAGCTAGTCAGATGGTGGTATTATTTTGCTTCACCATCAGCCATTACTTAGACATCAGCTGTGCATAGCCAAAATCTAGTCATTGACTACTGAGAAACTAGTGTTTTGCAACCAAAAGGATCCAACAATATGGTATACTCCCTCGCAAAAAGAAAAACAATATGGTAGACCATCAATCAATCTTACTCAGAAAGGGCTAGAGTTAACAGCAGGATCATCACCAAGGTTACTAGCAGGATCATTGTTTCCAAGGTTACCAACAAGATCATCGCCGGCACGCTTGCCAGCAGGATAATTGTCAGATAAGTATGTATACATCCAACGCTCGAGAACGGCGATGGTGTGCTCGGGCTCGTGCGCTCTCGATGCGTGTACGAACGAGACATTGACGCGTGTACGATTGAATTTAATGCTATCATGTGCGTAGACGAGAGTGTAGTTACCCAACGTCCGAGTTACCGCGGTTTTAACAACCCATCTTCGAAGTGTTCCGTCAGTACAGAAGTGTGGCAGCGGCCCATAACCTATCGTCGCCGTCCCCTTTCGTTCGAAATCACTAATTAAGGAGTACTCCTTGCGGAGATCACTCCAACTTCCCCAGGCAGCGGCCCACTTGTCGCAACCTGTGAGTTTTCCCTTTTTTTGTAGATCCGTTTATTCAAAATGTTTTATCTCTTAAACCGTGCGCCTAAATCTCGAACCGCTTTCGTCATTGGATTCCTCGCGTCCAGATCTTCAAAACTAGATCCCATGTTGATAGGTTTTGACGAACTTTTTTTTCACGAAAAAACCGGACGAAAAAAACCGAACCGGAAACACGGGTTTTTTCCTTTCCGAAAGAGGCACGCCCGTGCCTCTCACGAAAGCACAACCGTGCCTCTGGCGGAAGCAAAACCGTGCGTCTCGCGAAAGAAAAAAAAACAGAAAACGCGTTTTTTCCATTTCCAAAAAAGGCACGCCCGTGCCTCTCGCGAAAGCACAACCGTGCCTCTAGCGGAAGCAAAACCGTGTCTCTCGCGAAAGAAAAAAAACAGAAAACGCATTTTTTCCCTTTTCGAAAGAGGCACGCCCGTGCCTCTCGCGAAAGCACAATCGTGCCTCTCACGAAAGAAAAAAAAAGTCAGAAAACGCTTTTTTTCCCTTTCCGAAAGAGGCACGCCCGTGCCTCTCGGGAAAGCACAACCGTGCCTTTGGCGGAAGCAAAACCGTGCCTCTCGCGAAAGAAAAAAAAACAGAAAACGCGTTTTTTCCATTTCTGAAAGAGGCACGCCCGTGCCTCTCGCGAAAGCACAACCGTGCCTCTCGCGAAAACAAAATCGTGACTATCGTGGAAAAAATGCATTTTTTTGCGCAAAAAAATGCATTTTTTTGCGCAAAAAAATTATTTTTTGGTCAAAAAGCTAAGAAAGACCGGTAGAAACCAAAACGTCAAAAAAAAACTTTTAAAAAGCCGAAAACGCGTGCGTAAAAATAAAATAAAAATCCGAAGGGAGCGCCCAGAGCACGACACGTGGCGAATGGTTGTGAGCGCGCCACATGGCGCTGATCGTTGCGAGGCTCCCGAAGGAGCGCTCGTTAATTAGTTGCTCCCCTTTTCGTCCCTTACGGAGAAGCTTTGTGTCAAACTGTAACGGTTTTGCATAGGGGGATCAATCGGCTGTTAGGATTGGGCCGGCCTGTTTAGGTGTTTCAACATTCCCGGTTTTGGGAACCTTCTAGAGGTTTCCAGCCGGTTTTCTATGGTTTTGGGAAACTTCTAGAAGGTTCTTGAACCGGCTTTTTTCTACTTTCTTTCTTTTTTATGTTTCTTATTTCTTTTTCCTCTTTTTTCTCTCCTTTTTTCGATTTTTAGTTTAATTTTTATTTGCTTCCAATTTAAAAAAATGTTCAGAAATTTCAAAAAATGTTCTTATTTTCAAATTTTGTTCGCAATTTTAAAAAATGTTCCCGTTTCAAAAAGTCTATCAGGAATTTCATAAAATGTTCTTTTTAAAATATTGTTCACAATTTCAGAAAATGTTTCTGTTTTTAAATTTTTTGTTCAGATGTTTTAAAAAAAGGTTATTATAAATAATTCATATATTTGGGGAAAATTCTCCTTTCAAAAAATGTTCCTGTTTCAAATTTTGTTCACAAACTCAAAAAATGTTCGTATATTTGAAAAAAATGTTTGCCTTTCAACAAAAGATCATAAGTAAAAAAATCCTGCTTTCAAAATTTGTTCACTAGTTCAAAAAATGTTCTTGATTTTCAAAAAAAAATGTTTGCATATTTCTAAAAGGGTTCACCTTTAGAAAAATGTTCATAAGTTCAAAAATGTATCCTGTTTTCAAACTAATTCATAAATGCAAATAATGTTCATCGTGTTCACTTCCCAAATTTTGTTCAGACTTTTATTTTTTGCTCACAAATGAAAATTTGTTGTTTTTATCCAAAATATTCCTTTTTCCAACATTTATTCAAAGTTCAAATAAGTTTCCATTTTAAATTTGTTTGAAAATTCAAACATTATTAACCAATTTGTTATCTTCAGAAAGCGTTTTAAATTTGTTTGCAAATTCAAATGTTGTTAAAGGTAGCCTCGTTGGTTTCTGGAAAATGTTTCAGTTTTTTATCTCCAATTTGTTAACTAATTTGAAAGTTTTTGCGTTTCACAAAATATTAGGTTTTTTTCAGAAAAAAATTGCTCAAAATTTCAAAAGTATATGGGATCTGCACTGCCGTTTTGTTCTTAAGGACTTGCGCTGCTTTACCACCTCTGAGGCTCGATAGCTCAACTGGTATTGTCGCTGAGTCTTTCCCCAGGTTTCTAGGTTCCATCCCCAGCAAGTGTGCTTTTTTTAAGCTACAGTATATGCGAGCGCAGCCAATCTGTACTTCATGGGCCGGCCCAACTGTGTACTCCCTGTGCGTTCGGGCGACAAACTGCCGAAATCACTAGTTAAGGAGTACTCCTTGCGGAGATTACTCCAACTTCTTCAGGTTGCGACAAGTGGCGCGCTGCATGTGCGCCACTTGTCGCAACCTGGGAGTTTTCCCTTTTTCCGTACATTCGTTTATTCAAAATGTTTTATCTCTTAAACTATGCGTCCAAATCTCGAACCGCTTTCGCCGTTGGATTCCTCGTGTCGAGATCTTCAAAACTAGATCCCGTGTTGATAGGTTTTGACAAACTTTTTTTTCACGAAAAAACCGACGAAAAAATCCGGAGGGAGTGCCCCAGAGCGCGACACGTGGCAAATGGCTAAGAGCGCGCCAAGTGACGCTGATCCTTGCGAGTTTCCCGAAGGAGCGCTCTTTAATTAGTTGCTCCCACAAATTGCCCTTCACGAGATCACCGTCACCGTCGTTCTAACGTCGGGCCCCACTCCGTCTACCACGCCGTCCCGTGACCGTCATGACCACGCATTAACTCGCCTAACCAACAAACGGTCCCACCACGAAAACCACGCATCTCAGGGAAAACGAATGCCTCCAGATACCGATAGCGCGCGAGCTCGTCCGCGCCGATCAATTTTCGCCCAACGCTCCAAGTATTCTTGACCCATGCTGACAAGAAAACCTCGATGGACTGCAAATTCTGGCTTTGCATAGATGCATCCCAACCAACATCCTCTCATCAGGTGGCAACGGAATCTTCTTGAGCATGTCGCATAAAGGAGCATTTGGAACGGGAAGTGTGTGTGGGTGTTCCTTATGGCGGGAAGTGGATTGGGAACGACACGCACATGCTTGGTTTCTATTCTTCCAATATTCTGCTGTGAAATGTGTTTGGAGTATTATCTGCAGATGTTTTGGAGCCAGTAGTAGACCTGGTTGTTTTTTCAACATTTTTTGGTGGATCCTCGGGTTCTTGCCCAGTAGCATAAAGTTGCACATTGCGGGTTTGGCTCTTGTAAGCCGGGCTTCCGATACTCTTATTCGGGCACACAATTGAACCGTTCCAAGTACTTGCAAAGCACTGGAAGTTGGTTAAGTCCTTCCCTGCCCTGCGTGCTTCGGTGGGGATCGCTGGGCGATGGCATCACGAGGGCGCGTGGAGTGTTGGCCGAGAGACACCGCGGCTAGCGAGTCAATGGCAGCTGCATCGAAGGAACATGAGGGAGGAGAGGGTCAGTGTTCGAGATTTTGGGTTCCATAAGATTAGTTTTTTCTGCCACGTACGGGGTCAGGGGGGAAGAGAAAAAACTCCTTTGTGTGTGACGGACAGAGAAACAGGAGGAGATGGAAATGGCGGACGAAAATAAACTGGTGGACGACAGGCAAATATTCTGTTATATTTTTATTATTTATTTATTTATATTTTTGTGAATCTTTTATTTATATATATTTTTAGCAAATTTTATTTATATTAAACAGAAGATATAACAGACACATGGGTAAATGGGTCAGCCTATGATCCTGTTGCACAATATGCAGGCCCTGAGAAGATGGGCCACGAACTTAATCACTCTGGCCCAACTAGAACGAAAAATCCACTATGATGAAATTATAAAGGGGAAAACGTTTTAATAAAGAGACAAAAAAGAATAATTTTGTTGGGAGTGGGATTCAAACCAGCGCCCTTTCGGAACACACCCTCGATGTGCCGCCTTAGACCAACTCGGCCATCCCAACAATTGTTAACAATACCGGAGTATATTGCATTAAATAAATAATTTAATTATGACTACTGGGACTAATCGGTCTACACATTGGAAGCCTGAAAGTTAGTCATCGGCCAGATTTTTATCCAGAGACAATGTCTACCTCACCCTCACAATTGGGCAACGCCCCACTAAGCACCAGCTCCTCTCTAAAAGAAACTAGCAGTTGAGTATCTTTGGCTTTACATCTATTTTTGTACTGTATTTTACTACAAAAAAAAGGAACCAAAGATATTCTGCCTAACTCGAGATAGATGGCTGTAGAAACGCAAACAAAGCCAGAATTTCTTTCATCAGGAGGTTTCTGTTTTCAACAGTCTGGACCACCTGAGCGCCTCCTCTCGGACCGAACTTCATGCAAAAACCAGCAGGGTCCTCCCGTTTAACAACACGGAACAGGTTAAACTTGTGTTGGTATGGAACCCAATCGTAAACCAACTCGTGGTCGGGTTCTCGAATTAAGCTTGATTTCATTCTACTTGTGATCTGATGAAGGAATGATCATAAATATTTGCCCCAATCAACGTCTAAGCCTCTTTTTCCTGGTTGCCCAAGTAGATTTGCTTTATTAACTGAAACTCTCTGTTCACTTTCTCCAACTTCTACAGCAAAAGCACCATGCGTCCCTTGATCATGCAAATAGGAGGTTTCGCCCAAGCTTGCGAAGGAACAGTAAGAGCTGCCTTTCATAATTCTCAGTATAGCAAGTGCTACTTACGGGTTACGGGTCGGCATCATAGGGAGCACAGCTACCTTGCTGCGACGGAACAAGCAGGATTGGCTTTCCGCGCTTCTTGAACTCAAAGACTGCAGGGAAGATAGCACTTGACAATTGCAGGTTGCCCATCAGGTCTATTCGCGTCAAGTTACCTACAACAGACCCACTGGTTATTGACCAATCTCTTTGGTGCATGCCCATTAGGTTCAACCTTAAACATAGTGAAGGAGAATACGAAGAAGCAGGTTTCTCACATGTTGTTTGCTTCAATGCATTACAAATCACTTCCAACGATTCAGGAGGTAAAAGGTTAGATCCTGCATCGACTGATACAAGGTTTGATGCTTGCAGTATCAGCCTGGAAATGAAGTGCGCAGTACCCATCCCACCGCGGTTCTTACTGCAACATGAAATTTGAAGTGGCTAAGGAAACTTGCACATCAAGCATGCATCATTGAGACTCGGGCAGAGATTTCTACCTGATGTTGATGTGGGAGAGATTTACTTTCCTTGGCAATGCTTTCTCAAGTATTTGGAAGCCTAGTGGTCCTAGGCCGATGTCTTCAACATTGAGCTCCCTTACATGTGAACCCAGGAATTTTACTAATGTAGCTGCCACAGAACTGCAAATTCATCTCAGTTCAAAATGTGGCCCAACCTAAAGAAACAACAGAAACGCTGCACCGGGAGAAAGGACTTGCCTCCCAAGATGATTATCTGCTATAGACAGCATATCAAGTGGTTTATCAATCGGTGTGAGGCACTCAAGAAGTTTAGTCACACCAATACTGGACAAATCGCAGTTCTCTGCTCTTAATTTCCGAATTGGATTCCCCCTTTGAAGAGCTAATTCAAAGAAAGGAATAAGGTATCTGCAATGTTTATATGCAACTCGTTAGTGCTTACTGATAGAACATAACAGAGTCTACAAGGAAAAATTGTCTTGAAGTTGACCACAGGCATAAAGAATACTCCCTCTGTCCCATAATATAAGATGTTATTACATCCAATATGTGAGTATATTGGATGTAATAACGTCTTATATTATGGGACGGAGGGATTATTATGCACTCATGATTGATGCAAATCTAGAGAAAACTGAAGACTACCTGATACCCTCATCAGTGATTGGATTGTCACTTATATCTAAACTTCTCAAATTAGACATCTTTGCTAGAATATTGCATATATACTCCATGTCCCCCTCCTGCAAATTGTTTCCCCTGACATGACAAGTATTATGATATGTTTTAATACACAAGCCATGCCAACTTCAAAAGGGAAGTGGTGACAAGGTTTCTAATTATGAAG
This sequence comes from Triticum aestivum, assembly GCF_018294505.1. Classification (NCBI taxonomy): domain Eukaryota; kingdom Viridiplantae; phylum Streptophyta; class Magnoliopsida; order Poales; family Poaceae; genus Triticum; species Triticum aestivum. Next base: position 81,546,783 of record NC_057798.1, read on the forward strand.
ACTTGGCGGGTGCTGAAAGGGAACAGGTAATACCTTAGGTTAAGAACAGTCAAGGAGTTCAAGGATGTATTTGACTTCAGTGCTGATGAGAAACTTGTAGAACTTCTGTCTACAGTAGAACGCCAGCCTGCAAGCTATAAAAGAGAGATTATTTGCCAAAAGACAGATATCAAAGAAGAAAATGTTCTTGTGTGAACCCACATTGTTTTCTGACAAGTCAAGCGTTTGTAAACCAGAGGAAGATTCAAGGAGAGTATGAATAATCATCTTAGCAAATGATGGCTGCATCTTAACATCGTTAAATGACAGCAACTGCAGCGACCTGAACAATGGTAAGAATAAAACAGCGTTAATGTGCACCCAATCTTTTTGGCAAACAATCAGTAATTAAGTAGCAACATTATGCCATTTATGCTTACAGGCAGGCATCATAACCAGTTTGTTGCATATATCAAACTTAAATCCCAAATAACCTAATAGGTTGGAGATGCAGGCAGGAGATTGCGAGGACAAAACTTCCTTTGAATGACAGGATGAATAGGTGAATTTTCTTTCACCTCTACATGTTGTTACTCTTATTCTTACCTTTTTCTTTTGGAATTCTAGTCTGTTCTACTGCTCTCTGCTTTAAGATAAATGAACGGCCGTATATTGTCCATAGGTGTGTCATGGTACTCTGAATAAAGTAATGCAAACTGACTTTTCATGTAAAACATGTAAGAGTTCAACATGACTGAATCTGGCACCGCTTTTCAGTTTCCGGTTAAACCCACGGTCATATCCAGGTTTTTAAGAGGACCTTGAACAGCCAAACTAGCAGTGCCCATTCCACACAACCCTCAAAATGGAATTAAATCTTTCCATGGTGTTAGGAGAAAGTATTTACTTTAATACTTTATGTGAAGCATAAACTAATAAATACGACGTGAGAACAATAGTGAATGAATGCTGTTACAATGCACGGTTGCTCAAGCTTTGGAGGGGCATAGATGGGTTTCCGACACCGAGGGTACTCTTACTGTGCAAGTCTTTAATTGAATGTATCTCATTTATGGGACCTGGTAGATGGTTTTACTCTGCAGCAGTACAGTCCTGATCAACACATTTGAAGGTTTACTCGGTCAGGTCATGATACAAGCTATTTTTCCTGACTCTGTTAAATTTGCGACGTGCAAAAGGGTTTGGAAACACAGAAATGGCCAGTCTTTAATGGTGCACAACCAATCATATTCCCGTAGTGCTATTTGAAGTTGCCAGTGGGAGTGGCTTTTGGTGCTTGGCTGGGGCTGCTGCACTCCAGGTTTTTGCTCCTAAGGTCGCTTACACTGGATATGTAGTCCGTTTTCTGTGAGTCGGTCGCTGTATCTTAAGTATGGGAAGCGTTCCAGGGTACCCTGGGCGTGTGTGGGCGTGTTTGGGGTGGAGATGGGATTTAATCCCTAGCCCCCTCCCCCTGCACTTACTTCTTTTTTCTCCTTAATGAAATGACACACAGCTCTCCTACGCGTTCAAGAAAATAAATTATTTTGCAAGTTGAGGATAATGAATAATTTCTTAGTCCTAAACTGTAAGTTTTCCATAATGTTTTGCAATTCCTGTAAATCATTTGAGTTATTGTCCCGAGTAGGAACAATCTGCAGATTCTTTGCTATTGTGAACTTCTATGTTTTATATTGAGCGACATTTTTACAAATTTTTCAACACCCATTCTTTATGTTCTGGGCCTGCTCCTGTATATTCTCGTGACAAATGCATAAAATTGCTGGATGCATTTTTCTTACCTAAATTAGATTATGAAATCATGTCATAAAATGGCTGGAAAAAATTTAACTGAGCATCTAATTAGAGTGCCATTATATAGAATAATGCAACAACAATTGTTAGAAAAAGAATAATAAAGAAAAAGTTGAATTCCTCGGGCTATTCCCCAGCATCTGTTTGAAAATAAAACCAAGGCAGAATAAGAGGGCATGCAACTTACTTTGCATATGACAGAAGATTTAATAGACCAGCAGAGGTGGTTAGAGACTTGCTTTCATCAATGCGAGATGATTTAATACTAAAGGACTGGATCTTGTAGTTTTGGGATCCTGGCTGGCGAAGACTAGTGCAAACTTTATCCATGACTGCAGGATAAAGCTGGCAGTGGATAAATTCAAGAGATAATAGTGTCTTTGCATGGCAGCTCAGAAGCAGGCATACACCATTTACCTGTCAGTAGAAATTGAGAAGGGGCTTAAATTTGGAATATTCCTCGTTTGCTATCAGTTGACAAAACAGAGCAAAGCAACAATATGGGACATCATGCAGAAAAGGATACAACAAGTGTGTAGCTTATCCGCTGTAAAACTTTCTTTTCTAGTAAGTTCTTTGTCATGCTTCTTAATAATGCTGCCTCAACCTTAACTTTCCCAATGTCTCTTATGGTACAGTTTACGAGACATGGAAACTTGAACTATTGAACATAATGTTACTTTTAAGTGAGTTGCAGCCCATGGCTCTGCATGTTTGTTTTCCTAAAGCTATTGCATGCACCAACATAACCTCGCAGGCATAATATTACCTCAAGCTCTGATATGACTCTTACGAACACCAACGTTTCTAGCCTGCTATGTTGCAACATGTCCTGAAAAACAACAGATTTCTAGCAGTCAACCATAACTGTCATAAGTCTGAACTTTAAACGATGAACTCACAATACATATGCAAATATATATAGCACAAACGACAGCTTATTCTGGAATCTGAGTGCACATTTGTTGTTGTATGGATGATGGAGAGATACACAAATAACAAAATACCAACAAAATAACAGCAATACAAATGCACAACTGAAACAACACATGCTACGGACCGTAGATAATTAATCATAGACAGTGCAAAAATAAAGGGACAAGGTACTGCTTGAGCACTTACACAAACTTCGGCTGTGCAAAGCACATTTTGAAATCTCAAGCACCTGAAAATGAGAAAATTTTACATAGTAAGAATTAAGAAAATCCAATTTCTGCATAGCTCTTGAGGGATTCTAGAAACAACCTGATCTAACCTAGGTTCATGTTGTAATTAAACTGAGAAAACTAACATCGCATGACCAGATTAGAGATCCCCACGAGATTATTATCGATTTCTAACTACTGACGAGTGAGGGTTTCTTTAATTGAATATAAATCACTAGCACCAGGCAGTTCTCCATGAAAAGGTTAAATATGAGTTAAAGAGGAACTGGGTATATGACAAACAAATGACATATGATCGCACCTTGCATAAGATCCAAGTATGGTCCAATGATATGACAGTCTGGAATACTGTTGGGCTATGTTCTCACTGAGGTAAACGGAACTCATGATTTTATCTGCATAGATTATAGTTAGACTTGAAGATAATTTCAATCGCTACAACTAACTACAAGCATAACATAAAACTGTTCTTGGCTAGAAAACAAATCAGCCCATTGCTCATGTTGTTAAGATAGTTGTTTACTGTGATGAGTAAATAACCAAACAATGTCAAGCATAACAAATATTCCCTCCGATCAAAAATAAGTATCGTGGTCGACCCTGGCACTTATTTTGGATCGGAGGAGTACTTAAGGAGGAAGAGGTTTTATATATTCACCTGACATACTTAGCTCACCAATACTACCACGAAATAAAGGAAGCAACGCAGCCTCGGCAGCTTCATCCAGGCACCTGTGGAAAGGTAAAAAGAAGTGACGAAGTCAATCCAGAATGGATTAATTGACGATTAACCCATATGTAATTGTTTGATAACATACTCTTGCAAATGCTTTTCCCAGTATCGCTGCTGCCAATCTACAGTAACCAAGTCATCATGTCCAGTGTTATCATGGAGGGGCCAGCGAAATTCGAACAATGCCTGCCATGCAGTGTTGAAGTCTTCACACCTGCGAGCATCAACATTGTCAAATACTTGAAGAGTATTCTCTTGCATCAACATTGTCAAATACTTAAGAATATTCTCTTGACCGGTTTCTTCTAACAAATACAACAACTGAGTTATTGGTGTGTAGATGAGTGTCACCTTGAACGTTTAGTCCCACGTCTATTGCCGTCCGGATCCGTAAGGGAAGTGGAAGAGCAGCATCTGGGATGGGCAATTATAAATGCAAAGTGATTAGCCAATTTCTCTTTGAAAATGTAAGAAGATATTGTACTAAAAGGAGTGGAATACAGTACACTGTACTCCACATATGGAAGAAGATAGACTGCATCCATGGTACATGGGAGGAGGGAAGGACAGGGAGAGGGGTAGGGTACCGGGCATGGGCGCCGTGATGGAGCAGTTCGAGAGCGAACGGCGGCAGAGAAGACGCCAGCTGATGGAGAAGCTCCCAAGGCAGCGCCTCCGCGACCTGCTCCGGCGCGAGGTGGCCGCCATCCTCCTCCTCCTCCTCCTCCTCGTGCTCCTGGACGAGCCCGTCGAAATGAGCACCGCGACCACCAGATCGACCCGCGCCTGCTGCGTCGGCGGTGAGATGTGCGGCGACCGCTTGCAGGCACAGCGACAGCAGAGTGGGCGGCACCGCCTTCGCGCCGACAGCAGCCATCTCTGTCCCCTGTCCCGCGCTGCTTATAGTTCGGGAATTTGAGCTCAATCTCTAATCTGGCCTTCAGGGAATCCGGCGACGGCGAGGCGAGGCCGGCGGCTGGTGGCAGAGGTCAGAGCCGCAAAGGGGAATCGCAGAAGTGAGGCACTCGACTCGCCGGTTTTCTTTTCTTTGTTTTTGAGGGGAGGCACTGGATTGCTGGGCTTTCCTTTTCGTTTCGGCCCATCTCTTATTACGAGCTGAGCCGAAATCCCAGCGTAGTCCAAGACGCCAAAATCACTAATTAGGCTGTATTCGGTTGAGAGGGATTAGAAGGGGATTTTGGCAGGGTTGAAGTGGATTTAATCCCCTGCAAGTCAAAACCTCCTCAAATCCCCTTCAATCCTCTTGTGAAGGGGTGTAACCAAACAAGGATTTAAGGAAGTACTCATTGCTAAGAACATTCCACTTTCCCATATCGCGACAAGTGACGCACATGCAGCGTGTCACTTGTCGCGACCTGGGAGTTTCCCTTTTTCCGTAGATCCGTTTATTCAAAACTTTTTATCTTTTATAAACCGTGCGTCCAAATCTCGAACTATTTTCATCATTGGATTCCTCGCGTCGAGATCTTCAAAACTAGATCCCATGTTGATAGGTTTGATGAAAAAAAATTCACAAAAAAACCGAACCGGGAGCAAGGTTTTTTCCTTTCTGAAAGAGGCACGCCCGTGTCTCTCACGAAATCACAATCGTGCCTCTCGTGGAAGCAAAATCGTGACTCTCGTGGAAGAAGAAAAAACAGAAAACACGTTTTTTTTCGTTTTCGAGAGGCATGGCCGTGACTCTCGCGAAATCACAACTGTACCTCTCGCGAAAGCAAAACCGTCGCTCTCGCGAAAGAAAAAAAACAGAAAGCGCGTTTTGTTTTTCCCTTTCCGAGAGGCACGGCCATGACTCGCGAAAGCACAACCGTGCCTCTCGCGGAAGAAAAACCGTGACTTTTGCGAAAGGAAAAAAAGAAAATAATTCTTTTTTCATGCAAAAAAAAAATTCAACATTTTTTTATCGAAAAGCTAAGGAAGACTGGGGAAACCAAAACGTCGAAAAAATCCGAAAAAAAACGTTTAAAAAGCGAAAAACGCGTGCGGAAAAATAAGAAAAAATAAAATCCGAAGGGAGCGTCCAGAGCGCGACACGTGTGTGACGCCCTCGATTCAATCGTACACAAATGTGTACGATCAAGATCAAGGACTCACGGAAAGATATCACAACACAACTCTAGACATAAATTAAAATAATACAAGCTTTATATTACAAGCCAGGGGCCTCGAGGGCTCGAATACATCAGCTCGAAAACACAAAAGTTAGCGGAAGCAACAATATCTAAGTACAGACAAAAGTTAGACAAGTTTGCCTTAAGAAGGCTAGCACAAAAGCAACATCGATTGAAAAGGCAAGACCTCCTGCCTGGGAGCCTCCTAACTACTCCTGGTCGTCGGCGGCTTCCACGTAGTAGTAGGCACCCTCAGTGTAGTAGCAGTCGTCATCGAAGGTGGCGTCTGGATCCTGGGCTCCACCATCTGGTTGCAGCATCCGGGAAGAATGGAAAGAGGTGGGAAAGGGGGAGCAAAACAACCGTGAGCACTCATCCAAAGTACTCGCAAGCAAGGATCTACACTACATATGCATCGATATCAATGAAATGGGTTGTATCTGTGGACTGAACTGCAGAATGCCGGAAGAGAAGGGGAAAGCCTAGCCTATCAAAGACTAGCATCTTCAAGCAGCTCCAAGCATCTTGCAGCATCAGAAGAGATAAGAGTAGCATAAGGTAAAGTAGTAGTAGTGTTATCAACCTCGGCCAGAGATCCTTTCTCGACTCCCTGCGAGAAAGCAATCCCAGAGCCATACTATCCAGTTATCACCTCAAGTATCCAGTTCTAATTGTATCGATCTGGATACAACTCCAAGTGTCTGTTACCGTAGGACATGCTATCGATAGATGTTTTCTTCCCTGCAGGGATGCACCAACTTACCCACCATGCTCGATTAACTCCGGCCGGACACACTTTTCTGGGTCATGCCCGGCCTTGGCCAAACAATACGCCGCAATCCGACCTAGGCTTAATAGAGAGGTCAGCACGCCGGACTAAACCTATGCCCCCAGGGGTCATGGGACATTGGCCCGAAAACTCCTGCACGTTGCGAGGGCGGCCGATGAGCAGACCTAGCTACCTCCTTAAAAAGGCAGGTGCTTACCAGTCCAACCCGGCGCGCGCCACTCAATCGCTGACGTCTATTAAGCTTCGGCTGATGCATATGACACAGAACGCCCATACTATGCCCACGTGATGGTTAGTGTTATCAGGCCAGAGGCCCCTCGGATCAAATATGCTAATCGTTAATGTGTTGGCAGTGCGGTCACGAGCAGAGACTCACGAAAGATGTGACCCTGTCGCCCCGTCTCGAGGACTTGCGGCAAGGGCTAAGAATGCTCGGTCACCCTCGTATTCAACTCTCGGGTACCCTCCAGGTCAACCCGTCTCCACATCACTTGCGGGTACCCCTCAGGGTCGACCCACCTTTCCAAGCAACAGTTGTAAAGTCCAAGTATCCTGTGTCCAAACATCAAGGAGAAAACCCGAGGAATCACCCCCGGTGAATTCCACTCGATGTAATCATCAAGGTGAACATAAGGGGATCCACCCTTGAGGTTCACACTTGAGGGGTTGCACGACAGAGTCGTATCGGAAGTGGTTAAGGAGGAAATCATCCTTGATGACCACGACCGAATAGCTACACTACAGAGATGTCATCAGGAGTGATGTATGAGGTTCCACCCTCGACACTCGATGGTAACTCTGCAGAGTCGAGCAACAAAAGGGGCATGACGTGATGTGAGGTGTCGGGCTCTGGTCTTCGATCCCGTTGATCGGGTCTTCAATTATGAAGCAGGGGCAACAAGGACAAGGTGGGGGTCACTGATGGATCACTAACCAACCTATACTAAGAAGTTTAGGATAAGCATGTAAGGTAACAATAAGCAGGTTACAAAAACAGGCTATGCATCAGAATAGGAGCAAACAATAACAGTAGCAAAATCTAATGCAAGCATGAGAGAATGGAATGGGTGATATCGGGATAATCAAAGGGGGGGCTTGCCTGGAAGCTCCGCTGAAAGGGAAGAAGGGTCTTCGTCGACGTAGACGATCACATCAGCATCAACATCGGTCTCGGGGTCTACCGGAGAGAAGATGGGGAGAAACAATAAATACAAGCAAACATAAGCATAACAAGACAACGGGCGGAGCTAGGGGTGCTCTAACGCAGGGTTACACGATACCGGCGAAGGGGGATAACATCCGGGAAAGTTTTCCCGAAGTTTGGCATTTTCGGACAAACGAACCGGAGGGGGACAGTTGCAGGTTCGCTATGCTAGGGACGTGTGGCAGATGAACGGACTGCGTATGTAGATTCGTCTCGTCGTTCAGAGCGACTTTCATGTACAAAGAAGTTTCATCCAATTTACGAATTATTTTTCTAAGATTTATCAAAGTTTTAGCAATATTCTGAAAATCCCTGAAATTTTGCCAAGTCTGAGAACTCGACAGTTTTAAACATCACTTGGCTGTTTTCCAAAGGCTGCAACTATTGTTCTGTAGCTTGTGTGATTTTGTGCCTTATATCAATTTTGAGCATTTTTGTGCGATCTGCATGTTAGTATCACTTTTATCCATACTAGAGTACATTAGCTTGATCATCAACAGCTCTAAAGTAGCTACGAAAATAAAGTTGTTTTTTTTTCAGTTTTCTCTTAACAGAATATTGAACTTTGTGATTTTCGTAGGAATTAAACCACACATCAAATGGATTTGGTACAATGGAAACATTTGAGCATTTTCAAGTGTACTACCTTCACATAATAATTTGGCTCCTGTCAACTATCGTTTTTGTTGCTGTTTAGCGGCTGTCTAGAGGGTTAGTCATTGTAGAAATAGAAAGGCTACAATAGCTACAGTAACTGAATGTTACTGAAGTTGTGCAGCATAGCAGCAGGCACCGGCTGCAGGCGCCCGCGTGCGACAGCGGCAGCGGTGGTGAGAAGCGCGGCTGCATGCAGCAAAGCAGCGGGGCGAGAGGGCGCGGGGCAGTGCTCGCGGGGTTGCGTGGCCGCAGCGGGCAATGCCGACGCGGGGCAGCACAGAGGACAGGCATCGTGGGTGCGGCAGGGGAGCATGAGCAGGCGCGCGGGGCAGTAGCGGATGGGGGATGCGGGGGCGCATGAACCGGGCACGAGCGGTGACAGCAGCGCGCGCGTGGGCGCAGTTCGAGCCACACGCGGAGCAGGAGGGGTCGCGGTGAGCACGACGACGTCAGATGGCGGCGGGCGTTGGTGGCTACGGTGATGTGGGGCACGGTAGGATGTGTGCACGCGCGTGTTGCGTTCCTGGAAGCACCAGGAGCACGATGCTATGCTCGGGCAAGCATGACGACGACTATGGCGACGACCACGAGCTCATCGGCGGCGCCGTGTTCGGGCACGTTGGTGATAGCTAGCTAGGGCGCGCGAGAGAGCAACCGGGAAGGAGTAGGAGGTAGAGGAGCTCACCGAGCGGCTAAGAAAATCCCTCGACGGATTAGTAGCTGCAGGGTTCACCGGAGACGACAAGGATCATTGGCGACAGAGGCGGAAGGGCTGAGAGGAATGCCCTCAGCGGGGCCTCCCAGCTCCTGCTGATGGTCGGAGACGAAGGAGTGGAGAACGGCAGAGCGGAGCTCGTGGATGCGTTGGTGAAGCTCGATTTATTTTAAATTTGAAAAAGGCTTTGATTTTTGGACAAGTGGCAAGCTGCATAGTAATCACGATGACATGGCCACCATTAGGGGAGATTATTGTAGCATGATGTTGGGGATGTTACAAATCTCCTCCACTACAAGAAATCTCGTCCCGAGATTTAAGTCGGGAAGTAAAGAGTAACTTTGGGTGAACTGACCCTTATGGGGTTAATTATCTGGTGAACAATGCAGGGAATGTGACAGAAGTATCTCTTGATTTGAAATTTAAGAAAACGTCGCGAGCAAAATATGAAGGTACAGTAAGAAGTTTCAAGCGAATGGACAAACGATCGGTACCTGAACAGAGTGTGAGAAGGGGTTCAGAGCATCGGGAATAGATCATCTCTCGGAGGGTGGCTCGTGATAACACACAAAGCCAAGAGCATAAGATACTTCGGCATCAAGGTTGTATAGGAGAGTCAGGCTTCAATCATGTGGAACTGTGGGTTATGGGCCCACCATGTGGTAGAAAGTAGGAAGGAAGCTAACATCTTGCACGGTCATGGTAGCGAGACATGTCAGAAGAAAACATGTCAGTTATGGTGGCAACAACATTGGTACCAAGGGCGAGGGATGAAGAGAACCATTTTCCTGCTAGTTGAAACGAGGCGGACCAGTAGGCAAAGTTCTCATCCATTGGTGGTTACCGGAATGTCATCGACATTAGTAACAGGATCGTACTGACCAAATTGTACCTTGAGGCGTTTTTATAAGCAAGGAATTATTTCTTCTTTTATCATATAGATCAAAAGAAAGACTAACAAACCAATGGAAAGGAAAATGTGATTATCAGGATTAATCAGATCAAAGGAAAGGAAAAATGTGTTTGCACACAAGAATTTAGGGTATATCCTTCCCAAGGAAAGGCGGGGCATGATATACATGACAGGACAACAAGTTCAAAAGTATTTAGACAAAGGGGCGAGGGAAGAATCATGATATTACCCACACCACGATGTTTCAATAACTAATCAAGAACAGTTAGCATTGCGCTCCCAATGTTCTTGTAGATTATCGGAGTACCACACACATGCTTCGGGATAGTGTTGACATGGTCATCAGGGAAAGGTCAGACTTTGGATACACAAGGGATCCATCAGAAATTACTTGAACACCCCAAGCAATTTTATCAGGGAAGATGAGGAGGTGGCCGATGGTTTCAGCAAAAATCCATCGACATGTCAAAAAGGATGTATTTCCAAAATTTATATGAACAAATTCGAGTTGGGGGAGGCAAGAATTTTGTCGATGATAACACAAATCATCGAGGGGAAAGGATGGTATTTCTCATCATAAATTCAATCAATATCCTGGAAGAGCTCGGAATGTTGATGATGATCAAGACACATTTGTCGAGAGATTTCATGAAGATGTAATCAATCGGCGACGACATCAACTCAAAGGAATGATAAAGCGAAAGGTTATTGGAGCCACGAGTACGACACAAACTAGAAATCAAGCTTGTTGTTCAAGGCAAAATGATATGAAGAGGAAGATCGACGTAAGCTTAGCTCATCGTCGAAGATTGTGCTTCGGGAAGAAAGGACCAGGCAACATAGTTAAATTTTTTTAGTACGATAATGATATAGCCGATCAGGCTAGGAATGATGTGACGGAGTATCACTTCAATTAAGAATTTACAAGAGGTAGTGCAATGACACAATATCCTCGAGATAACATGAGGCAATACTTGAAGGTAGATCAAATTAGAGGTTGGACAGGTGAAATGACTTGCAGGAGACAAGTATTTTAACTTGTCCGAGAAATGGAATTAAGGAGAATATATGATCGGAACCACGGTTATGAATGATCAAACCAGCGATACAAGATGAACTTATAACAAGGGGTAATTGTTTTTACGAGCAGCTTCCATGATAAGTTCTACATCGGGCCCATGGGCATGAACACTAAGGTTCAAGGTCGACTCCCACTTCTTCAATGCATAACCTTTCATTCACTCCTCGTTTTTGAAGAATTTGTAGTGTGAAAGATTTATCTGGTGAAGCACCAGAAGAGTATGACTCACATCTCTTTCGAGTTCACTCGGATTAGGGAAGGCATAGATTCAACCTGTAGGGGTATCTTAGGAACATATACCACTAAGTTCCAGAGCATATAACATCAGCTCAATAGCAGAGCATGGTTGACAATAAGCAGATGATACACTTTATCAAAGGCATTATGTATCAGGGGAAGAACTCAAGGATTTGAGAATAGGCAGGAACAGTCAGATAATAATCCACCAAAGGATATGGTTGACCACAAAGAATCTGATGAGAGTATCAATGCTCAACTAGAAGAAGAAATAGTGCAAAAGCATCGGATTATAGAAGCAGCTGAATAATTGCGATGTTCAAGTTGAAGGGAACTAGGTGGACAATCAATTACAACATGATTGGTCGTGATCCAACTCATGTCAATGACATATGAGCAGGAAGGTCAAATTTCAGGGTTTGACTGATGATTGCGAGCAACGCAACATATTGAATCAATAGGCTCAGGATGACAATGACAAAGGATGTCAATGAATATTGCCGGACATATGGATTTAACCATAATGCAGGCAGACAAGACTTTCGGGAGCACTAGGCTGCAGAGGATCATCGGGAGATCGAATTGCATTCGAAGAATTTTGTGAGACATATGATCAACTGGGGATGAACGAGGGTATCTTGTAGTAACAAGAGCAACAAGGAATGATTGTATGAATGACAAGTCTGAGAACTCCACAATTTTAAACATCACTTGGCTATTTGTAAACAACGTCAGGTGGCGGCGGGCCTTGGTGGCTACGGTGATGTGGAGCACGGTAGGATGTGTGCACGCACTTGTTGCGTTCCTGGAAGCACCAGGAGCACGATGCTGTGCTCGGGCGAGCATGATGGCGGCTGTGGCGACGGCCACGAGCTCATCGGCGGCGCCGTGTTCGGGTGCGTCGGCGATAGCTAGCTAGGGCGCGCGAGAGAACAACCAGGAAGGAGTAGGAGGTAGAGGAGCTCACCGAGCGGCTAAGAAAAGCCCTCGACGGATTAGTAGCTGCAGGGTTCACCGGAGACGACGAGGATCATCGGCAACAGAGGCGAAAGGGGGTGGAGAAGAACGCCCTCAGCGGGGCCTCCCAGCTCCTGTTGATGGTCGAAGACGAAGGAGCGGAGAACGGCAGAGCGGAGCTCGTGGATGCGTTGGTGAAGCTCGGGGTTGCCGGTCATCGTGGCGGTGCGAGAAGAATGGTGACGACAGCGTCGGGCGACGTTGGGGAGAGGGGCCAGAGGGAGAACGGGGTGGATCTGGGAGGCGCGGAAGCAAGTGGGGAGGGGATGGGATCGAGGGGTCGGGCGTGGTGTCCTTATCTCGTCCTGGCGTCGGCGCCGGCGAGGTGGTCCGGGGCGACCTGCCCCTCTAGCGACCCGGTCGCATGAACATGGGAGAGGGGAGGGATCGCCAGGGCAGGCCAGCCTGGCTGTTTAGTTAGATGGGCCAAACCGCCTAGTAGATTAGGTCCTTTTCCTTTTTTTTTCCGTTTTCTCTTTTCCTTTTGCATTTTCTTTTTGTACCAAATGAGTTCTATTTTGAACAAAACTTGGCACATAAATCTAACACAACATATTGAGATGGAACAAAAAGTATGGAGTCAAAAGGAGTTGCCTAACCATTTTTTAGAAATTGAAAAGGCCAAATTTAGTTGCTGCTGGGCCAAAAATTAATTCCAGGGGAATTTTGGGAATCCAAAAGAGGTTGGCTTCAACATGACAATGATCAGGGAATTTATAGGATAAGGTGAACATTTTAGTTTTACTGCTCGAAGAAATAATTTATTCGACTTATTTTAAATTTGAAAAAGGCTTTGATTTTTGGACAAGTGGCAAGCTGCATAGTAATCACAATGACATCGCCACCATTAGGGGAGATTACTATAGCATGATGCTGGGGATGTTACAAATCTCCTCCACTACAAAAAATCTCGTCCCGAGATTTAAGTCGGGAAGTAAAGAGTAACTTCGGGTGAACTGACCCTTATGGGGTTAATTGTCTGGTGAACAATGCAGGAAATGTGACAGAAGTAGCTCTCGATTTGAAATTTCAGAAAACGTAGCGAGCAAAATATGAAGGTACAATAAGAAGTTTCAAGCGAATGGACAAACGATCGGTACCTGAACAGAGTGTGAGAAGGGGTTCAGAGCATCGGGAGTAGATCATCTCTCGGAGGGTGGCTCGTGATAACACACAAGGCCAAGAGCATTAGATACTTCGACATCAAGGTTGTATAGGAGAGTTAGGCTTCAATCCTATGGAACTGTGGGTTATGGACCCACCATGTGGTAGAAAGTAGGAAGGAAGCTGACATCTTGCACGGTCATGATAGCGAGGCATGTCAGAGAAAAACCTATCAGTTATGGTGGCAAGAATGTTGGTACCAAGGGCGAGGGATGAAGAGAACCATTTTCCTGCTCGTTGAAATGAGGCAGACCAGTAGGAAAAGTTCTCGTTCATCGGTGGTTACCGGAATGTCATCAACATTAGTAACAGGGTCGTACTGACCGAATTGTCCCTTGAGGCGTTTTTATAAGCAGGGAATTGTTTCTTCTTTTATCATATTGATCAAAAGAAAGACTAACAAACCAATGGAAAGGAAAATGTGATTATCAGGATTAATCAGATCAAAGGAAAGGAAAAATGTGTTTGCACACAAGAGTTTAGGGTATATCCTTCCCAAGGAAAGGCGGGGCATGATATACATGATCGGACAACAAGTTCAAAAGTATTTAGACGAAGGGGCGAGGGAAGAATGATGATATTACCCACACCATGGTGTTTGAATAACTGATCAAGAACAGTTAGCATTGCGCTCCCAATGTTCTTATAGATGATCGGAGTACCACACACATGCTTCGGGATAGTGTTGACATGGTCATCGGGGATAGGTCAGACTTTGGATACATAAAGGATCCATCGGAAATTACTTGAACACCCCAAGCAATTTTATCAGGGAAGATGAGGAGGTGGCTGATGGTTTCAGCAAAAATCCATCGACATGTCAAAAAGGATGTATTTCCAAAATTTATATGAACAAATTCGAATTGGGGAAGGCAAGAATGTTGTCGATGATAACACAAATCATCGAGGGGCAAGGATGGTATTTCTCATCATGAATTCAATCGATATCCTGGAAGAGCTCAGAATGTTGATGATGATCAAGACACATTTGTCGAGAGATTTCGTGAAGATGTAATCAATCGGCGATGACATCAAGTCAAAGGAATGATAAAGTGAAAGGTTATTGGAGCCACGGGTACGACACAAACTCGAAATCAAGCTTGTTATTCAAGGCAAAATGATATGACGAGGAAGATCGACGTAAGCTTAGCTCATCGTCGAAGATTGTGCTTCGGGAAGAAAGGACCAGGCAGCACAATTAATTTTTTTAGTACGATAATGATATAGCCGATCAGGATAGGAATGATGTGACGGAGTATCACTTCAATTAAGAATTTACAAGAGGTAGTGCAATGACACAATATCCTCGAGATAACATGAGGCAATACTTGAAGGTAGATCAAATTAGAGGTTGGACAGGTGAAATGACTTGCAGGAGACAAGTATTTTAACTTGTCCGGAAAATGGAATTAAGAAGAAACTATGATCGGAACCACGGTTATGAATGATCAAACCAGCGATACAAGACGAACTTATAACAAGGGGTAATTGTTTTTACGAGCAGCTTCCATGATAAGTTCTACATCGGGCCCATGGGCATGAACACTAAGGTTAAAGATCGACTTCCACTTCTTCAATGCATAACCTTTCATTCACTCCTCGTTTTTGAAGAGCGTGTCTTAACAAAAATATATGAAAATGGTATGGAAAAGGTAGTCATGGAAACAAAATATGAAAAATGATAATCATCTACTTCACAAAAGTTAAACATGTAAAAAAATGTTTCAGATGTATACCAAAAAATATAGAACGTGTCTTAACAAAATTGAACATAATAACATAAATTCAGAATAAATTCTCATACTACATAAAATAAAGTTAATCATATATTTAGAAAATATTAACAATATATTAAAAATTGTTCATGATATTTAGAGAAAATGTAAAATGTATGTGAAAAATTAGTCATCAAACATAACTTCTTAAATATTAATCATTCATTTGCAAAATGTTAAACTTGTACAAAAATATACTTAATATTTACCTAAAATGCACAAATGTGTATGAAAATAGTATATATGTGTTGAAGAGAAGCAGTGAAAACAAAAGAAGCGAAACAAAGAAACAAAAGAAACACCTCGAAAAAGAAGAAAAATAGATAACCCAAAGAAAACCGTGAAAATTCATGAGGAAACAAAGAGAAACCAAGAAAAAAAATACAAAGCGAAGACAAACGAAGAAAACTGATGAAAATAAGAAACAAGAAACCTGAAGAAAAAAAAGTGAAAAAAAAATCAAGAGAACAAAAT
Source organism: Triticum aestivum (assembly GCF_018294505.1). Taxonomy (NCBI): domain Eukaryota; kingdom Viridiplantae; phylum Streptophyta; class Magnoliopsida; order Poales; family Poaceae; genus Triticum; species Triticum aestivum. Next base: position 81,562,635 of record NC_057798.1, read on the forward strand.
AAACCAAAAAAGGAAAAGACAACAAGAAAATCGGTGAATTAATAAAAAACCAAGAAAATACAAAAACAAATAAAAACATAGAAGATCGGACCCCAAAAGTGAAAACCGAAGAAGAAATCTTCACAAAAAAGACAAAAGAATACAGAAACGAAACCAGCTAACGAAAACTCAACGAACAATCGAACGAAAACTTGAGTGGGCTCCTAGCCCAGTGGCGAACAAGCGGTTGTGTCTCGTGGCAGATGCGGTTTTGAGCCTCTGCTTGGACTTTGTTGTCTCACATTCTCCTTTTTATTAAAAAAAATTCAGTAGGGACTTCTCTCCCTGGTAGTCTAGTTTTTTCCCTGTCGAACGAAATCTAGCCAATGAAAAAAAAAGAAATAAATGGGCCGGCCCAATAGCTACAATGCAGGGACAAAGCTTCGGGCGAGACGAGCGCAAGATATAGCTCCTGCGGTCTCGGTTTAGTGAGGCAAGCTCCCCTCATCTACAACGATGTTTATTAGGTTAGAGCATCTCTAGCAGATCCCATAAAAACGGTCAAACCTTCGTATTTATTCCCCGCCAAAACAACCTTCGTATTTATGGTACAGGCTGAAAAAACGCCCAAATAGATTATGTAAAATAGCATATCCCCTAAAAAAATACAGACTCCCGAATATTAGAGCTCCTAGTTATATCTGGCCATGGGCCGGGCCGGGCCTGAAAAAGCCCACGGCAAAAAACTGAGGCCCAGGCCCTCCCAGGCCCTATCACTGGGCCTACTTTTCAAGCCCAAGCCCGGCCCATCTGGTAAAAAGCCCTAGAAAGCCCTTAGGGCTTAGGGCCGTGGGGCGGGCCTCTTCCTTAAAATGCCAATATGCCAAGCCCAAGCCCGTCCAGGCCCTACTGGTGGGCTCAAAACTCAGGCCCAAGCCCGGCCCGTGGGCAAGCCCATCGGGCCTAGGCCCTGGATTTTAGGGACAGACCTGGGTGGGCCGACAGGGCCGGGCCTGAGATGGCCAGGACTACTCCTAATCGTCATATATGGAGGATTTCAGCCCTTTTTGAGGATCCTATAAAGTCGGTTAACATCGGAGCAGGGGGGCTCGCGACGCCGCGCATGAGTAGCGAGCAGGCGGAGGAGCTCGCCGGCGGCCGACCGGAGCATCGCCGGAGCACGCGGCGGACCGAAGCATCGCCGGATTAAGCAACGGGCTAGAGCGTCACCGGAGCATCGTCGAAGCATCACCAGAGCGTTCTGGTCAATCGGAGTTCAAGTTCGTCCATGCATGTGTATCAGGGAAGAAGAAGCGTGAGGAGAAAACGAAGAAAAAACAAAGTACGGGTTTATGGGATTTGTTCCGTCCAATGTCTCGCGGTACCGTATATTCGTTTTAGGGGGCTTGTGTACTGTTTTTTAAAGGTAGTGCTTTACGGGATTTGCTAGAGATGCTTTTAGCCCATGCGATGCAAGACATGAGCATACCCCTAGCCTAGCACATGTACACATGTTTTTTGGTTTTCATCCTCACATACTTTTTTCATTTTCCCATTACTTAGAAATGTGGAAAAAATATATAATTAAAAAAACTTATTCAAAATGTCCGATGTGTATTTAGAATTTCGTTCATGCGGCTTTAAAAAGTGTTCACACATAAAGTTCATACATTTATAGGAGTGTTTGTACCATTCAATTGAAATATTAACACATTTAAAAAATTGTCCATTGCATTTGAAAAATGCCGCAAAATATAAAAAGACTTGTACAAATTTGCCAAGAAATATTCATAATATACAAAGAAAATGCTACCATTTTAAATTTTGCTCATATCACTTAACAAGTTAATATGTCTATGTTTTGTCATGAAATGTAACTTCATTTGCGCAATTCTATAAAAATATTAATGAAATATAAAATATATACACTCCTTTTTTTTACATAAAAACATAAAAGAAAAACTTATAAAAAGTAAAAGATGATAGGAATAGAAAAGAGGAAGGAAAAATGGAAATAAAAAATGAACGGCATTGAGTGTGACCCCAATTCATCACAGGAAGTTGATCATACAGGCATCAAACCCAACACTGTATATCACTGGGGCCTCATCCCTCAATCAGATACTCAGGTTGATCCTAGCTCTCTGAAGGAACATTTCATGAAACATGTCATCAATGATGTCTATGGAAAGGTGAAATGTACAAACTCAGAGCTGAGAATGTCCATCGTTGGCGCATCACAGCTGCCAAAAAGATGGAACTTGGTCATTGCAAAACTTGGGCTTCATCATATGGACACCTCTATGTGGCATCTTGAGAGTTCGGTTAAAAAATGGTGGACAAATAGGACCGGCGCCGGAGTCCCCAACAGGAAGGCCATGGCCTCTCTAACCATGCTCGTGTCATGGACCATTTGGAACGAGCGGAATGCGCGTGTTTTTCGGAACAAGAGTGCTCCACCACCATTCTTGCTAAACAACATCATCTGCGAGGCAAACTTTTGGATCACCGCCGGAGCAAAAAATTAGGAAACATTATTTTGCGTGAGTAATCTTCCATGCCGTGTAAAAGTATGCCCTTGTAACAAACTCTATCCTCTTCTTATTTAATAGATGAGGCAAATCTTTTGCCTCCGTTTCGAAAAAAAAGCATGTACAATGACTCGTTTTACTCTCGGCACCTGCACCAGTATTGGGTGGGCTACCAGGCAGCAGCTGACTGTTGGAATGCAATTGGCTAGGATATTGCTGGACCATCTAGCACTTACTCTTTTGTGTGAGGATCTCGGATCTGACTCACACTAGCTAGGCGAGATTGGGGAGAAAACGAACTAGGTATTTGAATTTCAAAAGCAATCCACCCAACCACCCACACTTCTGTAGCGTTACAACATCGGCCGAAGCCGCCTGGTCCATCGCCAGAGAAAAGAGAAGACTAGTAACAGCTATAAGTATTGTTACACCCGAGTTAACGGGCCCAGTTTGGGCTAGCAAGCCACTGGGGAGTCTTTCTGGGCCTGGTCGATTTGGGCCGTGGTCCTGGTACTGTAGCTATCATGCCGTTGTCGACACCAGCTCCTGTGCTTCGATCTTCAGTAGCGGCAAGGGGTGACAGTGGGTTGCTGACATTTTGCATCTTACATCATGATCATCGGGCTGATACTCACCATTACTGGGTTTCTTTTCATCTCCTTATTGCCCCTAGGAAAGGGAATCTGAAGATCAGGGTATTCTTTTATAAGCTTCCAGATGTACTAAGATCATGAAACTGGCTTGGTTCTGCTCTGATGGTTATTCGAGCGCATGTGTAGTACTGGTCAGTATATCGGCATAGTGTCTGACAAAAAAAGAAAAAAAATGGTATGTCGGCATAGTGGCTTATAGCAGTAGAATGTAGAATGTAGGTTACTGTTTCAAAAAAAAAATTGCTCACAGCTACCAAGCGGAAGCCGGTGGAAGGGTTACTGGAAACACATTGAAGATGGGGAGGCAAAAGAAAAAAGGGTACAATGTCTACATGAACGGGGTCCAAGTTGGTTTCTGCAGTGAATTCTGATGTATGTGCTGTATGGTTGATCTTCTCAGTAGTATCTGCTGTTACATTTTGCAAGCAGAGCAGCCCTTGCCACTGAACAATTCTTTTGTGTAACTGATTTTTAAAGCACTTCTTTTTGCATAAAAATATTTAATATCACTAAAGAGAAATGTTTTATTTAAAACATTTTTTCGTTTTAGAAAAGAAATGGAAATTATTTCGAAACTACCCTACTCTGAAGTGCCTGATCTGATGGGGTGTTACTGAATAATAAACTGTAAAGTGAAAAACCAGTTGAAACCTGTATGCGGTCTTGTTTCTGGTGCAGAGGTGGATGATGTTTTGTACTCCCTCCGTCCCATAATGTCAGACGTTTTTTGACGGAGGGAGTACGTATTTGGTATTGATGATGATGGTGATGGTGATATTGTTTAGCATGATGGTATTTTGTTGTTGCGTACATGGTCCAGGGCTGGCGTTCAGGTGAGAGGAGACGCATTTGGTCCTGGCCATCACGGCCTTGGCTCCTAGGTGTATGTGTGCCGTCATATAATTTGCGTCACGCCTGATGACCCAGGCTAGCTCTTGGGATCATTCTATTTTTGAGATCCGAAGTTTGCGCATCATAGACACGAGACCCACCCTACAAACCACGGCCAATACGGCGGCACGAACAATCATGTACCCTGACTTCACTGAATCAGCTGCCAAGTTTGTACACACGTTCTTAAATTCAGTTACTGCCAAGTCTGTGGATATGTCGTTAAATCGGAAGAAAAAAAGTGTGTGTAGATATGTTTGCCATGGAAAGGGGAACAGCGAGAGCGATGCGGCAGAGGTGAAAGCGGGAATTCACTCACGTTGTGTGCGTACATAGTCGTTGTCGCAGCCACGGCCACGGCGGCGTCGCGGTCACCGACAGCGGAACAGAATCATCGGCAGCTTTTGGCGTGGCGAGTAACATGCACGGCCACTAGCTACTCCATCCATCGGTCCCGATGCCATCTCACTCATCTGCGCACATGCGCTGAGCAGCCCACCACGCCCGGCCGACCCCGACGCGCCCTCGCACCCGCGCCACACGAACTCGCGAACGCAGCTAGCACGGCACATCACTGCACAGGGGATGCCGGTCGACCCGGGGCGCGCACGCTCCCTCGATGAGTCCGCATGCAGGGCGCGGCCGGTTCCACACCGCACCTGCCGGCCAGCGCGCGCCGGGGCCATGCACACGCATGCTATGCTCAGGACGCGTACGTGGGCGCGTGCATGCAGCCAAAGCATACGTGATGGCAACCCGGGCGAGAGCGCGCACGCGGCCGGCAGGTCTCGCTCGCTCGCACACACGCACGGAGCAGCATGACCGAGCTCGACGACGACACGGCCGGGCCGGTGCATATGCGTCCGAGGGAGCATGCACGGAGTGGAGCGGAGAAACCCGGTACTAGTGCACATGCGTCTCTTGCGCGCGGGAGCCGGCAGTGCCCGCCGGTGGCGCGTGCAGCCAAAGCATACGTGATGGCAACCGGTGCGCGAACACGCACGCGGCCGGCAGGCCTCTCGCTCGCACGGACAAGCAGGACACGACCCGGCGACGACGACGGCCGGCCGCGCGGGTACGTACGTCCGCCCCCAGCCGTGCCATGCCGTACGTGTGGCGCGGCCGCCCGCCCGCTCGACGCGATGGCCCGACAGGCACACGAGCGCGTGCAGCAGCGTAAATGCACGCTCGTACTTACGTACTCCATTGGCGAGTTACGTGCACGCGTACTGATCTCGATCTGGGCCGGCGAAGGTCCCCGGCCGGTTGGGCGACGGGCGACGGGCGACGGCGCATTAACTTGACGCGCGTGACAAGTCGACCGTGGTGGATCCATGATCACGGACGGATGCGTGCGTGCACGGAGCGAGCGTACCGTTGCTGGTACGCTGCCGAACCTGCCTGCACGTACAGATTTATATGCCCTAGCTAGCTTAGCCTCCCTCATTAGCTGCGCGGCATCTGCATGTTCCGGTAGTCCAAGCACCGGCCGCTGCATGCAGGTGCAGTTTGTCTCCATGCCGACCCACCTGCCGTCGTCCGCTAGCCGCTACCACAGCTAGTTCAGCTCAGCTCCATGCATGGACGGCCCCAAACCAGCTCGTGCGGTGCATAACTCACTGCAGGTACGTATGCAGATAGATAAAAACGGAGTTAAATACGTAGGAGGCACCTCAGCTTGTTCTCCGTAGAACTAACTGCCTAAATTTGTAAAATACATGAAACGGATGCCTTAACTTGTCCGAACGTGTAGATACGGTGCCTCCACTCGTATCCAGACGTGTGTCCAGCCCGTGTGGCGAGGCAACGTGGCGGCGGCAACATCTTAATATGCATAACTCGCTGCATGTACGTAAATTTGTGTTCTTGTCTACCTCTTCGAAGTACACAATAATGAAAATGGAAAAATATTTATAATATAAAACATTTGCACATTGATAATTGTATTTTTCATATGGGAAATTTCATGTGTTATGAAACTAAACAGGAACTTGAAAAAGGTGGATTGCATGTACATGGCTTTGTAGCTAAGAGTTGAATTCGAAGCATAGTCCCGCCAGCTGGCCAGATCGTGCCGTCGTTGAACATGATGTGTCAGGTTCGATGCCCCTCCATGGAGTTCTTGTTCATGTTATTTCTCGCTAGCATACAGTGTTTCTGATGGCTTTTCTGTTGATTAAACAAAACAAGACTGGGGGTTTGTATAAAAATCCTCACTTGCAGGCCACCCAGCGCCTCTTGGCCATTGACAGGTGGGCCAGCGTCACGTTTGTACCATGCGGGTTGTGTGTACGTCCTGATAGAGTGGGGGCATCGTATTTGCACGGTCGGATAAGTTCGAGCATCATTTTCACATATTTTGCAACCGGATTGCTAAATCTCAGTCGATTAAGACCTAACCAAGTCTCAGTCGATGCTATATCCGCAGGGTCTTACGTGGAGATTCGTGCATTTTTTTCATACATGTTATGTCACTTGGTTAAGTCTCAACCAACTGAGATCTAGTCAGACCTATTTTGTAACTTTAGACACTAAACTGACCGCATAACAAGTTAAGGCACCTCTTCAGTGTATTTAAATCATAAAGATGTATACTGAATTCCTGTCCTGAACCCGAAAGCATACGTCACCCCTTCCTCCGTTGACCAGAAAAATCAGTCTATGGGCTATGGGCGTGATTAGCGGAGCCCTTGTCGAGGCGATTTCGAGGCGACCGGAGCCGGGATCCTGCGGTCCGGTGATTACGACGAGAGATCCTGATCGAAAAGAAGGAGATGGATCAGGAAAAGGATTGAGGACGCGGTGGGGAAGAGAGGATCCACTAGGGTTGAGGGATGAGTGGATCAAAACGAGAGAGGCGGTCAAGCGGATCGCAGGGCGAAAGAGGACAGCCAACGGCAATAGACAGATGATCACCGGGGACAAGGGATTATCTTCCCCCAGTACGATGGAGAAAATCAAGAATAAGGTAGATCAGATGAGAAAGGATCTGTCGGGAAGATTGATGAAGGGAATTCATGAGCGCATAATTGAGGGCGATGAAGGACCAAAGCAGAGGGATCCTCCAGATAAGGATGCAGATCATATTGACAAAGAGATTGCTCATACAACAAAGGAAAGAGATCAGAAGTTGCCCGCAACAAGAAGATCTGTGCCAAGTATTGAAGATAAATCTGGATGTATAAAGAGGCCGGCCGTGGAAGAGAATCCACCTCACCTTTCATCCAGTTCACACAAAGACATATACACCAAGAGCGATTTCGCAATGGCGGATCGGTATCCGGGCAAAAACAAGGCACCGATGATCTCCGGTGAGGAGGTCGACTCCAGCGGCAAGGAAGAGCTGGGCTCACGGCCGCTGCTTCACGGTGGCTCATCAAGGGGCCGGGACGACCTGTATCACACCCCCGCTGGCCTTCAAGAGGCGAACCAGGTGGTGGCACCTAGTTTCCCAGTGAACATGGGGGCACCGGCACCAAGCATGGTGGAACTGGACCTCTCTAGGGAGAGAGAGGCCATGCGCTCCAGGTGGATCGCAGTCGGGCTGTTCTTCTCGATGCAGCTCTTCAGCACCGGGGGACTTTTCGGCGAGCTCAGAGGCAAGTGGGGGCTGAGGGGTCGCCTCAGCTACACCACACTGAAGAACAACCGTTTTCTGCTTGAGTTCGAGCGGGAGGGCGATCTCCGGTTCATCCTCAACAATGGACCATGGACGCACAAGGGCGATGCCTTCCTCATGGTGGAGGTGGATGGCAGCGCTCGGCCGGGTGACGTTGAGGTCGCCCACATGCCGATCTGGGTGCGCATCTTCGACGCCCCCCCAATGATGCTCTTTGAACACGTTGCTCGGAGGCTTGGAGCAGATCTTGGTAAGGTTCTGGAGGTAGATGCAGATAGGGAAGGTAGGATTTGGGGGGACTACATGAGGGTCCGCATAAACCATGATGTCGATGAACCCCTCCGTAGCAAACTAGAATCACATGATCTGGCCAAGGGCAAAGTGTATGTACTGAATGTCAAGTATGAGAGGCTTCCTAGGTTTTGTTGTTATTGTGGTCATCTTGGACATGGGCAGCGCGACTGTAAGCTGCCGGAGGACCTCCAAGAGATGAGGTTCCCGGCAGCAATGCGCTCGTCCCCGTTCAGAAGGAGCAACCACAGGGGTGGGTTTGTAGTGCCAGAGGCAAGTAGCGCCCGTCGATTTCTGCACTTTGGGACAGAAGACACCGGACTGGCAAAGACAACACCGGCAAGGATAACAACCAAAAAGTACAACTCCGTGCCGGATGATGTGCTGGCCGATCCACTGGTGCAAGAGGCTATTGCAGCGGTCAGCGCACTCAGGTTGGATGCAGAAAGGAACAGGCAAGCGGGGCAAGGGCTGGTATCACAGTATGCTGGTCTGTTGGAAATATGCCCTAGAGGCAATAATAAAAGTATTATTATATTTCCTTGTTCATGATAATTGTCTTTTATTCATGCTATAACTGTATTATCCGGAAATCGTAATACACGTGTGAATACATAGACCACAATATGTCCCTAGTGAGCCTCTAGTTGACTAGCTCGTTGTGATCAACAGATAGTCATGGTTTCCTGGCTATGGACATTGGATGTCGTTGATAACGGGATCACATCATTAGGAGAATGATGTGATGGACAAGACCCTATCCTAAGCCTAGCACAAAGATCGTGTAGTTCGTTTGCTAGAGCTTTGCCAATGTCAAGTATCTCTTCCTTTGACCATGAGAGCGTGTAACTCCTGGATACCGTAGGAGTGCTTTGGGTGTATCAAACGTCACAACGTAACTGGGTGACTATAAAGGTGCACTACAGGTATCTCCGAAAGTATCTATTGTTTTATGCGGATCGAGACTGGGATTTGTCACTCCGTGTAAACGGAGAGGTATCTCTGGGCCCACTCGGTAGGACATCATCATATGCGCAATGTGACCAAGGAGTTGATCACGGGATGATGTGTTACGGAACGAGTAAAGTGACTTGCCGGTAACGAGATTGAACAAGGTATTGGATACCGACGATCGAATCTCGGGCAAGTAACATACCGATAGACAAAGGGAATTGAATACGGGATTGATTAAGTCCTTGACATCGTGGTTCATCCGATGAGATCATCGTGGAACATGTGGGAGCCATCATGGGTATCCAGATCCCGCTGTTGGTTATTGACCGGAGAACGTCTCGGTCATGTCTACATGTCTCCCGAACCCGTAGGGTCTACACACTTAAGGTTCGATGACGCTAGGGTTATAAAGGAAGTTTGTATGTGGTTACCGAATGTTGTTCGGAGTCCCGGATGAGATCCCTGACGTCACGAGGAGTTCCGGAATGGTCTAGAGGTAAAGATTTATATATGGGAAGTCCTATTTTGGCCACCGGAAAATGTTCGGGATTTTTCGGTATTGTACCGGGAAGGTTCTAGAAGGTTTCGGAGTGGGGCCACCTGCATGGGGGGACCCACATGGACGTGGGTAGTGGGGGCAAGGCCCCACACCCCTGGTCAAGGCGCATCAAGATCCCCCCTTAGAAGTAATAAGATCATATCCCGAAGGGATAAGATCAAGATCCCTAAAAAAGGGGGATAACAATCGGTGGGGAAGGAAATAATGAGATTTCTTTCCTCCCACCTTGGCCAACGCCCCAATGGACTTGGAGGGCAAGAAACCAGCCCCTCCACCCCTATATATAGTGGGGAGGCACATGGGAGCTATAGACGAAGTTCTGGCGCAGCCCTCCCCCTCTCACAAGTACTCCTACTCTCCCGCGGTGCTTGGCGAAGCCCTGCAGGATTGCCACGCTCCTCCACCACCACCACGCCGTTGTGCTGCTGCTGGATGGAGTCTTCCTCAACCTCTCCCTCTCTCCTTGCTGGATCAAGGCGTGGGAGACGTCACCGGGCTGTACGTGTGTTGAACGCGGAGGTGCCATCCGTTCGGCACTAGGATCATCGGTGATTTGAATCACGACGAGTACGACTCCATCAACCCCGTTCACTTGAACGCTTCCGCTTAGCGATCTACAAGGGTATGTAGATGCACTCTCTTTCTACTCGTTGCTGGTCTCTCCATAGATAGATCTTGGTGACACGTAGGAAAATTTTGAATTTCTGCTACGTTCCCCAACAGTGGCATCATGAGCTAGGTCTATTGCGTAGATTCTTTGCACGAGTAGAACACAAAGTAGTTGTGGGCGTTGATGTTGTTCAATATGCTTACCGTTACTAGTCCAATCTTGTTTCGATGGTATTGTGGGATGAAGCGGCCCGGACCGACCTTACACGTACTCTTACGCGAGACAGGTTCCACCGATTGACATGCACTTGGTGCATAAGGTGGCTAGCGGGTGCCAGTCTCTCCCACTTTAGTCGGAACGGATTCGATGAAAAGGGTCCTTATGAAGGGTAAATAGCAATTGGCATATCACGTTGTGGTCTTGCGTAGGTAAGAAACGTTCTTGCTAGAAACCCATAGCAGCCACGTAAAACATGCAACAACAATTAGAGGACGTCTAACTTGTTTTTGCAGGGTATGCTATGTGATGTGATATGGCCAAGAAGAATGTGATGAATGATATGTGATGTATGAGATTGATCATGTTCTTGTAATAGGATTCACGACTTGCATGTTGATGAGTATGACAACCGGCAGGACCCATAGGAGTTGTCTTTATTTATTGTATGACCTGCGTGTCATTGAAGAACGCCATGTAAACTACTTTACTTTATTGCTAAACGCGTTAGTCATAGAAGTAGAAGTAGTCGTTGGCGTGACAACTTCATGAAGACACGATGATGGAGATCATGATGATGGAGATCATGGTGTCGTGCCGGTGACGATGATGATCATGGAGCCCCGAAGATGAAGATCAAAAGGAGCAAAATGATATTGGTCATATCATGTCACTATTTGATTGCATGTGATGTTTATCATATTTATGCATCTTGTTTTCTTAGGACGACGGTAGTAAATAAGATGATCCCTTACAAAATTTCAAGAAGTGTTCTCCCCTAACTGTGCACCGTTGCTACAGTTCGTCGCTTCTAAGCACCACGTGATGATCGGGTGTGATGGATTCTTACGTTCACATACAATGGGTGTAAGACAGTTTTACACAGCGAAAACACTTAGGGTTAACTTGACGAGCCTAGCATGTGCAGACATGGCCTCGGAATACGGAGACCGAAAGGACGAGCATGAGTCGTATGGTAGATACGATCAACATGAAGATGTTCACCGATGATGACTAGTCCGTCTCACGTGATGATCGGACACGGCCTAGTTGACTCGGATCATGTGATCACTTAGATGACCAGAGGGATGTCTATCTAAGTGGGAGTTCATAAGATGAACTTAATTATCCTGAACATAGTCAAAAGACCTTTTGCAAATTATGTCGTAAGCTCGCGCTTTAGTTCCACTGTTTAGATATGTTCCTAGAGAAAATATAGTTGAAAGTTGATAGTAGCGATTATGCGATCAGTAGAAAGCTTATGTCCTTAATGCACCGCTCAGTGTGCTGAACCCCAACGTCGTTTGTCGATGTTGCGAACATCGGACATACACGTTTTGATAACTACGTGATAGTTCAATTAAATGGTTTAAGTAGAGGCACCAAAGACGTTTTCGAAATATCGCGGAACATATGAGATGTTTCGAGGGCTGAAATTGGGATTTCAGGCTCGTGCCCACGTCAAGAGGTATAAGACCTCCGACGATTTTCTTAGCCTGCAAACTAAGGGAGAAAAGCTCAATCGTTGAGCTTGTGCTCAGATTGTCTGAGCACAACAATCACTTGAATCGAGTGGGAGTTGACCCTCCAGATGAGATAGTGATGTTTCCCCAAAGTCATTGCCACCAAGCTGCTAGAGCTTCGTGATTAACTATAACATATCAGGGATAGATATGATGATCCTTGAAATATTCATGATGTTTGACACCGCGAAAGTAGAAATCAAGAAGGAGCATCAATTGTTGATGGTTGGTGAAACCACTAGTTTCAAGAAGGGCAAGGGAACAAAGGGATACTTCATGAAACGGCAATTCAGCTGCTGCTCTAGTGAAGAAACCCAAGGTTGAACCCAAACCCGAGACTAAGTGCTTCTGTAATAAGGGGAACAACCACTGGAGCAGCATTACCCTAGATACTTGGTAGATGAGAAGGCTGGCAAGGTCGATAGAAGTATATTGGATATACATTATGTTAATGTGTACTTTACTAGTACTCCTAGTAGCACCAGGGTATTGGATACCGGTTCGGTTGCTAAGTGTTAGTAACTCGAAATAAAAGCTACGGAATAAACGGAGACTAGCTAAAGGTGAGCTGACGATATATGTTGGAAGTGTTTCCAAGGTTGATATGATCAAGCATCGCACGCTCCCTCTACCACCGAGATTGGTGTTTGCGTTGAGCATAGACATGATTGGATTATGTCTATCGCAATACGGTTATTCATTTAAAGAGAATAATGGTTACTCTATTTTTGAATAATACCTTCAATGGTCTTGCACCTAAAGGAATGGTTTATTGAATCTCGGTCGTAGTGATACACATTTTCATGCCAAAAGATATAAGATAGTAATGATAGTACCACTTACTTGTGGCACTGCCATGTAAGTCATAATGGTATAAAACGCATGAAGAAGCTCCATGTTGATGGATCTTTGGACTCACTCGTTTTTGAAAAGTTTGAGACATGCGAACCATGTCTATTGGTGTATATGCATGAAGAAACTCCATGCAAATGGATCGTTCGGACTCACTTAATTTTGAATCACTTGAGATATGCAAATCATACCACATGGGCAAGATGACTGAAAAGCCTCATTTTCAGTAAGATGGAACAAGATAGCAACTTGTTGGAAGTAACACATTTTGATGTGTGCAGTCGAATGAGTGCTGAGGCATGCAGTGAATATCATTATGTTCTTACTTCACAGATGATTCGAGTAAATGTTGAGTATATTTACTTGATGAAACACAAGTCTGAATTATTGAATGGTTCAAGTAATTTCAGAGTGAAGTAGCAGATCATTGTGACAAGAGGATAAAATGTCTATGATATGATCATAGAGATGAATATCTGAGTTACGAGTTTTGGCACACAATTAAGACATTGTGGAAATTGTTTCGCAATTAATACCACCTGGAACACCATAATGTGATGGTGTGTCCGAACATCATAGTTGCACCCTATTGGATATGGTGCGTACCATGATGTCTCTTATCGAATTACCACTATCGTTCATGGGTTAGGCATTAGAGACAACCACATTCACTTTAAATAGGGCACCACGTAATTCCGATGAGATGACACCGTATGAATTATGGTTTAGAGAAACCTAAGTTGTCGTTTCTTAAAAGTTTGGGGCTGCGACGCTTATATGAAAAAGTTTCAGGTTGATAAGCTCGAACCCAAAGCGGATAAAATGCATCTTCATAGGAAACCCAAAACAGTTGGGTATACCTCCTAATTCAGATCCGAAAGTAATATGGATTGTTTCTAGAATCGGGTCCTTTCTCAAGGAAAAGTTTCTCTCGAAAGAATTGAGTGGGAGGATGGTGGAGACTTGATGAGGTTATTGAACCGTCTCTTCAACTAGTGTGTGACAGGGCACAGGGAGTTGTTCCTGTGGCACCTACACCAATTGAAGTGGAAGCTTATGATATTGATCATGAAACTTCGGATCAAGTCACTCCCAAACCTCGTAGGATGACAAGGATGCGTACTACTTCAGAGTGGTACGTAATCCTGTCTTGAAGGTCATGTTGCTAGACAACAATGAACCTACGAGCTATGGACAAGCGATGGTGGGCCCGGATTCCGATAAATGGCTTGAGGCCATAAAATCCGAGAGAGGATCCATGTATGAAAACAAAGTGTAGACTTTGGCAGAACGGCTCGATGGTCGTAAGGCTAATGAGTACAGATGGATTTCAAAAGGAAGACGGACAATGATGGTAAATGTCACCATTAAGAAAGCTCGACTTGTCGTTAAGATGTTTTCCGACAAGTTCAAGGAGTTGACTACGATGAGATTTTCTCACTCGTAGCGATGCTAAGAGTCTATTGGAATTATATTAGCGATTACTGCATTATTTATGAAATCTTGCAGATAGGATGTCAAAACATTGTTTCCTCGACGATTTTAATGAGGAAAGGTTGTATGTGATACAACCGGAAGGTTTTGTCAATCCCGAAAGATGCTAATAAGTATGCAAAGCTCCAGCAATCCTTCTAAGGACTGGAGTGAGCATCTCGGAGTTGGAATGTATGCTTTGATGATGATCAAAAATTTTGGGTTTGTACAAAGTTTATGAGAAACTTGTATTTCCAAAGAAGTGAGTGGGAGCACTATAGAATTTCTGATGAGTATATGTTGTTGACATATTGATGATCAGAAATGATGTAGAATTTCTAGAAAGCATATAGGGTTATTTGAAAACTGTTTTTCAATGGAAAACCTGGATTAGGCTACTTGAACAATAAGCATCAAGATCTATAAGATAGATCAAAATGCTTAATAGTACTTTCAAATGAGCACGTACCTTGACTTGATCTTGAAGGTGTTCAAGATGGATCAGTCAAAGAAGGAATTCTTGCCTGAGATGTAAGGTATGAAGTTAAGACTTAAAATCTCGACCACGGCAGAATAGAGAGAAAGGACGAAGGTCGTCCCCTATGCTTTTATCATAGGCTCTCTACAGTATGCTATGCTGTGTACCGCACCTGTAGTGTGCCTTGCCATGAGTCAGTCAAGGGGTACAAGAGTGATCCAAGAATGGATCACAGGACAGCGGTCAAAGTTATCCTTAGTAACTAGTGGACTAAGGAATTTTCTCGATTATGGAGGTGATAAAGAGTTCGACGTAAAGAGTTATGGCGATGCAAGCTTAACACCTATCCGGATAGCTATGAGTAGAAATACCGGATACGTATAATGGAGCAACTTTTAGTATAGCTCCAAGTAGAACAGTTATTTGGAATAGCTCCAAATAGAGCGTGGTAGCTACATCTAGGAGATGACATAGAGATTTGTAAAGCACACACGGATCTAAAAGGTTCAGACCCGTTGACTATAACCTCTCTCACAAGCATAACATGATCAAACCCAGAACTCATCGAGTGTTAATCACATGGTAAATGTGAACTAGATTATTGACTCTAGTAAACTCTTTGGGTGTAAGTCACATGGGGATGTGACCTTGAGTGTTAATCACATATCGATGTGAACTATATTATTGGCTCTAGTGCAAGTGGGAGACTGTTGGAAATATGCCCTAGAGGCAATAATAAAAGTATTATTATATTTCCTTGTTCATGATAATTGTCTTTTATTCATGCTATAACTGTATTATCCGGAAATCGTAATACACGTGTGAATACATAGACCACAATATGTCCCTAGTGAGCCTCTAGTTGACTAGCTCGTTGTGATCAACAGATAGTCATGGTTTCCTGGCTATGGACATTGGATGTCGTTGATAACGGGATCACATCATTAGGAGAATGATGTGATGGACAAGACCCAATCCTAAGCCTAGCACAAAGATCGTGTAGTTCGTTTGCTAGAGCTTTGCCAATGTCAAGTATCTCTTCCTTTGACCATGAGAGCGTGTAACTCCTGGATACCGTAGGAGTGCTTTGGGTGTATCAAACGTCACAACGTAACTGGGTGACTATAAAGGTGCACTACAGGTATCTCCGAAAGTATCTATTGTTTTATGCGAATCGAGACTGGGATTTGTCACTCCGTGTAAACGGAGAGGTATCTCTGGGCCCACTCGGTAGGACATCATCATATGCTCAATGTGACCAAGGAGTTGATCACGGGATGATGTGTTACGGAACGAGTAAAGTGACTTGCCGGTAACGAGATTGAACAAGGTATTGGATACCGACGATCGAATCTCGGGCAAGTAACATACCGATAGACAAAGGGAATTGAATACGGGGTTGATTAAGTCCTTGACATCGTGGTTCAGCCGATGAGATCATCGTGGAACATGTGGGAGCCATCATGGGTATCCAGATCCCGCTGTTGGTTATTGACCGGAGAACGTCTCGGTCATGTCTACATGTCTCGCGAACCCGTAGGGTCTACACACTTAAGGTTCGATGACGCTAGGGTTATAAAGGAAGTTTGTATGTGGTTACCGAATGTTGTTCGGAGTCCCGGATGAGATCCCGGACGTCACGAGGAGTTTCGGAATGGTCCGAAGGTAAAGATTTATATATGGGAAGTCCTATTTTGGCCACCGGAAAATGTTCGGGATTTTTCGGTATTGTACCGGGAAGGTTCTAGAAGGTTCCGGAGTGGGGCCCACCTGCATGGGGGGACCCACATGGACGTGGGTAGTGGGGGCAAGGCCCCACACCCCTGGTCAAGGCGCACCAAGATCCCCCCTTAGAAGGAATAAGATCATATCCCGAAGGGATAAGATCAAGATCCCTAAAAAAGGGGGATAACAATCGGTGGGGAAGGAAATAATGAGATTTCTTTCCTCCCACCTTGGCCAACGCCCCAATGGACTTGGAGGGCAAGAAACCAGCCCCTCCACCCCTATATATAGTGGGGAGGCGCATGGGAGCTATAGACGAAGTTCTGGCGCAGCCCTCCCCCTCTCACAAGTACTCCTCCTCTCCCGCGGTGCTTGGCGAAGCCCTGCAGGATTGCCACGCTCCTCCACCACCACCACTCCGTTGTGCTGCTGCTGGATGGAGTCTTCCTCAACCTCTCCCTCTCTCCTTGCTGGATCAAGGCGTGGGAGACGTCACCGGGCTGTACGTGTGTTGAACGCGGAGGTGCCATCCGTTCGGCACTAGGATCATCGGTGATTTGAATCACGACGAGTACGACTCCATCAACCCCGTTCACTTGAACGCTTCCGCTTAGCGATCTACAAGGGTATGTAGATGCACTCTCTTTCTACTCGTTGCTGGTCTCTCCATAGATAGATCTTGGTGACACGTAGGAAAATTTTGAATTTCTGCTACGTTCCCCAACAGGTCTGGATGGTGCTAAAGCAGCTGCTGCTATAACGAAGGCGTCAGATGAAGACGGGACGAGCTCTATACCCACCACCCCAATACATGATCCAGCAGCATGTCAGGCCAAAGAAGAACAGATGAGCCTCCCCCAAGGTCCACCGCCTCCACTCCAGGTCGCTGGGGGAACAAACGGAGATGGGAAGGCGGTCAAACCCAAGGTAGCTGAGAACACGGAACAAATCAACCAAAGCCCTGTGCACCCCCCGGGTTTTGAACCAGGGGCGCAGGTGTGCCTTGGGGGAACGGATGCGAATGGAGTTAACAGGACATTTATGCAAGATGGAGGCAAAGAGATGGTGCAGAAGGATGGTGGAGGAACAAAAGAGAACAGGGTGGAACCGATGCAGGGAAGAGTAAAGACCCGGGAGCAAGTTCAGGACAGAAACCTGAAGATGGCAGAGGGGGATACAATTTCAGTTCTGGGAAAAAGAGGTGAACGTATGTTAGGAGCAAACTTAACTGATGCTGTTGGGGATGTTACAAAGGGCACTATACAGAACAAGAAGAAGAAGTGGGCCAACAAGAACAATGGAAAGGATGACAAGGGTAAGCCAGGTAGAAAGGAAGCAACCGAGCTTGGGGCTCTCGGTCAACTGGTGGATGCCAAGGAGGGCGTCCACCAGGAGCCATGACACTCCTAAGTTGGAACTGTCGGGGCCTAGGGCAACCCCGCACGATTCATGAACTAGTGCAACTAGTTCACACGCATAAGCCCAAATAGTTTTTATCTCGGAAACAAGGCAAAGCAGTGAGAGAGTGAATAATTTGAGGTGGAGGCTTGGCCTCAAGCATTGTATTGTGCAGCCGGGCTCCGGTAAAGGTGCCGGCATTGCACTCTTCTATGATGAGAGTGTTGAAATAAAAGAACTTGGCGTTGGCCCGAGGTACATCGATGTGTTGATCCGCCTGTGTCCGAATGGGGTTCAATGGAGAGGTACTTTTGTGTACGGAGAACTGAAAACACATGAGAGGCACCATATGTGGGAACTTCTGAGAAGAATCCGAAATAATGCAGCTGAACCGTGGCTAATGATAGGAGATTTTAACGAGGCTATGTGGCAAAGCGAGCATCTATCCAGAGCTAGGAGATCAGAGAAAGGTATGGCTGAGTTCAGAACGCTGTTGTCAGACTGTAATCTGCATGATGTGGGTTTCAAAGGTACAGTATGGGCCTACGATAACAAACAACGAGGCCAGAAAAATGTGAAGGTTCGGCTAGATAGAGGAGTAGCGAGCCCAGATTGGAGCAGTTTATTTAAATAGGCTACGATAGAGCATCTAGTCACATTGAGATCTGATCACGTACCTCTACTGCTCCGCTTTGGGGCAAGAAAAGAGTGGCGACCAATCAAAAGAAATTTCAGGTATGAGTGTATGTGGGAACGAGCAAGAGACCTGCCGGTGGTGATCAATGAAGCCTGGACAGGGGGTGGAAAGGGATGTTCACTAGCTGATATCACAAAGAAACTGAGAAACATGCAGGATGTTTTAAGCAAATGGGCTAGCAGAGAATTCAATTCTGTATAGAGTAAAGTAAGGGCTCTCCGAGATAGATTGAAGGGGTTGTACTCGCTGCAGCTTACACCAGAGGTCGAAGATAAAATAAAAAGAACAGAAAGTGAGATTGATGAATGGCTATATAGGGACGAAATGATGTGGAGACAACGCTCTCGAATAACTTGGTTGAGGGAAGGAGATAGGAACACTGAGTTTTTTCACAGAAGGGCCACCTGGAGAAGAAAAAAGAATAAGATTACAAAACTTCGCAAAGGAGATGGAAGCTGGACGGAGAGGGAAGAGGAGATACACCAAGAAATAAATAGTTTCTTTAAGGAACTGTACAAAAAAGATGAGCAAGTTGAGCCCACCGAGCTGTTGAATTTGATTCCTCAAAGAGTGGATGAACGGATGAATGCAAGCCTCACAAAGGAAGTCACGGATGAGGAGATAGGAGATGCACTGTTCCAAATCGGCCCACTCAAAGCCCCCGGGCCGGATGGATTTCCAGCGCGGTTCTATCAACGAAACTGGCTGATTCTGAAGGAAGATGTCGCGAGAGGAGTTAAACTGTTTTTTGAAGATGGAGTAATGCCCGAAGGTGTAAACAATACTGTTATTATGCTGATTCCGAAAGGAAAGAATCCGTCAAGCATCAAGGACTACAGACCAATCAGCCTGTGTAATGTCCTTTATAAAGTGATCTCCAAAATCCTAGTAAACCGTCTACGCCCTTTCCTTGATGATCTCATATCAGAAACACAGAGTGCTTTCATCCCGGGGAGGATGATCACGGATAACGCCCTCATTGCCTTCGAATGCTTCCACAAAATTCAACACAGTAAAAATCAGAGAGAGAATCACTGCGCGTATAAACTGGATCTGGCAAAAGCATACGACAGAGTTGATTGGAACTTCCTGGAAGGGGTAATGGGGAAGCTAGGCTTTGAACAGAAGTGGATCAAGTGGGTGATGACATGTGTTAGATCGGTTACTTTCTCAGTCAGATGCAACGGGTCTTTACTGGAAGCTTTCTTACCAACCAGAGGACTACGACAGGGAGATCCCTTAAGCCCTTATCTTTTCCTATTTGTGGCAGACGGACTTGCCATACTTCTAAAAAAGAAGGTGGATAGCGGGGAAATCTCACCTCTGAAGGTAGCACGAGGAAGCCCGGGTATATCCAACTTACTTTTTGCTGATGATAGTCTCCTATTCTTCAAGGCTACCGATGAGCAAGCAACACGGGTCAAAGAGACTTTGATTCTGTTCCAAAAATGCACAGGACAACTATTGAGCGAGAGTAAATGCTCCCTACTATTCAGTGAAGTGTCCAGTGAACATGTGAGGGATGCGATCAAGAGGAGACTTGGTGTGGAGTCAGCTACGTTTGAGAGCAAATACCTAGGGCTGCCAACACCGGAAGGAAGGATGAAAGATGAGATTTTCCAGTCGATAATGGATAGATTTGGGAAGAGATGCAATGATTGGAACGAGAGATTTATGTCCAAAGCAGCTAAGGAAGTTCATGTTAAGTCGGTTGCTCAAGGACTGCCAACTTTTGTTATGGGGGTGTTTAAACTGAATCAAAGCTTCTGTGATAGCTATGAGAAAATAATAAGGGATTTTTGGTGGGGGGATAAAGATGATCACCGGAAAGTGCACTGGATGGCGTGGGAGAATATGACAAAACCAAAAAGAGATGGGGGTATATGTTTCAGAGATATGCATCTATTTAACCAAGCACTTTTAGCGAGACAGGCATGGAGACTAATACAGAACGTGGACAGTCTATGCGCCAGAGTACTTAAGTCTAAGTACTATCCCAACGGAGAACTTGTGGACACGGTCTTTGCCTCAGATGCCTCCCCAGCCTGGCGTGGGATCGAATTTGGCTTGGAGCTGTTAAAAAAAGGACTGATTTGGCGCATTGGAAATGGAAGGAAAATACAAATTGTAAGAGACCAGTGGATCCCAAGGAGTTCTGGGCTCAAAACGGCTAGCTACATTCGGAGATCAAGGTTAAGATGGGTCAACCAACTGATAGTATCAGATTCCAGAGAGTGGAATACAGACCTCATCGGACAAATCTTGCACTCCTTCGATGCAGACGAAATTTGTAAGATTCGGATCCCGGCGAGAGAAGTGGAAGATTGTATAGCCTGGCACTATGAAAAGACAGGGGTGTTCACTGTAAAAAGCGCTTACAAATTTGCAGAAATGCTGAAAAGAAACGGTGGAGAGGGTCCATCAAGCTCAACTAGTGAACCAGGAGATAGAAGTGTTTGGGATGTGATATGGAAAGCAAAGATCCCGGAAAGAATTAAGATATTTGGGTGGAGGGTTGCTACTCAGTCTCTTGCAACCAAACACAACACACATAGAAGAACAATTGTGCCTGAGGATATATGCGACATCCAGAAGATGAGTTCCACGCTGTCATTACATGCACTCGCAGCAAGGCGCTGCGGAATGCCATGAGGACAGCTTGGGAGCTGCCAAAAGAGCAAGATTTTAGTAAAACAGGGAAAGACTGGATGCAATGTCTGCTCATCCCACTTCCAGATCATGTCAGGAATAGAACACTAATGATTCTATGGAAAGCTTGGCAACTTAGGAATAATGTTATTCATGGAGATGGAAAGGATACAGTGACAGGGGCCATGAGACAACTGGTAAAGCTGGATGGAGACCTGGATGTATCCGCAAGTGGCGATGAGAAGACAGGAGACAAAGGGAGTCTGTCAGTGTATGCAGAGAGGATTTACAAACCAGCCGGGTCTGGAACAAACCAATGGACACCCGCACCAAGGCAGTCAGCAAAACTGAATTCTGATGCAGCATTTTTACCAGAGTTTGCAAGAGCTTGGGGTGGAGCAGTCGCCCGGGATCACAAAGGAACCCCATTCCTATCTGTGGGCTGCCAGCTACATCAGTGTAGGACGGTGGAGGAAGCTGAAGCCTCGGCTGTTCTACTGGGCCTAGATGAAATGAGCAAGTATTTTGATGGGCATCTAATAGTAGAGACAGACTGTGCTACTGTAGGACATGAACTACAAAGAGAAGGAAGGAGCAGATCGCCCTGGTGTGGAGTAATAACAGACATAAAGGAACGGATGAGACACTTTGCCAGCGTGCAGATTAGCATTGTTACGAGGAATCATAACAAGCTAGCACATGAGATTGCAGCGACGGCTAGAGAATATGGAAACCACTTCTTCCTATCTGAAGTGCATGACAACGTTAGACAAAGAATGTTGTCAGAATGTAACACCACCATTGCATGAATGTATGCTTTGGTTCTCAAAAAGAAACATAAAGTGCGGATAGAACGGGTTGTTTCTCCCAGTGCAGATGAAGAGGGCGGTACAACTACAATAGCAATGCCGTAGTCGCACAAAACCATCACGATTATTGGTCCTGATCGATCAGCCCCACGATCAAGTCTCACGATCGCGATGAATCCGGGCACATGCACGAAAGATGAAGCACGAGGCCATAGCTATGCTAGGCCGGTCCTCAACGTTAACACCATAGTTGTCACGTACTGCTGGCTGCTGTTACAACTTGGCCAGTACGTGCTGGACGTGCGTGCGTGCGTGCGTGGTCATAGGAGTGATCGTACTCTTCTTCTTAGTAATAACGTTTTGTTTTGCTCCGTACGACTAATGGGTACGGCTAGTGAAAATTGCTGGTGACCTGCATGCTGCGAAATACATGGAGTGTGGATAGAACAAGCTGTTTCTCTCAATGCGAGTGAATTTCATAAAACCATCACATTTGAGGCTTCGCTTGCGGAAAACTACCTAATCGTTAATTTTTTGCAAAAGTCACCGCACATTCAGTAATCATTTTACAAAATGCACTGATCAGGTGATTTCGTCCATTTAATCACTTTCTGACACATGGGACCCGACTGTAAGGAGCTGACTTGGCTGAATAATCATACCCATATCCCTAGTAGATTTTAAAAAAAGCAATCAGCCCCCTGGCCATGCCCGACAGGGCCCGCTGCCTCGATCCCATCCGATCGAGAGAGCCCGAGCTGGCCGACCCCCGGCGCCACTCCGGCGACGTCGCTGCCGCCTCCTGCACGTCGTCCTGCCGGCCGCCGCCGTCTTCCGTCGCCTCCGGTGACAAGGGCCTCCCCGCCGCCGTGTACCTCCTCCTTCCCTCTTTTCTCTTTCCTATCTTCTCAACTCTCTCTTTCTCCTTCACAGGGGAGCAGCCACGGCGCCTGTCGCCATGGCCGCTGCCCCGTCGCCTGACGCCGGCAACTGGCGCTCAGCCAAGTTCTTCCGCAAGGAGCTTGTTTCCTCCTCCTCCCCCTCGCTCCCTGGCGTTGGAGCCGGCCTCCCAAGCCCCGCTCCTTGGCCCGCGTTGGCGTGGTGACTGGTGAGGGAGGGCGCCTCACTGCGGCCGGACCTCAAGCCGCCGCGGCCCTTGCTGCTCACCTACATCGGCGCCGGCTAGGTGACGGGGAGGCACACCGGATGGACGCGAGTAGCTATGCCCGCCGCACGGGCGCGAGCAGCAGTGGCGTCGGCCATGCTCACCGTCCATCCCGGCCTCACGCCACGTTTCCCCCGGCTCTCAATGGTGGCAGCCCGGAGAGGAAGTGGCCGGCGGCGTCCACCACCGGACCAGTGGGAGGCGTTAAGAGCGGGAGCAGGGGATCAGATCGATCGGGAGCAGGGAAGAACAGGGCCTTGATTGCTTTTGTTTTTCTAGATCTAAGGGGGTGTTTGTAAATGTTTTGCCAAGTCAGCTTCCGACAATCCGGCCCCACTTGTCAGAAAGTGATTAAACGAGCTAAATCACCTGATCAGTGTATTTTGCAAAATGATTACTGAATGCGCAGTGACTTTTGCAAAAAATTAGCGACTAGATAGTTCTCCGCAAGCGAAGCCCCAAATGTGGTGGTTTTATGCAATTCACTCTCTCAATGCGGATGAAGAGGCGGTGCTGGTGCAATGGCTATGCAAGAAGGCCGGTGAAAATTGCCGGTGACCTGCATGCTGCGAAATACATGAAGTGTCGATAGAACATGTTCTTTCTCCCAATGCAGATGAAGAGGGCGGTGCCAGTGCAATGGCAATGCAAGAAGGCTGGTAAAAATTGCTGGTGACCTGCATGCTGCGAAATACATGCGGATAGAACATGTTCTTTCTCCCAGTGCAACGAAGAGGGCGGTGCAAATGCAATTGCTATGCAAGAAGGCTGGTGAAAATTGCTGGTGATCTGCAGATTTTTTTTTATGAAAGCTGGTTCTCGCAAAATAAATGCACGGAAAAGATCCTCTTGGATGGTGCTCTTCGTGTGTCATGGTCGGGACCGCGAGCGCCTACGCCGGCCGGCCGGGCGTCTGACCGGGCGATCCGGCGATGTGATGTGCAAGAAAGAAAGATGCGCGTACCGC
The DNA here is from genome assembly GCF_018294505.1 of Triticum aestivum. Taxonomy (NCBI): domain Eukaryota; kingdom Viridiplantae; phylum Streptophyta; class Magnoliopsida; order Poales; family Poaceae; genus Triticum; species Triticum aestivum. The sequence continues at coordinate 81,586,674 of NC_057798.1, forward strand.
AGTCGCACAAAGGCATCATGATCATCGGTCCTGATCGACGATCAGCACCACGATCAAGTGACACGCCGGGTACGTACGTACGCCTCCGTAGAGATTGCGATCGCGCTGAACCCGGGCACATGCGCACGAAGAAAGATGGAACACGAGGCCGTAGCTTAGGCTTGGCTAGGCCGGTCCTCGACGTTGACACCTTCGTAGTCACGTACCTCCGGCTGCCGCTACAACTTGGCCAGTACGATCACTCCTGTTATCACGCACGCACGTCCAGCGGAGCGGTCCAAGTATATGTGCCGTGCACGCAGTTAGCCGGTCACACTTCACCCATCTACAACGAATCGTGCGGTGTGCGTGTGATACGGAGTGAGTGGTCGACGGGAGACGGTGTCCCGGAGTAAAAGGCGCCAATTCTCAACAACAACAACAACAACAACAACAAAAGGCACCGGAGGCCCTAACTGTTTCTGGTACGTGCTTCATATGCAGTATGTGTCAAGTCAAACTATAAAGCTACGAGATGGAATTCATGGGAAGCAATCCAAACTTGATAGTGAAAAAAAAAAATGTAAAGCTTTTGAAAATGTGTAGCTGGTTAGTCCGAATTCTTCTGTAAGTTGATCACCGAGGTCGTCCTATATATGACTATCGAGCCCTTACTACATGCATCGACAAACGTCGTATCAGTACCGTTTTACGACCAGACTTATCTCAGAGCTTATCTTCTCAATTCTTTTGTAGGTTTCCTTTTCAAACTCGGCCCCTAAGCATCTCGATTTCATTAAAAGCGAAGGTGGTTGCCGGGTTAATTAGCGGAAAACCGGGCTAAAACCGTTACAACAACCCACAAGGGGCAAAATCGGTCGACCTGGCCACCCACACGGAGAAACACAAAACGCTGAAAAGAAGAACCACAAAGTCGAGGTCGTCACCAAGCGTCATCGTCATCACTCCACGAGCTAGCGACTCGATCCGACTTCACCATCGACTTCCGCCAACGAAACCCTCGTCGCCACAAACACCGAGATCCATGCCGGCCCATGCCAAGCAGTTGATCGCCGGTGCGGCTCCTAGACAGGTGCGACTAAGAAGACCACCAAAAGGCAGAACAAATGGGCAGAGTTGGCGCCAACCAACACCTCCTCAAAGACCACCAGCCACTTGTCATCGTCACCATCTAGCATCCAGGGCAGCTCCGACTCCGCGACGGCATGGCGAGACGTAGAAGAGACCTGTCGAGCACATTGGGGAAGAACGGACAACCGAAGCCCTGCTCCGACTCTGCACCGCTGATCACTGGGGATGTATATATGTAGCACCTGGGTTCACGTAATGTAAGTTTGCAGAGTTAGCCGCACGAAAACTGCACGATTAGGGTCGTGATCATCGCCCCATGATCAAGTGTCACGCTCGCTCCCCATGCATGCATATACGGCCTCGAGTTCGAGACTGTGGAACACGAGTCTCTGGTCCTTGCAGTGTTTTTCAAGCTCCACGACATAATAAAATGTGATGATTTCGCTTCCTGGAGACTGGAGTACGTATATAAACAACATCATAATTAGGGCCGTAGTAGTACACGTACTGGTAGTCCAACCACAACCGATCGACTGGTGTCGCTTCCCGGCAGCATCCATCAGCTGTAACCCCGTCAGTACCATATACAGTAGCAAACTGGTACGGTACGATAACTCGTATTACCACGCTTGTCCAAGTCTCCGTGCAACCTTGTCACGTCGCCCTCGCACACGTAATAACTACTAGTACTACTTGCTTCTATCTACCACCTTTATATAATAGTAAAAAAGAAACGAGTCAGAAGCCGAAGCCATGCATCCTGACACGATTGTTGCGAAAGGGTCTAAATAATTGGCCGACCGTAATGAGCCACCTAACCTAATCAAGGAGAAACTAACCAAGATGTGGATATACATGGCCAGATTCTTACCGGCTCGACCTTATGTAGCTTAACCACTAAAGTCACATGGCACCGCACCGGCCGGTTTGTCCGTGTTTCGGGTGGTGCGACGGGAGGCCACGTACGTCGACAGGCGGCAAAGCAGCGCGCGTTTCCAGCCGGGCCCCTCCCTAGCCCGGGGTTGTTATCGGCGCACGTTGTGGGCTCTAAGGCTGGTTGTAATGAAGAGTATCATATACTAGTATCATGCATATGATACTAGTGTATACTACTACCTCCTTAATGCATAGTATCATATAGTATCATGTACTTCCTCTGTAAACAAATATAAGAGTGCTACATCACTATTTTAGTAATCTAAACGCTCTTATATTTGTTTACGGAGGGAGTAGTACTTTATTTATTATCATGCATGACACAAAGTAGCATAACATTTACTCCCTCCGTCCGGAAATACTTGTCATCAAAATAGATAAAAGGGGATGTATCTAGACATATTTTAGTTTTAGATACATCTCCTTTTATCCATTTCGATGACAAGTATTTTTGGACGGAGGGAGTATTATGATACGATATCATGATATGATACTACATCATTTCTTTCTTCATTTAATGCTATGACACCTCATCAAAATTGCCTAGTTGATATATATGATAGTAGCTATGATACTACCATTACGACCAGCCTAATGCATGCTGCATGCCTCTTGACTTTCTTTCCCGCCCGTCCTCTTCCGCCTTGTGTTTTGTCATGGGAACGAACGAACATCCTCAGGCGACGGCGCGCTCCCCGGCCCCGCACGGCAGTGACAGAGAGAGCGGCAAGAAGTAAAGGCAAGGGACAATGCCACGCCGACGGACCTGGGCAGAGGAGGTAACGGAAAGAGAGGAACGACACGACATGCCCTGCCCTGGCCATGTGGGCGTTCCACATGCATGGGGTACGTACCACCACCTTGGACGAATTTCTAATTTTTCTTGGAGGCATGCGGCAAAGGCGGTATGGTCTGGCCCATCTTTCACTCATGTTGCGTTGGATGTTGCATGGTTTGAGGCTCTGAAACCAGGCACGTCGACAGTAGAAATCTTGCAAAGCTACATCACGCACTGGAGCGTCCCAGCATGTGTGGAGCATGTACGTACAACTGCCCTTGCAGGAGCAATTTGCGTGGACGAACGAAATCTTGGAGGCGAGAACAGTTTCCTTTTGTGAGGGGAGCTACTGCTGGACGGCAGCCTCCTATATGTGAGCGTTGTCCCATCTTGCTTGCTGTTCAAACATTCCACCACTTCGATGATGTTGTCTGAGATAAGACCATGCCTTCTTCTATGGGTAAAAAGCTTTTTTTTTTCGTGAAAACACAGAAAGCTTTACGTCTCGATGTATTGACGGATGGAAAATTGCCCACTGCTATTGTCGGGCGCCGCGGCCTTTGCATTGACAATGTTGGGTTTTCGAAGAAGAAAAATGTCCGGTCCCCTAATGTCAAGTGAAGTGCATTGTAGGTCCCTGAACTATTTAAAGGGGTGTCACATAGGTTCCTGAACTATGGCAATCGTTATCCAGGTCAATGGTGTGTTTGGTTGAAGGGATAGATATGAGTGGGTTAGGACGACCAGATTTTATGAATGCGATGGTTCAGTTTTGGTGTTTGGTTAAGATGAGTGGGATCAACCCATTTCCTGTTTTGTTGAAGGGATAAAGGTGGTTTGGATGTGGTCCTCACATAAAATAATTACAAGACACGGAGACAACATGACATAAAATAATCATGTGAGGAGCCAAACAGGACCGGGCCGCACTGATCGACCGTTTCTGTGGTGGGATGGTTCAATATCTTCAGAGCATATTCCTATTTTTTGGTTGAAATCATTTGAGTGCTTTATAACTAAACCATTGTTCTTTTGTTGGGAATCGTCACAACCCATTCTGGATGACCTCTTCAACCAAACCAGGCCTGACCAGTTCAACACTAGAATAATTCGAGGGTCTATATTTTGCCTGGCATGACACACTTGTTACATTTCAAGCACCTACATGATACCACTAAAATAGTTCAGGGACCAACGTACTTCACTCCTCAATGTCGAAGATGGTTGTGTTATGGTGCTTTTGATCCACCATGCCGCGGACATGATCACTGCTGTGGTGCCCTTCTCATCACTAGAAGAGGATGGCATGGTGCCGCCACTCGACGAACTATTCTTCGACTACCAAAGGTTGTGCGGTGGACGGGTTCCATGAGAGCTCCTCATACCATTAAGTACGTGATAAAGGGCAACCTGCCATGATCGGCGTGTGGATCATGTACCTCCTCATATATTTTTCAAGCAAGAGAATTGAGTGTCATATATATTAAGAGGGAAAGAGAATACGGGCGCGGCTACACATCAGTCGACTGAATTTTTCAATTAGGGTCAGTCGATTGATGTGGACCTTTGGATGAAGATCGTGTGGCGCCTGAACCTTCTTCTTCCTAGACCGCCAAATGTGCCGCCGGTCACCGCCGCCCGCGGCCAGCGGCGCTCCCACGACCGCCTTGCTGCCCCGCCCTCCCCGCAGATGCCCCCCACTGCTGGTCTAGCCGCCGGCGGCGGCCATCCCTCTAGCCCTGATGAAGTCATGTACCTAGGGTAGGGTCATGTACCTGTCCCAGGTACCCTCCTCAAGGACATCTACAGAAGAGACCGTCTCCCAGTCGACCAAGAGAGATTCCACTCGACGGACTGGAAGGCACTCGACGAACTTGAAGACACTCGACCATGAAGACTCACTCGACCACCAGGAGTTCAGGATCTACTCTGTATCCAAACGGTCTGTAATTAAGTAGTCTTTATGGCCATGATGACACTTTATGTAAGGCGTTACCAGTAACGTCAGGCCTTAATGTACTTTAACCTTCCGCTACGTGGGCAGGCTGGGGTCCTGACATCCTCTATATAAGTCACCCCTCTCCACTGGCAGAAGGGTTGGCACCCCTGTAACTCTCACACATATAATCCAGTCGACCGCCTCCGGGCTCTGAGACGTAGGGCTGTTACTTCTTCCGAGAAGGGCCTGAACTCGTAAAACACTTGTGTGCACAACTACTCCACAACTAGGATCTTGCCTCTCCTTAGTACCCCCCTACATTACTGTCAGACTTAGAACCACGACAGTTGGCGCCCACCGTGGGGCAGGTGTCTTAGCGACTTATTGGAGAAGTTGCAATCTTTCCGATTCCCATCATCATGGTTTCAGGTGGAGTTTTGGTTGAGGGCCGCGAGATCCGTCTCGGCGCGCTCACATTCATCGCCGACGACTCTGCCTGGCTGCAGGAGGCTCCGCTCGACGTGGATGCGCTCCCGGTCCGCGGAGCTACGCATTTTCGAGCATGCGTCCGTGGTGTCCTTCTGTGGCAACCGTCGACCCAATATCGGCCGGTTTTCGTGTCATCCTCCCTCCCCGCTTCCCGCCGGCGTAAGCGCTCCGGTCGGTCGAGGCTTCAGCGGTGGGTGAGACACGCGGTGGCTCGCCAGTCGACCACCGCCCAAGTCGCGGCAATTGAGCCCGACGAATCTCTCTACGGCTTGTTCGACCTGTCGACTCGCTCCGCAGAGACTGCATCCGAGTGCGACAACAGTGATCCAGCGGCGGAGGTCCTGATGGTCAATGGACCGCACGTTCCCCCCGGCTTTCCTGGCGCCGAGGGAGGCAACGGTGGAGGCGATCCGTCGCACGACCATGAGGAATATCTCCCCGAGCCCCTCAATTCGCAGCAGAGGGAAGAGCTTCGCCGCCGGAACATGGATGCGCTTCACACTCCGATCGTTGGAGAGACCCCTGAGGCTCGCGCCTTAGAGGACGCGCGCTTGGCCAACCTGGCTGAGCGCACTCGACTGGAGAACCTTCAGCGGGCACTCGATGAGCGCGCGCGACAACGGATTCCAGACTCCAGTCGACGCCAACTCTTTAAACCTCCGACTCAGGTATATCGAACTCCGATTCAGAATTTAGCAGCTGCAGCCCGTATAGCAGAGTCGATTCAGCCTTCCCAGTCAGAGGCTGGCAGAGGCTTGATGCAGATCAGGGATTTGCTCTGGGCAGCAGGAGATCAGAATTCAGCTGTATCGCAGTCACGGAACAGGATTCACAGCAGATCCGTGGCGGCGAATACGATCCAGTCGGCTCATAGCCCCAGATCGCCCCCGAGGCGTGAAGGGCGTGGCGACCGGCACGATCAGTACAGGAACTATGAGCAGTATGATCACCGATTCGATCGCAACGATCAACGTCGAGTGCCCACTCCTCCCCCAAGGCGTGGATCATATGTGCCTCGACAGCAGGATGATAGACGCCAGCACAGTGGCGGGCGAAGGATTCCAGTCGACCCCAGGGAACCAGGCTTTGATGCGAGATCCATCATCGTTCAAGGTTTGGTCGACCGGAACAGAGCCCACAGAGAGGGTAATGACAGAGATGTACCCACCAGCAGCCGAGTGCATGTCTCCGGACCAAAGTGTTTCAGCAGAGCCATTAGAGCCACGGTGATTCCTCCCAACTTCAGGTTGGTGACTGGAGTCAGCAAGTTCAACGGTGAGTCCAAGCCTGATACTTGGCTTGAGGACTACCGAGTGGCTGTTCAGATCGGCGGCGGGAATGACGAGGTGGCCATGAAGCATCTGCCTCTTATGTTGGAAGGGTCAGCCAGAGCATGGCTGAATCAGTTGACACCCAGCAACATTTACACGTGGGAAGACCTCTCCCGAGTGTTTGTCAGGACGTTCGAAGGAACGTGCAAGAGACCAATAGGACTGACAGAGCTACAATCTTGTGTGCAGAAGTCGAATGAGACTCTGAGGGATTACATCCAGAGATGGATCACACTGCATCACACGGTAGAGAATGTATCTGATCACCAGGCAGTTTGCGCCTTCAAGGAGGGCGTAAAATACAGAGAGCTAAGCCTGAAATTCGGTCGAACCGGAGACATGTCTCTGAGTCGAATGATGGAAATAGCCACCAAATATGCCAATGGTGAGGAAGAGGATCGGCTCCGGAGCGGCAAGCACAAGTCAGTCACCCAGGACACCGGAGGCGGAAATTGCAGTCCGAAGCAAAAGCGTAAAGCCGAGCCAGCCGCTCCTGGAGAAGCCTTGGCCCTGAATCAAGGAAAGTTCAAAGGGAAGACCAAGGGGCCTTGGAACCCCAAGAAAGTAAAAGATAAAGAAGGAAATGACGTGATGGATTTGCCATGTCACATCCACACCAAGAAAGATGAAGAGGGTAACTTCATTTACCCTAAGCATACCACTCGACGGTGTCGACTCCTGATATAGCAGTTCCAAGGGAAGCAGTCCAAGGACAAAGAAAAAGAGTCGGACAAGGTTCAGGACAAGGAGGACAGTGACGAGGAATATCCATAGGTTAATTCCACCTTGATGATTTTTGCTGACGTGGAGAGCAAAAACCGACTGAAAGTTATAAACCGAGAAGTGAATATGGCTGCTCCGTCAACACCCAATTTTCTGAAGTGGTCTCAAACTGCCATTACATTCGACCAATCGCATCACCCGACGCACATAGCCACCCCTGGGAGGCAAGCGTTGGTGGTCGACCCAGTCGTTGAGGGCACTCGACTGACCAAAGTGTTGATGGATGGCGGCAACAATTTGAATATACTGTACGCTGAGACGCTGAAAGGGATGGGAATTCCGATGTCCAGACTGAGCACAAGCAACATGAGTTTCTATGGAGTCATCCCTGGCAAGAAGGCCGCGTCAGTCGGCCAGATTGCTCTCGATGTGGTTTTTGGTGATTCAAAGAATTTCCGCAAAGATAAGCTGACATTTGAGGTTATAGATTTCCAGAGTGCCTACCATGCTATTTTGGGCAGGCCAGCTTATGCACGTTTTATGGCCCGACCATGTTACGTGTACCTCAAACTAAAGATGCCTAGCCCTAAAGGCGTGATCACTGTCACTGGTAACCGCAAGAAGGCGGAAGAATGCTTCCAGAAAGGCTCAAAGATCACCGATGCTCAGATGGTGGCAGAAGAGTGGCAGGAACACCAGAGGAATGCGGACCCGAGTGATTTGTTGCGAGCCAAAAAACCTGCTACGGAATCAGCATTCCAGTCGTCCGGTGAGACAAAACCAGTTCACATCCACCTGACCGACCCCAACGCTGCTCCGACTCATATCTCCACAACACTCGACCCCAAATAGGAAGAAGCGCTCATCCAGTTCCTCCGTGAGAACTGGGACATCTTTGCATGGAAACCTTCTGACATGCCGGGTGTACCCAGGGGACTGGCTGAGCATCGTTTGCGAGTCGACTCAAAGGCAAAACCTGTGAAGGAACATCTGCGACGGTCCGCGTCCAGAAAAGGAAGGCTATTGGCGAAGAAATGGCTTGGCTCCTAGCAGCAGAGTTTATCCGAGAGATTTACCACTCCGAGTGGCTCGCCAATGTCGTCATGGTCCCCAAAAAGGACGATTCGCTTCGCATGCGCATCGATTTTAAGCATATCAATCGGGCCTGCCCGAAAGATCATTTTCCTCTTCCCCGCATCGACCAAATAGTCGACTCGACTGCGGGATGTGAGCGACTGTCTTTCTTGGACGCTTATTCCAGGTACCATCAGATCCGCCTGTTTGGACCCGATGAGATCAAAACAGCTTTCATCACCCCATTCGGGTGCTTCTGTTATGTACCATGCCATTCGGCCTCAAGAATGCCGGAGCCACGTTCATGAGGATGATTCAGAAGTGTTTGCTCACTCAAATCAGTCGGAATGTGGAAGCGTACATGGATGACATTGTGGTCAAGTCACGGAAAGGTTCCGACCTGCTGACTGACCTCGCTGAAACATTTGCCAACCTCAGGAGGTACGATATCAAGCTTAACCCATCCAAGTGCACATTCGGAGTTCCTAGTGGAAAGTTACTCGGTTTTCTCGTTTCCGAACGAGGAATCGATGCAAACCCAAAGAAAGTAGGCACTATACTCCGAATGAAATGACCTGTGCGTGTGCACGATGTTCAGAAGCTTACTGGTTGCTTGGCCGCTTTAAGTCGATTCATCTCTCGTCTCGGTGAGAAGGCATTGCCTCTTTACCGACTGATGAAGAAGTCAGACAAGTTCGAGTGGACTCCTGAAGCTGACGCAACGTTTGCAGAGCTAAAAACCCTGCTTTCCACCCAGCCGGTGCTTGCTGCCCCGATCAGCAAAGAGCCTTTGCTGCTTTACATTGCAGCCACAGGACAAGTCGTCAGTACTGTACTAACGGTCGAGCGGGAAGAAGAAGGGAAAGCCTTCAAAGTTCAGCGCCCAATATATTACATTTCCGAAGTCCTGACCCCATCCAAGCAACGATACCCTCATTATCAGAAGCTTGTATATGGGATTTATATGACCACGAAGAAAGTTGCTCACTACTTCTCTGACCATATCATCACAGTCGTCAGCGACGCCCCTTATCAGAGATTCTACACAACAGAGATGCAACTGGTCGAGTGGCAAAATGGGCGATTGAACTCCTTCCCCTAGATATCAGATTTGAGGCAAAGAAAGCTATCAAGTCCCAAGCAATAGCAGATTTCCTTGCCGAGTGGACTGAGCAGCAGTTACCGACTCAAGTTCACTCGGAGCACTGGACTATGTTCTTCGATGGCTCCAAAATGTTGAATGGCTCCGGTGCCGGGGTAGTGTTGATTTCCCCCCAAGGAGATAAGCTCAGATATGTACTCCAGATTCAGTTTGATTCCTCCAACAATGAAGCAGAATACGAAGCACTCTTGTACTGGTTGCGTATGGCCATTTCACTCGGCGTCCGTCGCCTCATGGTCTATGGTGACTCGAATTTGGTGGTCAACCAAGTGATGAAGGAGTGGGACGTCAGAAGCCGAGCCATGACTGGTTACTGCAATGCAGTCAGAAAGCTGGAGAAGAAATTTGAGGGATTAGAGCTCCATCACGTCCCCCGACTGAAAAATCAAGCAACCGACGACTTGGTGAAGATAGGTTCCAAAAGAGAAGCCATTCTGAGTGGTGTGTTTTTGGAGCATGTTCACACGCTGTCGGTTCAAGAAGATCCTTTCACTGAGGAAGCCCCGCAGCCAAAAAGCGCCACAGATCCGACTGAAGTCGAGGTCCCAGCTGTGGTCGACTTAATCATGGAAGTTCTGGTCATCACTCCCGACTGGACAGTGCCCTATATTGCCTATATTCTGATGAAAGAGCTCCTAGAGAATGAAGAAGAGGCTCGAGAGATTGTCCGCCGATCCAAAGTCTTTACTGTCATGAAGGGCAGTTGTACAGAGAAAGTGCGACTGGAGTCAGCCAAAAATGCATAACACCGGAAGAAGGTCGAATGATTCTCAACGACATCCACTCGGGGACCTGTGGCCATCATGCGTCCTCTCGGACCATCGTGGCCAAAGCATACCGAGCGGGTTTTTACTGGCCCAGAGCAAATGAGATGGCGAAAGAGATAGTCGACAAGTGCGAAGGATGTCAATTTTACTCCAATATGTCGCACAAGCCCGCCTCAGCCTTGAAGACCATTCCACTCGTCTGGCCTTTTGCTGTATGGGGGTTGGATATGGTTGGACCACTGAGAACAGGCAGAAGCGGCTACACCCATGTGCTGGTAGCAGTCGACAAGTTCACCAAGTGGATTGAGGCTAAATCCATCAAGAATCTGGATGCCGGCACCGCGGTCAGCTTCATCAGGGAGTTGATATTCAGATATGGAGTTCCACACAGCATCATCACAGACAACGGGTCAAACTTCGACTCCGAGGAATTCAGAGCCTTCTGCACATCTCATGGTACACGAGTCGACTATGCTTCAGTCGCTCACCCCCAGTCGAATGGACAGGCAGAACGAGCAAATGGCTTAATTCTCAAAGGGTTGAAACCCCGATTGATGCGCGACCTCAAACACGCAGCTGGTGCATGGGTTGACGAACTTCCGTTGGTGCTTTGGGGATTAAGGACCACGCCAAACCGGTCGACTGGGAGAACTCCGTTCTTCTTGGTCTACGGGGCTGAAGCAGTCTTGCCGAGTGACCTACTTCACAATGCACCCCGAGTCGAACTCTACACCGAAGCTAAAGCAGAGCAAGCCCGACAGGACGCAGTCGACCTTCTGGAAGAAGAAAGAGAGATGGCTTTGATCTGATCGACCATTTATCAGCAGGACTTGCATCGCTTCCATGCCAAAAACATGAAGAGTCGAGCTTTCCAGGAGGGAGATTTAGTTCTCCGAGTGGATCAGCAGAAGCCACACAAGCTTGCTCCTACTTGGGAAGGTCCCTTCATCGTCACCAAGGTTCTCCACAATAGAGCGTACCGCCTTTACAATGTCGAGCACCAGATTGACGAGCCCCGAGCATGGAACGCGGAGCTGCTCCGCCCCTTTTATACTTAAATATTCACTCGAATGAGTTGTAATAAAAGTACTTCTGTAGTTTATTTATCAAAGACAAGAGTTTCATAATTTTCCCAGTGATTGTTTTTCCTTTTGTTCTCATAAATCAGTCCCCCAGTGGGTGGCTTAGCCACGAATCCGTTTCGCCTAAGTTTGTAAAAAAAATCCTACCGAATGGTAAGCCAGCCTTCCACTCGGAGGCTTAGCTGCAGCCCAGTGCTCGCCTAAGTTTTTGAAAACCCTACCGAGTGGTAAGCCAGCCTTCCACTCGGAGGCTTAGCTGCAACCCAGTGCTCGCCTAAGTTTTTGAAAACCCTACCGAGTGGTAAGCCAGCCTTCCACTCAGAGGCTTAGCTGCAGCCCAGTGCTCGCCTAAGTTTTTGAAAACCCTACCGAGTGGTAAGCCAACCTTTCACTCGGGGGCTTAGCTGCAACCTAGTGTTCGCCTAAGTATAAAATACAATGTGCGCTCCACGAAGAGGATGAGGCGCAGGTCGACTCCTGCCTTCTCCTTCCGAGCTACGCCACAAATACAACGTGCGCTCCGCGAAGAGGACGAGGCGCAGGTCGACTCCTGCCTTCTCCTTCCGAGCTATGCCACAAATACAACATGCGCTCCACGAAGAGGACGAGGCGCAGGTCGACTCCTGCCTTCTCCTTCCGAGCTACGCCACAAATACAACGTGCGCTCCGCAAGAAGGAAGAAGCGCAGGTCGACTGCTACCTTCTCCTCCAAAACTATGCCACGAAAACCCCACCAAGTGGAGAGCAAACCTCCCACTCGGGGGCTTAGCTGCAGCCCCGTGCTCTCCTAAGTTTTTAAAATCCTACCGAGTGGAGAGCAGACCTCCCACTCGGGGGCTTAGCTACAGCCCAGTGCTCGCTTAAGTTTATAAAATCCTACCGAGTGGAGAGCAAACCTCCCACTCGGGGGCTTAGCTGCAGCCCCGTGCTCGCCTAAGTTTTTAAAATCCTACCGAGTGGAGAGTAGACCTCCCACTCGGGGGCTTAGCTGTAGCCCAGTGCTCGCCTAAGTTTATAAAATCCTACCGAGCGGAGTGCAAACCTCCCACTCGGGGGATTAGCTGCAGCCCAGTGCTCGCCTAAGTTTGTAAAATCCTACCGAGTGGAGAGCAAACCTCCCACTCAGGGGCTTAGCTGCAGCGCAGTGCTCGCCTAAGTTTCGAAATCCTGTCGAGTGGAGAGCTAATCTCCCAATCGGAGGCTTAGCTTCATCCCAGCGCCTCCCTAGAAACCTGACGGGTACAAGTCGACTGAACGACGATTATTTGTGCTCCGTCCCTACCTGCAAAAGAGCATCACAGAAGGATGATTGTTCGAAAGCGGAAGCAGACATATTCAACGGCAAACGAAGTTCGGATAGCGTCATACGGATCCGGAAGTGCTCAGGCATCAAGCCTGTTAAGGTTTATCGGTTACAAAAATCACTCGGCATTCCGAGGAAAATTCAAAACATCAAGCATAGAAGTTTTTTTACCCCTCCTGCGGAGGGCTGGAAGGCGCAACAAACTCATCCAGGTCGATTCCATCTGCGATCCGAGTGGCAGCGGCGATGAAGGTCTCCATGAAGGATCGAAAGTCATGCTTCTTGGTATTGGCCACCTTGAGAGCTGCCAGCTTGTCTTCTCGCGCATCCTTGCAGTGGACATGGACAAGAGATAGAGCAACATCAGCACCGCACCTGGCAGAAGACTTCTTCCATTCTTGCACTCGACTTGGAACCTCGTTCAGTCGAGTCATCAGAGACTCAAGATCATTCTGAAGTGCTTCTCCTGGCCAGAGCGCCGTGTCGATGCGTGACGTCGCAACCTTCAGCCTTGCAAGATAGTCAACAACGGCAGCAACACAAGACTCGAGTCGGAGCACGCTCATAGCAGTTTCATCCTTCATAGGAGAATTGATGGGATCCAGACTCGTCTCCAGTCGACCAGTCTCCTCCTCAAAGTTCTGGCAGAACTCTGTAGACGCAACCCCAAAGTTAAGGCAGCAGTTTGGTGGCGAGGTCAAGATTAAAAAGCCTGTCAGATACAAAGGGTTACCTTCAAGCATGAGGAATAGCTTCTTGGCGAGTCCTCCCAGATAAGCCTCCAGATCATTCTTCTTTCCCACCAATTCGCTAGCTTTGTCACTCAAGACCATCTTGTCATTCTTCAGTCGAGTGACCTCCTGGTTGGCCACGTCGAGAGCAGCTTTCAGATTAGTGTTTTCCTCTTCAAGTTTACTGACCGAAGCCAACTTCTCTTCTGCAAGCTTCATCTTGTCCGAAGTCGCTTTCTGCGCCTCGGCGAGGTCAAGGTCCTTCTTCTTCGGAGCATCCCTCAGTTTATCTGCAAGATCACAATAAGATCAGACTCGAGGACAGGCAAAAAGTAAAGACAGTCGTCAAGATTCTCACCAAACATACCTTTTGCCTCCTCCTTCGCCTTCGTGAAGTTCTCCTGGACGAGCTTCAGATCAAGTTCGAGTTGGATATGCTTGTTCTCCAATTCAGTGTAACGAGCTGAAAGCTCGCAAGATTTCTGCAAAAAACCAATCGACAGACATCAAAGATAAGTCACTTACGAGTGACTAAGAGAAAATTTGTAGTATTTCTAAGACTACAACTGAATCTAAACATTCAACTGTAGTCTCGGGGACTACACCCAGTGGGTGCACTCAGCGTGCCCCCACTAGTTCTATCAGCTAGACTCAGAGTCGATCAGTCGACCCAAAAAAAGAAAGTGTGTGTGTGTTCTTCAGACTATAGTCGACTGCCAGCAGTCGACCACAGTCTCGGGGACTACACCCAGTGGGTGCACTCAGCGTGCCCCCACCGGTTTATGATTCCATTCGACCAGATCGAGTGAAGACTGTAATGAGAAAAAAGAAAAACTCAAGACATAAAGACTATAGTCCATTGCCAGCAGTCGACCATAGCCTTGGGGACTACACCCAGTGGGTGCACTCAGCGTGCCCCCACCAACCCAGATTCTCAACCGACACACCCAGTGGGTGTACAACAAGATACTAAGATTTTCAGAAAGGAAAGTTTTCAGATAACATATCCTAACAGAACAGGCAGTGATCGACCAACCTAAACATTGCTCTGAAGGGCTGAACTGGCGTCATAAGCTGCCTGACTGGCGTCTCGGATTGCCTTCACTCGCTCCATCATAACCCCCGCCTGGCGTATAGCTTCTTTAGCAGCGCTTGCTTGGTCTTCAGGGACGTGGTGGGTGGAGAAAAGTGAAGGCTGGCCAGCACTCGATGACGGAGGGCGAGCACTCGTCAGCGGCACCACAAAGGATACGGTTGGCTGAGTGACGCTGTCCCCCTCCGCGACTAACGTCTCAGGTGCTGACACGGCCTGAGCTGCCTTGCCAGCAGTCGCTCTCCTATTCCTCCTCTGCATCAGTGGTTCCTCGTCTTCATCATCATCAGGAAGATCAATGACGATATTGGATGGAGCTGCAGAAAAGAGTCAAGGTTAAAAATGAAGATCCCACCGACTGAAAACGAAACTTCAAAGGTCATACCAGGATTGGAAGTAACAGCATCCTCCATTTCCTGATCTTCTGGTCTGGCCGAGGTATCAGAAGTGGCAGCGCTGCAGTTTCAGAAATCAGTCAGTCAGCTAACGAGTCGACCAAGAATGAATCCATGAGAAACAAGAGGACAGAAGTTATGTCATTACCCAGAAATAGTTGGAATCACCATCTTTATCTTCGGTAAAGCCTTCGTCGGCTTCGACGGCACCACTCGGGATTGCTTCGGCGCTTTCTCAGTCGGCGTTGGAGAGGTCGTCCGAGGACGCTTGGTCGATTGCACAACAGACGCGGCCCCCTTGCCGCGCTCGACAGCAGGGTCATGGACAAGTTTGGACCTTCTTTCAGAACGAGAAGGCGCTACTTCCTCCTCCTCTTCTTCCTCCTCCTCCTCATCGGAGCCTGCATCTTCATCACCCTCATCGCCATCCGATTCCCACTCCTCCTGACTTTCACCTCCACTTCCTTCCTCCTCCTCAGTCTGCGCTTGCGCCCCGTAGGGCATTGAATACAACTCAGTGGTGACCTGAAAAACAACAAACAAGACAAAGTCGATCGACTGATCTGCAGCAAAACAGAATAGACGGAACATGATCACAGTCGGAGATAAGTGGTCATACCTTGTCTGCTTCATAAGATTGGTCGAGTGGCGGGATCCTCCTGGCCCCACGAGAGTTGTCCTTGTTCCCTGTGATGGCGGTCATCCACCTCTCCAGCGTGACATCGTCGACCTCTTCTGGGTGAACCAGAGTGGTGTCTTCAATACCAGAGTACAACCACATCGGGTGGCCCCGGCACTGGAGTGGTTGGATACGCCGACGGAGGAAAACCTCCAGAAGATCCATGCCAGTCACACCATCACGAATGAGTTGGACTACCCGCTCCATCAACATTTTAACCTGGGCCTTCTCCTTCGGGACTACTTTCAGAGAAGACGGCTTGTTCACTCGACTCATAGAGAAGGGAGGGAGCCCAGTCGACTGCCCTGGCGTCGGCTGGTCTCGGTAGTAGAACCAGGTCGACTGCCACCCTCTAACTGACTCAGGAAGGGTCATAGCCGGAAAAGCACTCTTACTCCTCATCTGGACCCCAAGACCCCCGCACATCTGGATTACTTGGGTTCTCTCGTCATTCGGGTTAGCCTTTTTGACCGTCTGAGAGCGACAAGTGAATATGTGTTTGAAGAGGCCCCAATGCGGCCGACAACCCAAGAAGTTTTCACACAGAGAAACGAAAGCGGCAAGATAGGCAATGGAATTGGGTGTGAAGTGGTGGAGCTGAGCCCCGAAGAAGTTCAGAAACCCCCTAAAGAAAAGATGAGGTGGCAAAGAAAATCCACGATCGACATGAGTCGCTAGGAGGACACACTCACCCTCCTGAGGCTGCGGCTGCCACTCCGTCCCCGGAAGCCTCGCTGCTCCGTGCTCGATCAGCCCCTCGTTGGCTAGGTCGTCGAGGTCCTTTTGGGTGATGGTCGGGCGGATCCAATCCCCTTGGATCCAACCTTGTGGCAGGCGGGACCGCGACGAGGATCCACCCCGACTGGGCGCTCTCCCCTTCGCCTGCGCCGTCGCCTTCTTCGCCCGCTCCAAAGCCGTCGTCTTCTCCTTCACCATTGTCGCCGACGAGGCTGGTACGGAGCAACGGCGCTGGACAGATAGCAAGGGCAGCGGATGAATCTGAAGACGGGAGAGGGGAAAATAAGGGAGCACTGTTCAAAAACCTCCGGCCGGTTCCTTATATGGAGTCACTTCCGAGTGGCTGACTGGTGGACCTGGGCAATCCTGTCAAATCCCGAAAAAGTCGCGCGAGGGATACGTGGCGAAAAAGGCGGCGCGAGGATCGAGGCGTCTCTGTCTTATCCCATCCGAGTACCGCGGCCTTCTCCGCCTCGCGCGCTTCCCGAAATTCGGATCCCACTAAATCCGCTAACCGCAGAGAAACTTGCCAGACAGAAGATCTCCTACGATCCGTTGCTCAGAGATCTCCAAGTGTAGAAAGATCACTCGACTTACATCCAGAATGGATCAAGGCGATTGAAAAAGAAGTTGATACCGTCATCTACGGTCAGTTGATCCAGAACAAGACGTACTCATAGCTTAGAAAGAAGAGTCGGAAGAATCCTCAACTCCTTCCTCACTCAAACCTCGATCCATTCGGGGGCTAATGATGAAGTCATGTACCTAGGGTAGGGTCATGTACCTGTCCCAGGTACCATCCCCAAGGACATCTACAGAAGAGACCGTCTCCCAGTCGACCAAGAGAGATTCCACTCGACGGACTGGAAGACACTCGACAAACTTGAAGACACTCGACCATGAAGACTCACTCGACCAGCAGGAGTTCAGGATCTACTCTGTATCCAAATGGTCTGTAATTAAGTAGTCTTTATGGCCATGATGACACTTTATGTAAGGCGTTACCAGTAACGCCAGGCCTTAATGTACTTTAACCTTCCGCTACGTGGGCAGGCTGGGGTCCTGGCATCCTCTATATAATCCACCCCTCTCCACCGGCAGAAGGGTTGGCACCCCTGTAACTCTCACACATATAATTCAGTCGACCGCCTCCGGGCTCTGAGACGTAGGGCTGTTACTTCTTCCGAGAAGGGCCTGAACTCGTAAAACACTTGTGTGCACAACTACTCCACAGCTAGGATCTTGCCTCTCCTTAGTACCCCCCTACATTACTGTCAGACTTAGAACCACGACAAGCCCCGCCTGCGATTGGTTTTTTTCTCCGACGAAGTGCGCTCCCCCCCCCCCCCCCCGACCGTCGACCACCACCGCCCCCACCCTGAACCCTAAGATAGATATGGGGCAGCCCTCTGGCGAGCCCCTTCCTTCTCCTTCCTTCCCTTGGGCTCACTCCGGCGAACTTAAAAAATCGACTGACTCCTATTCTAAAATCAATCGACTGCCATTTAGCTAAACTGAGAGACAACACGAGTTACAAAGCAACATGTCATGTACCTCCTCATGAAATGTGTTCCTAAATAGCACGCTGCACTATTTTCTTCGGCATGAGAGGGTGAATAGGTAGTTTGCCTGAATTGTTATGTTGCCGTGTTGGCACTGTGGAAGGACGGCGGAATTAGGCTAAGATGGAAAGCTAGCTACTATAGCTAGGCAGCAAAAACGGTTTGGAAGGTAGTGGTCGTTGTCACTCGTCACACACGCTTTTGAATTGTGCGTCTGCTGATCGAGGCATCGAGCTTCAAGAAATATGGACGTGATGACTGCTCACCCCGGCGACCGAGGACCGGTGACGACTGCTCACTCCGGCGACCGAAGACTAGAATCTCCATCGAATTAATTCGAGGTCGAGCTAGGCAGCTGCATGTACCGCAGTGGCGGAGCTTAGTGGAGAGCAACCTGGGCCATTGCCCCCCCAGCCCATGAGAAAACTAGCATATATCCCCTAGTATTCAGCCCATATGCCCAGTTAAAATCAGCCTAAAGTCATATTTCTTGCCCCTCCACAAAATCAGCCCAAGCTCCGCCACTGATGTACCGTACTTCACCACACCGACCGACGCCAGAGCTAGTACAAGTTAGCGGTCCTACGTTTGATATATATTTTTTAACTTCCAGGAATCTACTAACGTTGTCCGATAGTAACCTTAATGGTAAGAGTAACTGGTAAAAAAACTAGTGATAGCCTCGCCTGAACAAACCGTGCACTAGGCGCGGATCCCTACGACGAGTAGGTTCATAAACATGCACCCATCACCCATGTGTGGTACGCACGTACGACTAGTTGACAAACACGCGATGGCCAATCTACATCTGTGCGTCTCTCTTGTCACGCAAGTACGCGGTGAGCATGCCAAACGTACGCGCCCGCACTGTGCCGCGCACACGGCCTGTCGCGCATGGCATGCACGCGGCCCGCTCTCGGCGGGAAGCCAGCCAGGCCAGGCCAGCCATGTCGTCGTATGCGCCCGCCAATCAAACGGCAGTGACAGAAAGAGCGGCAAGAAGTAAAGGCAAGAGACATGACATGGGTAACGGAAAGAGAGGAGCGACACGACATGCCCTGCCCTGGCCTGGCCTGGACCCCATGCATATGGGCATTCTACATGCATGGGGTACGTACCACCTTGGACGAATTTCTAAATTTTTATTTTCTTGAAGCATGCAGCAAAGACGGTATGGTCTATGGGCCATCTTTCACTCATGTTGCGTTGGATCGATGTTGCATGGTTTGAGGCTCTGAAGCCAGGCACGTCGACAGTAGAAACCTTGCAAAGCTACACCACGCACTGGAGCGTCCGAGCATGTATGTACAACTGCCTTTGCAGGAGCAGTTTGCGTGAAGGAACGAAATCTTGGAGGTGAGAACAGTTTCCTTTTGTGAGCGGAACTACTGGTCGGCGCCAGACTCCTATACATGAGCGCTCTTCCATCTTGTTACTTTGTTAGCTAGCTGTTCAAACTTTTCACCGATGATGTTGCCTGAGAGTAAAAGAACCTTTTTTTTTTGTGAAAACGCAAAAACCTTCCGTCTCGGGCCTTTGCATTGACAATGTCGGGTTTTTCAAAGAAGAAAAATGCCGGGTCCCCCGATGTCGAGTGAATTGCATTGTAGGTCCCTGAACTATTTAAGAGGGTGTCAGTAGGTCCCCGAACTATGACAATCGTCGTCCATGTCCTGATGGTGTGTTTGGATGAAGGGATAGATATGAGTGCGTTGGGACCATCCCGATTTTAGGAATGGGATGGTTCAATTTTGGTGTTTGGTTAAGATGAGTGGGATGAAACCATTTCCTGTTTTGTTGAAGGGATAAAGGTGGTTTGGATATGGTCGTCACATAAAATAATCACAGGACGTGTAGACATCACGACATGAAATAATCATGTGAGGAGCCAAACAGGGACTGGACTGCACGGTTCGACTGATTTCTAGGGTGGGATGGTTCAACATTCTATAAAAATATTAATGAAATATAAAATATGTACACTCCTTTTTTTACATAAAAACATGGAAGAAAAACTTATAAAAAGTAAAAGATGATACGAATAGAAAAGAGGAAGGAAAAATGAAAACGAAAAATGAACATGAAAAGGTAAAACTAGTAAAAAATATAGGGGGGAAATGAAATAATAAAGACAGAACCTTCCCAAAACCACTCACATGAAACAATCGATGTTCCGGCCCAATCATGTGGCACCAAGGTTTTAGATAGCGGATGGCGGGCTAGTAGCGGATTGGGTTCTACGTAGCGGAATGCGGATAGTGATGATATGCATGAACTATGTATGCGTTGCGAGTTTGTAAAAACACTAGATTATTGTGTATATTTCTAGACCATTGACAAAAATTTGTGACGTTTAGTTTAAGCAATAGCGGCTGCTATCTCTGCTATTTAAAACTATGAAAACGAAAAATGAACATGAAAAGATAAAAGTACTAAAAACATAGGGGGGTAGGGATGAAAAAGAACGATAGAAACTTCCCAAACCACTCACAAAAAACAACCGATATTCCGGTCCAATCACGTAGTAGCACTGTGTGTAGGCGAGGGCTATAACACCGAAGTCACAAATTAAGGGGTACCCTATGCAAAGGTCACTCCCACCTTTTCTCGTGCTAACAACTGGCGCACTGCATATCCGTCACTTGTCGTAGCCTAAGAGTTTTGTTTTTCATTTTTCTGATTCATTTCTTAAAAATGTTTTATCACTTGAACCGTGCATCGAAATAGAGAACCATTTTCGTCATTCGATTTCTCGCGGTGAGTTTTCAAAACAAGGTCTCATGTTAATAGGTCTCCATAAACTTTCTAATAAAAAAAGAGAATAATAAAAAAAGATAAACCAATTTTTTTTGGCAAAAAGATCAAAACTCGAAGAACAGTGAAAACAGAAAGAAATCGGGATAAAAGCACAATTGTGATTTTCTTTTCCGGGAAGCACAATTGTATTTCTCACGAAAGTATAATTTGTGCTTTTCTATTTTCTTAAAGCACGGTTGTGATTCTCCTTTTTTGGGGAAGAACACGTTGTGCTTTCCCTTTTTTCGGGGAAACACTGTTATATTTTTTCCTTCTCGGAAGCACAGTTGTGCTTCTAGTGAAAGCATACTTGTGCTTTTCCTTTTTGGAAAATACTACCATGTTTTTTCCTTTTCTCAGAAAATGCCCTGCTTCCAAAAAAATCCTGCCAAAAACTAGGGATACCAAACAAATACCGAAAACACAAAAAAAAAATCCAAAAATTTAAAAAATGCCGGAAACATGTGTAGAAAAAATATCAAATCCCGAGGGTGCCCTCGCGCGCGACAGTGGATGGCTGCTAGGCGCACCACTTGACGCGCAGCCAGCACAAGAAAGTGACCTTTGTCCTTTGCGAAAGCCCTTTAAAAAATACCCCCTAACTAGTTGCTCGCTTTGAATAAATAGCACCCCACCCCCGAACTTAGCCGCGGGTCTATGATGCATGTGCGCGCATCGAGCGCAACTATACAATGCAATGAGCGTTATATAAGAGAACTCTTTTAAGTTGTTGATTCGAGCACGATAAAAAAATTGGATGATAATATGTGTCTCATTTATATAATAAAGATCATAATACAAGCCTCGTAGACACCGGTCTGACAATACTGAAAAACAGCCAATTGCTAGCCTTTGAAAACCACCAGCCATGAAAGAAGATAACAATAAATACCGAAGAATCTCTTGAGCTTGACATCAACGACCATCATCAGCCTCCGTGACCACTAAAGAAAAAAAATTGATGAATCACCTCCTAACCCGAGCTCAACACGCCCCATCGGTGCTATGCAACTTTACGAACAACCAAGGTGCCTCACCAGATGAACCCATTGCCGTTAAAACTCCAGATCTGGCCCCGTCACGAGTAAGACGTTGGAGAAGGAAACCATATTTGCCAAGCAAGAATCCAGCACACGCTTCACCATCTTTCAAATAGCGTTGATGCAGACCACAATCTGCATCCGCTCATATACTACCTCCCAAGCTTTGTGCCGGCGCTAGAGCAAACATTGTTGCAATGGCGAAACCTGAGGACACAAGTCCACCACGAGGATATCGCTGCCGCCACGTCATCCTTGCTTGAACAGACTAGTTCCCAAATTCATCCTAACCATAGTACTGATTGCCTCATCAGGGAAGGATATGAAACTTCTTTATTCATTGTCGTCGCCAAAGCGAAGACGATGAATAACCCAAAACCTAATCTATTAGGACCTAAAACCTAAAGCTGCATGATTCACACGCGTGGATCTGATGACCCCCTTAACAACGACTATCGAGTTCAATGCCCAAGGGTAGCAGCCAAGGACCTGCGTCTAGTGATATCGTCTTTTCTTTCTTCGCGGGGAAAATAGAGATGAGCATGGCAAATTTGATATACCGGAAACAACCCGAATCACTGCAGCCCAATTTACGTATTTATTATTTACTACTCCCTCCGTCCCATAATATAAAAACATTTTTCAAGCTAACATAGCTTGAAAAGCGTTCTTATATTATGGGACGGAGGGAGTAGCAAACATGCCCGTGCGTTGCCACGGGGAAAAAAATCACATGGCTCTAACCGAATAAGCATGACCCAAGATTCTTCACCGGTATGTGTACTTGTTTCAATGCGGCACACCGTCATCTCGCGGCTTATCTTTCTTCTCACCCTCACCATCAAAGGGGTTGTGCCTACATGATCACAATGCATCCAAAAACATGGTGAATCCTAAGGCAGTGATATCGTCCACTGCATGACACACCTGACACTGAATTAAGGCAATGTAAGGAATTTTTAAAATACATTCTCACACGAATTCGATTTTAGTGCTCACCACTAATGCATCTCTAATTTAATCGGGTCTCTCAAATCTCATAATTTTAATTTGTCCCCCACACGAATCTGGTTTTTTAGTGCTCACCACCGATGCATGTCCGATTTAATAGGGTCTTTCTCAAATCCCACAATTATAATGTGTCCTGTAAGTGCATCTAGTGCCCCTTAGTGATTTTGGTGCATTGAAGACTTAATAGGTTAAGGGACTGATGCGTTTGTGAGTGTACATAGGTCTATAAGTCTATGAGGAGTTTGATAATTACAGAGAAAGTCGACACCTAAAAATGAAGTTCTTTGACTGAAGACTTTGGATTTCTGAAGACTTTCTAAACACTTTGAAAGTGAAGAAATTGGTGTGACCTTGAAGACTTGGAATTCATTTGAGGAACATGAAGCGTGAAGACTTTTGTTTCCATAGTTTCATTTTCTCTTTCTTGAGTCATAGGAAACACCGTACTATGAAAGGGGTTGAGGAAATACTAAGGAAAAATTTCCATGTGATGCTCAACTCAAAATCCTACACCTACCAATCCCTTCGAGTGAAGCCATTGGAAATCTCATACAGTTCAGTCAATTTCTTCAGTGACAGAGACGAAGTTCTTCTGGCCGCTGAGGAATTTGTTCTGACTAAGGAGTTAGGAATTCGCCAAACCTAAACCCAAACACCTTCAAACCCAAAGTGATTGAGCATCACTAAAGAGATTGATCCTGCGTGGATCCAACGCTTGTTACCTTTGAAGATTGTGCTTCTTCCAGACGGTTAGGCGTCATGGTCTAGAGCATCCCAGAGGAATTGTGGATCGCCGAGTGACCGAGTCTGCGAAGGTTTGGAAGTCACCTGAAGACTTACCACGAGTGATTGGGCGAGGTCTGTGTGACCTTAGCTCAAGGAGAATACGGTGAGGACTGTATATCCGGGACCGTGTGTCCTCAGGTTTAAATACCTAGCCGCTCCAACCAGACGTACAACTGAGACAGCAGTTGGAACTGGTCTACCAAATCATTGTCTTCACCAAGCTTACTGGTTCTATTTCCTCAACTCTTTCATTTCCTCATTTCAGTTGTTGTGTGCTTGTTCATATCTGTTTGAAGACTTTGACTGAAGACTTTCTCAATTTCCTCAGTTCAATTTCTTCACTCTGTCCGGCTTCATCCTGTGTTTACGCTTTTTGTACTATGTGCTTGTCTTCATTTCATCATGATGACTATGCTTGTCTTATGTTATGTTTACTTTTGAGTACTTATTCCGCTGCAAGTACTTCTTCGCTAAGGAATTTCCTCACCAGCAAATTCCTCAGTGAAGAATTCATAAAATCGCCTATTCACCCCCTCTAGTCGATATAACGCACTTTCAATTGGTATCAGAGCAAGATACTCCCTTGTTTTGTGTGATTTTAGTTTAACCGCCTGGAGTTTTAGTTATGTCGACCGCAGGTATGAAGAAAGTGACATGCCCCATCTTTGACGGTCATGATTATCCCAAGTGGAAGGCCATGATGAGGAAGCGCCTCATGGCAATGAACAGCGAGTTGTTGACCGTCACTGAGATTGGTCTTACTGATCTGTGCAAGATGGCGGAAGCTGATGACATTCGTAAGTACACTCTTCTCAACCTTACGGCGAAGGACATCATCTGCTCCTGTCTGTCTCAAAATCAGTTCAGGAACATCATGCATCTCAATCATGCAAAGCTTATCTGGGACCGTCTCTCTGAGGTCTATGAAGGTCATCGAACCCGTCATGATCCTTGGTTTGAGGATTTCAAGGAATCTATCAATGCGATGACATTCGAACCAGAATCATCATCTTCTACACCATGCCTTATGGCAAAAAGTGCTAAGGCAACTAAATGCTACCTATCCGAGTCCAGTGATGATGAATCTTGAGATGAATTTGGACCCAGCTATGTCAAACTTCCTTCCCTTGCCACTAAACAACAAAGAGCTTTGGAAAAAGTTCAATACATGCTAAATAAGAGCGATGATTTGGGTGAAGAAATGGATCAGTCGAAAGCTTTGACTGAAAGTCTTCAGGGACTTCAGTCCAAGTTTGACACCCTTCAAGGTCATCATAACACTCTCTTATCTGATCACGAGAAGCTTTCTTATGAATTTCTTCAAAGAAAGCAAGATCTTGAAAAGCTAAGAGTGAGTTATGAAGATCTTCAAAAGGAGCGTGATTCATTACTTGCTCAACAAATCAGCGCTACTCAGGAAAAATTTGTTCCTCCATGTTTGAAGTGCATTGAACGTGAACCTGCTAATTCTTCACCTGAATGTTCAAATGCTTCTAATGCTACAAATTCTTCATCTGACTCTGCTATCACTAATTCCTCATCTGAGGACATTTCTAGTATCACTGATGATGCAGGGTTGAAGGAATTGTACATGACAGGCATGTACAAAAGCCTCAAAGGGCATCAGACTCTTTGTGATGTGCTCAAAAAGCAGATCCTCAATAGGAACCCTAGGAAAGAGGGTATTGCCTTTGAGAGGAAACTCAATGCTGATGGAACATATTGGAAGCCTGAGCAGTACCCCAAAACCTCATGGGTTGCTGCAAAGGGACCTCTAGTTGATCCATCCAATTTATCTGGCTTTACATGTGAATCTCCTCATTCTTCTGATGAGTCATTTGACTCCAACTATAAGTTGTTCAAAAATCAGAATGGTGAATTATTTGCTAGATATGTTGGCACTAACTGCAGGAACGATTCCCCTATGAAGATAATCTGGGTTCCCAAAAGGTGCCTTGAAAGTCTTCAGGTGAATGTCCTCATGACACCACCTGTGAAGAATAGGAACTCTAGATCAAATTCTTCATATGGACCGAATTCTTCATATGGATCCAAGTCCTCATATGGACCAAATTCCTCACGTGGATCAAATTCCTCAAAAGGGTCAAAATCCTCATATAATCATCATCGTGCTAACCCCTCTGTTTCGCAGGGAAGAGCTAAGGGCTATGAATATGAGCATTATTCTTCTAACCATTATGTTCATAAGTCCTCGAAATAATTTCTCTGCTTATTCATATGCTTATCCTAACTCCTGTTATGAGAAACGAAGTGGACTGGCTTCTATGCCACCTTTCTCGTATGGTGCTCGTAGAGTGATGAATTCTTTGCCACCCCTTCAGATGTGGGTGGTGAAGAAAAAGAACTAATCTCTTATGCAGGGTCAGGTCTCCAGACGTGCTTAAAATGTCTGAAGAATTTGCTGGAGACCTGAAGAATGCCTGAAAGGACGCAGGCTAATCATGAAGAAATGAACTTTCATTTCTCACGTCCTCATATTGTTTTATCTGTTCTATTGCTTGATGAAATTGATCTGATGATATTGATGTCATATTCTTCACTTATGAAGTTTATGAGTTCGTAAGTTGCACTAATTCATCTGCTGGATGATCAACCCAAAGCCAATGAGTGGGTCCTCGATAGTGGATGTACGAACCACATGACTGGTGACAAGAATCTATTGATGGATGCTCCCTTATCACCATCGCATCTGAAGCATATCATCTTCGCTGACAAAGGTAAAAGTCAGGTATTGGGTCTAGGTAAGGTTGCGATCTCAAAGGATCGACACATGGACAAAGTCATGCTTGTCGAGTCCTTAGGATACAACCTCATGTCTGTCTCAATGCTTTGTGATCTTGATATGGTTGTTGTCTTTGGCAAATATTGTTGTCTTGTGATCATGGAAGCTGACAATTCCAAAGTCTTTGAAGGCTTTAGGAGAGGAGACTTGTATATTGTTGATTTCTCTACAGGACCACAACTGGTCGTATGCCTACTTGCAAAAGCTTTAGAAGGCTGGATATGGCATCGACGACTTGGTCATGCTGGCATGAGGAATCTACCACTACAAAAAAAGACACATCCCTGACATTTTGGGTCGAACGATTTTTTTTTTCTGTCATACATATGACACTTCTATGACGATAATTGTGACAAAACCCGGTATCATCATAGATGTGCTGGGCTCCTACTTCTATGACAAAAAATCATGACAGAAAATGGGATTTTCGTCCTGGGCGGGCCGGAGACGCAGCTGCATGACATTCTTTGGGCCGTCCATGACAGAAAAACCGTGGTAGAAGCGAGGGCGAGGAAAATTTTGGGGAGTTCCCGGTTATGGTGGGAGGTCTGGGGCCGAGCGATGTGTGTTTCCCTCGTACACATATGCGCGTGTGTGCGAGGCGTTGGCTCTAACTGAACTCGAGCAAGGCGTTGGGCTCTAACTGAACCCGAGCGATTGCACTGCAGACTACGCGTTACTGAACCCGAGCGATCAATCGATGGCTGTTAACTGAACCCGATCGAGCGATTCCTTCGCTACTGCTGCTAACTGAAGCCGATCGATTGGATAAACAGTGAGCGTTGTGGGGGAGGTTGGATGAACAGTGAGCGGTGGGGGTGGATGCAGGACCCCGTGGTGTTGCCTCTGGATGAACAGGACGACCCCGTGGAGGGCTGGATGATCAGTAGATGGTGGAGGGGTGCCCGTGGAGGGGTGGTTGAACAGTAGCCGGTGGAGTATCACGCGGTGGAGGCTGGACGAACAGGAGCCCATGGAGGCTGGAGGAGGTCGACGGTAGCCCGTGGAGGCTGGAGGAGGTCGACGGTGGAGATGAACAGTATCCCGTGGAGTCCCGTTTTGCGGTACGCCACACCCCTCCCGATGAACAAGACCCCCGTTTCGACCGTAGCGCTCCAACACAAGTCCGTTTCGTCCGTTTTGCGGTACACCACACCCCTCCCGATCAACAGGACCCCCGTTTTGACCGTAGGAGGTCCGTTTCATCCATTTTGCAGTATGCCACACCCCTCCCGATCAACAGGACCCCTGTGTCGACCGTAGGAGGTCCGTTTCCTCTGTTTTGCGGTACGCCAGACGCGTCCCAATGAATAGGATCCCATTTCGAACGTGGCCGGTCGAACACAAGGCCGTTTCCTCCGTTCTGCGGTATGCCAAGCCTCGTTTCCATCGCCTGTTCTGTCCAAGCCCTCCCGATGAACACGACGACGCATTCCGTTCCGACCCAGCCGGTTGGCTCCCCATGAACATGACGACGACGATGTTTCTCCGTTCTGACCCAGCCATGTACACGAGCCCTGGCCGTACGTATGCGCGAGTAAGCGTTCGAGACCCCGCCCGCATGTACACATGTGTGGTCGTATTTTCTTTCTTGCACACTGGCCGCTGTACGTACGTGTACATGCTACGTGCGCGCCTCTACTACGACACATGCGCGCCTCTACATCGACCAGTATATATGTACGTACACGTTCGCGACCAGAATGACAATGCTACGTACGCTTCGACCAGGTGCCCGACTGTCAGGCCCTTCCTTGCGTGCGAAAATGTAGCTGGTGGGTCCCAGCAGTTAGGGGGACGAATCGTTTTTCCCCCAGACGCACTTCCTTGTGTGCGAAGATGTAGCTGGTGGGTCCCAGCAGTCACGGGTGCGAATCGTTTTTTTTGCCCGGACGCACTTCCTTGCGTGCGAAGATGTAGCTGGTGGGTCCCAGCAGGCGGGGGGGGGGGGTCGTTTTTTTTGCCCGGACGCACTTCCTTGCATACGAAGATGTAGCTGGTGGGTCCCAGCAGTCAGGGGGCGAATCGTTTTTTTTGCCCGGACGCATTTCCTTGCGTGCGAAGATGTAGCTGGTGGGTCCCAGCAGTCAGGGGGAAATGTTTTTTCCACGAAATACACTGGCCCGTCCGGTGGGTCCCAGCTGCAGGTGGAGGAATCATTATTTTCCGCGTAATAAGGAGGCACTTCCTTGCTGCGGCCGTGGACCCAGCTGTCAGCCTCTCCACGTACAGTCCACGTCTGATGGAAGTCGTTCTTTGACCACGTTGACCACACCGCGCCGAGAGCACCAGGGCGGTGGACGACGACGAGGCCTAGGAAGGGGACAACGGGGAGCCTGGGAAGACACGACAGCGGAAGCCAGCACGGAGAGGAGTATGAGGGTTCACTGGTTCGGCTGCGGTGTGAGGCTGCCGTCGCCGCAGGGCCTGACCAACGGTCGGAATAGGAGGGGGCAGTGAGGCCTCCGCGGCAGCAGAGCCGGCCATGAGAAGCAGGAGCATGCGGCACGACCAGCGCTGCTTTGGGCGGCTAGAGCAAGAAGACCAGAGGTTGAAGAAGCACTACGGCTGTTGGATGGACATCGTACGGTCACTGGAGCTAGAATCGTTTATATTGACTAACTTGACAAAGCCCTCCATCCCCGTCAACTTAGTAGGCCCACAAGTCAGTGTCCCACCAAGGTGGGCCCCAGCTAGCAGGGGGTATTCATTTTTTTGTGCGTAATAAGGAGGCACTTCCGGTGGGTCCGAGTTGACAGCAGTGGGAACATTTTTTTGGCAAAATATGGTGGCCCGTTCGGTGGGTCCTAGCTGTCAGGGGCAAATGTTTTTTTGCGAAATACTGGTGGCCCATCCGGTGGGTCCCTGCTGTCAGGTGGAGGAATAATTATTTTCCGTGTAATAAGGAGGCACTTCCTTGCGGCTGCCGTGGACCCAGCTATCAGCCTCTCCACGTACAGTATTCTTCCGATGGAATTCGGTCATTGACCACATTGACCATGCCGCGCCGAGAGCACCACGGCGGTGGACGATGGCGAGGCCTAGGAAGGGGATGACGCGGATCCGGGGAAGACGCGACAGTGGATGCCCACATGGAGAGGAGTACGAGGGTTCACTGGTTCGGCTGCGCTGCCGTCACCGTAGAATAACAGGGGGTGTGGGTGAGTGGAGTGGAGGGATGGCTTGGCTAGCGGTAGGAGTAGTATGGGGGCGGTGAGGCCTCCACGGCAGCACAGCCGGCCACTAGAGGCAGGAGCAGGTGGCACGACCGGCGCTGCTTTGGGCGGCTGGAGCAAGAAGACGAGAGGTTGAAGAAGCACTACGGCCGTTGGATGGACATCGTACGGTCAGTCGAGCTAGAATCGTGCATATTGACTAAGTTGACAAAGCCCTTCGTCCCCGTCAACTTAGTAGGCCCACTATACTGGATCCTAGCTAGCAGGGGGGTATTCATTTTTTTGTGCGTAATAAGGAGGCACTTCCTTGCGTGCGAAGATATAGCTGGTGGGTCTAAGTTGTCAGCGGCGGTAACGTTTTTTCGCGAAATACAGAGGCCCTTTCGGTGGGTCCCAGATGTTAGGTGGAGGAATCATTATTTTGCGCGTAATAAGGAGGCATTTTCTTGCGTGCGGCCGTGGACCCAGATGTCAGCCTCTCCACGTACAGTCCACTTCAGATGCATGTCTGTCATTCACAACGTTGACCAGGCCACGCCAAGAGCACCAACGTGATGGACGACGGCGAGGCATAGGAAGGGAATGACACGGAGGCAGGGAAGACTCGGCAGTTGTTTCCCACGCGGAGGGGAGTACGACTGTACGAGGGATTACTGGTTCGTCTGCCGTCGCCGGAGAATAACAGCAGGTGTGGGACTGTGGGTGAGTAGAGGGATGGCTAGGCCAGCGATGGGAGTATGGTGGGGCGGTGAGGCCTACGCGGCAGCACAGCCGACCGCGGGCAGGAGGGAGCAGGCAGTCCCGCCGACGCTTGTTTGAGCGGCTGGAGCAGGAAGAGCAGAGATTGAAGAAGCACGACGGCTATTGGATGGACATCCAACAGTATACAGGCCATCTGTGGAAAGCCTCAAATCTGTGGAAAATAGCATACATGCCATCTGCCATTATTTCAAATAATTTACAGCCCATTTGCTAATTCTGACGGGATTTTTGGAGCCCATATTGTTTTTGTTAGCATTACAGCCCATATCGTGGCCATGGTTAAAAAATTGTACGAAATTTTGCATATGTCGGTGCGGTCTGAACTGTTTTTAATCCCGAAATTTCGAGTCACATTCAAACTGATTTTAAAGATAAATGTATATCAATATAAAATCCAATAAATTGTCCACGCATAAAAATCAATGCAATTTAAAATCTCAAAATGAAAAAAAGATATTTGAAACTAATTGCCGGTTTGATGTGTTTTAAAAATGTACAGCCCATTTCTCATTACTGATAGGCCATTTTCTCGTCCAGCCGAATGAAGCTCTCCTCGTCTTGAAAGATTTGCAGCCCAACATGCCTGATAAAGCGACTTACTTGACAAATCACAAAAAACTGGGCTAGCCATTTTCAGAAAGAAAAAAAATACTGGGTTGGTCTGTGGTAAACATAAAAGAAAAGGCTGTCTAGACAGGCTAGAGTGTCCCGCACAACCTAGTTGACACCCTGCTTCCGTCTCAAAAACAAATTAGATAAATGCCACTGTAATTATGGGGATTCATAAAAATGCCACTGCAATTTCTATACTTTGAAAAATGCCACTGCAATTTTTGTAAACTTTGAAAAACGTCACTGCAGTTTGCAAACTTTGAAAAACGCCACTCCAGACTTTGAAAAATGCCAGTAGAAATGGCATGAAATGGCATTTTTCAAAGTTTAGAAATTGCAGTGGCATTTATCAAATTAACCCAAAACAAAAATAACTGGGGAGCTGCTGGGTCCCTGGTGTCAGCCGCTCGTTGTGCAATTCTCTCGTTTATTGACTACGTTTACAATGGCATGGGACCCAGATGTCAGAAATCCACTAGGAGGAGCCATTTTTTTATTGGTTTGAAATAAGGAGGCACTTGCTTGCGTACTGCCATGACCTTGGCGGGTCCCTGCTGTCATCCTCTCCACGTACAATCATCTCCTGATTATGTACGCGTCAACTTGGTAGGCCCACAAGTCAACATCTAAACCCGTGGAGGACAAATACAACCCATTTAAAAAAATAACAGCCCATTCCATACGTTCAAACGGAAAGTTCAATATTCAGAGCAAAGTAACAAGTCTGATCCACATATAGAGTACTGAACTTCCACGTTGACAACCATCATAGCCAAGTTAACTATCTACTCCCACTAATACTCTAGTAGCGTACAAGTACTAACTTACTCTTAGCTAACTAGACGATGCCGGCCGCCATCTGTGGTACACGCTAAACTCTGGCACCGGCGTCCCGCGCCTCGCCTCGGACTTGCAAGAGGTGCGATAGGGTGCGTTGCTCGCGCGTGTTGTCCCTTTCCATGCCGGCGTGGTCCACGAAGCTTCGGCTTCCAATCGAGAAACCCACTTGATGAGCTGGTAGTAAAAATCGGTGTTGCAAATGCGTGCGTGCCCGACAGCCTCCAGGGCTATTTACCGGGCGCCGGCCTCCACATAGTCGGCCCAATTGCGGGCGCTCTGCTCGCGACTCAGAGCGTCGGTGCGCTGCTGCTCCATGTCCCGCTGGCGGTGCAAATCGGTGATACGCTGCTCCTCCGCCAGGCGGTCGCGCTCCAACAACTCCTGCTCCTCCGCTAGGAGGTCGTGCTCCAACAACTCCTCGATCTCTACATTGCCATCTAAAGACAGATAGAATGCCTCCTCCCTCCATCTACCTTCCGGTGAAAAACCGAACACTAGTTCCGGCGGTGACCGCCTCCGGCGTCGCCTACCGCGGACGGGCGGGGGCACAACGGACGTGGCGAGCGACGTCGGGCCGGTGGGGGCTTATGACGATATAGCGAGTTGGGTCACGGTGCCACCGGAGAAGGCCGGGAAACAGTACTTATAGGCGGAAGGTAGCGCGACGGTCATCAGAATTCAATGCATAATGGCTTAGCGCGCCAGCTTGCCGTGGGAAACTAGAGAAACTAAAATTATGACTGTGTCGTCCCGTCCCGTCTGGGTCGCACACCGGCATGGCGGTCAAACGAGTGCACTCGAATCATCTCCCTCCTTGTCAACAATGATTCCACGGATTTAAAAAGCCCGCAACAATTA
This sequence comes from Triticum aestivum, assembly GCF_018294505.1. Lineage (NCBI taxonomy): Eukaryota > Viridiplantae > Streptophyta > Magnoliopsida > Poales > Poaceae > Triticum > Triticum aestivum. Next base: position 81,619,211 of record NC_057798.1, read on the forward strand.
TAGCGCATCTTTTTCGCATCAGTTAGCTGCCTTAATTACGGCCGGCTACATGCAGGCACTCAGAACCGCTCGCAGCCAGTACGCGGAACAGCATGCAACGAGTCGCAGCCGAGGGCACACATGCATCCACTTAAATTGCTAGAATTAATTAGGCTTAAACTTCTGCATGACATTAATTATTGCCATGGCTTGGTCTTGGTGCTTTGCTCATGGGACTAATAAACCCGGACGGAGGGAGTACCTTGGTTGGTGAGAGGCTTGAATTAAGCCCTGCAAACTGGAAAGGAGGTACTAGTATGTGCGTGATCTGCTATTTATTCGTGTAGGATCGAGTAGGTCGTTTCTTGAATTGAGCCCTGCAAACCGGAAAGGAGGTAGTACGTGCGTGATCCGCTATTTATCTGTGTAGGATCATAGTGTAGCTTGTCAGTTTCTTCAGAGGTAGGCATTTTTATTCAAAAAACTGCCACCTCGCATCTTGCGTCACAAATAAAACTGTCAGGAGCGCATTTGTAGGCTAGCTTGTGATTGATCAGTAACTTGTAAACACTGAGCGAACAAAAATAAGTAACTGTTAATGCATCTCAATGATTCACAGATCATATACAAATATGTATCTCCAAAAGCAAAGATCAGCCACTTCGGATCTTGCGTCCCAACTAAAACTAACTAGTACGATTCCCATACATAAGATCAACATGTTAATGCATCTCAATGATTCACAGACCATATACAAATATGTAGCTCCAAAAGCAAAGATCTAGAAAAAACATCTATTCTTCCTACTAACATGGATGCTTCTCTTGGCCAACATTCAGTACAGACTGAAAGACAAATTTGTTTGTGAAGTCTACAATTCCTCTTGCAAACGTAAGTGGTTTCACCAACAGCTGGAACCATGAGAATGAACCACACATGATGGAGGAACATCCACTGCAATATGATTTGGTCTTCTCTCGATCACACCGCGAGACTATTTTCGGAATACAAACTTTAACTTAGGCAAAATGATGCCCATTGTATAATCAGACCAAAGCAATGAAGCACCTAGTGTTGGCCAATAAATAGTACAGTACTACTTTTCTGCAGTCCATGAAGTGACTATCCAATCTTTCTGTGTCTATTTTCAAATGGCACTGCATGTAGTGACTATACTATTCTCTTGTGCAGTTCAACCAAAATTGCGGACACTTTGTTTGTTTGCCAAATAGCAATGGGCAGACATCTCTGTCTGCACAAATATCAAGCAGCTAGTAGACATATACCTCACCATGTATTTTCGGTTTAAACATGTCTCTTCCGCTTAGCATCTGTCATGTTCTGCACTGGACAATCTGATACAATTATGTTTTGCCCTTGACAATTTCATACTGAGTTGATTTGCTGGTTCAGAGCAAAAATATAGCGCCTATTCTTCATCAGACCAAGGATATCCATGTTCGGAGTGATGGGAGAGGTGAAATCCATACAACCGAAAATTGAGCATCCAATCATTGAATCATGTCCTACACCTCCAATGTAGGTCCACCCTGCCAATAAATTCACATGCAAACCACTAGTATTACTATCTAATGACAGTACAAAAAGAGTATCAAGATAGTAGCAAACCATGTACCTTCGTAATGAACAGCTCATAGTGCCACCAATTGGATATAAAGGTTTGGAAAAAAACATGCTCCTAATGTTGAACCAGTTGGACTTTTTGTGCAGTTCCACTAAAATCGAGCATCCATGTTTGCATAGATATTGAAAGTGTGATTACTATAAAAGTGGCACTAGTTGAAGCATAGACTCACAAATATAAGCATTCCAATTTCTTAATGGGAAAAGGTAGCAAGACTGTTTCTAACCACCTGTTTGAAGGAATAAATAAAGCAACAACGGCTGATGTCAGGAAGGCATACATAGTTTTTTCTGAAAAACTGAGCCATTCCTGACCTTTCCTCTTCTTTTAAGCAAATTTTGTGCAGTTCTACTAAAATAAAATGCCATCACCGCCTTGACAATTCAGTGACACTGTACAAAAGGAAATGACTTAACATTACATCATGATGTCAGGTATGTAGTCGACAGGCATTAGAGACAAACATACAGACCTCCTCCGATAACATAATGAACATTAATTTTAACAAAGGTGTGACTAGCTTTACCAGGATAATTTGAGTGAACTCTACACCCTCTGTTCCTTAATATAAGACGTTTTCGCGGTTCAATTTAAAGTACCCAAACGTCTAGTATTTAGAAAAATAGGTAGTAGTTTTCTTGAGCACATATCTGGGAAAGCTTGCCACACTTTATTTATGTCCATACGCTAATGCAACACCATTCGAATACTACAAATATACACTAATCCAGTGGCTAGTGCAACAGTAGAGTAGTTAGTTTATTACAGGGTACAATACAATGGTTTTACTGAACAAATTTCAATAAACTCTAGCACTGAAAGGTTTCTATAAGAATTAACAATACAAAATGTAAAGGTAACAAGTTTCAGCATTGGTATACTAGCTGTGCATGAGCAATAAACCAAATACAAAAGTCTGAAGGTAACTAGCATTATTAACTAATGGCAGTATAAAAAAAATTGCAAACCATGTACCTCCAAGGTAAATATCATTTCAAACTCGGGGGGATCAAACATAAAAACCTAATCGAACGAATCAAGAGAACAGCCGGAGGAGGAAGTGCCCACTCTTGACCTTTCCTCTTGTCTTCATAATTGTTTGTGCAGTTTAACCAAAATAAAATGACATCAGCGCCTTGGCATTTTGGTGACACTGTACACAAAAAAATTAACTTATCTCATGAAAGTGAGCTATGTAATCTATAAGCATTAACAGTGCAAAAATCTGAAGGTAGTAACAAGTTTCATCGTTGGTATACTGGCTGTGCAACAACATTAGAATGCCTTAGCTGAAAAATCTTTGATACATCCACAATCAACAGCTAACCCTGAAATAATCCAGTGACATTAAATGGCATTGCTTAAATTTATCGGTGGCATTAGACTGAGAGCGGCATTAGTTAAATGTGGCATCACTTTAGCAGTAGCATTGCTTGACTTGACTACTGGCGTTATACTAATAGCAAAAAAAGTGGCAATAAGAGCATGGGAGGCCCATTATGATAGTGGGCGCACCAGTACGATGTACCTCCACGCACGCAGAGTGGTGAGGGAGGTATGGTTGCCCAGAGCAACAAATATCCAGGCAGCACATGTGGATTACGTCCCATTTTTGTTCTCTTTAGCCACCTTTTTCCTATGTGGGGACAACAAACTGATCGACCTGGTCATTCTCTATTGTGTTGTCATGCCTTTCTACCCTTCTTCAACCAAGAGACACAAGACTCGTTCCTTAGCTACTGATTTTCCCCTTTTCAACCTAGATGCGGGTTCAATGCCTACTCTCTTGGACAGTACAGTCTCCCTTCCTTTCCTTATTCAACCCAGACATGGATTAGTCTGCATGAAGTAGGGTTTCCTTTAATAGTGAAAATTATGGTTTTCATCTGCATGGCCATCAGAGCAGAGGATAGCAAATTGGGAAGATGGTGGAGTGGAAAAAGATCCACATGCAACGACGTGGCAGATGGGGCAATAGAACAAGGGTATGGTTCGAAAAGAGGTAGCATACCTGAGGGTCGGTGGGAAGTGGCTTCGCTAGTGGTCGTCGTCCTCCGCACACACTACGGCAGCGAGCTTGGGGACATAGGCCATCCCGCGCGGGTGCTAGGTCTGAGAGGACGACCTTGTTGTCAGTGCGTGACCTCGCTCGCCGATGACGAGTGCGTCAATGCTGCACGTCCTTTTCTTCCCTGGCGGATCTGTGACCACCAGCGAGGAGGGAGAGAGAGGTCGTCTTTTTTAGATCTAGAGAGAGGGTGGTAGTGTGAGAAGCAAGTGGGCAGCCCTTAGCAAGAAAGCGCTAAAGCTCCAGCCTATATATCTTTTTTATACTACTAGTAGTGGAGGTGGAGTAGTGGTAGAGTAGTTTATATTTTCTCTGCGTACAGTACCAGTTAGTCGTGCTTCAAAACTGAATGGCACGCCATTTAAAAAATAAAGGTCGATAACTAATGCGGCACCTCGGGCCAACGCGGCCAGATCGCATTTTGCACGAGAAATTACACACCATGTTTCGTTGACATGTGGTCCTATTCCAACATATCAGTGAGACGACGGGGAGTAGTAGTATTTCAGAATGGACGTGTAGGCTGGGGCGCCTCTTCGTGAACCGTGGCAAACTGGCAACCTTCCACCGACTCTTCACCTTTCCCTCTCGATTTGGAACTGCTGTCGCACGCTCTTCCTCTCCCTCCTCCATTTTCCTTCAGCCCTTCACCCTTTCTTCTGCCATTGTTTGATCGTCTTCTCCATGGAGGGAACACGCCAGAAATGACCCTGTTATTCTTTCCCCGATCTAAAAGATCACATGGTGGAGGAACTCATTGATCGGTGCGACGTTTATCACCTCGGCTAGCATGGCAGGTTCGTTCAAGCCCATTCTCGACTCAACTAATAACATCATTACAAGGAACCCAAGAGTCAAGGAGCGGTTTGATCTCCCCTATCTTCTTCGCCGTGACCCTGATGACTAGCACCGGGACGACGGAGGCCTCGCCCTGTGCAAGTTGATGCTGCTTGATAATGATACGTATGATGTTAAGATGCCATAGCTTGAGGGTAAGGCTTGGGCAGGCGCAAATGGAGATTGGGTTGTTTACATTGGGTCCAACTGTGAGTGGGAACTTGTGAATGTGTACACTCGTGACCGGGTTCCACTTCCAAAAATCTCAGCATACTGCCTAGAGGTTGAGAACACCGGTAATGTACGCATGTTCAAATACGATCATGGTGACTGTCTTCTATGGAAGATAGCAATTTGTCGAGTTCCCAACAGCTCTTGGAAATACAACAACTATGAAGTTGTTGCTATCTTCGACAAGCTTGTTGCCGTCCTTCGTGGTTTGACTGGATGGATATTGCTCAAAAATCAGTTTCTGTACACGAATGAGTACTGTGATGCAATTCAATATGAGGGCCTTGTGTTTGCTGCCACCACTCGTGTCACTGTTTTTGCATGGAATCCTTATGATTTTGGTACGTTTGTCTTCCACCGTAATTATAATTGTTTCATCCACATGCATGCGGGGTAGCAAGTTTCCCTTTACTAATTAACCTTCTTTTTGTGTTTCCAAGGTCCTGTGAACATTCCACCAACCATACTTGAAATTTTTTATAACCAAGGGGGAGATGAAGATGGTGATGATCACGAGCATGAGGACGAGCAGCGCCCATATACTTTGTGGTGCCTGGAAACTAATTCCGATGGATCACCTCTTCCTGTGTGTATACAGCCCATTGATGATGTTACTACTAAGGAAGCAGGTGTAGTCTCCCATGGTCGCACTCTCCGGACCTATTCCAACACCCGTTGCATGGTATTCGGGACGGATACTAGTGTGCTAGCGCCAACTCCTTCTCCCTAGTACAGAACTGATAGTCTTGGAGAAAACTCGCTCTTCCTTGGAAAAACCTATCCAATGATGGTGAAAGGCGATCCAACTGCTATTGACACAACGTTACTACCATTTATGAGAAGCAACTGTGTCTATACCTCGGACATTTGGGTGGTTCCCTAGCCTGGTACTGATATAGTAGGTCGCTTCAGCCTGGATGATCAGTCCTGCATTGGTCTCCAGATCGACAATGGATGGCCCGTCCTAGAGAATCACTTGTGGTTCAAAGCAAGTGTTTCTAACGCCGAGGAATGGTTGAGTTGAAGTTCATTTCATTGCTTGTTATTTGTTGTGTGGTGAAAACTTTAGTATTTATAATGTATCCTTGTTGTCGATGTGGGTTGATGACCTGTTGTATGTAATAAAATGATATGCCTGTGATAAACTTACTAAATTTATGAATGACTTTCCAATCGCTTCTCTGAGTGAGTGGTGCGACGAGGCAAAAAAATATTTTCCGAATACATAATTGTATGTGCATTGCAACATGTTATCGGATGAGGCCAATCAACAACACTAGTACACTATTTGTACTAGCTTCACATGCTTCGCGCATCGGGCAGGTGTTTTTACTGTAGCCATATGTTAATATGTGTTCATTGTACGTAACCAGCACATCGAATCCTTGATACTAGTAGTATATAGTAAGTAGTAGGAGTAGTAGGTGGCATGGGCCAGAACAAGCATTCACGTCCAGGAGTATGGCACACGCCACCACCACGACATCCATATGACACCATATTATTTCTTGGAGTCCGTGCTAGAGCAATCTCTTCAACCTCGTCGTTTCTCTAACTTCAGCCATCGTGCGGCGGGCGAGGTGGGGGTTTGCCGATAGTCGGTTTCCTCAACTGCGGTCCCACTTGTATGGCCAACTCCAACGCATGACCCCAAACGGACCTCCGTTTTGCACGAACTCCAACGATAATTTTGACTAGACAAGCAAGACCAAAGAAAACAAGAATCAAAAGAATACATTTTACTACTCCTGTAAGTCGGATTAGTGCCTTCTCGATGCATTCATTGTTCATCTGCGGAGGCTCGATCTTGTGTGCTTCTTTCTTCTTCGATTGTAAAGAAGTAGACGTTGCTTACTCGCATCTAGTCTCATGTCTAGCCTCTATTCTAGTAGGAGTATCAACAAGTGCACTAGTCTCATCTCTAGCCTCTATGCTAGCTAAAAGAGCTAGAACATCTACTAAATTGCGCTCTATCAATATATGGATGTACTCTTCTCCCCAATACCAAGACTTGCATCGATTCTACTCCCCGGTTGCACAATACATGCCTTCTATTTGTCAAAATATATATGTATCTAGACATGTTTTAGTATATAGGTACATCCATTTTTGGACAAATGGAAGTCAAGTATTTTGGAACGGAGGGAGTACACAATATTTTTTTTAAGTTAGCACAACTTGTCTAATCCGAGAGCACAACTGAAGATTTGGTCGGGTTCTTCCTCCTTTTGCCGACACGTGGGACATCCAGCATCCAGGGCGTGTCATGAAAGAAAATAGAGTGGTAGTTGAAGCCACGAGATGTGCATCTTGGGTTAAACTATAAATAGAATCTTACTACTCTTGAGTAACTCCAAAGCAGCCACCGAAGATCTTTATTGGATTTGTTTTTCATCACCAGCACGTTGAGTTGAAAGATGTACAGGTTCAGTGGGTCCTCTTGCGTTTTCACTGACATGTGGGACCGCATGTGAGGAAACAGACGATGGGTTTCGCGCGTCCGCTGGCTGGCTGAGAAGAGAGATAGAGGAGGGCTGAGCACGGACTACAGGAAATTTGTTCTACGTACCTCAATATAGGCTCGATATAGTGGGGTGGCATGGGCCATAACTAGCATTCACGTCTAGCAGTACGGCACACGCCACCCACACGAGTCCCATCCGACACCAATTTTCTTGGAGTCCGTGCTACAACCATCTCTTTTCCCTCCTGTTTTCTCAGCCATCGCGTGGTGGGCGAGGTGGGGGTTTGCCGATAGTCGGTTTGCTCAACTGCGGTCCCACTTGTAAGTGAAAATGCAACACCGCACGCATTCCCGCTTGAGCGGTGTGCCGGAACAACCGTGTGGGGGTGCGACACAAACACGGCAGGCTTTTCCTTTTGAACTCGTAACTTGTAAAATTTGGTTCTGCTCCATGGCGCGGCTGATAGATAGAAAATAATGATTTTGCCTAGAGTAATGAGAAGTTTGGTTCTGGCGCCGTTCATGCATGGAGTACATATGAAAATTATGGAGTTGATGTGAAAGGTAAGATAATTACTAGTAGTATCATATACTACTACATGGATTTGACGGAAAGATAAAAATACATACGGATCCATCAACGATATCCTCACGCCGTAGTGCGCCGGGTCTCCAACCGGCGTGTGAGGAGCAACGGTGTTGACGGCGAGCTCAGTGTGCTTCTGAACAATGCCGTCCAAGGTTACCCTGTGGTCCAAGAAGGCCAGCGTCCTATCATCCTCCTCTTGCATGTAGTAGTCCTTGTGGACGATTTGCGCATAGAGGTGGGTGATTATGTCGATGGTGTCTTGCTGCGCCAGGCGTTGACCTCGAGGTGGACATTCTCTGGCGCGACGGCGGGCAGCCGCAGGGCTACCGGTGCGTCGAAGAGGTTTTCACCATAGTGGCTGTTGAGGGTAGCGGGCATCGCAGAGCCTGGGCACGTCGGCTGGAGGCGTACGTCAAAGTCGTCCGCGAGCTTCTTGACGACAGTGAACTTGTCGAGGAAACCGACGAGGACCTCGTCGAACAAGGAGACGAAGCTATCGTCCAAGCGGCCCCTCGCCCTGGCGGCCTCAAGCAATACTACCTGGAGACGTTCCTCGGTGCCGGGCCGCAGGCCGGCGTCGTGGACCATCTGGCACAGCCGGCTGATGCTCACGCTCATCGCCTCCATGGGTCTAGCTAAGCTTCTAGTCAACTGATCTTGCGATTCGAGTGATCACTCTTGCCCTTCGCTAGCGTGCATAGGTGCATAGGATTTCGTACTACTCCTCGGCCCTCTACTGCACCTGCCTTTGGCTGTATGGTAGGTGGGCTAGCCACCCCTTGGGCCCATGTGTCATTCACCCAAAGGCAGTTTCCATAAGTCAATGAAGTTGCGTCCCCCTCCGTGCCAATGCAATATAGTCATCTCACAGACCATTAGTTGGGGCCAAATGAGAGAAGTTTGATGTTTACTAGTTTATTGGCCCCCTTTGCATTTTGCGCCAAGTTTTGACCTCTGATTTAACTAACAAAATGTTAATGCATGTAAACAAAAATGTTGTGTAAGTCACCTTACAAAAATCAAATAATCCCAAAACACTTAGGCTAGCCATAGTGGGAGTAACTTAGGTAGTAACATAACACATCCCAAGAAACAATTGCTTATGTGGCATGGAGTTAATGAGGAAAGAGATGCTTGTGATAACATAATATGTTACTGTAACATAACACACCCCAAGACAAAATGAGTCTATATCTCAATTAATGGAGGCTTGCATGTTACCATCCATATGTTACTAACCACTATGAAGGTAGTAACATAGACTAATAACATATGCATGTTACTAGTCTAAGTTACTCCCCACTATGACCAGCCTTAGGCACGGTGCATTAATTCCCTCCTTGTTTCTTATTTCGTGACATAACTACCAAACATGACATGCAGTTTTAGTTCATTGCATGTAATCCTATTAGTACTCTAGTTAGCAAAAAGACATTAAGTTCTCTCGCCGATAGGAATAAAATACCATGTATTTATTTACAGAGGGAGTAGTACATTTTTTGTGACATGCATTACTAGATATTGCTAGTCAAATACTAAAGTCCATATGGACGTGGTAGTAATCCTAAATCCAGACGGTGGTGCTACTAGTACTAGTAGTAGTACTACCAATCTAGTAGGAGGAGTACTAGCACTGTACTACCCGTTGGTCAAATTATTATGTGCTACTCCTCACAGTGAAGTGACAAGACCCTGCGCCGGAGATGACACCTAAGCATAGGCACCGTTTTCGGCATACCATAGTCAGCCTCACTGTTTGCAGTCACTATCATCATGGCTGTAGAGCTAGCTTACTCACAACTAGCCCTGTTTGACATAATTTCCCGTGTGTAGATGCCAGTGCATTGCACGGAACACCAAGATTGGGGGTGGACGGCGCCGACAGCGGCCATCGTGCCAAATTTTTCCACGGCCTTATAGATGTGGTGGGGAGGAGATAAGGCTGATTGTGAGAGACAAGGAGTTGTTTGTAAATAGGGAACAAGTGTGGGCATCTTTTTTCATAAATGGAGAAGCTTGGTTTGTATGCGTCAGATCTAGATCCGATGGCTATTGGTGAAATATGGGAGGCACAACATCATCACCAACTCAGGACCTGTTTGATTCGCAGGATTTTGAAAACGCAGGAATAGGACACGACAATTTTACAAGTTTCAAACTGATATTACAAATGTTAGGAGTAATGCTGCACCTATGAAGAGGGAATTACTAGGAAGTTTACGTAAGAACTTTCATTACTTTAGGTGGATGCAACATTATCGCACAAACTAAAATCCACCGCCCTGACAAGTCACTAATGGGCAAATAAGTTTTCGAGTCTCTGGCCACTTGATGTTTCAAAAACAAATTCAGCTTCTGCGGAGACTTTGTCATTTAGGCTTAGACGCTTGCGGTGATCAGCACGTCATTCATTGTTGCGCCAGAGAACGCCAAACCTCATTACCTTGAGCACATTTGCCTCCAGAACAAAGAACCTAGCCAATTTAATCTCAGATGTGCTGCCTCGGTAGTTGATCAAATCAATTTCTGTAAGATGGAGATCAAGGCATTCGATGAGATTGTTATAGTGCAGCACATTTTTCACTTTCGGGTCTTTTTTTATCTGCAAAAGAAGAGAACATATTAGAGTAGCTGGCTGTATAAGATTGTCGTGTCATCAAGAGGTACCAATATCATTCGCTCATACGATAGGGTTGGCTGGCTAGTGATATTCTCTCTCTCTCTCTCTCTCTCTCTCTCTCTCTCTCTCTTTCTGTTTCCTCTCATTTAACTAGGAGCACGTGAAGAGCTTGGGCATTTGTTGCCTTCCACTATGTGTCTGATGCCATATTTCGCAAAAGTATGCCACATAATACGCATCAATGTCAAATCAAAAGATTTTGGCACCGCTCTCGCGATATGAGAGAGTTGGCACCGCTGTGCACACAGACCCACATGTATAAACAAATCAATCAAACCAACTACACCAGCCTCTCACTCTCCCAAACAAGTGTTTTTTTATTGCCTTAGTCCTCTCTCTCTCTCCCACGCAGTGTTTTTTCATTGCGTGAGTTAATTTTGCACCGGAGCAAAGTAGGTGATCCAGATTGGGGCACCAGGTGAGCAAAGGAGGGGCATCGATGCCAAATGCATCACAAGTTAATTTGGCACATGTTTTGGCCTACATAGCCCACTTTTGTACTCCCTCCATCCCAAAATTCGTGTCTTAAATTAGTCTAAATATGGATGTATCTAGTTACATTTTAGTGTTAGATACATCCGTATCTAAACAAATATAAGACAAGAATTTTGGGACGGAGGGAATACTACCTCGTATTTAGTATAAAATTTTGACCATTGATTTACTTAAGAAAATGCCAATGCATGTTACTAAAAATTACACCATTCGAAATTATGTTCAAATACGAATCCAACGATATAGTTCTTAGTGACTTGCATTAACATTTTGTCAGTTAAATCTATGGTCAAATTTTGATACTACAAAATTGGAAGAGTAAACCAGGACGGAGGTAGTACTTGCTCTTAGGGTAACCATAGAGTTACTCGAGTAGTCTAAGTTACTTTCCACTATGACTAGCCTAGGCTACTATAGTAGTACAACATAAAAACGATGCAGGTGATCACGTGAGAAAAATACTAAAAACATTTCTTTCGGTGCAGTGCGTAGATGCAGTTTTGAACACTACACTTGTCATCGTAATTTGGGAATTACGAAAAAATTGAGCTACATTGTGATTACCGTTTACTTATAGGAAAAAAGTTTCAGCTCGATGAGTAGCTTCTTTGTGCACGGAAAGCATGTAAGTAATCCAACAACTTGATCTAGCTTGGGGCCGATAGATTTTAGTGCTAAGATCTTCACTGTGCGCATGGACTGGGTCAAGCTTGTGGGAATCATTTTCAAGAAGACGGTCGTAAATACATCAAGAAGAAATTTAAAAATGTGAATTTCAAGAATACGGAGAAGAAGATGAGTGCTGTACCTGAACGATTACGAATCCAATAAAGAGTTCGGACAATTTGGCAGACGAGTACACCAACGCTGTCAATTTTGGCGCGTCAATGACCCTGATTTTTGTTGGACCTTCTAGATATGATACAAGCAATCTCTCAAGGAAAGGCGCATTCTCAATGACCATAACGTGGAATAGCTGGAGTGATCTCTTCCCAATTGATGTCTTTTTGCGGGGCCAATGAACCCGTAAATCCATTGGAGATTCATCGAGGCGATGTGGAGGCTAATGAACCCGTGGATCTGCTCAAGACGAAGGTACTCAAGCGCAGTACAGCTGCGGAGCAGGTGCTCCATAGCCTTCTTCGAGATGACAATGTCGAAGAGGTCGAGCTGCTTGAGTTGAGGGAGAAGAAGGGCGGGTGCGGCATTAATCTGGGGAAGATAGCAGGAGCTGAAGCTGGCGCGGCGCAGCGTTGGCGTGAGGAGGAGCGCGAACGGCGGCAGAGAGCGACATCGTCCAACTTCAAAGTTGAGCTCCTCGAGCTGATCTAGGGCGGGGGATAAGAACCACTCGTCAAACTTGGGTTGGACCTTGCAGTTGGTACTGAACACGTGGATGTCAAGGCATCTGACTGGCCTAGGGTGCGATGAAAAGATCTTGGAGACTGCGACCATGCGTTTGCAATCCCCGTCGTAGAGGCAGCTGTCGACGGTGAGGTTGAGGGGGACGCAGCGCCAGAGGGGGCGCCACCGCCGGGAGAGAAGGGCGGACCGCACGGCAGATTTGGTGGGGAGGAGGCCGATGATGACGAGCAGCATGTCGTCGGGGAGGCTGCTGATGAAGTCCAAGCTCGCGGGATGCAGTTTTGGCTCGAGCCACCTCTGCTTGTTGGCTGCCCAGTCGTCCATCTCAACCGGCAGTGACGCTGGTGTACACGTGTGCTAGTGTGTGTTGTGTGCTGGGTGTGCGCGAGTGCGTCCTTCGCGCGCAAGAAGTGTGTCTTCAATGTGCCCTCAATTTACTAGCGTGCGGGGTGCTACCCTGAGTGGTTTCAACTTTGTTTAGTTCGCCGCGTGTCAGATGGGCCTCTAGTTTACTTATTTTCACCCAATGCCACATGGGCCAGCACACGAAGATATAACAAGATGACAATGCAGCATGTGTATTGGTTGATCGGTCAACTAAACAATATACAGAGCTATACGCTGACACAGTGAGCATATAATCCGTCGGTATAGAGAGTTCGAGTGAGAGGGGAGGTCCGTGAGAGATAGCAGAGAGAGAGAGAAAGAGCTACTCCCTCCGTTCGATAATGTAGTTCCAACATTTTTTTAAGTCAAACTTTTAAAACTTTGACCAAGTTTATAAAGAAACTACTTATATCTACAATACTAAAGATAAATGATAGTATGAAGTAAGTACATGTTGTGATGAATCTAATGATCATTCCAGGTGTAAATGTTTTTCTCCACATATACCTGGTCAAACTTTTCTGAGGTTTGACTTTTCAAAACATCCAAATGATTATGGACATGATAGAGTCCCTAACTAGAGAAAGAGAGAGAGAGAGAGTGAAAAAAGTGTGTGTGCGTGCGTGAAAGAAACATGGACAACACACGATAAAAGTAGAGAAAAAGCATGTGTGTCTTATGCAAACATATCACACATGCATCTTCGACAGCGGAGGCAAGGTGAGGAGATAGTGTGTGGTTGTTTGGAACCGAGAGATCAAGACCCCTAGCACGTGGCCAAGAGGGGTCTGACAAAAAAGGGAGAGAGGTCGAGAGAGACGTACAGAGAAAATACAGACATGGGGAGGAGAGAGTGTATGTTTGTCATAGAGAGATCCCCTGGAGATTGTGATGGGACTACATGGGTGGGAGATCGAGTGACAAGGTGTGTGCGTGATAGAAGATGCCCTGAGAGATATCGAGATAGACGTATGGATGGAAGGAGACAATACGTGTGTTCCTGATGGCTAGTAAGAGATAATCATACTTAGGAGGGGGGAGTGCTTGCGCCTATGATGGATTGAGGGATTATGGTACTTAGGGGGGTGTGTGTCACATGGAGAGAGAACAAGGGCGGAGAGTGTTGGATGGGTCTATATGTATAGCGCGACCGAGACATGTGTATGTGTGAACCAGGGAGATATAAGGTCAGTTTGGCTTGCGTCCTGGGCATCTTTTGCCTGGCCTAGGGTTGTGGCTGGATTTCATGCATGCTTGTTTGGTTGCTACCTTGTGAAAAAGAAAGCCCGCCTGGCCTGGGTTCCCTTGCACTTTAATTAGCCTGGCTGGACTCCAGACACTGCAAGTAGCCTGGCCCAGGCGACCGATTTCGAACGCATGGCCGTCCCTGGTTGTGCGGCCACGAGGCTAACAACAACATGGATATTAGCATTAAATAATTGCTGCATGGATTGATTGATGGGACGTTGATGCTTTGCCTGGCCCAGGCATGAACCAAACGCTTCAGCACCACACAAGCCTGGCCAGGCAGAAATATTTTACATCTCATGTCCACACCAGGCAGTACTGGCCGTCAAGGCATGAGGGTCAGGTCACGAACCAAACTGACCAATAATGTTTGAGAGAGATTGAGGAGCCCGGATAAGGCTGAGTGGTGCATCGGATAGCTGAGAGGGGGAAAGAGATATTCCATCCGCTCGATAATGCAGTGCATGTAAATTTTTTAGAAGTCAAACTTTGTAAACTTTGATCAGGTTGACGCAAATGTTATTTATATCTACGATACCAAAGATACATCATACAAAACTACATCTCATGGTGAATCTAATGGTATATGTTTGCTGTACTAGATGTAATTGTTTTTCTCCATGTACATGGTCAAACTTTGTGATGTTTGACTTTTCAATAAATCTATATGCTATGGACCGAGTAGAGTGCCTAAGTCGAGACAGATCAAGTGCGTGTGAAGGAGAATGAGTAAGTGTGCAAAAACAGTATGTGTGTGAAAGAGAAAGTGACAACAAACGATAAATTAGAGAGAGTGTGTTTTCTTCGTTTCTTATGCGAACACATCACGCATGCATCTCCGAGATGGAAAAGCGAGGCGAGGAGATACATGAAGATAGCTAGTGTGTGATTGTTTGCAACGGAGAGAGACACCCCTGTAGAACATGTCCAATAGAGGTCTGGCCAACAAGGAACAAAGGTCGAGAGGGACACATGGATGGCATGGACGCATGGGGAGGGAGAGAGGGTGTGTTTGTGATAGAGAGATCCCCTCGAGATCGTGAGGGGACTATATGGGTGGGAGATCGAGGGAGTGCGTGCACGATAGAAAGATGCCCCGAGAGAAATCGAGATAGACCATGCACATGTTTGTGATGGAGACTAAGATTAGCTAGTCATATACATATAGGGGGGACTGCGTGTGCCTACAATTGAGTGAGAGACCATCGTACTTGGCTAGCGAGGCATGAGATTGTGTGTGTGTGTGCATGTGAGATGGAGAGAGAACGAGGGAGAGAGATAGAGATTTAGATGGGACTATCGAGTGCGATATGCATGTGTATGTGTGACCCAGGTGGATGGAGAGTTTGAGAGAGGGGGAGGAAGAGCTCCGAGACGACAGAGTGGTGCGTGAGAGAGTTACGGGCAAAGAGCCAAGGAATTTGTGTGCGTACGATGAGTGCACCCAAGATATCTAGCTTGGACTAGATAGAGTATCATACATAGTGTGCGAGAGAGAGAGAGAGAGAGAGAGAGATGGAGAGAAAGGAAGAGGGACCAACAAGGTTTTTGTGTCGGATGCGTGCGACAAAATTGAAGATTGTCGGCCAGAGAGAGAGAGAAAGAGAGAGAGAGAGAGAGAGAGAGAGAGAGAGAGAACAGGAGTCCGGGAGAGGGGGTCGTGTTTTATGCATCAAAGACTGGTATAAACCATGTTTCGATATAAACTTGCATTCAAATATTTAAATTGGAGAACATGTTGTCTGCAATCCACACATGAATGGATATATGCGTATATCAAACAAGTTCATTAATTTGACTTTCAACATGTTCATGGAGTACTATAATACTGTACAACATGCTACTCGATTGAGGTGTTCAATTTTGGATTTAGTTCACTATTTTGACCTACTGAACGAGCTATTTCATTGAATCGAGATATTTCATTTTGGGTTTGATTCGCGTTTTTGAGTGGG
Organism: Triticum aestivum; assembly: GCF_018294505.1. Taxonomy (NCBI): domain Eukaryota; kingdom Viridiplantae; phylum Streptophyta; class Magnoliopsida; order Poales; family Poaceae; genus Triticum; species Triticum aestivum. The sequence goes on from NC_057798.1 coordinate 81,635,154, forward strand.
TCAACTATTTGTCATATAGTAAATCACTAGCAACGAGCATGTAAAAACACATTACTACCGAGCATCATCTCTCCATCTAAAAAAGAAGTGGCAAGCTAATATTTCAAAATTTGATTCGGATCGACTTGGTAAGGTAGACGTGGATGCTCGTTCTCCCAAAATTTGAACGAACCGTTAAACATCCTCTCTGCTCGGTGGAATTCGCCCGAGCAAATAAATGGGAGACGCGAAATTACCGTCCTATGTGGGACACACATCAATTGGCCCGTTGTACATCGAGGGTAGGTTCGTAACTTCATCCAAGCGCGCCTTCTCCTCGGCCAAAATGACATGTGCCGAATAATTCATAAACCATAGTCGGAAAAACACGCTCTCCTCGCCCGGAATAGCTCGCGCCCACTATTTGAAAAAGCTCTCCTCGCCCGAAATCGCTCGCACCAACTATAGTTCAAAAACGCCCTCCTCGCCCAAAATCGCTCCCGTCAACTATTTGGGGAGAAGCAAAGTTACTCTACTATCCCCGACCCTCAGTACACAGACCCAAGCCGAGAAGCCTATAGGCAAGGGTAGAACTGTAACTCCCCCTCACATTTTAGAGAAATGCGTCCATAAGACATGGTTCCACTCCCCTCCCAATTCCCCCCCACCCTGCCCGCCCCCATTCATACCTCATCGGCGCCAAATCACCTTCTCCCCGGGAAGCTCCCTTCTCCTGAGCCGCGAAACCTCAGCCCCACCTCCATGGTGCCCTCCACCGCACCAATTTCTCAGCCGCCCTCCTCCCTAATGCCGGAGACGCTGTCCATTTGCCGTCATGCACTGGGTCGTGTGCCTCTTATTCCATGCTGCTGGTGCTCCCTTGATGACGGCCGCGTGAACCGTACCGGAGCCGATTCACCCCCACCGTTGTTCACGGCGCCAGAGCGGCTCCAACTTCGGATCCGTCCAGAGTCCTGGTGCTGCTTCCCCATAGCCATCGATCGTCGCGACATTGCTCCTTCCCTGCCACCGATCACCACCGCAACCGCGCTGGCCTCACTGACTCGACAGCTGGACCTGCCTACTTCACCATGCCGCCAGATAGGTCGCACCCTCATCTCAAATCACTTTATTTAGGCGTCAGTTGTCTGAATTTTTATTCTGGGCCAATCGATTCCCAATGGGAAGCAACACCCCACGAGGCGGATGAGCTCCTAGGCTGCCGGTTGGCTGGTGTCTAATGTAAGGGTGCGGGACCGCAAGTTTGCCGCGGAAGCAGCGCTTAGATGGCTATCTTTTAGAGTTGTGTGGGTTCAAGGTACTGCCGCCGCTGGATCTGGATACGGGGAGTCTTTGTGGATTGGCCCGAGGGCGGCGCAACCACGGCAGTGCGGTGGGGCAGGGAGCGGGGTTTTGGCCGGGGCCACGGACGGCGGAGGCAGGCTTCTCTACCATTGGTCGTTGGCTCTTCGGGGAAGATTCCGAACAGGGTCAGCCGGGAGGCACAAGACGGCCATCAGGCCATCCGGCATAGATCGCACAGTACCAAAATAAAATAAAATCATGTGACCCCAATTTAGTCTTCAGTCAACAAACGTGTGACCACTCTCGTACCTTGCTGTTGATCTCTTAGTGTATTTCTTCATATCAAAGAGATATGTCGTTCTTAACATTATGCGTTATCTGCATCTTCAGACACACCGTCTTCCGAATCACCACAGCTGCTCCAACAAGGGAAGCATACACCAGAAGGGAGCTATAGTCCCCACTCAACAGTTCCCTGCATCGAATGCGCGTGCCCGACATGGACAGCCACAACAACTGCAGGGCCATCGACAAGTCAGCACATGATGCTCACTCCTATGGATGGTAGCCAGATAGGTTGTACCCTCATCTTACTTGTGTGCAACATTTATGGCTTTGTTATTCATCTAAGCATGAAAAATAGATCATCACATTTCACTGTATAGTCATGCTGATCTCTTACGGGTCTTGTTCAGGAGTTAACGTTGTTCCATAGTTCAGCTAAGATACTTGTTCTTTAGGTAATGTTGTTCCATAGGTTTCATCCATCAGCCAATGCTATCCCACAAGCTGGTGATTATAGTATTATACCACTTCTAGTATTACCTATGTTGTTCTTTAATACTTTTGTGTGCCATCTAGTTAATCTCGAGTACAAACGATACATATTCTGTAGCTTTCATCTGTGTTCTCCCTTTAGTTTATGAGACCTATTGCTGCTAGTTAACCCCGGTCCTACTATTTATGTCGTCTCCTACAGGCACTCATTACATAAATCTAACTACTAGTTGTCTTCCATGCATGTCAGATATAATTGCACACACTGATATATCCACAAGAACCTCATGGAGTAATGTAAAGGCCAATAAACTTGATGTCAATGATACCCAATATGATGGAACATGTAAAGGCAGTTCTTCAGAAGACTTGCAGAAAGATGATGGATCCTATTCACCCCACAAGGTCATTGCTCTAACTTGGCCTGTGATATGGGTACAACATGCATGTAATGTCCTGGAGTGTATCTACTCTGTTGCAATGCCATGTGCTTAGTATGCTGATCATGCATGTAAATATGTCATGCCTTCTTGTTTTTCAGTACCTATTCCATTCATGATAACATGTTTTCAAATTCAAGTACTGTCATTCTACTCTATCGCAATGCCATCTGCTTAATTTGGACATCATGCTTCTAAATATCTTATGCATTGTTATTCATCAGTATGTACTTCATCTGTCTACCATACCATGTTTTTTTACATTGAAGTGATGTTCTAGTGCTCTGTTGCAATGCCATCTTAGTTTCCCAATCATACACGTGTATGTTGCCTTAGTTATTTCTGTACGTATTCCGCTAGCACACAGCTTTACATTCAACTAGTGTTTTCTTTGATGTGTTGTCCTGTCGTATCCCTAGCTCTTACACCATACTCCCTCTGTCCGGATTACATGTTGCCGAAATGGATAAAAAAGGATGTATCTAGAACTGAAATACGCCTAGACTCATCCATTTTTTTCCAGATGGAGGGAATACATGTCAATATGTCATGCCTTTCTATTCTTCAGTACCTATTCCATCTCTCCGCTGTCGCATGTTTTATAATTAAAGCACCATTCTTCTATACAAGGCATGCAAGGGGAAGACAACTATGTTAGAATCTGAAGGGTTACAAACAAGGCCTTTGCAAAAGATCCAAACGCCAGGAGATAATAAACCAACTCCAGTTTTTATAGATACTGCTCCAGCACAGAGAAACCTAACTCCTACTGATAATAAGCAGATTCCAGTGGCCAAAGTACTAGTCCGCTCCAGTCCAGCAAAAATATGTCAACTCCATTCTAAGAAGTGTGTGCGTATCCTTGCATCATGAAATTTTATAGCATGCTGATCATATTTTCTACATGTTTCTTACCCCATCTCTCTTTTAGAAAATAAGCTTAACAGATAGAAGAATTTCTGCAATGGTATCGTTTATGAGGAAAGATTCTTGCAGGAATTCTCTATGCTCCAATGTAGATGTAAGTACCTATTGTATATCACTATATTTTTACATCAGCATGTATTTTGTTAATTGGCATGAATCCAACCTTTATCTGATCTAAATTTAGTTGTAGCAAAATGTATGATTAAAGGCCACAATGTTGATTTTTGTAAGGAAAACTGCCTGGTAATTTTGCATCCTGAGTTGCATGAGTGTACTATCTCATATCAGTGGGTTTGAATACTTTGGTTCTACAGTGGGTTTTTCAGTGTTTTTTTACTGTGTTGTCCTGTCGTATCCCTAGCTCTTACATCATAGTCCCTTCGTCCGGATTACATGTCACAAAAATGGATAAAACTGGATGTATCTAGAACTGAAATACGCCTAGACCCATCCATTTATTTCCGGATGGAGGGAATACATGTCAATATGTCATGCCTTTCTATTCTTCAATACCCATTCCATCTCTGCTGTAGCATGTTTTATAACTGAATTACCATTCTTCTATATAAGGCATGCAAGGGGAAGACGGCTATGTTAGAATCTGAAGGGTTACAAACCAGGTCTTTGCAAAAGATCCAAATGCCAGGAGATAATAAACCAACTCCATTTTTCATAGATACTTCTCCAGCACAGATAAACCCAACTCCCACTGATAATAAGCAGATTCCAGTGGCCAAAGAACTAGTCCACTCCAGTCCAGCAAAAGAATGTCAACTCCATTCTAAGAAGCGTGTGCGTATCCTCGCATCATGAAATTTTATAGCATTCTGATCATATTTTCTACATGTTTCTTACCCATCTCTCTTTTAGAAAATAAGGTTAAACGATAGAAGACTTCCTCAATTGGGATCGTATTCGAGGAAAATATCTTGCGGGAATTCTTTGTGCTCCAATGCTGATGTAAGTACCTATTGTATATCACTATATTTTTACATCAACATGTATTTTGTCAATCGGCGTGAATATAACCTTTATCTGATCTAAAATTAGTTGTAGCAGAATGTTAAAGGCGCCAATGTTGATTTTTGTAAGGAAAACTACTTGGTAGTTTTGCATACTAAGTTGCATGAATGTACTATCTCATATCATGCACATTACTGAATTGTAGTGCTTCTCTGGTTGCCCATTCATTCATTGTGTCAATGTTGCTTTCGTATTACCTTACCTGGATGATGATATATGTGCCATATTGTTTTAATTTGGTGTAGGCTAGTTGCCCAAATGTTCGTTGTGTCATTGTTGCTTTCCTATTATCTGACTTGGCCAATGATAGCAATGCTAGTGTGTTAATTTTGTGCAGGCTGCTGAAGGTAAGAAGAAAAACTCTGAAAAAAGCAAGGCAACCCCATTGTTTCTTTCCAGTAAATCTAGGCCAGGTAATCTGGCAATAACTCATGATTAATCTGTTGGGTTCCCATCCTAATTTATGTTATGATGCAGTGGTCGAGACACTCTCCACTATCAATAATACAAGCCTGCCAAAATTGCCATCTGAATCTGTTCAGTATCCTCTGTCTCGAATGCAACGGAATAAATGTATGTTTGTGAACCAATTAATGGCTGAAGCAATGATGGAAATGGTGGATGAATCAGAGGTGCAGAGTCATGCAACACAACAACTGATCAATATTCCCACATGCTTATGGGCGTCATCTATGCTGAGGTTGCAGATTGTGACATTGTAGATGGTTAGGTTCTTCTCATTTATTTGCACTGGCATCAATCTTTGATTACCCAGTGGATGTAATTTCCTGTAATATATGTTGGATGTGCAACGTTATTCCCTGTATGCCGTACCTTTGCTTGATCGGTTTTGGTCCTGTGCATAATTTCTCGTCGTAATGGGCTCAAATTATCTAATTTGGCCTAAAGACATATACGAACTTTAGTGGGCCCATTAAGTTAATGGGCCATTAATAGGCCGGAAGTTAATGGTCGACCCTCTTACCTCTCGGATCGTTAATAGGCCGACATCGAAGCGGGCAACAGGTGTCGTGGTTCTAAGCCTGACAGTAGAGTGGGGGGTAGGTATGGAGAGGCAAGGTCCTAGCTATGGAGAGGTTGTAAGCACAAAGGATGTACGAGTTCAGGCCCTTCTCAGAAGAAGTAACAGCCCTACGTCTCGGAGCCCGGAGGCGGTCGAGTGGATTATGGATGTATGGATTACAAGGTGCCGAACCCTTCTGCCTGTGGAGGGGGGTGGCTTATATAGAGTGCGCCAGGACCCCAGCCAGCCCACGCAGGAGAGGGTTTAAGGTGAGTTAAGTCTGGGGCGTTACTGGTAACGCCCCACATAAAGTGCCTTTACTATCATAAAGTCTACTTAATTACAGGCCGTTGCGGTGCAGAGTGCCTCTTGACCTCCTGGTGGTCGAGTGAGTCTCCATGGTCGAGTCCTTCAGGCCAGTCGAGTGAGTCTTCGTTGGTCGAGCGAGTCCTCGTTGGTCGACTGGAAGGCGACCTCTTCTAGGGATGTCCTAGGGTGAGTTACTTGGAACAGGTCCGTGACCCTACCCTAGGTACATGACCCCATCATTAGCCCCCGAATGGATTGAGGCTTCGAGTGAAGAAGGAGTTGATGTCGTTTCCGATTAACCTTTGCGCTCTAGTTGTGCGCTGTTCTGGATCAAAGAATCTCTTCGTCGACAGGGAGCAATTTGTCTTCGGTCGACTCGATCCATTCTATTTTTGCGTCGAGTGATCTTTCGAGCTTCGACGATCTCCGAGCGACGGATCGCCGGAAACACCGCGTCTGACAGACTAATTTGTTGCTCGCGGATTCTGCGGGGTGTGAAATTTGGGGGCGCGCGCGAAGCGGGGCAGACCGCGGCGTTCGGATGGGACGGGGCATAGACGCCTCGATCTCCGCGCCGCCTTTTTCGCCACGTATCCAGTCCTCATAACTGCTCTCAGATATGATTAGATCGACCGGGCCCACATGTCAGCCACTCGGAAGGGACCTTATAAATGTGCCCGGCGAGGATTTCTGTGCTGCTCCCAGCATTCTCCCTCTCTCCCTCTGCTTCCTTCCTCCTTGCTCAGCGTGCTTGCTCTCGCCTCCGCACCACTTCCCTTCGTGCATCTCACCGGCGACCATGGCCAAGGAGAAGACGGCGGCGCTGGAGCGTGCCAAGAAGGCGTCGGCATCGGAGAAGGCGAAGGGGAGATCCACCAGCCGCAGAGGGTCCTCGTCCAGATCCCGCCTGCCAAAGGGCTGGGTCCAAGGAGACTGGATCCAGTCGACCATCACGGAGAAGGACCTCCTCGACATGGCCAACGAGGGCTTGATCCCTCACGGAGCTGCGAGGTTGCCGGGGAAGGAGTGGCAGCCACAACCGGAAGAGGGTGAGTGTGTGCTTCTGGCCACTCATGTTGATCGTGGGTTTTCCTTGCCGCCAAGCATTTTCTTCCGTGGCTTCTTGAATTTCTTTGGAGCACAGCTCCACCACTTTACCCCAAACTCCATTGCCTACCTTGCTGCATTCGTGTCCATGTGTGAGGGCTTCTTGGGCTGTCGACCGCACTGGGGTTTGTTCAAACGTATCTTCACGTGTCGCTCTCAGACCGTGAAGAAGGCGAGCCCAGGTGACGAGAAGACCCGAGTCGTCCAAATGTGTGGGGGCCTGGGAATTCAGGTGAGGAACAATAGCACCTTCCCGCCCATGTCCTTTCCCGAGTCCGTCAGGGGCTGGCAGTCGACTTGGTTCTACTGCCAGGTCCAGTCGACGCCAGGGCAGTCGAGTGGACTCCCTCCGTTTACCATGGACCGAGTGAACAAGCCCTCCCCTCTGAAGCTGATTCCGGAGGAGAAAGCCGACGTGAAGATGTTGATGGAGCGCGTGGTGCAGTTGGTTCGGGAGGGGGTGACGGGCATGGATCTTCTGGAGGTCTTCCTCAAGCGTCGCATCCAACCCCTTCAATTCCGGAGCCACTGCATGTGGTTGTACTGTGGGCCCGAAGACGAGACTAGAGTCCATCCAGAAGAAGTCGACGATGTCACTCTGGAAAGATGGATGGTAGCCGTCACCGGAAACAGGGACAACCCGCGCGGAGCCAGAAGGATTCCTCCACTCGACCACAACAGCACCCCAAACAAGGTACACTTGCTCTGCTTTCCATTGTGTCCTTGTTGTACTCATTTCTGCTAACCCTGCCGACTGGTCGACTGATCCTTGTTTGGGCATCTGCTAGGCCTTCACCGAACTGTACTCGATGCCCAATGGGGCACAAGCTCCGACTGAGGAAGGCGAGGCGAGCGGGGGCGAGGCGAGCGGGGGCGAGAGCCAGGAAGAGGAGGAATGGGACTCGGATGCTGCAGGGGATGACGATGACGATGATGATGATGAAGGTGACGAAGATGACATCGAGGACGAGGAAGAAGAGGAGGAGGAGGTCGTTCCACCGCGCTCGGAAAGGCGGTCGAAGCTTGTCCACGACCCTTCGACAGAACGTGGTAAGGGGGTTGCGACTGCCACTCAGTCGACCAAGCGCCCTCGGACCACCTCTCCGGCGCCGACTGAAAAGGCGCCGAAGCAGCCCAGGGCGGCCTCCTCGAAGCCGACCAAGCTCCTGCCGAAGATGAAGGTGTCCATCCCCACCATATCAGGGTAATTGTGTTGCTCATATTTTCTTATTCTTGTGCGAACTTTATCTCTGGTCGACACTGAGGTTAGTCGACTGATCCTTTGGAGTTGCAGTGCTGCTACTTCTGAGACCTCGGCCCGGGCCGATGACCACGAGATGGAGGATGCAGCAACTTCGAATCCAGGTACTGTGTTCTTAATACCATTCTTAGTCGACTGACTCGCGATCTCTGATCCTGACCCTTCTCCGCAGCTCCACCCAACACTGTTATCGATCTTCCTGATGATGATGAGGATGAAGAGCCGCTGAAGCACAGGAGGAGTCGAAAAGCGTCCGCCAGTAAGGTGCCTCAGGATGTGTCAGCGCCTGAAATTCTGACTGTGGAGGAAGAGAACACCACTCGACACACGGTGACCTTCGCGACCCCACTGACGAGTGCTCAGCAGCCCTCCCTCTTCACGACTCACCACGTCCCAGAGGACCAAGCTGGTGCAGCGAAGGAGGCAATACGCCAGGCGGGACTCATGATGGAGCAGCTGAAGACCATCCGGGACGCGAGCCAGGCAGCTTATGACGCCAGCTCTGCCCTCCAAAGCAATGTCCAGGTCAGTCGACTGCTGTTTGTTCTGTTGGATATGCTACCAAAAACTTTTCTTTTCCGGGATTTATATTAGTCACCCACTGGGTGTGTCGAATAAACTCCGTGTTAGCGGGGGCACGCTGAGTGCACCCGCTGGGTGTAGTCCCCAAGGCTAAGGTCGACTGCTGGCAGTCGGCCTTAGGCTTTATAATGTCAATCTTTCTGTCAGTCGACTGGTCGACTGGATTTCGCAAACCAGTGGGGGCACGCTGAGTGCACCCACTGGGTGTAGTCCCCGAGACTGTGGTCGACTGCTTGCAGTTGATCACAGTCTTAGAGAATGCGTCTCGCACACTGTGTTTTTTTTTGTTTTTTTTTTTTAGGTCGACTGGTCGACTTTGTCTTCAACAGGATTAGTGGGGGCACGCTGAGTGCACCCACTAGGTGTAGTCCCCGAGACTACGGTCGAATGCTTGTATTCGGCTGTAGTCTTAGAAACTTGTGTTTTTCCCTTTTTCACTCGGAAGTGAGTTACATTTGACGTTTAGTCGATTGGTTCTTCGCAGAACTCCTGTGATCTCGTGGCTCGCTACTCAGAGCTGGAACAAAAACATACTCAAGTCGAGCTGAGCTTGAAACTGGTTCAGGAGAAGCTGACAAAGGCAAAGGAGGAGACCGAAGGTATGTTTGGTGAGACCCTGACGACTGCTTTTCCCCTTGCTTGTTTCGGCATCTGATCTCGCTGTAACTTGCAGGTAAGGTAAGGGAGGCCCAGCAGAAGAAAGACCTTGAGCTAGCTGATAAGATCAAGCTTGCTGACGAGAAGTTGGCTTCAGTCACCAAGCTCGAACAAGACAATACCAATCTGAAAACTGCTCTTGGGATTGCCAACAAGGAAGTCAATCGACTGAGAACTGACAAAGCTGCCTTGACCGACCAAGTCAGCAAATTGACTGAGAAGAAGACTGAACTGGAGGCTTTCCTGAGTGGCCTTGCCAAGAAGCTGTTTCTTATGCTTGAAGGTAAACCTCCATGTTTGGCAAATATTTCCAACTGTGGCTTCTTCCATTCGACTATTCCCTTGACTTAGTGATCACCCTTGCAGAATTTTGCCAAAACTTTGAAGAGGAAACCAGCCGACTGGAGCCGAACCTTGACCCCGTCAATTCTCCGGTGAACGACGAAGTTGCCATGGATGTTTTCCGACTGGAGTCTCGTGTCGCAGCTGTCGTGGACTATCTCGCAAGGCTGAAGGCCGCCACATCTCGCATCGACTCGACGCTCTGGCCTGAGGAGACACTTCAGAATGACCTTGAGTCGCTGATGGCCCGCTTGAACGCGATCCTTGGTCGAGTGCAGGAGTGGAAGAAGTCCTCGGCTCGGTGTGGTGCAGATGTCGCTCTGTGTCTGGCCCGAGTCCACTGCAAAGATGCACGAGAGGAGAAGCTGGCGGCCCTTCGGGTGGCCAATACCAAGAAGCACGACTTCAGGTCCTTTATGGAGACTTTCCTTGCAGCTGCCACTCGGATCGCCGACGGAATTGACCTTGATGAATTTGTTGCACCTTCCAGCCCTCCACAGGAGGGGTAAAAAACTTCTTCTGGCTCGACACTTTAAATTTGCCTCGGTATGCCGAGTGGAATTGTAACCGACAAACTTTAACAGGCTTGACGCCTGAGCACTTTCGGTTCCTTTAGATATCGATTCAAACTTGAATTTGGCGCTTGAATATGATTGCCTTCGGCTCAAAATGTCTTTTGCAGGTTCAAAGCAAGGTGCCTGTGCTTTAGGCGAGCGCTTGGACTGCAGCTAAGCCTCCGAGTGAGAGGGTCGCTCTTCACTCGGTAGGATTTTTGTAACTTAGGCGAGCACGAGGCTGCAGCTAAGCCTCCGAGTGGAAGGCTGGCTTACCACTCGGTAGGATTTTGATAACTTAGGCGAGCACGAGGCTGCAGCTAAGCCTCCGAGTGAGAGGATCGCTCTTCACTCGGTAGGATTTTCACAACTTAGGCGAGTGCTTGGACTGCAGCTAAGCCTCCGAGTGAAAGGCTGGCTTACCACTCGGTAGGATTTTGATAACTTAGGCGAGCACGAGGCTGCAGCTAAGCCTCCGAGTGAGAGGATCGCTCTTCACTCGGTAGGATTTTCACAACTTAGGCGAGTGCTTGGACTGCAGCTAAGCCTCCGAGCGACAGGCTGGCTTACCACTCCGTAGGATTTTGATAACTTAGGCGAGCACGAGGCTGCAGCTAAGCCTCCGAGTGAGAGGATCGCTCTTCACTCGGTAGGATTTTCACAACTTAGGCGAGTGCTTGGACTGCAGCTAAGCCTCCGAGTGAAAGGCTGGCTTACCACTCGGTAGGATTTTTACAACTTAGGCGAGTGCTTGGACTGCAGCTAAGCCCCCGAGTGAAAGGCTGGCTTACCACTCGGTAGGATTTTGATAAACTTAGGCGAGTCCTTGGACTGCAGCTAAGCCCCCGAGTGAGAGGATCGCTCTTCACTCGGTAGGATTTTGATAAACTTAGGCGAGTCCTTGGACTGCAGCTAAGCCCCCGAGTGAAAGGCTGGCTTACCACTCGGTAGGATTTTTACAACTTAGGCGAGTGCTTGGACTGCAGCTAAGCCCCCGAGTGAAAGGCTGGCTTACCACTCGGTAGGATTTTTACAACTTAGGCGAGTGCTTGGACTGCAGCTAAGCCCCCGAGTGAAAGGCTGGCTTACCACTCGGTAGGATTTTGATAAACTTAGGCGAGTCCTTGGACTGCAGCTAAGCCCCCGAGTGAGAGGATCGCTCTTCACTCGGTAGGATTTTCACAACTTAGGCGAGTGCTTGGACTGCAGCTAAGCCCCCGAGTGAAAGGCTGGCTTACCACTCGGTAGGATTTTTACAACTTAGGCGAGTGCTTGGACTGCAGCTAAGCCCTCGAGTGAAAGGCTCGCTCTTCACTCGGTAGGATTTTGATAAACTTAGGCGAGTGCTTGGACTGCAGCTAAGCCCCCGAGTGAAAGGCTGGCTTACCACTCGGTAGGATTTTGATAAACTTAGGCGAGTCCTTGGACTGCAGCTAAGCCCCCGAGTGAGAGGATCGCTCTTCACTCGGTAGGATTTTGATAAACTTAGGCGAAACGGATTCGCAGCTAAGCCTCCGAGTGAGAGTCTGGCTCACCACTCGATAGGATTTTTACAAACTTAGGCGAAACGGATTCGCGGCTAAGCCACCCACTGAGGGGGAGTTTTTATGTGGGCAAAAATAAAAAGTGATGACACAATTATTTCTAAACCCATGAATTACAGAAGTACTTTATTGCAACTCATCCGAGTGATAAAACTTAAGTGTAAAATGGGCGGAGTAGCTCCGCGTTCCAAGCTCGGGGCTCGTCGATATTATGCTCGACGTTGTAAAGACGGTACGCCCCGTTGTGGAGAACCTTGGTGACGATGAAGGGGCCTTCCCAAGAAGGAGCAAGCTTGTGTGGTTTGTGCTGATCCACTCGGAGAACCAAATCCCCTTCGTGGAAGGCTCGACCTCTCACATTTCGGGCGTGGAAATGGCGCAGATCTTGTTGGTAGATGGTCGACCGGATCAGAGCCATCTCCCTTTCTTCCTCTAAAAGGTCGACTGCGTCCTGCCGCGCTTGTTCAGCTTCTGCTTCGTTGTAGATTTCGACTCGAGGAGCATTGTGGAGAAGATCACTCGGCAAGACTGCTTCGGCTCCATAGACCAAGAAGAATGGAGTTCTTCCGGTCGACCGATTGGGCGTGGTCCGCAGTCCCCAGAGTACAGATGGAAGTTCGTCGACCCAAGCTCCAGCCGCGTGTTTGAGATCACGCATCAGTCGCGGCTTCAGTCCCTTGAGAATCAGTCCATTAGCTCGCTCTGCTTGTCCATTCGACTGCGGATGGGCGACTGATGCGTAGTCGACCCGTGTGCCCTGGGAGTTGCAGAAGGTTCTGAATTCCTCTGAGTCAAAGTTCGACCCGTTATCCGTAATGATGCTGTGCGGGACTCCATATCTGAATATTAGTTCCCTGATGAAGCTAACAGCAGTACCGGTGTCGAGGCTCTTGATTGGTTTAGCCTCGATCCACTTGGTGAACTTGTCGACTGCCACCAGTACATGCGTGAAGCCACTTCGTCCTGTTCTCAAAGGGCCGACCATGTCCAGCCCCCAGACTGCAAAAGGCCAGACGAGTGGGATGGTCTTCAAAGCTGACGCAGGTTTGTGCGACATATTCGAGTAGAACTGACATCCCTCGCACTTATCCACTATCTCCTTTGCCATCTCATTCGCCTTGGGCCAGTAAAATCCGGCTCGGTATGCTTTGGCCACGATGGTCCGGGAGGACGCATGATGACCACAGGTCCCCGAGTGAATATCATTGAGGATGAGTCGACCTTCTTCTGGTGTTATGCACTTCTGACCGACTCCAGTCGTGCTCTCTCTGTATAATTGTCCTTTGATGACGGTAAAGGCCTTAGATCGACGGACGATCTGTCGAGCCTCTTCCTCATCCTCCGGAAGCTCTTTCCTCAAGATATATGCGACATACGGAATCGTCCAGTCGGGAATGACTACCAAAACCTCCATGATCAAGTCGACCACCGCTGGGACTTCAACTTCAGTCGGATCTGTGGCACTCTTGGGCTGCGGAGTTTCTTCGGTGAAAGGATCTTCTTGGACTGACGGAGTATGTATATGCTCCAAGAACACACCACTCGGAATGGCTTCTCTCTTGGAACCTATCTTTGCTAGATCATCAGCTGCTTGATTTTTCAGTCGGGGTATATGATGGAGCTCCAACCCCTCGAACTTTTTCTCCAGCTTCCTCACTGCACTGCAGTATCCAGTCATGGCTGGGCTTCTCACGTCCCATTCTTTCATCACCTGATTGACCACTAAATCCGAGTCGCCATAGACCATTAGGCGACGGACGCCGAGTGAAATGGCCATGCGCAACCCATATAGGAGGGCCTCATATTCTGCCTCATTGTTGGAGGAATCAAAGTGAATCTGGAGCACATATCTGAGCTTATCTCCTCTGGGGGAAACCAGGACAACCCCAGCACCGGAACCATTCAACATCTTAGAACCATCGAAAAACATGGTCCAATGCTCCGAGTGAACTTCAGTCGGCTGCTGCTGTTCGATCCACTCGGCGAGGAAATCTGCTATTGCCTGGGACTTAATGGCTTTCTTTGCCTCAAACTTGATATCAAGGGGAAGAAGTTCAATCGCCCATTTGGCCACTCGACCAGTTGCATCTCTATTGTGCAAAATCTCTGATAGTGGAGCGTCGCTGACGACTGTGATTGAATGGTCAGAGAAATAATGAGCAACCTTCTTTGTGGTCATGTATATTCCATACACAAGCTTCTGATAATGAGGATATCTCTGCTTGGATGGAGTCAAGACTTCAGACAAATAATACACTGGGCGCTGAACTTTGAGAGCTTTTCCTTCTTCTTCCCGCTCGACCGTTAGCACAGTACTGACGACTTGTCCTGTGGCTGCGATGTAGAGCAACAGAGGCTCTTTGCTGATTGGAGCAGCAAGCACCGGCTGGGTGGAGAGCAGAGCTTTTAGCTCGGCAAACGCTGCATCAGCTTCCGGAGTCCACTCGAACTTGTCAGCCTTCTTCATCAGTCGGTAAAGAGGCAGTGCCTTTTCACCGAGTCGTGAGATGAATCGACTTAATGCGGCCAAGCATCCAGTAAGTTTCTGGACATCGTGCACTCGCACAGGGCGTTTCATTCGGAGAATAGTGCCAATCTTCTCTGGGTTAGCGTCGATTCCCCGTTCGGAAACGAGAAAACCGAGTAACTTGCCACCAGGAACTCCAAATGTGCACTTTGATGGATTGAGCTTGATATCATACCTTCTGAGGTTGGCAAATGTTTCGGCGAGGTCAGCGAGCAGGTCGGAACCTTTTCGTGACTTGACAACAATATCATCCATATAAGCTTCCACATTCCGACTGATTTGAGTGAGTAGACACTTCTGGATCATTCGCATAAACGTGGCTCCGGCATTCTTGAGGCCAAATGGCATGGTGATATAGCAGAAGCAGCCGAATGGAGTGATGAAAGCTGTTTTTACTTCATCGGGCCCATACAGACGGATCTGGTGGTACCCGGAGTAAGCATCTAAAAAAGACAACCTCTCGCATCCCGCGGTCGAGTCAACAATTTGATCTATGCGAGGGAGAGGAAAGTGATCTTTCGGGCAGGCCCGGTTGATGTGCTTGAAATCAATGCACATTCGGAGCGACTTGTCCTTCTTAGGAACCATGACGACATTAGCGAGCCACTCGGAGTGGAATATCTCTCGGATAAATCCTGCCGCCAACAGTCGAGCCACTTCTTCACCAATGGCCTTTCTCTTCTGGACGGCGGACCGCCGAAGATGTTCTTTGACTGGCTTTGCAGACTTGTCGACTCTTAGGCGGTGCTCAGCCAGTCCCCTGGGAACACCTGGCATGTCAGCGGGCTTCCATGCAAAAATGTCCCAGTTCTCACGGAGGAACTGGATGAGCGCTTCTTCCTATTTTGGGTCGAGTGTTGTGGAGATGCGGGTCGGAGCTGCTTCGGGGTCGGTCGGGTGAATGTGAACAGGCTTCGTCTCACCGGACGACTGGAATGCAGATTCTGTGGCGGGCTTCTTGGACCGCAGCAAGTCACTCGGATCTGCGTTTTGCTTGTATTCTTCGAACTCGACCGCTGTCACTTGGGAATCGGCAATTTTGGAGCCCTTCTGAAAGCACTCCTCTGCCTTTTTCCTATCTCCGGTGACAGTGATCACACCTTTGGGACCGGGCATCTTCAATTTGAGGTACACGTAACATGGTCGAGCCATGAACCGTGCATAGGCTGGTCTCCCCAAAATGGCATGATATGCACTTTGAAAATCCACGACCTCAAACGTCAACTTTTCTTTGCGAAAATGCTTTGAATCGCCAAACACTACGTCCAAAGCTATCTGGCCGAGTGACTCAGCCTTCTTCCCTGGTATAACTCCATGCAAGCTCATGTTACTAGTGCTCAGTCGAGACATCGGAATGCCCATACCTTTCAACGTGTCTACATATAACAGATTCAGGCCACTTCCACCGTCCATCAGCACCTTTGTCAGTCGAGTGCCTTCGACAACTGGATCGACCACCAAAGCTTGCCTCCCAGGGGTGGCAATATGAGTCAGGTGATCAGATTGGTCGAATGTGATGGGTGTCTGAGACCACTTCAGATAATTTGCCTTTGCTGAGGCAACCATGTTAACCTCTCGGTTAATCACTTTCAGTCGACTTCTGCTTTCCACATCTGCGAAGATCATCAGAGTGGAGTTGATATGCGGATATCCTTCCTCACTGTCCTCTTTGTCTTCGGCTTTGTCCGACTCCTTCTCCTTGTCCTTAGACTGTTTTCCCTGAAACTGCTGGATCATGAGTCGACATTGGCGAGTGGTGTGTTTTGGGTAAATGATATTCCCCTCTTCATCTTTCTTTGTGTGAATATGACACGGCATATCCATCACGTCGTTCCCTTCTTTATCCTTCACCTTCTTGGGGTTCCAGGATCCTTTTGGTTTCCCCTTAAACTTTCCTTGAGTCACGGCCAGAGCCTCTCCAGGAGCTGCCGGTTCAGCCTTCCGCTTCTGTTTCCGACTGGAATTTCCTTTTTCCGACTGACTTGGCTTGTGCTTGCCGCTTCGGAGTCGGTCTTCTTCTTCGCCGTTGGCGTATTTGGTAGCAATCTCCATCATCCGACTCAAGGTCATGTCACCGGTTCGACCAAATTTCAAACTCAGTTCTCTGTTCTTGACACCATCTTTGAAGGCGCATACTGCCTGATGGTCAGAGACATTTTCCACAGTGTGGTGCAAAGTGATCCACCTCTGAATATACTCTCTGAGAGTCTCATTGGTTTTCTGCACGCAGACTTGCAACTCTGTCAATCCCGCTGGTCGCTTGCAAGTCCCTTCGAACGTTCTGACGAACACTCGGGACAGATCTTCCCAAGTGTAAATGCTGCTAGGAGGCAATTGAGTCAACCATGCCCTGGCAGAACCTTCCAACATGAGGGGCAAATGCTTCATGGCCACCTCGTCGTTCCCACCACCGATCTGAACTGCCACTCGGTAGTCTTCAAGCCAAGTTTCAGGCTTAGGCTCACCAGTGAACTTGCTGACTCCTGTTGCCAGCCTGAAATTGGGGGGAATAACAGCGGCTCTGATAGCTCTGCTGAAACATTCAGGACCAGAAACATGTACTCGACTGCTCGTGGGCACATCTCTGTCGAGTGCACCTCGATGGGCTCTGTTCCGGTTGACCAATCCTTGCACGATAATGGATCGCGCGTCGAAGCCTGGCTCTCTGGGGTCAACTGGAACCCTACGCCCTGTACTGTACTGACGCCTATCATCTGGCTGCCGAGGAGCGTAAGACCCACCCCTCGGAGGGGAATAGGGCACTCGATGCCTATCGTCTCGGTCGAGTCTGTCGCCATATTGATCTCGTCGATTCTCACGCCCTTCGCGCCGCGGAGGCGATCTGGGGCTGTGAGCTGACTGAACCGTATTCACAGTGACAGATCGACTGTGAATTCTGTTGCGCGACTGAGACACGGCTGAATTCTGATCTCCAGCTGCCCGGAGCAGATCCCTGATCTGCAGCAAACCTCTGCCAGCTTCTGACTGCGAAGGCTGAATGGACTCTGCTATACGGGTCGCAGCTGCTAAATTCTGAATTGGGGTTCGATATACCTGAGTCGGCGGGAAGAGTTGACGTCGACTGGTGTCGGGAACTCGTTGCCGCGCGCGCTCGTCGAGTGCTCGCTGAAGGTTCTCCAGTCGAGTGCGCTCGGCCAAATTGGCCAGACGCGCCTCCTCCAAGGCACGAGCCTCGGGGGTTTCTCCTGCGATGGGAACGCGCAGGGGATCCTCGTTCCTGCGGCGAAGCTCTTCTCTTTGCAAAGAGTCAAGTGGCTCGGGCTGGTACTCTTCGTAGCCTCGTGCAGGGTCGCCGCCGTCGCCTGCTCCACCACCACGGGCGAAGCCAGGAGGACTGTGGGGCCCGTCGACCATCAAGATTTCCGCCGCTGGATCACTGCTTCCGCACTCGGATGCAGTCTCTCCGGAGCCAGTCGACTGATCGAACAAGCCGTAGAGAGATTCGTTGGGCTCGATTGCCGCAACTTGTGTAGTGTCCGACTGGCGAGCCACCGCGTGACTCACCCACCGCTGAAGCCTCGACCGGCCTGAGCGCTTGCGCTGGCGGGAGACCGGGAGGGTGGAAGATGGAAGATCCGACCGATACTGGGTCGATGGTTGCCGCAGCAGAACGCCGCGGACACATGCGCGAAAATGCGTCGCACCGCGGACGGGGAGCGCATCTACGTCGAGTGGAGCCTCCTGGAGCCATGCGGAGTCGTCGGCGATGAAGGTGAGAGTGCCGAGACGGATCTCTTGTCCCTCGATCAAAACTCCAGCAGACACCATGATGAAAATACTCGGAAGAATCACAACTTCTCCACAAAATCGCTAAAACACCTGCCCCACGGTGGGCGCCAACTGTCGTGGTTCTAAGCCTGACAGTAGAGTGGGGGTAGGTATGGAGAGGCAAGGTCCTAGCTATGGAGAGGTTGTAAGCACAAAGGATGTACGAGTTCAGGCCCTTCTCGGAAGAAGTAACAGCCCTACGTCTCGGAGCCCGGAGGCGGTCGAGTGGATTATGGATGTATGGATTACAAGGTGCCGAACCCTTCTGCCTGTGGAGGGGGGTGGCTTATATAGAGTGCGCCAGGACCCCAGCCAGCCCACGCAGGAGAGGGTTTAAGGTGAGTTAAGTCTGGGGCGTTACTGGTAACGCCCCACATAAAGTGCCTTTACTATCATAAAGTCTACTTAATTACAGGCCGTTGCGGTGCAGAGTGCCTCTTGACCTCCTGGTGGTCGAGTGAGTCTCCGTGGTCGAGTCCTTCAGGCCAGTCGAGTGAGTCTTCGTTGGTCGAGTGAGTCCTCGTTGGTCGACTGGAAGGCGACCTCTTCTAGGGATGTCCTAGGGTGAGTTACTTGGAACAGGTCCGTGACCCTACCCTAGGTACATGACCCCATCAACAGGTGGGCCCAATTTATTTCACAGCCCGTTAACAGGCCGTTACTAAGTTTGGGCTACATATGGCCCAACTATACTGTAGGCCTTTAGCAGGCCGAAAGAGACAGCGGGCTTGTACTAGACCATGAAGGGCATGAGCCGCTAAGAGGCCAAAAGTCAGGTCGTATTGTAAATGTCCCAACTGTGTTGTGGGCCTTTAGCAGGCCGAAAGAGAAACCGGGCTGGTATTGGACCATGAAGGGCATGGGCTGTTAAAAGTCCAAAACTAAGGTCTGACTACAAATGGACCAACTCATTTATGGTCCGTTAACAGGCCGAAGGGCACACAGGGCCGGGAATTGGCCCAACACTTAAATGGGTCGCTAAAAGGCCAAAACTCAGGTCCGACTATAAATGGCCCAACTGATTTATGGGCCGTCAACAGGCTGAAAGTGACACCGGGCAAGAAATTGGCACAACACTTAAATGGGCCGCTAAAAGGCCAAAACTCAGGTCCGACTACAAATGGCCCATCAGATTTATGGGCCGTCAACAGGATGAAAGACACACCGGGCCGGAAATTATCCCAACATTTAAATGGGTTGCTAAAAGGCCGAAAGTTGTACATCCTGAAAATTGGCCCATCCATTGAATGGGCCGTTAACAGGACGAAATCTTATCGGGTTGATATTGAGCCCAAATATATAGCGGGCCGTTAACGGGCTCGAACTAATGATGGGCTGCAATGGTATCAAATCTTTAACGGGCCGTTGACGGGCCGAATTGGCACATCTCGTATGGGCCGTGGGCTTAAATGGACCTGACACAGGAAACCTTATATGGGCCGGCCTACTAATTTTTACTGGGCTGGCCTTTTTCACCGGAATGGACCACTGTTGGGCCATGCCACGTGTCGACCTATCATAGGCGCCTCCTGTCCAATGAGTGGATGACATCTGTCCCAACCGTGAGGCAACATGTGTTTCCTTCGGCCAATGATGATTTTACACGTGGAAAATCCCCATTGGTCCGGGCTGTTAACGGGTTATCGGATCCAAAACCGGACCCGATATCTCAATGGTGTTCCGTTACGGTGGATGCCACGTGTCGGTCACCCTTGACTAAAGCAATTCTATGATGCGCGATTTATCATCATGGAAGTGGACACTTCCGTGATGATAATTTTGGTAATGTCATGGAACACTTCTACGACAGCATAGGTATGACTATCTTGATTCTGTCATAAAATCGTCATGGATGTACATGCATAACAAAAAAAACTCGACCTACTGTGACAAACACGTATCATCACGGAAGTGTATTTTTTTAGTGTACACGCGCTTGCAAAGAAGAAGCATGTCATTGGCAATGAGAATGTCAAATTCCTCAAGGATCATTTGTGCGGAGCCTGTGAAGCTGGAAAGATGACCAAGGCCAAGCATCCAGCGAAGACTATCATGACTACCACTCGACCATTTGAATTGCTTCACATGGATCTCTTTGGTCCTAGTAATTCTTCTGTAGTTACAAATGATGCATCTCTATATGGCTTTGTCATTGTTGATGATTATTCTCGTTACACATGGGTGCACATTGTCACTTACAAACATGAGGTGCAGGAAGTCTTCAAACGATTTTCCTCGAGGTCTTACACCAACTTTGGTGTGAAGATCAAGCACATCAGAAGTGAAAATGGGACTGAGTTCAAGAATTCCGGTCTTGATGACTATCTTGATGAACTTGGTATTACTCATGAGTTATCTGCTCCTTATACTCCTCAGCAGAATGGCATCGTGGAGCGCAAGAACAGAATTCTTGTTGAGATGGATCGCACTATGCTTGATGAATACAAGACGCCTCGTCATTTCTGGATTGAGGCAATTGATACTGTGTGCCACATCATCAGCAGAGTATATCTTCACAAATTATTCAAGAAGACTTCTTATGAATTCCTCACTGACAAGAAACCCAATGTGAGTTATTTCAAAGTCTTCAGTGCTAAATGTTGGATTAGAGATCCTCATCACAATTCTAAATTCGCACCGAAAGCACATGAGGGTTTTATGCTTGGTTACGGAAAGGAATCGCACACCTACAGAGTCTTCAACAACGTTCTTCACAAAGTTGTTGAAACTGTAGATGTGCGGTTCGATGAAACTAATGGCTCGCAAAGAGAGCACCTACCTTCTATGATAGATGAACCAACACCTGAGGAATCTATCAAGTTCAAGGCTACTAAGGATGTCATTCCTACCAAAGTATCTACTCAAGAATTCATTCTAGAACGTGAAGAACGTCGAGCTGGTGCACCTGAAGAAAATGGTGCTGAGGAAAATGGTCCTGAAGAAAATGCGGATCAAATTCCTCGACGACAACCCGCTCATCCTCGCGTTGCAAACGAAGTGCAAATTGAGACAATCATCGATGACATTGAAGCACCAGGTCCTCTCACGCGCTCAAAAGCTTCACATTTGTCTAACTTTTGTGGGCACTTGCTTTTGTCTCTATCATAGAACCCACTAAGGTAGATGAAGCATTTCTGGAGCCTGAGTGGATTCAAGATATGCAAGAAGAATTACATCAGTTTGAGCTCAACAATGTTTGGGAGCTGGTCAAACATCCAGATCCTCGCAAGCACAATATCATTGGCCCAAAGTGGATCTACTGCAACAAGCAACATGAAAATGGCCTTGTGGTGAGGAATAAGGCACGGCTTGTAGCTCAAGGCTACACACAGGTTGAAGGAATTGATTTCGATGAAACTTTTGCACATGTTGCTAGACTTGAGGCTATTCGCATATTACTTGCTTATGCTAACCATCATGATATCACTTTATATGAAATGGATGTGAAAAGTGCATTCCTCAATGGTAAGCTTGAGGAAGAAGTATATGTTGCTCAACCCCCAGGTTTTGAAGATCCAAAGCATCCTGACAAAGTCTTCAGACTCAATAAGGCCCTGTATGGCCTCAAGCAGGCCCCTCGGGCGTGGTATGATACTTTGAAGGAATTCCTCATGAAGAAAGGCTTCAAACCCGGTTCACTCGACCCAACTCTTTTCACTAAATCTTATGATGGTGAATTGTTTGTGTGCCAAATTTATGTTGATGATATCATTTTTTGCTGTACTGACCAACGTTACAGTGATGAATTTGCCTATATGATGAGTGAAGAATATCAAATGTCTATGATGGGAGAATTGAAATTCTTTTTAGGTCTTCAAATTCTTCAACAGCGCAATGGCATATTCATATCTCAGGAGAAATACCTCAAAGATGTATTGAGGAAATTCGGCATGCAAGATTGCAAAGGGGTCAAAATTCCTATGCCCACAAGTGGCCATCTATGCACTAATGAAAATACGTTCCTCGAAGAAAAGTTGCATACATCTTCAGAGAATTCCATTGTTCAAATTCCTCAGTTGAAGAAAATGGTTGATGGTAAGAAGCCACAGAAGGGTGGAAAGAGGCCTGAGGTCAATACTGCTTTCGAGATTCCTGATGACATATACAAGGATTATTGCACTCCTGATGAGGCCAAATTTGGCAAGGGGGACAAAAATCAGCGCAAAGTGCGCATACAAAGGATAGAGAGGAGATGGGCACGGGAATGGAGGGAGTACAAATATGTTACTCCCAAGTATATGAAGAAATTTTCTCTCAACCCTCCATGCCCAAGACCTCCGTTGGCACCTGGCAATTGGCAGATCCCACCAGCCTCAAGCGTGGTGAGGATTATCCTGATGAATGGGCAAAGCGCCAGGCCAAACTGACCAAATAGGCAAAAGAAGCAGTGAGGAAATTCAATGAAGACTCTGCTGCTGCTGCTACCGCTGCTGAGGCCTCTGCAAGCAAACCGAAGAAGGCCATGGCTAAGAAGCCCGCTCACAAGCCAAGTGCTTCACCCTCAATGCCCTCATAGCCAAGTTCCTCAGCAATGCCCTCAAGGCCAGATTCTTCAAAGCCCTCACGACCAACTCCTCAAACTGCTCCTCCTCCTTCAAAGTCCTCAGCTCCTCCAACAAAGTCCTCAGCTGCTCCAACTAAATCCTCTGCACCTGTGCATCTCGCCACGTGCCAAAGGACTACAGGCATCTGATACATCTCCAACGTATCTACTTTTCCAAACAATTTTGCCCTTGTTTTGGACTCTAACTTGCATGATTTGAATGAAACTAACCCGGACTGACGCTGTTTTCAGCAGAACTGCCATGATGTTGTTTTATGTGTAGAAAAGAAAAGTTCTCGGAATGTCCTGAAAATCAACGGAGGCACTTTTTGGAATTAATAAGAATTTCTGGACGAAAGAAATACACCAGAGGTCCCAGGGCCTGTCCATGAGACAGGGGGCGCCCCCCCCTGTAGGGCGCGCCCCCCTATCTCGTGGGCCCCCTGGACCTCCACCGACCTCAACTCCAACTCTATATCTCCCGTTCGCAGAGAAAAAAATCAAAGAGAAACTTTCATCACGTTTTACGACACGGAGCCGCCGCCAAGCCCTAATCTCTCTCAGGAGGGCTGGTCTGGAGTCCGTTCGGGGCTCCGGAGAGGAGGATTCGTCGCCGTCGTCATCATCGACCATCCTCCATCACCAATTTCATGATGCTCACCATCGTGCGTGAGTAATTCCATAGTAGGCTTGCTGGACGGTGATGGGTTGGATGAGAGTTACCATGTAATCAAGTTAGTTTTGTTAGGGTTTGATCCCTAGTATCCACTATGTTCTGAGATTGATGTTGCTATGACTTTGCTATGCTTAATGCTTGTTACTAGGGCTCGAGTGCCATGATTTCAGATCTGAACCTATTATGTTTTCATGAATATATGTGTGTTCTTGATCCTATCTTGCAAGTCTATAGTCACCTATTATGTGTTATGATCCGACAACCCCGAAGTGAAAATAATCGGGATACTTCTCGGTGATGACCGTAGTTTGAGGAGTTCATGTATTCACTATGTGCTAATGCTTTGTTCCGTTTCTCTATTAAAAGGAGGCCTTAATATCCCTTAGTTTCCACTAGGACCCCGCTGCCATGGGAGGGTAGGACAAAAGATGTCATGCAAGTTCTTTTCCATAAGCACGTATGACTATTTACGGAATACATGCCTACATTACATTGATGAACTGGAGCTAGTTCTGTGTCACCCTATGTTATAGCTATTACATGAGGAATCACATCCGGCATAATTATCCATCACTGATCCATTGCCTACAAGCTTTTCACATATTGTTCTTCGCTTATTTACTTTTCCGTTGCTACTGTTACAATCACTACAAAAACCCAAAAACAATTATCTTTACTGTTGCTACTGTTACCATTACTATCATACTACTTTGCTACTAAATACCTTGCTGCAGATACTAAGTTATCCAGGTGTGGTTGAATTGACAACTCAACTGCTAATACTCAAGAATATTCTTTGGCTCCCCTTGTGTCGAATCAATAAATTTGGGTTGAATACTTTACCCTCGAAAGTTGTTGTGATCCCCTACACTTGTGGGTCATCAAGACAAATTTCTGGCGCCGTTGCCGGGGAGCATAGCTCTATTCTCTCGGTCACTTGGGATTTATATCTGTTGATCACTATGAAGAACTTGAAAGACGCTAAAACCAAGATTTTGCCCTCAACTACGAGGGAAGGCAAAGAACTGCCATCTAGCTCTGCACTAGATTCTCCTTCCGTTATTAGTAGGCTTGTGACACCTAAACCTGCTACTGCTATGAATTCTGATATGTCGCATATTATTGATGATGCCACTTCTGCTATGCATGATGAAACTACTTATGTGCGTGATACTACTTTGCCATTAGGTGAATTTCTTGATGAACAACTTGCTAGAGTTAGGGGGAATGAAAATATTGAAGATGCTATTATTGATGATAGTGATGATGAAGGTTCTCCCAATGATTATGTATTGCCTGTTGTTCCTGAGGGTTATGTTATGAATAAAGAAGTTGCTGAAGCTATCTTTGCTTGCAATGATAGAAATGATCTTAAGAAACTATTAGCTAAATGGAAGCAGCAGTCTCTTCATGCTAGAATGAAACCCGACCCTGCTTTTGCTACTTCACCTATCTGTGTTACTGATAAGGATTATGAATTCTCTGTTGATCCTGAGATTATTACTTTAGTTGAATCTGATCCTTTCTATGGCCTTGAATCTGAAACTATTGTGGCACATCTTACCAAGTAGAATGATATAGCTACCGTGTTTACTCATGATGAGAAGTCTCGCTATTTTTATATCCTTAAGATATTTCCGTTCTCATTAAAGGGTGATGCTAAGACTTGGTATAATTCTCTTGCTCCTGGTTGTGTGCGTAGTCCCCAGGATATGATTTATTACTTCTCTGCAAAATATTTCCCTGCTCATAAGAAACAAGCTGCCTTGCGAGAAATATATAATTTTGTGCAAATCAAAGAAGAGAGTCTCCCACAAGCTTGGGGGAGGCTTCTCCTGTTACTTAATGCTTTGCCTGATCATCCACTTAAGAAAAATGAAATACTTGATATCTTCTATAATGGACTAACCCATGCTTGCAACGACTACTTGGATAGTTCTGCTGGTTGTGTTTTCAGGGAAAGAACAGTCGACGATGCTGAAATATTATTGAATAATATGTTGACTAATGAAAATAATTGGACTCTACCTGAGCCAATTCCTGAAGAAATTCCTGAACCAATTGAGCGAACTCCTCAGCCTATTCCTAAACCACTCCGAAGAAGAGAGGTGTTTTATTTCTCAGTCCTGAAGATATGCAAGAGGCAAAGAAATCAATGAAAGAAAAAGGTATTAAAGCTGAAGACATTAAGAATTTACCTCCTATCGAAGAAATACATGGCCTTAATATACCGCCTGTTGAAGAACCCCATTATCTTCATAACCCGACACATGTAGTAAAGGTAAATTCTCTCTATAGATATGATAAAGATGAAATCCCATCTACTAAATTTCATAGCCCATGCTTAGATGAATTTGATGATTTCATGAATAGACAAGCAGATTTCAATGATTATGTTGGTAGATAATTGAAGAATAATGCTTATACGATAGTATGCTTGAATGATTATGTAGCTAGAGTTAAAAGTGAACTCAAACTCACTAGTAAACATGCTTCCATGATTGCTACTCAAGCTGAACAAGTACTTAAGGCTCAGAATGAATTGCTTGCTGAATTAAATAATAAAAATGACTTTGCTGTTAGAGTGGCTACTAGAACTGGCAGAATGACTCAGGAACCTTTGTATCCTGAAGGCCACCCTAAAAGGATTGAACAAGATTCTTAGAATAATAATCTAGATGTTCCCAGCTCTTCTAAGAAGAAGAAAAAGCAGAATGATAGGACTTTGAAAACTTCTAGTGAACCTAATGTAGAAACACCTGAGATTCCTAATACTAATTTTATCTCTGATGCTGAAACACAATCCGGAGATGAACATGAACCTGATGATAATGCTAATAATGATGTTCATGTAGATGCTCAACCTAGTAATAACAATGATATAGAAATTGAACCTGCTGTTGATCTTGATAACCCACAATCAAAGAATCAACGCTATGATAAGAGAGATTATGTTGCTAGGAAGCATGGTAAAGAAAGAGAACCATGGGTTCAGAAACCCATGCCCTTTCCTCCTAAACCATCCAAGACAAAGGATGATGAGGATTTTGAGCACTTTGTGAAATTATTAGACCTATTTTCTTACGCATGTGCTTAACTGATATGCTTAAAACAAACCCGTATGCTAAATATATGAAAGATATCATCACTAATAAGAGGAAAATACCTGAAACTGAGATTTCCACCATGCTTGCCAACTATACCTTTAAGGGTGGAATACCTAAGAAACTTGGTGATCCTGGAGTACCCACTATACCTTGCTCTATTAAAAGAAATTATGTTAAAACTGCTTTATGTGATCTTGGAGCCGGTGTTAGTGTTATGCCTCTTTCCTTGTACCATAGACTTGAATTGAATAAGTTGACACCTGCTGAAATATCTTTGCAAATGGCTGATAAATCAACTGCTATACCTGTCGGCATTTGTGAGGACGTGCCTATTGTTGTGAATGTTACTATCTTAACAGACTTTGTTATTCTTGATATTCTCGAGGATGATAGTATGTCTATTATTCTTGGTAGACCCTTTTTAAATACTGCAGGAGATGTTATTGATTGCAACAAAGGCAATGTCACCTTTCATGTTAATGGAAATGAGCATACGGTACACTTTCCGAGCAAGCAAATCCAAGTTCATAGCATGAATACTATTGAGAAAGTTCCAACTATTATTTTTGGAGGTTTTGAATTCCCTCTCCCTACTGTCAAGAAAAAGTATGATATTCTTATTGTTGGGGATTTTCATATCCCCGTTGAGGTAACTTCGTGTCATTCGAAATTTCTCCGGTTCCATGCTATTCAGAATGAGTTCGTTAACAAGACTTGATCAACCTTGTTAGAGGGTTCATTTTGATGATCACGAGATGGATGAAACTAGAAGGCACAACCTTCTGTACCCTCTTTTTACTTTCTGTTATTTACATAAATAAAGCAAAAATAGTATTATCCGTCTATTTTCTGAATTATTCGTGTATTAAAAAATAGTCTAAAAATAGAAGTGCTCAAAATGCCCTGCAAATTTAGTATGATTTTTTCTGGAATATTTAAGGATTTTAGGCACTGAAAACACTGCATGAGGGGCAAGCACCAGGCCACGAGAGAGGAGGGCGCACCCCCTGTCTCGTGGGCCCCTGGTGGCTCCCCTCCACTTATGCCAGCACCCACACACTTCATCTTCTACCCAAAAAATCCCCATCCAGCTCAAGCACGAGTTCTAGCTCGTTTTGCTGCGATTTTCGATCTCTTAGCTCAAAGCTCCATTCACAAATTTGCTTTGGGAGATTGTTGCTTGGTATGTGACTCCTCCATTGGTCCAATTAGTTTTTGTTCTAGTGCTTTATTCATTGCAAATTTTTGCTGCATAGATGACCATGTTCTTGAGCTTGCATGTTAATTTTTTGAGGTCCTAATTAATTCCAATGCATGATATAGGCTCTAGGCACTTGTAGGAGCAGTTGCTATCAATCTTGTTTAGTTTTATGCACTTTCATTTTGAAGTTACTAAAATTTTCTGTCACATCCCTAGCTTCTGGTAATGCTCTAGGCTAGCTTCATGTGTGCATCATGTTTAAATTTCATTTAAATTTGAAATGAGGATTGGTGGAACCCTCAGAATCATTTTGAAAATGACCCAAATAAAAAAAAATCCCCAAAAGGGTCCAAGAAAATGCTCATGTTGCCCTCTGAAAATATTGGACAGAGATAAAAATCAAAACAATATTTTTAGGAGCTCATGGACATTTATTTTGGCCATTTGGATTAATTCGATAAATATTTGCATTGGAAAGATATTTCTATATATATGAAATATGGTCCAAAAATTATGCCAATTATAAAAGAGCTCTGGAATAATACCATTAGCCCCTACAAAAATTGGCATAATAAAATTAAATGATTTAATATATTTATTAAATCAAACAAATGTCAGAAAAATAGAAAACAGAAGTAAAATAGGAAAAACAGAGAGAGGGAGGGAAACATTACCTGCAGCCCACCTGGGCCACTTACCTGTAGCCAGCCCAGCTCCTCCCGCTGGCCCAGCCCACCTCCCCCCCTTGTCCTCTTCTTCCTCTGCCAGTAGGCAGAGGCGAGGCGTGGCGCGCGCCCGAAGAGCTCCGGCCACCTCCTGCTTCGCCGTGGCAGCCTCCCCGACCCCCTCACGACGCCACGGAGACGGCCTCGACCCCCCCTCGACCGCCTCTCTCTTCCCCTGAACCCCGTTCCCTCCTCTGCTCTCTCCCTACACGCGCCCGAGCGGAGCTCGTCGTCGCCGTCGCCGTTCGCTGTAGCCACCGTGCTCCTCACTGCCACCCGAAGTACCCAGGAGATCCGCCCCGACCACCTCTTCCTCCTCGCCGAGAAGCGCACCGCGGGAGCCCTTGCATCGCCGCCATCGCCGTCGTCTTCTACCTCGGACCCGCCGGCCATCTTCGTCAAATTCGTCAGCTCCGGTGCCTCCCCGAGCTCCCCGAGGCCACCGTCGCAACCCCTGTGAGCTCCACTCCGTTTCCCCTCCTCCATTTTGTTCGTTCCCGTGCCGTAGCACCCCGGCCACATTCCCGAGCGCCGCCGTCCGCCATGGACGCCGGGCATGGCACTGACGTGCTGCTGCGGCCAGTCCGACGAGCCTAGCGTGCTCCTAGCTGCCCCAGGAGTCCGCATAGCCCCTCAGCCAGCCCCCTAGCGCCCCGTAACCTCGCTCCGCCCAAACCCGAGCTCCGGCAGCCGCTGCGGCCCCCACTCCGGCGAGCTCCGGCCACCCCGCGCCTCCCGCATGCCTCCTTTGGATGCGCGCAAGCAAGGGCAACCCTCTGGTGCCCTTGGCTTGGTCCAAAACCGCTCGCAGCGCCACTCCGGCGAGCTTCCGCCGCAGTTTTGGTCGTCGCCGGCCGAACTCCGGCGACTGCCGACGTGCCACGCCTAATTAGCACTAATGACGCCTAAACACCCCCCCCCCACAGCCACTGACAGTGGGCCCCGTAGTGGGTCAAAGCTCGGGTCAACGCGGGATTAGCCCCTAAGTCACTGACTAATGGGACCCCCTGGTCAGGTTTGACCCGGGGCAGCCCTGTTGACTTGCTGATGCAAGCATGACGCAGTGCTGATGTCATAACTCATTTTCTGGATTTAACTTAATTCTGAAATTCCAGGAAATGGCTAAAACTTCAATAAATCATAGAAATTCAACCGTAACTCCAAATTAAATAATTTATATATGAAAAATTATCAGAAAAATTCAAGGAATCCATCTGTACCATTTTCATGCATGTTAGAACAACTTATAGCTGCTGTTTAGCACAAATCAATTAAATGGCATTTGAATATCCACATATGGAGTTTGAATTTGAATCTTGGATTCAAACCAACTTCATTTAATCTGGTTTTAGTTGCATTAGCCCAAAACACATTCATTTTGCCATGTCATGATCATGCATCATATTGTGCATTGCATTGATTGTGTTCCCTTCTGTGTTGCCGGTATTTGTCCCCTCTCGATAGACGTGATACCGATGATGTGATCGTTGACACTGATGAAGACTCAATGTTATCTTCAGAAGTGCCAGGCAAGCAAAACCCCCTTGTTCATTCCGATACAATCCTACTCTCTCGCTCCTGCTCTCTTTTACTGCATTAGGACAACATCGATTCATCTGTTACTTGCTGCGGTAGCTGAACCCCTTTGTCCTTTGCATGACCTGTCATTGCCACAGTAAATAGATGAAACCCACTAGCATGAGTAGGAGTTGTTTGAGCCCTGATGTGCCTACTCATTCATGTTTGTTTGTCATGCCTGCTACTGCTTAGAGTTGAGTCAGGTCTGATTCATCGGGGATGAATCAGAGGCGTGTGAACATGTCCTACTATGTGTGAGCTAAGTGTGTGAACACGTTTTGGTAAAGGTAGCGGTGAGAGGCCATGTAGGAGTACATGGTGGGTTGTCTCATTGCAGCCGTCCTCAGGAACTGAGTTCTGTGTTTGTGATCCATGATTCAGCTACTACCACGCATTGGGCCCGAAACCAATGGACCCTCTCGGCTTCTTGACCACCCTTGTCCTCTGTCCAGGAGTTGCAAGTAGTTTCTGGTGTTTGTAGTATGCTGGAGGCCGTGCGCAGCGCTGACCGTAGGGGTGGGCTGTGATGCGGTAGGCACGTGGCCGGGTAAACCGGGCACCCGTTTGGTGTCACGGAACCCTGTACACATCGTTTGGGGCTGTGAGCGAAACTCCGGCCGGATCTCCTCATGGATGGAACCCGAATAGGCGATAAACCTGGACTAGAGACTTGAGTGTTTAGGCAGGCCGTGGCCGACACCCACGTTGGGCTTCCGCTTGAAGGTTGCCGAGTACATGTCGTGTAAACGGCGGTAAGTGGTGAGAGCGTGTGTGAAGAAGTACACCCCTGCAGGGTTAACCTAATCTATTCGAATAGCCGTGTCCACGGAAAAGGACTTCTGGGTTGCTTATATCAGTTCATAGACAAGTGAAAGTGGATACTCTAAAATACGCAAGATAAGCGTGAGTGCTATGGATGGCGTTCTCGTAGGGAGACGGGAGCGGATCCATAGTGGTGTATTGATATGGTGAATATGTGGACTCGTGTGCGCCACCTCAAAAGAGTTACATTGCAGTCGTAGTTTAGGATAGCCACCGAGTCAAAGCTGGCTTGCTGCAGTTAAACCCCACCATCCCTTTGTTGATAATGATGCATATGTAGTTAGCTCTGATGTAAGTCTTGCTGGGTACATTTGTACTCACGTTTGCCTATTTTATGTTTTTGCAGAGAGACTTCAGTCTCACTAGTATTTCCGCGTGGTCTTCGACGTTTAGTTTGTTACCTCAGCTACGATCTTGTGCCTCGGCAGGATTTGGTAGATAGTCAGGCTTCTCAGCCTTTTTCATTTATAGATGTCTGTACTCAGACATGATAGCTTCCGCTTGTGCTTGATTTGTATGCTCTGAATGTTGGGTCATGAGACCCATGTTTGTAATATCTCGCTCCTCGGAGCCTATTGAATAGATTACTTGAGTCATAGAGTCATGTTGTGATGCCATGTTGTATTTGCACATATCGAGCATATTGTGTGTATGTTATTGAAATGCTTGGTATGTGTGGGATCTGACCATCTAGTTGTTTATCTTTAGTAGCCTCTCTTACGGGGAAATGTCTCCTAGTGTTTCCACCGAGCCATGGTAGCTTGCTACTGCTCTGGAACACTTAGGCTGGCCGGCATGTGTCCTTCTTCGTTCCTGTGTCTGTCCCTTCGGGGAAATGTCACGCGGTGAATACTGGAGTCCTGTTAGCCCGCTACATCCCGGTTCACCAGAGTCCTGCTAGCCCAGTGCTACAGCCTGGATTCACTCGCTGATGACCGACACGTTCGATGCTGGGTCATGGATGCCTGTCCCTGTAAGTCTGTGCCGCTTTGGGTTTACGACTAGCCATGTCAGCCCGGGCTCCTTATCATATGGATGCTAGCGACACTGTCATATACGTGTGCCAAAAGGCGCAAACGGTCCCGGACAAAGGTAAGGCGACACCCGTGGGAATACCGTGCGTGAGGCCGCAAAGTGATATGAGGTGTTACATGCTAGATCGATGTGGCATTGAGTCGGGGTCCTGACAGCGTTGGTATCAGAGCTTGACTGCCTGTAGGTTTACCAAGCCAAACTGGTCGAAGTTGAGTCTAGAAATTCTTTAGTTATATAAGGGAATTGATTGTGGGATGGAACGTAAGGCTCTTTTTACTCCTTATACCTCATGGCCTTCTGATCTGAGTCATCTTATCTTTCCTACGGGGTTAAGAAACTAGGCTTTCTCTTCTTTCTATCAGGATCATGTATTATTAGTCCGTAGACTTATAAGATTGTTGATTCAAGCCTCGTTTCAGTTCCTATTACTTCCGTATGTTAAATTGTTGATCTCGAAACCTTGATATTGTGCCTTTGAGTGGTTATGCCACCATTTTTGTGAATGTCTCAAATCTTTTCTGAGCATTTACAGCCGTTATGCTGTCCGAGTCATCCCAGGTTTCTAAATAGTCCGATGCATTTGCAAATCCCTTCCTTCTGTTTCCAATGTTCCCATAGGCCAGATTAACCACACTAATCAGCGAGTTGAGGTACTCCGTTACCTTGACACAGATGTTGGAGATATTATTATGACCCTAGGTGTCTTAGGGGATCATCTAGTATTCTAGCCATGATTTATGTTCCAGTGTGATGACTCTGGCCGTCATTATCGAAAGCATCCCGTGATGCTACTTAGTAATAGGTATTCTGTTCCTGGGTTCTTGAACCCGAGATTCACTCTACCTACTTCCTGTTGATAGTAATTGCTAGTGCCTTTAGGATATTAGTAACCTTTGCGATAGTCCTTGAAATCCATGGTATCTTCTTCTTCCAAATACCATGAACTACTTATGGCAGAAGTTCCTCGTTGAACTGAAATATCACAACAGGATTATTCTTGATGAGTTCTCCGTTATATATTGTGACTCTGCCAGTTCTACCTTTCTGCATGGGTTATCCGGAAGAAACATGTTGAATTTGGTTCGACATACTAATCTATGCATCCACAACTCAGAAGATTATATGTTCCTTTGAGTTGTTCTCTTTAGTTGTCCTCTGACCCTCGTTTATCAATTGATAGTCAAGAGTATGCATGCGTTCGTTTAACGATGCCTATTACTCTTGTGGTCCGTCAAGCCATTCTATCGCAGAATGACTAGGAGAAACAAACTCCAGTACCTCTTCCATATCTAGGATTGGGTCAAAGCAATTGTGCTCCGCAGATCAAATGCCAGCCCAGCTTTTGATTCTGTTCTACCCTGAAGTATTACCGTCTTTATGTCAGGATTTTCATGAGAATTGCACCGGCTCTTGTGAATTCTTGATGTAGTGATACTTCTCGCCATTATTATTCATCCCTCGATTCCGTGTTGTCGCAACCGGAATGCCGACAAGTGAATCGTGATGTGTGAATTCAATACTCCTAGCAACCTTGTTGCTTGGTAGTTAAAGGACAATAATTTCATTCTTAGCGTGCTGGTTTTGAATCATCATTCTAAGGTTGATCATGCTACCTAGTCCTTGTTCTCGGTGCACTCCTCGATCGATGAGTTAGGATTATTCAAATCTTCGCTCTATTGATCATATCGTCTTGCCTCAAAAGGCAAGATTGTTCTCGAGCTTAGTAACATACCGGTGGTTCGTGACTTTCCAAATATCTTCTTGGAGGTGTTACCGGGTTGTCACCTGACCGCTATGTTGAGCTCGTGATCAAGTTGGTTTCTTGTGAACCACCCTTTCTCCAAGAATCGGTGTTAGATATCCCTGAGCTAGTTGGTTAAGCTAGACAACAACTTGGAGAGTTGCAAGATAAAAGCTTGTCTGACTTAGTTCGTTCCAAAGGGATATTCTTGTGTAGTGTGTGTTGAAGAAAGATGATATCTTCATCGATTGGTCCTTGTGATCAGTTGCTGGACCTATTGTCCTATCAATCCTTTGATTTGAGTGTGGGCTATCGTCAAAACAAATCAGTACCAACGATGCTCGTAATGTTGTCTTATTCGTGGTTGATCCCTTGAGCATACACCATTATATCTTTTAGGTCTGACCAATGCTATCATTTGTTCACTGAACTATGGAATTCCTTTTGAAAGGAAACCCAGAAGATTTGTTGTTGAGCCCATTGACAACATCCTTGCCTTCTCCATAATTTTGCTGAGCATTAAGCTAGTGTTGGAAACTTTTGAAAGCATTTTCTTCATGCTAGCTCATGAAGTATTCGTTTGATGAAAGGAGTGACTTCCTCTTATACACGTGCATTTGGTGAAAGTTGCCGCCGTGAATTTGAGAAAGTTAGTTTTGCTTCCTCTGGAATCATCCCAAGTCAGTCATGCATACGTGCGAAGTATTCTGTGATCTGGAGATTTGCAACCTCCATGCTATATGTATATCCTAGCACACCAAGCCACTGATTGAGTTGTTCAAAGATAAAGGAGTCTGTCCAAGGTGAACTCTTTGGACTTCCACGCGTGGAGACTTCGATGTCATTAATGATGGTTCCCCCTCCTGAACTCGGTAGTGTTTTATTATAAGACTACTTCGTGGTCATGCTTGTCTGGGACAACGTGTTCACATGTTTGTAGCAGAACTAGCTCATGTTTTGGAGCTTACTATCATAGTTCATTCCCCGAGAATCTCGCAACGTCATCTCGTCGATTTGTGTTGCAAACTTTTGTTTTCCTTCCCAGACTCGATGAGTCTGGAATATCCTGACACCAACCAGATCTGAATCTCAGGCAGATATGATGGTTTGGAACATTTCCCAAGAACTATAATATTGGTCCCTCGATAACCGGTAAAGTGGATGTCGTGGCCAACACACCCAGCCGGAAGACCTATTATTGTAGTATCTTGTTTGAGGAAGTTGGCCACCCCCCCCCCCTAGGGATTTCGTAGGTTTTACTCCCTAGTTGCCCCTATGGATTTTTGTGTTCCCGAAGTCCGACCTTTTACTTGATGTTTTAGATATCAAACCATATCTATGAATGGGTTATACTAGCACATCAAGGAGAACATTAGAAGCGGAGTGCTAAATGTCTCTCGGTCGATCATCCAGATTTTATTTGCTTGGCCTCGCTAAGGTGAAATCTGAGAAAGTGTTATCCTCCTTCGCATCTGCATCGTCCATCGCTATTCATCATGGTAGTATGTTGTGTTGTCAGCACCCTTGACGCGGTTGTTGATAAAACCTTGATGATTGTGGAAATGCTCAAGTTCTTGAGAGCACGCACAAGCGCTACGTCTTATCATCGGCACTAGCTGGGATTGCCCCAGATTTCCTCGGTTATGCTATAACCACTCCAACAGTGAATTCACTCTCTATTGTTGGGTTCTTCCCCAGTTACCAGAATCATTCCCAGCATTTGCATTTTGTTCCCAGCTTGCACCGCCAATGTGCATTCTACCATGGGTCTCTTCCATTTCCGGTGATAAGCAAAATTCATCCATTACGTTGTCTTCAACAAGGTAATCCACATCATCCAAGTTTGAGTATGCCATTCTACCGAACCCCTCTAAATGATCGATTATGATTTGCCTTAAGCGGGTATAAAGAGTTTCAATGATCTCTGAATCAAAGGTAATTCTTTTGCCACTTAAGGGGAGATATCTACGAGTCACGGTTCCGAAGGTGTCTCGTTGTGGTATCATGGCAACTCAACTCCTCGCTACGTTGACAACCGATTACCACCTTCTTAAGTGTGGAATTGTTGTCCACCTAGTGAACCTTCGTCATCCGTTTCTTTCCACCCCTCTTGATGTGTATCTCGTGTCTCAACCCGAGAGATGGTCCTATGTCTCATTCCGTGAGTTGTTCGATCTTCAAGAAGATCGACCCTTCTAGAGTCTCCTTCTTCCCTCCATGTCATGTTGGCAGGATTTCTCAGAGCAAGACGACAAGACAAAGATGGTGTTCAACTCAACGTTCATTTGAAGTGCAACCTGGATCGTGAAGATTGTACTAGTTTGTGTTTCCCCTTCATCCTACCCTACGCTTGAATCTCGAGACGAGATTCTTGTTTAGTGGGGGTGAGTTGTCACATCCCTAGCTTCTGGTAATGCTCTAGGCTAGCTTCATGTGTGCATCATGTTTAAATTTCATTTAAATTTGAAATGAGGATTGGTGGAACCCTCAGAATCATTTTGAAAATGACCCAAATAAAAAAAATTCCCCAAAAGGGTCCAAGAAAATGCTCATGTTGCCCTCTGAAAATATTGGACAGAGATAAAAATCAAAACAATATTTTTAGGAGCTCATGGACATTTATTTTGGCCATTTGGATTAATTCGATAAATATTTGCATTGGAAAGATATTTCTATATATATGAAATATGGTCCAAAAATTATGCCAATTATAAAAGAGCTCTGGAATAATACCATTACCCCCTACAAAAATTGGCATAATAAAATTAAATGATTTAATATATTTATTAAATCAAACAAATGTCAGAAAAATAGAAAACAGAAGTAAAATAGGAAAAACAGAGAGAGGGAGGGAAACATTACCTGCAGCCCACCTGGGCCACTTACCTGTAGCCGGCCCAGCTCCTCCCGCTGGCCCAGCCCACCTCCCCCCCTTGTCCTCTTCTTCCTCTGCCAGTAGGCAGAGGCGAGGCGTGGCGCGCGCCCGAAGAGCTCCGGCCACCTCCTGCTTCGCCGTGGCAGCCTCCCCGACCCCCTCACGACGCCACGGAGACGGCCTCGACCCCCCCTCGACCGCCTCTCTCTTCCCCTGAACCCCGTTCCCTCCTCTGCTCTCTCCCTGCACGCGCCCGAGCAGAGCTCGTCGTCGCCGTCGCCGTTCGCCGTAGCCACCGTGCTCCTCACTGCCACCCGAAGTACCCAGGAGATCCGCCCCGACCACCTCTTCCTCCTCGCCGAGAAGCGCACCGCGGGAGCCCTTGCATCGCCGCCATCGCCGTCGTCTTCTACCTCGGACCCGCCGGCCATCTTCGTCAAATTCGTCAGCTCCGGTGCCTCCCCGAGCTCCCCGAGGCCACCGTCGCAACCCCTGTGAGCTCCACTCCGTTTCCCCTCCTCCATTTTGTTCGTTCCCGTGCCGTAGCACCCCGGCCACATTCCCGAGCGCCGCCGTCCGCCATGGACGCCGGGCATGGCACTGACGTGCTGCTGCGGCCAGTCCGACGAGCCTAGCGTGCTCCTAGCTGCCCCAGGAGTCCACATAGCCCCTCAGCCAGCCCCCTAGCGCCCCGTAACCTCGCTCCGCCCAAACCCGAGCTCCGGCAGCCGCTGCGGCCCCCACTCCGGCGAGCTCCGGCCACCCCGCGCCTCCCGCATGCCTCCTTTGGATGCGCGCAAGCAAGGGCAACCCTCTGGTGCCCTTGGCTTGGTCCAAAACCGCTCGCAGCGCCACTCCGGCGAGCTTCCGCCGCAGTTTTGGTCGTCGCCGGCCGAACTCCGGCGACTGCCGACGTGGCACGCCTAATTAGCACTAATGACGCCTAAACACCCCCCCCCACAGCCACTGACAGTGGGCCCCGTAGTGGGTCAAAGCTCGGGTCAACGCGGGATTAGCCCCTAAGTCACTGACTAATGGGACCCCCTGGTCAGGTTTGACCCGGGGCAGCCCTGTTGACTTGCTGATGCAAGCATGACGCAGTGCTGATGTCATAACTCATTTTCTGGATTTAACTTAATTCTGAAATTCCAGAAAATGGCTAAAACTTCAATAAATCATAGAAATTCAACCGTAACTCCAAATTAAATAATTTATATATGAAAAATTATCAGAAAAATTCAAGGAATCCATCTGTACCATTTTCATGCATGTTAGAACAACTTATAGCTGCTGTTTAGCACAAATCAATTAAATGGCATTTGAATATCCACATATGGAGTTTGAATTTGAATCTTGGATTCAAACCAACTTCATTTAATCTGGTTTTAGTTGCATTAGCCCAAAACACATTCATTTTGCCATGTCATGATCATGCATCATATTGTGCATTGCATTGATTGTGTTCCCTTCTGTGTTGCCGGTATTTGTCCCCTCTCGATAGACGTGATACCGATGATGTGATCGTTGACACTGATGAAGACTCAATGTTATCTTCAGAAGTGCCAGGCAAGCAAAACCCCCTTGTTCATTCCGATACAATCCTACTCTCTCGCTCCTGCTCTCTTTTACTGCATTAGGACAACACCGATTCATCTGTTACTTGCTGCGGTAGCTGAACCCCTTTGTCCTTTGCATGACCTGTCATTGCCACAGTAAATAGATGAAACCCACTAGCATGAGTAGGAGTTGTTTGAGCCCTGATGTGCCTACTCATTCATGTTTGTTTGTCATGCCTGCTACTGCTTAGAGTTGAGTCAGGTCTGATTCATCGGGGATGAATCAGAGGCGTGTGAAGATGTCCTACTATGTGTGAGCTAAGTGTGTGAACACGTTTTGGTAAAGGTAGCGGTGAGAGGCCATGTAGGAGTACATGGTGGGTTGTCTCATTGCAGCCGTCCTCAGGAACTGAGTTCTGTGTTTGTGATCCATGATTCAGCTACTACCACGCATTGGGCCCGAAACCAATGGACCCTCTCGGCTTCTTGACCACCCTTGTCCTCTGTCCAGGAGTTGCAAGTAGTTTCTGGTGTTTGTAGTATGCTGGAGGCCGTGCACAGCGCTGACCGTAGGGGTGCGCTGTGATGCGGTAGGCACGTGGCCGGGTAAACCGGGCACCCGTTTGGTGTCACGGAACCCTGTACACATCGTTTGGGGCTGTGAGCGAAACTCCGGTCGGATCTCCTCATGGATGGAACCCGAATAGGCGATAAACCTGGACTAGAGACTTGAGTGTTTAGGCAGGCCGTGGCCGACACCCACGTTGGGCTTCCGCTTGAAGGTTGCCGAGTACATGTCGTGTAAACGGCGGTAAGTGGTGAGAGCGTGTGTGAAGAAGTACACCCCTGCAGGGTTAACCTAATCTATTCGAATAGCCGTGTCCACGGAAAAGGACTTCTGGGTTGCTTATATCAGTTCATAGACAAGTGAAAGTGGATACTCTAAAATACGCAAGATAAGCGTGAGTGCTATGGATGGCGTTCTCGTAGGGAGACGGGAGCGGATCCATAGTGGTGTATTGATATGGTGAATATGTGGACTCGTGTGCGCCACCTCAAAAGAGTTACATTGCAGTCGTAGTTTAGGATAGCCACCGAGTCAAAGCTGGCTTGCTGCAGTTAAACCCCACCATCCCTTTGTTGATAATGATGCATATGTAGTTAGCTCTGATGTAAGTCTTGATGGGTACATTTGTACTCACGTTTGCCTATTTTATGTTTTTGCAGAGAGACTTCAGTCTCACTAGTATTTCCGCGTGGTCTTCGACGTTTAGTTTGTTACCTCAGCTACGATCTTGTGCCTCGGCAGGATTTGGTAGATAGTCAGGCTTCTCAGCCTTTTTCATTTATAGATGTCTGTACTCAGACATGATAGCTTCCGCTTGTGCTTGATTTGTATGCTCTGAATGTTGGGTCATGAGACCCATGTTTGTAATATCTCGCTCCTCGGAGCCTATTGAATAGATTACTTGAGTCATAGAGTCATGTTGTGATGCCATGTTGTATTTGCACATATCGAGCATATTGTGTGTATGTTATTGAAATGCTTGGTATGTGTGGGATCTGACCATCTAGTTGTTTATCTTTAGTAGCCTCTCTTACGGGGAAATGTCTCCTAGTGTTTCCACCGAGCCATGGTAGCTTGCTACTGCTCCGGAACACTTAGGCTGGCCGGCATGTGTCCTTCTTCGTTCCTGTGTCTGTCCCTTCGGGGAAATGTCACGCGGTGAATACCGGAGTCCTGTTAGCCCGCTACAGCCCGGTTCACCGGAGTCCTGCTAGCCCAGTGCTACAGCCTGGATTCACTCGCTGATGACCGACACGTTCGATGCTGGGTCATGGATGCTTGTCCCTGTAAGTCTGTGCCGCTTTGGGTTTACGACTAGCCATGTCAGCCCGGGCTCCTTATCATATGGATGCTAGCGACACTGTCATATACGTGTGCCAAAAGGCGCAAACGGTCCCGGACAAAGGTAAGGCGACACCCGTGGGAATACCGTGCGTGAGGCCGCAAAGTGATATGAGGTGTTACATGCTAGATCGATGTGGCATTGAGTCGGGGTCCTGACATTTTCAGAAATTTTCAGAAAAAGAAATATGCTTAGGAGAATGTACCAAGGTGGTTCCTCGGAAAAGAAAGGGCCAAGGATTGCTATAGGTGAGCAAGATGTTGAAATGCCGAGGGACGCATATGTACGGGCTTGTGAGTGGCCATCTGATGATTTTATGGTCGAAGCGGGCTTCAAGGAGGAATTTGACACGTATGTGTGTAATGCCGAGCTGGAGGACTTCTTACAAGATAAGTGTCCTGGGTACTATCAATTGATTGATTCCTTTGTGCGGAGGTTTAAATATAACTGTACGCGTAATTCTCCTAGTGTCCTATTTGATATTTATGATACATCTTACACCATGGACTTAGAGGATTTTACAAATGCTTGCAAACTCCCGCAGTGGGGTAATATTAATGATCCTCACAAATCTGAATTTAGAGATTTCCTTGCTAGTATTACTGTGGGAGAATCTAGGGACATAGCACAAGCTACCATAGGGAGCATTCATTTTCCTGCTATACATTATTTTGCTCTCTTTATTGGTAGATGTATTAACGGTAAGGATGAAGCATGTCACATGTGTGTCCCTGATCTAAGTATCCTCAAGAGTGTTGTGTTAGGTTATAAAGGGGCAATAGTTGCACGAAGGTTGCAGAATAATAGTAGAGAGGGAAATTTCTTTGGAGGAATTTATGCAACCCGTGTTTCTAATTTTCTTGGTATAGCCCCACGAGAGGGAGATATGATAATACCTCATGTTTACTTGGATAAAGAAGCTATGTTTAATCATCATTTTCTTGAGAGGAATGAACAATTCCTCCATTATCGACTGATCTATGATAGACGCAACATCGTCCCTGTTACTCTTCCTGCTCCCTGCCTTTTTGATTATCAGGCAAAAGGAAGATATGTTGTCACCAGGGAGGAAGCAGCTGAATATGAGAGGGGAGCGGAGGCAGCTCGCCAGCACGTTGCAGCTCAGGAGGCGGTTGCCGCTGCATCAGTACAACCCCAGTTTCATTTATGTATATCAGCCAGGCAATCCTTGGTATTAGACCAACTTAGGCCAAAAGCCTAAGCTTGGGGGAGTACGTATTTCTCACCGACTTTACATTCATGTTCACACACTAGTTGTCGGTGCTCATACTCTTTCATTGTATTATCCATGTTAGTTTAAATCCCTTTTTTCTAGTTTTCTTCTTGTGTGTTTGATAAAACCTTGAGAAAAACCAAAAAAATAGTTAGCTTAATTTCCATGCTTGTAGTAGAAATTAAAATGAAAACCCAAAAAGATTTCTAGTTCTTCTTCTTACTTGTTGGGAGTTTTCCTGTGTAAATAGTTTTATTTTCTTTTCTTTCCTTTGAGTGTCGAGAAGACCATATTGAAAATGCTTAGTGGCTCTCATATGCATGATTGTTTATTTAATTTAGAGCCCATATTACTTGTCTTCTCTTTTGAGTTGAATGCTTGCAGATTCCAGCTTAGTCCAATGCACGTGCACTCTTATTATTATACACATCGTTCGGTCCTGCAAGTGAAAGGCAATAATGACGACATATGATGGACTTATTGGGATGAGAAAAGCTGGTATGAACTCGACCTCTCTTGTTTTTGTAAATATGATGAGTTCATCATTCTTGAGTCAGCTTATTATGAAGTAAACATATTTGCAATGACATTTAGAGATTATAGTTTCTTGTGCCATGCTTGATTAGCTTTGAGTTATAATGGTTTACCTTGGTGCCAATATGCTATTAGAATGATTATGATGTGATATGATGGGATGGTATCCTCCTTTGAATAAATTGAGTGACTCGACTTGGCACATGTTCACGCATGTAGTTGAAACAGAATCAACATAGCCTTCACGATATTTATGTTCATGGTGGATTATATCCTACTCATGTTTGTACTCGGTGTGAATTAGTTTTAATACATGTTTATGACTGTTGTCGCTCTCTCAGTTGGTCGCTTCCCAGTCTTTTGCTAGCCTTCACCTGTACTAAGCGGGAATACTGCTTGTGCATCCAAACTCCTTAAACCCCAAAGTTGTTCCATATGAGTCCACTATACCTTCCTATATGTGGTATTTACCTGCCGTTCCAAGTAACTTTGTATGTGCCAAACTCTAAACCTTCAAATGAAATTCGGTTTTGTATGCTCGAGTAGCTCATGTTACAACTAGGGCTGCCTATATCTTCCATGCTAGGTGGGTTATTCTCAGAGGAGTGGACTCCGCTCCTCATTCACGAGAAAGGGCCAGTAACCAGGATGCCCAGTCCCATGATTCAAAAAGATGAATGCAAATCAAAATAATTAAACAAAACTCCCCCAGGGCTGTTGTTTGTTGGAGGCACTCGTAGTTTCGAGCAATCCATAGATTGATGCTTGTTGGTGGTTGGGGCAGTATAAACTTTTACCATTCTGCGTGGGAACTGCCTATAATGCATGTAGTATGGAAGATACAGCCATCTCATAGGTGTTGCATTGACAGCAAAAGTATGCCCCTCAAAATGTTATTCAATCTCTGTTTTAAAATCGAGCTCTGGCACCTCTACAAATCCCTGCTTCCCTCTGAGAAGGGCCTATCTATTTATTTTTATGTTGAGTCATCACCCTTCTTATTAAAAGCACCCGCTGGAGAGCACAGTGTCATTTGCATTCATTACTATTGGTTTATATTGGGTGTGACTTAATTGGATCTCTTTTACCATGAATTACAATGTTTAGTCAGTCCTTGATCTTTAAAGGTGCTCTGCATTTATGTTTTGCGGTCTCAGAAAGGGCTAGCAAGATACCATTTTGTTATATCATGTTATAATTATTTTGAGAAAGTGTTGTCATCCAAGTTTTATTATTATGGCTCGCTAGATGATTATGCTATTGATATGAGTAATTATGAGACCTAGATGTTATTGTTAGTATGGTTAGTTCATAATATTTGCTGAAACTTGAATGCTGGCTTTTCATGTTTACAATAACAAGAGCAAACAGAGTTTGTAAAAGTTTTTCTTTATCACTTTCAGTTTATCAACTGAATTGCTTGAGGACAAGGAAAGGTTTAAGCTTGGGGGAGTTGATACGTCTCCAACGTATCTACTTTTCCAAACACTTTTGCCCTTGTTTTGGACTCTAACTTGCATGATTTGAATGAAACTAACCCGGACTAACGTTGTTTTCAGCAGAACTGCCATGATGTTGTTTTATGTGTAGAAAAGAAAAGTTCTCGGAATGTCTTGAAAATCCACGGAGGAACTTTTTGGAATTAATAAGAATTTCTGGGCGAAAGAAATACACCAGGGGGCCCAGGGCCTGTCCACGAGACAGGGGGCGCCCCCCCTGTAGGGCGCGCCCCCCTATCTCGTGGGCCCCCTGGACCTCCACCGACCTCAACTCCAACTCTATATCTTCCGTCTTGCGGAGAAAAGAATCAGAGAGAAAGTTTCATCGCGTTTTACGACACGGAGCTGCCGCCAAGCCCTAATCTCTCCCGGGAGGGCTGATCTGGAGTTCGTTCGGGGCTCCGGAGAGGGGGATTCGTCGCCGTCGTCATCATCAACCATCCTCCATCACCAATTTCATGATGCTCACCGTCGTGCGTGAGTAATTCCATTGTAGGCTTCCTGGACGATGATGGGTTGGATGAGATTTACCTTGTAGTCAAGTTAGTTTTGTTAGGGTTTGATCCCTAGTATCCACTATGTTCTGAGATTGATGTTGCTATGACTTTGCTATGCTTAATGCTTGTCACTAGGGCCCAAGTGCCATGATTTCAGATCTGAACCTATTATGTTTTCATGAATATATGTGTGTTCTTGATCCTATCTTGCAAGTCTATAGTCACCTATTATGTGTTATGATCCGACAACCCCGAAGTGACAATAATCGGGATACTTCTCAGTGATGAC
Source organism: Triticum aestivum (assembly GCF_018294505.1). NCBI lineage: Eukaryota > Viridiplantae > Streptophyta > Magnoliopsida > Poales > Poaceae > Triticum > Triticum aestivum. Next base: position 81,679,123 of record NC_057798.1, read on the forward strand.
CGTAGTTTGAGGAGTTCATGTATTCACTATGTGCTAATGCTTTGTTCCGGTTCTCTATTAAAAGGAGGCCTTAATATCCCTTAGTTTCCACTAGGACCCCGCTGCCACGGGAGGGTAGGACAAAAGATGTCATGCAAGTTCTTTTCCATAAGCATGTATGACTATTTACGGAATACATGCCTACATTACATTGATGAACTGGAGCTAGTTCTGTGTCACCCTATGTTATAGCTATTACATGAGGAATCGCATCGGACATAATTATCCATCACTGATCCATTGCCTACGAGCTTTTCACATATTGTTCTTCGCTTATATACTTTTCCGTTGCTACTGTTACAATCACTACAAAAACCCAAAATCATTTATCTTTACTGTTGCTACTGTTACCATTACTATCATACTACTTTGCTACTAAATACCTTGCTGCAGATACTAAGTTATCCAGGTGTGGTTGAATTGACAACTCAACTGCTAATACTCAAGAATATTCTTTGGCTCCCCTTGTGTCGAATCAATAAATTTGGGTTGAATACTTTACCCTCGAAAGCTGTTGCGATCCACTACACTTGTGGGTCATTAGCATCTCAATTGCCTCAGGAGCTTCTGCAAGTTCCTCAGCTGCACCAAATTCCTCAACTGGCCCCTCTCTGCTGAAGAAAAAGGCCACTGTTGGACGAGGCTCTCGACCAAGTCCTCACAAGAAGCAGGTCGCCTTTCAAGTGCCATCTGATGATGACGAGGCTGATGATGAAGAACTTGCCGAAATCATCAGAGACAGGCAGGTTAAGGCCGCTAGAGCCAAAGACAGCAATGTGCCAATGTTACTGGATCCAAAGTTGATCCTAGATTTCATCGATCTATGGCACAAGGACCCGAACACACCTTTGCCGAAGATGAACCTCACTCCTGGTCAAAGTCATGTTTTGACTGCCTTCATTGAAGAAGAAAAATGGAAATATGAAGAAGGAAGAAGAGTGAAGAAAACGCAGTACAAGAAAGAGCACTTTCTGAGGGAAAACATTCTGAAGCTTTCCCCTGAAGAACTCGTTGCCTTACAAGCTGAGATCAAGCAACTGAGTGATGAATTTGATCGCTACTATGCTGACTGGCTTGGAGCCAAAGTCAGATTTGTGAAGATTACTGATAAATTCACTTCAAGTGTTGCAGCCCCAACGTAACAAGAAAATGAAAATCCTCAGGCTGATGCATCTGCATAGCCTACTGAAGAACATGCTAGCACCGCTGATGACACTCAGGCTGCTGAAGAAAATGAAAGTACCAGGGCAGATGACTGCATTCCAGCCGCTAAAGAAATTGCCAAGGCATCCACTAGTGTTGCACCTGAAGAAAGTGAAGAAGTCAGGGCAACTGCATCAGTTGTGCCTGAAGAAAATGAACCAAATTCCTCTGCTCCTCCTACACCAACGCAAACTCCAATCCTTCCATCTGCATTAGATGTGAAGAAGACCAAGGTTGCAGAGCGTGCAGCTGTGAAGAAAAGGAAGGCATCAACTTCATCAGATTCTTCAGCTCCAAAGAAGATGAAGCCGCTGACTAGCTCATTTGACAACCCAATTGATGTCGTTCCTATCTCATCCATGCCATCAAAGGACCTTGTTCCTTTTGATGAAGATTATGTGATTCCAAGTGAATTAGATGAAGAAATTCCTTCTGCTGCTTCGTTAGAGCAGTTGGATGAAGAAATTGAAGTGGATGCAATCCATTAAACTCAAATAGTTTCATCGCCCATGCCTCAGTTCACTGTTGAAGAGGCCGGCGTTGAAGAAATGAGTGAAGATGAAGATGTGGACATTGGATGTACAACACTAGTGTTGAATGATGACTTTTGGGAAAGTCAGCATCCCAACACCCCTCTGTTCACACCTCTGCAATAAATTCCTTAGTCCCCTATCACTACTGAAGTACAAATGGGATCTGAAGAACCTCGTGCAACTCCATCTGTTCATGAAGAGATTCCAGCCACTAGTGCTGAGGAAAATGTTAATGAAGAATTGAAGACCCAGGCTGCAACTAAAGAAGAGCCTGAAATTCCTCAGCCTGTGGATCCTGAGATTGCGATTCCTGAGGTGGTGATACAATTGACCGATACTCCTCACCCCAAGCCAAAGGATCCCTTCTCAAAGAAGCAGAAATTCAAGGTTGATGACTTCTTCGGCGAGCATGTTTTCTTCACTGAATTCAACCCATATGACTCTGCTCGTCTTAGAAGGAAGCGCTTTTGGACTGCCAGCCAGGCCAACTTCTATTCTTCACTTCTATTCAACAAAGACAAAGTCTTTGACCATGAGCATATTCCTCACGTGGACATGGAATCAATGCCTTGCTTCAGGCCCGTCCTCAGTGTGCTTCATGATGCAGGACTGCTCAACTTTTGCTCTGACATTGTTGATTGGAATGAAAAGTTCATTCTTCAGTTCTATGCAAAGCTGCACGTCACAGGTGATGCTAATGATATCAACACTTGGGTGTTGGACTGGATGACCGAAAATACTCATTACAAAGCACCGGCCTTTGAATTACTTCATGCCCTCCCAATCAGTCCTCCCCCCGAAGGTGCTCGTTGTCTATACCAAGAACCTGAACTCACTGCTCATTACATGCAAGTGCTAATGAAGCCTCTGAAGCCCGGTCAAGCCCCAAGGACCAAATTCCTCGTGAAGTAATTGTTGTATGTGCCAAGAACAGTCTATACCATTCTGACGAAGACTTTGAGTCCAATCAAAGGCCTTGACTCATCTGATGGGGAAATTGTTGGCATCATGAAGAATCTGCTATTCAACATCATGCATGGCATCCCTGTCAATTATCATGATTTCTTCATGAGGACTCTGGAAAATGTTGCACTTTCTCCGTTTGAGCTGAAGCCTTATCCTCCTTGGATTATGAGATTCCTCAGAATAAGGTCTTCACTCAACTACAAAGCTGATTTTCAGAATCACCTCAGCTACTTGCCCCCGATTGAAGTCCTCAAGCGGACATATTCCTCAGCTGATGAGAACGGTAAGGCACCGACTGTTATTGATGAAGGCATTCGTCCATTGGATGGTCAGTTTCATAAAACTGCATCTTATTCCACCAATGATGACTCTATCACTCATGATTCTGCTGCCAATGTACCCAAGTCAAATCCTTAAGCCACTGCTCCTCGTGTGATGACTGGCCGTGAGCTGCTTCTTAGCCTTCACCAGAAGGTGGATCGAAACAACAAATGGGTTAAGCATCAGTTTGGTTCTATTCTTCACAACATGAGTGCTACACATAATGCAGTGAAGAAAAACCATTACTACCTCCATGAAGTCTTCGATCGCACCTGGGCTATTCTGTCACATGTATATGGTGAAGAAGATTTTAAGCAAATGGGCTTCAAGGAATATTTTGACTGGTCTGCTCCTCCACCGAAGAAATAAAAGAAGTTCAAGGTTCCTTCCTTGGTAGTCAGTTCATATTCTTCATCACGCGACATGGACGAGTATGAAGACTTGGACAACACTGCGGCAGGCCCTACAACGACACACGACCCCAACAACGCTGGCGCTCCTTCTTCATCATGATATTCTTCAGGGGCGTTGGTCCTCATTTTCAACCCTTTTGGTCATTCGATGACAAAGGGGGAGAAATTTGAGTTAGTCTTCAAGTGGGTCTATCTTATATGGGCATTTTTTTTGCTAAGTTACAACTCTCGTTCTTTTGATGACTTTGCTGGATCGAGTTGTAAACTTAAACTCTATGGTGACCTGATACTTTTGCTAAGTTCTTCTGCATGCTTATTCCTCATTAATGTCAATGCACGCATGCTGAATTACATCACTCACCATATTTCATCATGCATTTAAAATTCTTCATATTATATGTCAAATGCATGTATGAATTACAAGATATAGGGGGAGATCTCCATGATTATACTCTTCAAGTGTGCATTGCTTCAAAAGCAAATTCCTCACTATGCACATCTTCAGGGGGAGTTCTTCTATATCTTGCAATCAAATTCCTCAATATCAGTATTTACACTTCATATGTTTATCCCCGTTGAAAACTTAACCTATATTGTCATCAATCACCAAAAAGGTGGAGATTATAAGTGCATCTAGTGCCCCTTAGTGATTTGGTGCATTGAAGACTTATAGGTTAAGGGACTGATGCGTTTGTGAGTGTACACATGTCTATAAGTCTATGAGGAGTTTGATAATTACAGAGAAAGTCGACCCCTAAAAATGAAGTTCTTTGACTGAAGACTTTCTGAAGACTTTGAAAGTGAAGAAATTGGTGTGACCTTGAAGACTTGGAATTCATTTGAGGAACATGAAGTGTGAAGACTTTTGTTTTCGTAGTTTCATTTTCTCTTTCTTGAGTCATAGGAAACACCGTACTGTTAGAGGGGGTTGAGGAAATACTAAGGAAAATTTTCCATGTGATGCTCAACTCAAAATCCTACACCTACCAATCCCTTAGAGTGAAGCCATTGGAAATCTCATGCAGTTCAGTCTATTTCTTCAGTGACAGAGACAAAGTTCTTCTGGTCACTGAGGAATTTGTTCTGACTGAGGAGTTAGGAATTCGCCAGTGCGGATTGCCTACACAGTGAGGAACATGATAGCCCTGAGGAAATTGAGCCTCAAAATTCCGACTGTTTCTGTGTTATGCGCCAGTTGTCCCAAAATATCTACCCACCTAACGGTCATATCATTGAAGGGCATTTATGTCTTATCATGTCAGGCTACTCCCTAGGCTAGAAATAGCCGCCCCCTACAACCACTAGCTAGTTAACTACTCCGAGAGAAACTAACACATGTCATTTGAGAGCATCCCATCCTCCGAGGACATTGAGCGAAAATCATCGAGTGAGGAAAACCCAAACACAAACATCTTCAAAACCAAAGTGATTGAGCATCACTAAAGATATTGATCCTGCGTGGATCTGACGCTTGTTACCTTTGAAGACTATGCTTGTTCCAGACGGTTAGGCGTCATGGTCTAGAGCATCCCAGAGGAATTGTGGATCGCCGAGTGACCGAGTCTGCGAAGGTTTGGAAGTCACCTAAAGACTTACCACGAGTGATTGGGCGAGGTCTGTGTGACCTTAGCTCACGGAGAATACGGTGAGGACTGTATGTCCGGGACTGTGTGTCCTCAGGTTTAAATACCTAGCTGCTCCAACCAGACGTACAACTGAGACAGCAGTTGGAACTGGTCTACCAAATCATTGTCTTCACCAAGCTTACTGGTTCTATTTCCTCAACTCTTTCATTTCCTCATTTCAGTTGTTGTGTGCTTGTTCATATCTGTTTCAAGACTTTGACTAAAGACTTTCTCAATTTCCTAAGTTCAATTTCTTCAGTCTGTCCGTCTTCATCCTGTGTTTATGCTTTCTATACTCTATGCTTGTCTTCATTTCATCATGATGACTATGCTTGTGTTATGTTATGTTTACTTTTGAGTACTTATTCCGCTGCAAGTACTTCTTCGCTAAGGAATTTCCTAACCAGCAAATTCCTCAGTGAAGAATTCATAAAAATTGCCTATTCACCCCCCCCCCTCTAGTCGATATAAGGCACTTTCCTATATGTATCTGGTTATTTTTCATGCTCACAAATTCGGTTTCAGTGCTCATCACTTATGCATGTCTGGTTTGCATTGGTCTCTCAAATCCCACAATTATAATGTGTCTCCCACATGAAACTGGTTTTTTAGTACTCACGGCTGATTTTAATTGATCTCTCAGTCTCACAATTAATACGTTCTTATCTTTAATTGTGCGCCACCAATCTCTCAATCCCGCAATTAAAGCATCCTTTTTTTAACACATGATTAGACAATCTCTTACTCTGCTATTATTTTATTCATTTATCTAGGGCATCATGCGTAAAACTTCAGATGTTATCAAGTCGCTTTTTATTTCCCTTGAGAACCCGGAAAGGCTTGTTTGAATTAGTGTGGTCCTCTTATATCTCTACTACTATTTTTTTTCAATTCATTGATCAGGGATCATGTGTGAATGTAGTTAGCCACTCTTTCCTTCATTTAACACTACTAGAGAAAACCTTACTAGTGGCGCTGGTTTTTTACATACCAGTAGCGCGGGCACCCGCGCTACTGCTAGGGCGCTACAACTATTATTTAGCAGTAGCGCGTTTCTAAACAAGCGCTGCAGCCAAAATACTTAGTAGTAGCGCCTCTTTCTCTACCAACGCTACTACTATCATCGCATAGTAGTAGCGCCCTATTTTCTCTCCACGCTACAACTAGGTAAATAGAAATTAAAAATAATAAAAAGAAGTTAGATGCAATATTCATGGAAATCAAGACAAGTTCAGTGCAAATAAACTAAGTTCACAGAACCATCTCACAAACATTAACGACAATACCACATTTAATATAACCACACAATCTCACAAACTCATATATAGTAGTCAACAATGCATGGATAGATCATAGTTAATAAGTCTACTAGGTAGTCATACTACCATATATATGGTTCAGCAGCCACACGCATGCATATGTAGTTCTAGATGATATCAATTACGATCATCATCCTCAAGCCTGGGCGGTGGGTGTTCCTGATAGTAATTAGGATTGCCTGTCCAACATGAAGATTCTTGCCGACGAGGAAGATCTTCCACCCAACCGAGTTGAAGTGTGTGTGACCGTCCGTGTCCACGCCGTATGCACATGTGGTGATGGAGCCCCTCACGGTAAGGCGTATTCCAGCAGAGCCTTCTTCATCAGGCTTGATACCACAACTCTCAGATAGGCTCTTTGGCAATTTCTGAATAAGAAAAATATATCAATTAATAAGTAGCCTCACACATTCTACACTATCAAAAGACAGTACAACATTTCTACAAAGCATGAATTCTACTAATAAGTATATATGGATTCTACACTATTAACAGTTCTTTGGATTCTACACGAAGCATATATATCATCGGATTCACTAAGCATATAGATCATCGGATTCACTAAGCATATAAGATTCACTAAGCATATATATCATTGGACTCTATAAGTATAACAATAAAGCATATAGGATTCACTAATCATATAAGATTCACTAAGCATATATATCATCGGACACTACACTAAGTATAACAATGAAGCATATTGAGGGAGTCCTGGATTAGGGGGTATCCGGACAGCCAGACTATATACATCGTCCGGACTATTGAAGCGTGAAGATACAAGACACAAGACTCCGGCCCGTGTCCGGATGGATTCTCCTTTGCGTGGAAGACAAGCTTGGCGATCCGGATATTATATTTCCTTCCTTGTAACCGACTCCATGTAAACCCTAGCCCTCTCCGGTGTCTATATAAACCGGAGAGGATGGTCCTTAGAAGGCCGATCACAATTACAATCATACCATCATAGGCTAGCTCTTAGGGTTTAGCTTCTACGATCTCGTGGTAGATCTACTCTTGTACTGCACATTTCTTCAATATTAATCAAGCAGGAAGTAGGGTTTTACCTCCATCGAGAGGGCCCGAACCTGGGTAAACATTGTGTCCCTTGCTTCCTGTTGCCATCAGCCTAAGACGCATAGATCGGGACCCCCTACCCGAGATCCGCCGGTTTTGACACCGACATTGGTGCTTTCATTGAGAGTTCCTCTGTGTCGTTGCTTTGAGGCTTGATGGCGTCTTCAATCGTCAACAACACGGTCCAGGGTGAGACTGCGGGCCAATTCGCTTTGACATCTGGAGCAGGTCGATAGCTACGCCCCTGGCCACCAGATTAGGTTCGGAAACTTGAACTACACGGCGGATATTCGCGGAGACTTGATCTTCGACGGATTCGGCCCTGTGCCAGGAGCGCCGGATAGTCACGACGAGCACAGCCTAGACTTGTTGTCGGACAATGCTCGGAACATCATCGCTGCAATAGCCTCAGATCTAAATCTGGAACAGGTTGCGTGGCCCAAGGACGGAGGGGTAGACCCCGCCCCACAGGCCGCATGTTCATCGGCGTTGGAGCCGAACACAGGTCTCACCTCTGTGGAGGCCTATAACCCCAGACCCCCGGACTCGTATCCGGCTATTGGTTCCGGTCCGCATACCCTCGAGCTAGCCAAACCAGGTTTGGCTCCGGTAATGGAGTTTACCGCTGCAGACATCTTCCAGCACTCACCCTTCGGCGACATGCTGAACTCATTAAAGTCTCTATCTTTGTCAAGAGGCTCAGGGCCGAACTATGTCTGGCCTGAGTGGGAGGCAGGCGACGAAGGAATTCATTGCCCACCCACCACCCACTTCGTCGCCATGATCGATGATTTAACCGACGTTCTTGACCTCGACTCCGAAGACACCGACGGTATGGACGCGATGCAGGAGAAGCTCCAGAATCTCTAGGGCGCAGGACTACCTTGTCACACCATATATACATGGTGGATACGCCCAAGAAGGACGACAGCGATAATCCGAAAGATGAAACACCCGTACAAAAGCCAAAACGGCGGCGCAGACGCCGCTCAAAGTCCAGCAATAGTAAAAATAGCGACAAGAGCGCAAGAAAGGTCGACATACCAGAAGGCAGTAATGACTACACAGACCCAGCGATGGAGCAGGACGAACCAGGTCACGCCAAACCACGCTCGGAGCAAATATCCGATCACAATGATCCGGAGGGACGAGCTCATGAAACAGCCCCAGAACAGGAACACAGTCCGGACAACGATGCATTCATCATCTCGGACGAACGAGTGGAATGAGATAACCTCCACCGAAATCTTTTGGCCACAGCAAGAAGTCTAAAGAAGCAGAAACAACGGCTTAAGGCCGCACAGGAAAAGCTCAGTCGCAGATGGAATAAAGTGCTAGACACTGAAGAAAGATATGGCGACGATCGCCATACCAAAAGCTGTCCAAAGCGCAAGCTACTGCCAGAATTCGACGACTAGGCCGTTCCACCAAAGAATAATACGACCAGGAGACCAGACGTACCACTTCACAACCACAACAGAGCGGCTACTGACACCGCTCACGATCTACGTGAGAGGCTGGATAAGAAGGCCGGTGCAGCCAGGTCCATCTATGGATCTAAAGGACACACCCCGGCGAGGGACTATGGTCACCCAAAGGCTCATACAAGCCAATTACCAGTTCGGAATAAACTCCGGACACAACAACAGCCGACTGCATGCCACAGCACGTCCAGATACAGAGGGGCTGCTCACCCCCTGTGCTTCACCAAAGAAGTACTGGACCACGAATTCCCACAAGGCTTTAAACCTGTGAACATAGAGGCATACGACGGAACGACAGACCCAGGGGTCTGGATCGAGGATTTTATCCTGCATATTCACATGGCTCGTGGGGATGACCTCCACGCCATCAAATACCTTCCCCTCAAGCTGAAGGGACCAGCTCGACACTGGTTGAAAAGCCTCCCCGAAAACTCAATTAGCAGTTGGGAGGAACTCGAAGACGCTTTCAGGGCCAATTTTCAAGGGACTTATGTCCGGCCTCCGGATGCAGACGATCTAAGTCACATAATCCAACAGCCCGGAGAGTCCACCCGCAAGCTTTGCAACAGATTCCTCACTAAGAAGAATCAAATTGTCGACTGTCCGGACGCCAAAGCCTTAGCGGCATTCAAACACAGCATCCGTGACGAATGGCTCGCCAGACACCTCGGCCAAGAAAAGCCAAGGACAATGGCAGCCTTAACAAGCCTTATGACCCGCTTTTGCGCAGGTGAAGATAGCTGGCTAGCCCGTAAAGGCACCAGCGACCCCAGCACATCCGAAGTAAGGGATGGCAATGGGAAGCCACGGCGTAATAAAAACAAACGCCAAAACAAGGAAGAGAGTCCGGACAACACAACGGTCAATGCCGGATTCCGGGGCTCTCGACTTGACAGCAAAAGAAGCCATTTAAAGGCAGTAAAGAGGGACCCCAACACATCCGAAATAAGGGATGGCAACGGGAAGCCACGGCATAATAAACACAAATGCCAAAATAAGGAAGAGAGCCGGGATAACACAACGGTCAATGCCGGATTCAGGGGCTCTCGACTTGATCAGCAAAAGAAGCCATTTAAAGGCAGTAAAGAGGGATCGTCCGGTCTGAACGGAGTCCTGGACAGACTATGCCAAATTCACGGCACCCTGGAGAAACCTGCGAACCACACCCATAGAGAGTGCTGGGTCTTCAAGCAGGCCGGCAAATTAAATGCCGAACACAAAGGGAGGGAAACACCAAGTGAAGACGAGGACGAGCCTCGCCAGCCGAACACTGGGGGACCAAAAAAATTCCCGCCAGAGGTTAAAACAGTAAACATGATCCACATGACTCACACATTCACGAGAAGGCATGAACGCGCGCTCAGAGACGCGCATGCTGTAGAGCCCATCGTACCCACACATGACTACTGGATGTCTCGTCCAATCACTTTCGATCACATGGACGGCCGAACTAGTATTCGTCGCGGAGGATCACATGCCTTGGTGCTTGACCCAATAATCGACGGATACCGTCTCACCCGTGTCCTCATGTATGGCGGCAGTAGTCTCAACTTAATATACGAGGACACTGTCCGCATGATGGGGATAAACCCATCCAGAATTAGCCAAAGCAACACCACCTTTGAAGGGGTGATACCAGGCATTGAAGCCTACGGCAGGGGCTCTGTCGTACTGAAGGTAACATTTGGCCCAACTCCAGAAGCGAAGAACTACTCTTCATTGTTGCACCCTTCCAAAGCGGCTATCATGCACTGCTTGGAAGACCGGCCTTCGCACGCTTCAATGCATTGCCGCACTATGGCTACCTTACACTAAATATGCCCGATCCCCGTGGCGTCATCACCGTTAGCGGAATCACATACCGCTCTTCACGTGCAGAGGAACACGCGGCGGCCCTGGCGGCTGGACTATAAGCGGCCTCCAATATCAGAAAAGATGACTGGTCATTAAGACCACAGACACGGTTGGACGAGTCCGGTGGCCCGGATGAAATTCAACCAGGCACCGTATATGTAATCCCATAGCGGAAACCAAGGGCTATAAAAATTTAATATAGCCGCACACTTGGCTCAACCTTATTGGCAGGCCAACATCTTACACTTTTACTATCCATCGCATACTTACGTTGTACTCTCCTATGAGTTTTCCTTTTTTCCATAGACAACGCTTGCGCGATACCCTTCCAGGATACGGCACAACGGAGACAAAGGCGTAGACGTGCAGCAGGGCCCCGTTCAACAGGTTTCTTTTTAGATTAAGCCCCTGTGTAAACCTTTTCTATTGCCTCTTGTTGTTTAAACCATCCCATGGGTTCCATACCCACAGAGGATACTGTCGTTATTGGCATTTCGCCACGACAGATTACCGCACGTACCTGGAAACACAGGGTTCATATTGAATGGGCATTCTTGAGCCCATCTTCTGTTATAAAGTCCAAACACCTTCGGGAGTGTTCGGCGTCACGAGTTTGGCCTTATATGCATCAGCTCTGAATCATGTCTTGGCTCAAATGTTGGGTTTGCCTGGCTCCTGGGTTTGCCGCCTTACGTTCCGTTATTATCGACTAAGGCAGGCCAAAGGAGAACTACTGCGATTGTGCCCTGGTTATTCCGGATGAGTGCCTCAGTAGAGAAAGCCGAAAATTGACCGTCATGATACAGCGAGAGACTGTTCAACCACTCAAAGACTCACCGGAATCTCTAGGATTCCTCCGCATTGACGAAGGGCTGTTTTCCGACCATGTACACACGCGCCCGTATTCAGATGCACGCGAAGGTACCAGGGCTACATAGTAGCCCCACCATTATACTCCCATGGCTAAGCGAAAGTGTTACAGCTATATAGTCCGGTTGTCTAGTTCGACGTGCGATCACCTCCTTAGTGGACCAAGACGTTGGATCAAGTGTGATTAAGCATATTCTTCGCGAACACCCCCGCATTGTATGCATGGGGACTGAAGCCAACGACTGCTATCTTTCGGACTACTTATACATATAAGAATGGCCGTACAGGGGACACAATCATATTTTCAGGCAAAAAATATAAATATGGCCTCATAATCAAAATAAACATTGTTTTTACAATGATTCGACTTATCACTCGAACAAAACATTCTTCGAGCACTGTGCCTCTATTAGGCGAGCACCTTCTGTGACCTGCGCCAAGTAGTGCTCGGCCGGATATTGGCCTCCCGCCGGATCCTGGGTCGCTATAATGGTGGCCTCCATATCAGTCCAATAGGCTTTAACGCGGGCAAGAGCCATCCGTGCACCCTCTATGCATGCCGACCTCCTTATGGCGTCAATCCTAGACACGGACCCAAGAAATTGCTGCACTAAACCAAAATAACTATCCGGCTTAGGCCCCTTCAGCCAAAGATGGTCTATTACAGACCGCATTGCAAGCCCGGACAGCCTATGAAGCTCCACCACAGCAGCCACCTTCTCATTCAATGGCAGCGGGCGAGTGGGAGCATTGAATTGCAAACCAGAAAAGCTTCTCCACTTACTCATCACCTTGATCCTCGAAGAACTTGGCAGCGTCATCTGTACTATTCGTCAAGTCAGCATATGCGTCTGCAGGACTCCAACGCCCAGCTAGGGGAGCATACTTTGGATCCAAAAACTTCGTCCGCAGTAGGTAGGAGCCCCCAGCCACGATTTTGTCGGCCTATTGGAGCTCCTCCCGCATACCCCGGATGTCAGGACCCCGACTCAATGCCACATCGATCTAGCATGTAACACCTCATATCACTTTGCGGCCTCACGCACGGTATTCCCACGGGTGTCGTCTTACCTTTGCCCGGGACCGTTTGCGTCTTTTGGCACACGTATATGGTAGTGTCGCTAGCATCCATATGGTAAGGAGCCCGGGCTGACATGGCTAGTCGTAAACCCAAAGTGGCACAAACTTACAGGGACAGGCATCCATGACCCAACATCGAACGTGTCGGTCATCAGCGAGTGAATCCAGGCTGTAGCACTGGGCTAGCAGGACTCCGGTGAACCGGGCTGTAGCGGGCTAACAGGACTCCGGTATTCATCGCGTGACATTTCCCCGAAGGGACAGACACAGGAACGAAGAAGGACACATGTCGGCCAGCCTAAGTGTTCCGGAGCAGTAGCAAGCTACCATGGCTCAGTGGAAACACTAGGAGACATTTCCTGGTAAGAGAGGCTACTAAGGATAAACAACTAGATAGTCAGATCCCACACATACCAAGCATTTCAACAACATACACACAATATGCTCGATATGTGCAGATACAACATGGCATCACAACATGACTCTACGACTCAAGTAATTATTTATTAGGCTCCGAGGAGCGAGATATTACAAACATGGGTCTCATGACCCAACAATCAGAGCATACAAATCAAAGCACAAGCGGAAGCTATCATGTCTGGGTACAGACATCTATAAATGAAAAAGGCTGAGAAGCCTGACTATCTACCAGATCCTGCCGAGGGCACAAGATCGTAGCTGAGGTAACAAGCTAAACGTCGAAGTCCACGCGGAACTACTAGTGAGACCGAAGTCTCTCTGCAAAAACATAAAATAGGCAAACGTGAGTACAAATGTACCCAGCAAGACTTACATCAGAACTAACTACATATGCATCATTATCAACAAAGGGGATGGTGGGGTTTAACTGCAGCAAGCCAGCTTTGACTCGGTGGCTATCCTAAACTACGACTGCAATGTAACTCTTTTGAGGTGGCGCACACGAGTCCACATATTCACCATATCAATACACCACTATGGATCCGCTCCCGTCTCCCTACGAGAACGCCATCCATAGCACTCACGCTTATCTTGCGTATTTTAGAGTATCCACTTTCACTTGTCTATGAACTATGCAAGGGGTCCAAGTTTCCATATCCGAGGAATCCGGCTATTCGAATAGATGATGTTAACCCTGCAGGGGTGTACTTCTTCACACACGCTCCCGCCACTTACCGCCCTGTACATGTCATGTACCTCGGCAACCTTCAAGCGGAAGCCGGGCGAGGGAGTCGGCCACGACCTGACTAACCGAACAAGTCTCTAGTCCAGGTTTATCGCCTATTCGGGTTCCATCCGCAAGGAGATCCGGCCGGGGTGTCGCTCACGGCCCCAAACGATGTGTGCAGGGTTCCCAAGCCCACCAACCGGGTGCCACTTGGTACACCGTGCCACTGTGCCTAGTCTGTCCCAAGCCCACCTGTACCGGGTGCCACTTGGTAGACTACTAACACTACCTACAAACACCAGAAACTAGTTGCAACTCCTGGACAGAGATCATGTTGATTAATAAGTCGAGAGGGGTCGAGTTACCGGAACCCAATGTGTGGTAGTAACTGGTCATGGATCACAAACACAGAACTCAGTTCCTGAGGACGGCTGCAATGAGACAACCCACCATGTACTCCTACATGGCCTCTCACCGCTACCTTTACCAAATCGTGTTCACACACTTAGTTCACTCATAGTAGGACATGTTCACACGCCTCTGATTCATCCCCGATGAATCAGACCTGACTCAACTCTAAGCAGTAGCAGGCATGACAAACAAGCATGAATGAGTAGGCACATCAGGGCTCAAACAACTCCTACTCATGCTAGTGGGTTTCATCTATTTACTGTGGCAATGACAGGTCATGCAAAGGATAAAGGGTTCAGCTACCGCAGCAAGTATCAAACAAGTCGTTGTTGTCCTAATGCAGTAAAAGAGAGCAGGAGCGAGAGAGTGGGATTTTATCGGAATGAACAAGGGGGTTTTGCTTGCCTGGCACTTCTGAAGATAACATTGGGTCTTCATCAGTGTCAACGATCACATCATCGGTATCACGTCTATCGAGAGGGGACAAATACCGGCAACACAGAAGGGAACACAATCAATGCAATGCACAATATGATGCATGATCATGACATTGCAAAATGAATGTGTTTTGGGCTAATGCATCTAGCAACAAGTTAAATGGGGTTGGTTTGAATACAAGATTCAAATTCAAACTCCATATGTGATTATTCAAATGCCATTTAATTGATTTGTGCTAAACAGCAGCTATAATTTGTTCTAACATGCATGAAAGTGGTACAGATGGATTCCTTGAATTTTTCTGATAATTTTTCATATATAATTTATTTAATTTGGAGTTACGGTTAATTTTCTATGATTAATTGAAGTTTTAGGCATTTTCTGGAATTTCCTGATTATTATAAAATAAACTAAATTCCAGAAAAGGAATATTGCGTCAGCATGACCTCACCCTGACGTCATCAGGTCAACGGGGCGGGTCCAGGTCAAACCTGACGTGTGGGGGCCACACGTCAGTGACACAGGGCTGGTTTGGGTGTTTGACAGGTGGGGCCGGTCAACGCTGACTTGTCCAAAGTCAATGCTGACACATGGGGCCCGCAAGATTAGCACTAATTTAAGCAGGATAATTAGATTAACCTAATTAGGCTCGGGGACCCACATGTCAGTGACTCAAGGGGGTGATTAGCACGGCCATTAGTAGCTAATGACGTCGCCATGTCAGATACGCCGGCGATGAGTCGCCGGTGACCACAGTAAACGGCGGCGAGCTTCGGAAATCGTCGTTCGGCGACGGTTTGGTGCGCGTCTAGGCTCTATGGAGAGCTTGGAGTGCTCCGCGTCCAGCGGTGCGGGTGGTTGAGCGTGCGGTGGCTAGGAACAACGACCACGGAGGCTTTGGCGGCGGCCGGAGCTCGGGCCAGCACGGCGCGGTGGCTGCAGCGTGTTAGCCAGAGAGCAGAGGAGCGCGTCGGGACCCTGGGGACCTGGGGAGCACGCGGGAGCTACTGGAGCGAGCGGAAGAGCTCCGGGACGCGAGGTTCGCCGGCAATGGCGATGGCCGGAGCTCGGTGCTTGCGGGGATGGCGGCTACGGCACGGGAACAAGCAGAAAAGGAGGGGGAAAACGAAGAAGATCTTACGACGGTCCTGGAGATCAGCACGGGAGGCTCGGGGACGGCCTGGCTGCAGCGAATCGATGACGGAGAGGTCCGGCGACCGGCGGTGAAGAAGATGGCGATTGCGTTGCTTCGGTGCCTCCGGGCTCGCGAGATTCGCCGGAGAGGAGCCGCTCGAGGTAGCAGAGGCGATGGACGACTCGAGGAGGCAAGGCGTGCGCAGTGGCTACAGATACGGTTGACGGCGGCGAGAGGCGTGCTCGGGGCTGCGAGAGAGAGAGCGGCAGGGGAGAGAGAAGCCGACAGGGAGGGAGTGAGAGGGGGTCGGGGGTGTCGTGGCGTCGCGGAAGGCGACCAGGGCGACGAGGGGGTAGCCAGGCAGGCAAGGAGGAGCTGGCGCGGCTCGCCTGCGCGCCGGGCACGCAGCTGCTTCGGGGCGAGGGGAGGAAGACGACGGAGGGGCTGCAGTGGTGGGCTGGGCCGATTCTGCTGGGCCACCAGGTGGGTGGGCCTCAGGTAAGCGTCGGATAAGTTTCTCTGTTCTGTCTTTTACTTATTGTTTCTCTTTTCTATTTCTGCAATTTGTTTTTGATTTGATTTAAAATATCAAATCATTTTATAAAATCCTGGAAATAATTATGGGTGCTTTCTGAATTATTTCAGTGACCCTTAACAATTTCCAACATTTATTTGAACATTTAAATTATTTATAGTATTTAAATGCCCAAAGTCAAATACAATATGGTTTATTCAAAAATCCAAAAATGTCTTGGAAAAATATCCATCATCTCTGGATATGGTTTTCACCCTTTTCCAGTGATCATGAACATTTTTACAAACCAATTTGGGTTCTTTGAAAATATTTTGAAGTTGAACCTATTTGCAATGCTTTGGTGCTAGGGCTTGGTCATCCCCATTTCAAATTTCATAAAATTTAAACATGTTGCATGGATGCTAAAGCAAAACAAACAAGGGCTGATCTGGGGCTGTGACAGCTCACCCCCACTAAACAAAATCTCGTCCCGAGATTCAAGCGTAGGGTAAGGTGAAGGGGGAACGCAAACTAGTACAATCTTCACGATCCAGGGTGCACTTCAGT
The DNA here is from genome assembly GCF_018294505.1 of Triticum aestivum. NCBI lineage: Eukaryota > Viridiplantae > Streptophyta > Magnoliopsida > Poales > Poaceae > Triticum > Triticum aestivum. Next base: position 81,696,119 of record NC_057798.1, read on the forward strand.
GTAACGTTGATTCATTCACCATCATTGCCTTGAAGTCTTGCCTTGAAAAACCCTGTCAACATGACATGGAGGGAAGAAGGAGACTCTAGAAGGGTCGATCTTCGAGAAGACCGAACAACTCAGGATCAACTCATGGGATGAGACATAGCAGCCTCCCCCGAACTAGGACACGAAGCATACATCTAGAGGGATGGAGTGGAACAGATGACGAGGGTTCACTAGGTAGACAACAATTCCACACTTAAGAAGGTGGTGAACGGTTGTCAACGTAGCGAGGAGTTAAGTTGCCATGATACCACAATGAGACACCTTAGGAACCGTGACTCGTAGATATATCCCCTTAAGTGGCAAAAAGAATTACCTTTGATTCAAAGATCATTGAAACTCTTTAGACCAGCCTAAGGCAAATCACAGCAATTGATTGGCGGGGGTCGGTAGAATGGCATACTCGGACTTGGATGATGTGGATTACCTTGTTGAAGACAACGTAATGGATGAATTTGCTTACCACCGGAAATGGAAGAGACCTATGGTAGAATGGCACATTGGCGGTGCAAGCTGGGAACAAAATGCAAATGCTGGGAATGATACTGGTAACTGGGGAAAAACCCAACAATAGAGAGTGAATTCACTGTTTGAAAGGTCATAGCATTTCCGAGGAAACTGAGAGGAATCCCAATTAGTGCCGATGATAACACGTAGCGCTTGTGCGTGCTCTCAAGAACTTGAGCATTTCCATAATCATCAAGATTTTACCAACATCCGTGTCAAGGGTGCTGACAACACAACATACTACCATGATGAATAGCGATGGACAATGCAGATGCAAAGGAGGATAACACTTTCTCAGATTTCACCTTAGCGAGGCCAAGCAAATAAAATCTGGATGATCGACCGAGACACATTTAGCGCTCCGCTCCTAATGTTCTCCTTGATGTGCTAGTGTAACCCATTCATAGATATGGTTTGATAACTAGAACATCAAGTAAAAGGTCGGACTTCGGGAGCTCAAGAATCCATAGGGGCAACTAGGGAGTAAATCCTAGGAAATCCCTACGGGGAGGTGGCCAACTTCCTCAATCAAGATATTATAATAACAGGTCTTCCGGCTGGGTGTGTTGGCCACGATATCCACTCTACCGGTTATCGCGAGACCAATATTATAAGTCTTGGGAAATGTTCCAACCATCATATCTGCCTGAGATTCAGATCTGGTTGGTGTCAGGATATTCCAGACTCATCGAGTCTAGGAAGAAAAACGAAAGTTTGCAACACAAATCGACGAGATGACGTTGCGAGATTCTCGGGGAATGAACTACGATAGTAAGCTCCAAAACATGAGCTGGTTCTGCTACAAACATGTGAACACGCTGTCCCAGACAAACATGATCACATGGTAGTCTTACAATAAAACACTACCGAGTACTGGTAAGGAACCATCATTGAGGATATAGGAATCTTGTGCATGAACTAGTATTTGCACAGCAACTCCTTTTCCTTGAACAAATCAATCAGTGGCTTGGTGTGCTAGGGATACATATGGGATGAAGATGATCAGTCTATCAGACCATAGAATACTTCGCACATGCATGACGGACCTGGGATGATTCCAGAGGAGCAAAAACAAACTTTCTCGAATTCACGACGGCAACTTACATCAAATGCACGTGAATCAAAGGAAGTCACTTCTTTCATCCAAACATATACTTCATGAACGGGGCATGAAGAAAATGCTTACACAACTTTCCAACACTAGCTTAGTGTTCTTCAAAATCATGGAGGAGATAAGGATGTTGTCAATGGGCTCAACAACAATTCATCCGGGTTTCCTTTTTAAAAGAAATTCCATAGTTAGGTGAACACGATGATAGCATTGGTCAGACCAAAGATGTAATGGTGTATGTTCGAGGGATCAACCACGAGTAAGACAACATTACGAACATCGTTGGTTCTGACTTGATTTGACGATAGCCCACACTCAAATCAAAGGATTGATAAGACAGTAGGTGCAGCAACTGATCACAGGGACCAATCGATGAAGATATCATCTTTCTTCAACACACACTACACAAGAATATCCCTTTGGAACGAACTAAGTCAGGCAAGCTTTTATCTTCCAACCCTCCAAGTTGTCGTTTAGCTTAACCAACTAGCTCAGGGATATCTAACACCGATTCTTGGAGAGAAGGTGGTTCACAAGAAACCAACTTGATCACGAGCTCAACATAGCGGTCAGGTGACAACCTGGTAATACTTCCGAGAAGATCTTCGGAAATCACAAACCACCGATATGTTACTAAGCTCGAGAACAATCTTGCTTTTCAGGGCAAGATGATATGATCAAATGAGTGAGGACTTGACAAAATCCTACTCATCAATCAAAGAGTGCACCAGGAAATAAGGACTAGGTAGCACGATCAATCTTAGAATGGTGATTCAATAACCAACATACTAGGAATAAGATTATTGTCCATTAACTACCAAGCAATGGGGTTGCTAGGAGTATTGAGTTCACACATCATGATTCACTTGTCGGCACTCCGGCTGCAACAACGCGGAACCGAGGAACGAAAAAGGATGGCGAGAAGTATCACTATGTCAAGAATTCACAAAAGGTGGTGCAATTCTCATGAAATTCCTGTCATAAGAAGGTAATACTTCAGGGTAGAGCAGACCAGAAGCTGGATTGTAACTTGATCTGCGGAACACAACTACTTTGACCCAATCCTAAATATGGATGAGGTACTGGAGTTTGTTTCTCCAAGTCATTCAGGACAGAATGGCTTGACGGACCACAAGAGTAATAAGCATTGATAACACGAATGCACAATTACTCCTGACTATCAATTGATAGACGAGGGCCAGAAAACAACTAAAGAGGGACAACTCAAAGGAACATATAACTTTCTGAGTTGTGGATGCATAGATTAGTATGTCGAACCAAGTTCAACATAATTCTTCCGGATAACCCATGCAGAAAGGTTGAGCTGGCAGAGTCGCAATATAGAATGGAGAACTCATAGAGGGCCTGTTGTGATCTTTTGATCCAACAAACTTCTGCCATAATGGTTCATGGTATTTGGAAGAACGATATACCACGGACCTCGAGGACTAACGCAAAGGTTACTAATAACCTAAGGGAGCTGGCAATTACTATCAACATGATGTAAGTAGGGTGAATCTCGGGTCCAAAACCCAGGAATAGAATACCTACTACTAAGTGGCATCACGGGATGCTTACGAGAATGATGGCCAGAATCATCACACTAGGACACAAATCATGGCTAGACCACTAGATGATCCCCTAATCACTTAGGGTCATAATAATAATTCCAACATATATGTCGAGGCAATAATTACCTCAACACACCGATTAGTGTGGTTAATCTGGCCCAAAGGAACATCGAAGCGGGAGGAAGGAATTTGCAAATTGCTTCAAACTATTTAGAAACCTGGGATGACTCGGACAGCATAACGGCTGTAAATGCTCAGAAAAGATTCGAGACATACTACAAAATGGTGGCATAACCACTCAGAAGCACAATATCAAGGTTCCGAGATCAACAATTAACATACGGAGGTAGTAGGAACTGAACTGAGACTTAAATCCAACAATCTTATAAGTCTGCGGATTAGTAACACGTGATCCTGATAGAAAGAAGAGAAAGCCTAGTTCTTAATCCCCGTAGAGGAGAAGATGATGACTCAGATCAGAAGGCCATGAGGTATAAGGAGTAAAAAGAGCCTTACGTTCCATCCCACAATCAATTCCCTTATATAACTAAAGAATTTCTAGACTCAACTTCGACCAGTTTGGCTTGGTAATCCTATAGGCAGTCAAGCTCTGATACCAACGCTGTCAGGACCCCGACTCAATGCCACATCGATCTAGCATGTAACACCTCATATCACTTTGCGGCCTCACGCACGGTATTCCCACGGGTGTCGTCTTACCTTTGGTCGGGACCGTTTGCGTCTTTTGGCACACGTATATGGTAGTGTCGCTAGCATCCATATGGTAAGGAGCCCGGGCTGACATGGCTAGTCGTAAACCCAAAGTGGCACAAACTTACAGGGACAGGCATCCATGACCCAACATCGAACGTGTCGGTCATCAGCGAGTGAATCCAGGCTGTAGCACTGGGCTAGCAGGACTCCGGTGAACCGGGCTGTAGCGGGCTAACAGGACTCCCGTATTCATCGCATGACATTTCCCCGAAGGGACAGACACAGGAACGAAGAAGGACACATGTCGGCCAGCCTAAGTGTTCCAGAGCAGTAGCAAGCTACCATGGCTCAGTGGAAACACTAGGAGACATTTCCTGGTAAGAGAGGCTACTAAGGATAAACAACTAGATAGTCAGATCCCACACATACCAAGCATTTCAACAACATACACACAATATGCTCGATATGTGCAGATACAACATGGCATCACAACATGACTCTACGACTCAAGTAATTATTTATTAGGCTCCGAGGAGCGAGATATTACAAACATGGGTCTCATGACCCAACAATCAGAGCATACAAATCAAAGCACAAGCGGAAGCTATCATGTCTGGGTACAGACATCTATAAATGAAAAAGGCTGAGAAGCCTGACTATCTACCAGATCCTGCCGAGGGCACAAGATCGTAGCTGAGGTAACAAGCTAAACGTCGAAGTCCACGCGGAACTACTAGTGAGACTGAAGTCTCTCTGCAAAAACATAAAATAGGCAAACGTGAGTACAAATGTACCCAGCAAGACTTACATCAGAACTAACTACATATGCATCATTATCAACAAAGGGGATGGTGGGGTTTAACTGCAGCAAGCCAGCTTTGACTCGGTGGCTATCCTAAACTACGACTGCAATGTAACTCTTTTGAGGTGGCGCACACGAGTCCACATATTCACCATATCAATACACCACTATGGATCCGCTCCCGTCTCCCTACGAGAACGCCATCCATAGCACTCACGCTTATCTTGCGTATTTTAGAGTATCCACTTTCACTTGTCTATGAACTATGCAAGGGGTCCAAGTTTCCATATCCGAGGAATCCGGCTATTCGAATAGATGATGTTAACCCTGCAGGGGTGTACTTCTTCACACACGCTCCCGCCACTTACCGCCCTGTACACGTCATGTACCTCGGCAACCTTCAAGCGGAAGCCGGGCGAGGGAGTCGGCCACGACCTGACTAACCGAACAAGTCTCTAGTCCAGGTTTATCGCCTATTCGGGTTCCATCCGCAAGGAGATCCGGCCGGGGTGTCGCTCACGGCCCCAAACGATGTGTGCAGGGTTCCCAAGCCCACCAACCGGGTGCCACTTGGTACACCGTGCCACTGTGCCTAGTCTGTCCCAAGCCCACCTGTACCGGGTGCCACTTGGTAGACTACTAACACTACCTACAAACACCAGAAACTAGTTGCAACTCCTGGACAGAGATCATGTTGATTAATAAGTCGAGAGGGGTCGAGTTACCGGAACCCAATGTGTGGTAGTAACTGGTCATGGATCACAAACACAGAACTCAGTTCCTGAGGACGGCTGCAATGAGACAACCCACCATGTACTCCTACATGGCCTCTCACCGCTACCTTTACCAAATCGTGTTCACACACTTAGTTCACTCATAGTAGGACATGTTCACACGCCTCTGATTCATCCCTGATGAATCAGACCTGACTCAACTCTAAGCAGTAGCAGGCATGACAAACAAGCATGAATGAGTAGGCACATCAGGGCTCAAACAACTCCTACTCATGCTAGTGGGTTTCATCTATTTACTGTGGCAATGACAGGTCATGCAAAGGATAAAGGTTTCAGCTACTGCAGCAAGTATCAAACAAGTCGTTGTTGTCCTAATGCAGTAAAAGAGAGCAGGAGCGAGAGAGTGGGATTTTATCGGAATGAACAAGGGGGTTTTGCTTGCCTGGCACTTCTGAAGATAACATTGGGTCTTCATCAGTGTCAACGATCACATCATCGGTATCACGTCTATCGAGAGGGGACAAATACCGGCAACACAGAAGGGAACACAATCAATGCAATGCACAATATGATGCATGATCATGACATGGCAAAATGAATGTGTTTTGGGCTAATGCATCTAGCAACAAGTTAAATGGGGTTGGTTTGAATACAAGATTCAAATTCAAACTCCATATGTGATTATTCAAATGCCATTTAATTGATTTGTGCTAAACAGCAGCTATAAGTTGTTCTAACATGCATGAAAGTGGTACAGATGGATTCCTTGAATTTTTCTGATAATTTTTCATATATAATTTATTTAATTTGGAGTTACGGTTAATTTTCTATGATTAATTGAAGTTTTAGGCATTTTCTGGAATTTCCTGATTATTATAAAATAAACTAAATTCCATAAAAGGAATATTGCGTCAGCATGACCTCACCCTGACGTCATCAGGTCAACAGGGCGGGTCCAGGTCAAACCTGATGTGTGGGGGCCACACGTCAGTGACACAGGGCCTGTTTGGGTGTTTGACAGGTGGGGCCGGTCAACGCTGACTTGTCCAAAGTCAATGCTGACACATGGGCCCCGCAAGATTAGCACTAATTTAAGCAGGATAATTAGATTAACCTAATTAGGCTCGGGGACCCACATGTCAGTGACTCAAGGGGGTGATTAGCACGGCCATTAGTAGCTAATGACGTCGCCATGTCAGATACGCCGGCGATGAGTCGCCGGTGACCACAGTAAACGGCGGCGAGCTTCGGAAATCGTCGTTCGGCGACGGTTTGGTGCGCGACTAGGCTCTATGGAGAGCTTGGAGTGCTCCGCGTCCAGCGGTGCGGGTGGTTGAGCGTGCGGTGGCTAGGAACGACGACCACGGAGGCTTTGGCGGCGGCCGGAGCTCGGGCCAGCACGGCGCGGTGGCTGCAGCGCGTTAGCCAGAGAGCGGAGGAGCGCGTCGGGACCCTGGGGACCTGGGGAGCACGCGGGAGCTACTGGAGCGAGCGGAAGAGCTCCGGGACGCGAGGTTCGCCGGCAATGGCGATGGCCGAAGCTCGGTGCTTGCGGGGATGGCGGCTACGGCACGGGAACAAGCAGAAAAGGAGGGGGAAAACGAAGAAGTTCTTACGGCGGTCCTGGAGATCAGCACGGGAGGCTCGGGGACGGCCTGGCTGCAGCGAATCGACGACGGAGAGGTCCGGCGACCGTCGGTGAAGAAGATGGCGATTGCGTTGCTTCGGTGCCTCCGGGCTCGCGAGATTCGCCGGAGAGGAGCCGCTCGAGGTAGCAGAGGCGATGGACGACTCGAGGAGGCGAGGCGTGCGCAGTGGCTACAGATACGGTTGACGGCGGCGAGAGGCGTGCTCGGGGCTGCGAGAGAGAGAGCGGCAGGGAAGAGAGAAGCCGACAGGGAGGGAGTGAGAGGGGGTCGGGGGTGTCGTGGCGTCGCGGAAGGCGACCAGGGCGACGAGGGGGTAGCCAGGCAGGCAAGGAGGAGCTGGCGCGGCTCGCCTGCGCGCCGGGCACGCAGCTGCTTCGGGGCGAGGGGAGGAAGACGATGGAGGGGCTGCAGTGGTGGGCTGGGCCGATTCTGCTGGGCCACCAGGTGGGTGGGCCTCAGGTAAGCGTCGGGTAAGTTTCTCTGCTCTGTCCTTTACTTATTGTTTCTCTTTTCTATTTCTGCAATTTGTTTTTGATTTGATTTAAAATATCAAATCATTTTATAAAATCCTGGAAATAATTATGGGTGCTTTCTGAATTATTTCAGTGACCCTTAACAATTTCCAACATTTATTTGAACATTTAAATTATTTATAGTATTTAAATGCCCAAAGTCAAATACAATATGGTTTATTCAAAAATCCAAAAATGTCTTGGAAAAATATCCATCATCTCTGGATATGGTTTTCACCCTTTTCCAGTGATCATGAACATTTTTACAAACCAATTTGGGTTCTTTGAAAATATTTTGAAGTTGAACCTATTTGCAATGCTTTGGTGCTAGGGCTTGGTCATCCCCATTTCAAATTTCATAAAATTTAAACATGTTGCATGGATGCTAAAGCAAAACAAACAAGGGCTGATCTGGGGCTGTGACACCGGATCTCGGTCCGCATCTCCTTGGCAGCATTAAGTGCCTTGTCCAGCTCGGCCAAACTAGCCTTATTCTCCTTTTCAAGGAGCACATACCGGTCAGCGGTATTTTTCAACTCTTCAGCCATTTCGGCTATCTTTTCCTCGCCTCGGCGATGAGCAGCCTGTTCGGCTCTCAATTCTTCGGCCGCCTTTAGGGCAGCCGCATTGCTAGCCCGAGCTTGTTCCTTGGACTGAGCAAGCTCTGCCCTTAGGGCCTCCACGGCAGCAGCACCATCTGCAGTGCATACACAGGGCATTAACATTATGCCATTCTCGCATTTTCCTATACAATATAAACAGGGAAAGCAGAAAACGTACCCTGGGATTCTTTCAGCCGTTTGTTCACCAGCCTGATATCGGCATCAATAGATTCGATCTGCCTTCTCAGTTCGGCAACTTCAGCAGACTGGTCGGCTGCCAGATCCTTATATACCTGCGCACATATACAGCGCAACCATTACTATATGATCCCCCGTTTGGCGCCTATGGTGGGCAACCAGAGTCTTGGGGGCTACTATCCATAGGGAGCACACCTAGCGCGTGCTTCATAACCAAAAAATAGTGCATTTTTCACTACATACCTCAAAGCCTTTGAGCAGGCTTGTAAATGCCTCATTCAAACCGCTGGTAGCGGATGAAATCTTCGTGAGCACCGTGCTCATTAAAGAGTGGTGCTCCTCCGAGAGTGCGGCTCGCTCTAGAAAGCCTGTCAGCACGTCCGGCCGGACATCGAACTGTGCCGGGCCCTTCTCGTCGCCCCCCGTGGGAGCCAAATGCTCTGGGCTCAGGGTGACTGACGTGTTCGCTTCCGACTTCGGTAGATCCAGACTCCTACATGACGACACCTCCGTGTCGCCCGCTTCATGAGGCGGAGAGGTGGGTGGAGTCTCACTCTCCATCATCTCCGGATGAAGGTCCCCTGAAGACGAACTCTGTTGAGAAGAGATGCTCGCCGGATTACAAAAGACAAAGTCCCGGTTATGGATCTTGGAGTAACACCACACCTTCGAATTAATGAATAACTTACGGCTCGGTGGAGGGCTGGCCCGTTGGTGGGCACGACGCGGTGAAGGTGCCCATCGCGGCAGAGCCCCCTGGTGATGCCTTTTTCCCTTGCTTGGGCATCTCCGCCTCCAAGTCTTCGGAGGCCGCCCTCTTCTTCCCGCGAGGGGAAGAGGCTTTAGCCTCCCCCTCCTGACTATCCTCCATAGGAGAGGTAGCGATTCCCCCGGTCTGGATGCATAGTGTGTGAAGTTCGGCTTCACTACCCTTTCCTTCACCTTTCCCTGAGGGGATTTTGCTGAGCACCCGGCCAAGCATCTTGGCAATGGTTGGACCAGGCGAGCCATCAGGAAGTGGCGCCAGAAACCTGATTCTCTCCGCCTTGTTGAGCCATTCTAGGCCAGGGAGGGATTTTCAGAATAATAGTTATGATAAATATAAATGAAGTATCCGGCTTTAAGCTTACTTACTTGAGCATCTGGGCGGTTGCATCTTAGGCCCGCATCCTCGGTGGTATCCGGACGCTTTACTTGTGGTCTGAACAATAATTTACACATTCCTTCGAGCTTCAGGCCGAAGAAGTGCTTAATAGTCAGCGGACCCTCCGGATTAAACTCCCACATCCGGAGAGGTCGACGTTTGCACAGCAACATCCGTCGGATTAGCATCACTTGCATTATGCTGACAAGATTTATGTCCCTCTCAATAAGCTCCCGGATATGATTCTGCAGTTCTGGTACATTGCCAGCAGGCCCATAATTCCGTCCTACGTCGGTCTAAGATGCTAACTGTGACGGAGGGCCCGAGCGGAACTCGGGGGCGGCTACCCACTTTGTGCCTCTAGGAGCTGTAACATAAAACCACCTCCGTTACCATACATCGGATACTTCCGGAAAAAAACCTCTGGCCATGGGGCATCGGCGTTCTTGCTTATTATGGCACCTCCGCACTCCGCATGTCGCCCCTCGATCATCTTCGGCTTCACATTGAAGGTCTTGAGCCATAAGCCGAAGTGTGGGTTGACGTGGAGAAAAGCCTCGCACACAATAATGAACGACGAGATATGGAGGATGGCGTCTGGAGCCAGATCATGAAAATCTAACCCATAGTAGAACATGAGCCCCCTCACAAAGGGGTCGAGGGTGAGGCCTAGGCCTCAGAGGAAGTGTGTGACAAACACAACGCTCTCGTTGGGCTCCGGCGTGGGGATAACTTGCCCTGGAGCAGGAAGCCTGTGCTGGATATCGGCGGTCAGGTATCCGACCTCCCTAAGCTTAGTAATATCCTCCTCTTGTATCGAGGAGGCCACCCACCAGCCTTTTGCGTCGGATCCGGACATACTGGAGGATCTGGGGGAGTTGGAGCTTAGGTTTTGAGTGCTGGATCTCGAGGTGCGAGAAGGAGCAGGAGAGGTGGAAAAGAGGTGTAGGCCTCGACCCCTTTATAAAGGGGATGAATATCAAGAGTCCTCAGCGTGACCGCTTGAGACTTATCTAAAATACACGGAGTCATACCAACGGTCGCCGTGGGGTCACACACGCCCATATTGAAGAAAGATCCCGTAATAAGAGGAAAATGATCTCTGCTTTGGCAGGACGTGCCAATAAAACCGCCTCGTAACACGAGTCGAGGTGGAGCAGGAAACGCCGGTTCGTGTTGGACCAGGCCACGATGCAAGAGCACGACATACGAAGATTGCCAGCAGAACGGATTCGTGTTGTGTTCCCTACAATGGTGTGTGAAGATCATTTTGCAGATCCGGACACGGTCAACGTGTTCGACAATAACCTTGGAGTATTCGGAAGGAGGAACCAGCCTTAAAATGCCGAAGACAAGACTGCGCGCCGGACTCATCATCATTGAAGCCTGGTTCAGGGGCTACTGAGGGAGTCCTGGATTAGGGGGTATCCGGACAGCCGGACTATATACATCGCCGGACTATTGAAGCGTGAAGATACAAGACACAAGACTCCGGCCCGTGTCCGGATGGGACTCTCCTTTGCGTGGAAGATAAGCTTGGCGATCCGGATATTATATTTCCTTCCTTGTAACCGACTCCATGTAAACCCTAGCCCTCTCCGGTGTCTATATAAACTAGAGAGGATGGTCCTTAGAAGGCCGATCACAATTACAATCATACCATCATAGGCTAGCTCTTAGGGTTTAGCCTCTACGATCTCGTGGTAGATCTACTCGTGTACTGCACATATCTTCAATATTAATCAAGCAGGAAGTAGGGTTTTACCTCCATCGAGAGAGCCCGAACCTGGGTAAACATTGTGTCCCTTGCTTCCTGTTACCATCAGCCTAAGACGCATAGATCGGACCCCCTACCCGAGATCTGCCAGTTTTGAAACCGACACATATCATCAAATTACTACAGTAAATGCGACATACCATGATATGCCGATCAACCATGGTACTTGTCAGGCGGGTCATGAATGGCACCCCGATGAAGTCAGCACATGGCGGAATGATGTCCCATAGGTTGCACACCTCCTCCTCGCTGAACCTCATCCTTTGAGCTATGATGGCTTCATCAAGTGGGTCGTCATCATCCTCATCATCTTCATCCTCTTCTGCTTTGTTGACATAAATGACGGCTGATACGTCTCCGTCGTATCTATAATTTTTTATTGTTCCATGCCAATATTATTCAACTTCCATATACTTTTGGCAACTTTTTATACTATCTTTGGGACTAACATATTGATCCAGTGCCCAGTGCCAGTTCCTGTTTGTTGCATGTTTTATGTTTCGCAGAAACCCCATATCAAACAAAGTACAAACGGGGTAAAAACGGACGGAGAATATTTTTAGAATATTTGTGATTTTTGGGAAGAAGAATCAACGTGAGATGGTGCCCGAGGGGGCCACGAGGCAGGGGGCGCGCCCCTGACCCTCGTGGGCACCCCGTAAGGCAGTTGACACTCTTCTTTTGCCACAAAAAAGCTAATTTTTGGAGAAAAATCTGGGCGAAGGTTTCAACCCAATCACAGTTACGCATCTCTAGATATATAAGAAAGGTGAAAGGGCGGAATCTGAGAACGGAGAAAAAGAGAGAGACAGAGAGACAGATCCAATCTCGGAGGGGCTCTTGCCCCTCCCATGCCATGGAGACCATGGACCAGAGGGGAAACCCTTCTCTCATCTAGGGAGAAGGTCAAGAAAGAAGAAGAAGAAGGAGGGGGGCTCTCTCCCCCTTGCTTCCTGTGGCGCCGGAACGCCGCCGGGGGCCATCATCATCAGCGCGATCTACACCAACACCTCCATCATCTTCATCAACATCTCCATCACCTTCCCCCATCTATATTCAGCGGTCCACTCTCCCGCAACCTGTTGTACCCTCTACTTGAACATGGTGCTTTATGCTTCATATTATTATCCAATGATGTGTTGCCATCCTATGATGTCTGAGTAGATTTTCGTTGTCCTGTCGGTGATTGATGAATTGCTATGATTGGCTTAATTTGCTTGTGGTTATGTTGTTGTCCTATGGTGCTCTCCGTGTCGCACAAGCGTGAGGGATTCCCGTTGTAGGGTGTTGTAATACGTTCATGATTCGCTTATAGTGGGTTGCTTGAGTGACAGAAGCATAAACCCGAGTAAGGGGGTTGTGGCGTATGGGATAAAGGGGACTTGATATGTTGATGCTATGGTTGGGTTTTACCTTAATGATCTTTAGTAGTTGCGGATTCTTGATAGAGTTCCAATCATAAGTGCATATGATCCAAGAAGAGAAAGTATGTTAGCTTATGCCTCTCCCACATAAAACTTGCTATCGGTCTAGTAAAGTAGTCAATTGCTTAGGGACAATTCCACAACTCCTACCACCACTTTTCCACACTCGCTATATTTAATTTATTGCTTCTTTATCTAAACAGCCCCTACTTTCTATTTACGTGCTCTTTATTATCTTGCAAACCTATCCAACAACACCTACAAAGTACTTCTAGTTTCATACTTGTTCTAGGTAAAGTTAACGCTAAGCGTGCGTAGAGTTGTATCGATGGTCGATAGAACTTGAGGGAATATTTGTTCTACCTTTAGCTCCTCATTGGGTTCAACACTCTTACTTATCGAAAGAGGCTACAATTGATCCCATACACCTGTGGGTTATCAAGACCTTTTTCTGGCGCCGTTGCCGGGGAGTCATAGCGTGGGGTGAATATTCTCGTGCGTGCTTGTTTGCTTTATCACTAAGTAATTTCTATTTGTTGTTCTAAGTTGTTGTCTATCTTTAGTTATGGATATGGAACACGAAATACCAAAAAAATAAGGTTTACTTGCTACTGATGGAGATGGGGAACCTCCTAAAACCCTCGATGCTCATTATGTGAAAGATATTATGTACTACTTTGATAATCCTGAGAAAACCCCATTCAATTATGTTATGGGAGACACGTTGGATCAACGTGAATACTTTAGGGATTATCGCTTGACACAAAAAGGGAAACTATTATGGGATCAAATTTATATGTTGCATTGGTATGCTCGGGATCTATGCTTGAGATATGATTATAGTTATTGCTCTAGGATGAAGGCTCCACACCTTCCCTTTTCTTGCAAATTTAATGATAATGAAACCTTAGCTTCTTATGCTAATGGTATATATGATTACTATGATGTGGAACGAATAGAAGAGTTCGTTGCTTTTATGGGTGCTTATGAAATTGAATCTTTGTTTAAAGAGTTTGAAGATTTTGATGATTCAGTTTATAGACCTGGAAATTTAGCTATCCTTAAATATTGCTATGAGAATTATGAATTCAATTCCGATATTGATGATTTTATTGAGAAAGTCTCCGCTGTCTAGGAAGAGACTAATATTTTGCAGGAGTCTATGAAAGAAGAAATTGATGAAACATTGAGCTCATTGGATGAAAAAGATGATGAGGAGATCGAAGAACAAAAGGAGGAAGAGCGGATTAGCTACCCGTGCCCACCTTCTAATGAGAGTAACTCTTCAACTCATACATTGTTTAATTTCCCCTTTGTGCTTACCGAAGGATGATTGCTATGATGATTGTCATGATCCCGTTGATTCTTTTGAAATATCCCTTTTTGATGATGTTTGTTATGCTTGTGGCCAAGATGCCAATATGAATTATGCTTATGGAGATGAACTTGCTATAGTTCCTTATGTTAAACATGAAATTGTTGCTATTGCACCCACGCATGATAGTCCTATTATCCTTTTGAATTCTCCAAACTACACTATATCGAAGAAGTTTGTGCTTAATAAGGATTATATTGATGGGTTGCGTTTCACTACTACACATGATGATTTTGATAGATCTAATATGCATGTGCTTGCTGCTCCTACTTGCAATTATTATGAGAGAGGAACTATAGCTCCACCTCTCTATGTTTCCAATATGATAAAATTGCAAGAAACTGCTTATACTATGCATTGGCCTTTACTTTGTGTGCATGAATTGTTCTTTTATGACATGCCGATGCATAGGAAGAGAGCTAGACTTCGTTGTTGCATGATATATGTTACTTTGTGCTCACTACTAAATTACAAATCATTGTTAATTACAATTGGCTTTGATATACCTTGGGATCCGGATGGATCCATTACTTGAGCACTATATGCCTAGCTTAATGGCTTTAAAGAAAGCGCTGCCAGGGAGACAACCCGGAAGTTTTAGAGAGTCATTTATTTCTATTGAGTGCTTTTATAAAGTCTAAAAACAAAAAAAATAAAGAGGGGAACCCAAAAAATTTCAAAAAGGAAAGTGAAAGTGAGAGAGACAAGCATTGTTGAAGTGGGAGAGCTCCTTGAACAATGTTCATGCTCACGGAAACTTTCTGAATCTTAATTACAGAAACTTTTCATCAAAAATAATTATCCCCTTTTACAATTCCATTGTATTATAAAAATAATGTGCCAAGGATGTTTGCAATGCTTGTTTGTTTAACGGTGCAGGACAGAAACTTTGGCTGTAGTGCACCATTTTAAACTTTTTACTGAAACGTCAAACGGTTCTGAAACTTTTTGCACTGTCTTTATGTACAAATTGTTTATTTTTCCTAATTTTGGTAGAATTTTTGGGGTAACAGAAGTATGGTGAATGTTCAGACTGCTACAGACTGTTCTGTTTTTGACAGATTCTGTTTTTGATGCATAGTTTGCTTGTTTTGATGAAACTATCAATTTCTATCAGTGGATTAAGCCATGAAAAAGTTATATTACAGTAGACACAATGCAAAAACAAAATATTAATTGGTTTGCAACAGTACCTAGAGTAGTGATTTGCTTTATTATACTGACATATCTTACCGAGTTTTCTGTTGAAGTTTTGTGTGGATGAAGTGTTTGATCGAGAAGGTCTCGATATGAGGAAAAGGAGGAGAGGCAAGAGCTCAAGCTTGGGAATGCCCAAGGCACTCCAAGTAAATATTCAAGGAGACTCAAGCATCTAAGCTTGGGGATGCCCCGGAAGGCATCCCCTCTTTCTTCAACAAGTATCGGTATGTTTTCGGATTCGTTTCGTTCATGCGATATGTGCAAATCTTGGAGCGTCTTTTGCATTTAGTTTTCACTTTTATTTTATGCACCATGCGGGTATGAGATAGTCCATGGTTGATTTATAGAATTCTCATTGCACTTCACTTATATTTTTTGAGTATGGCTTTATAGAATGCTTCATGTGCTTCACTTTTATCTTTTGAAGTTTGGATTGCTTGTTTCTCTTCACATAGAAAACCGCCATTTGTAGAATGCTCTTTTGCTTCACTTATATTTGTTAGAGCATGGGCATATATTTGTAGAAAGAATTAAACTCTCTTGCTTCACTTATATCTATTTAGAGAGATGACAGGAATTGGTCATTCACATGTTAGTCATAAAATCCTACATAAAGCTTGTAGATCACTGAATATGATATGTTTGATTCCTTGCAATAGTTTTGCGATATGAAGATGGTGATATTAGAGTCATGCTAGTGGGTAGTTGTGGATTAGTAGAAATACTTTTGTTGAGGTTTGTGATTCCCGAAGCATGCACGTATGGTGAACCGTTATGTGATGAAGTCGGAGCATGATTTATTTATTGATTGTCTTCCTTATGAGTGGCGGTCGGGGACGAGCGATGGTATTTTCCTACCAATCTATCCCTCTAGGAGCATGTGCGTACTACTTTGTTTAGATGACTAATAGATTTTTGCAATAAGTATGTGAGTTCTATTTGACTAATGTTGAGTCCATGGATTATACACACTCTCACCCTTCCATCATTGCTAGCCTCTTCGGTACCGTGCATTGCGCTTTCTCACCTCGAGAATTGGTGCAAACTTTACCGGTGCATCCAAACCCCGTGATACGATACGCTCTATCACACACAAGCCTCCTTATATCTTCCTCAAAATAGCCACCATACCTACCTATCATGGCATTTCCATAGCCATTCCGAGATATATTGCCATGCAACTTTCATCATCATCATATACATGATGTGAGCATTTATTGTCATATTGCATTGCATAATCGTAAGATAGCTAGCATGATGTTTTCATGGCTTGTATGTTTTTTGATGTCATTGTTACGCTAGATCATTGCACATCCCGGTACACCGCCGGATGCATTCATATAGAGTCATATCTTTGTTCTAGTATCGAGTTGTAATATTGAGTTGTAGGTAAATAAAAGTGTGATGATCATCATTATTAGAGCATTGCCCCAAGAAAAAAAGGCCAAAGAAGCCTAAATTAAAAA
The DNA here is from genome assembly GCF_018294505.1 of Triticum aestivum. Taxonomy (NCBI): domain Eukaryota; kingdom Viridiplantae; phylum Streptophyta; class Magnoliopsida; order Poales; family Poaceae; genus Triticum; species Triticum aestivum. The sequence goes on from NC_057798.1 coordinate 81,712,950, forward strand.
GGGGGCCAAAGAAGCCCGCAAAAAAAAGAGAAAAAATAAAAGAAAAAAAAAGAAAAAGAAAAAAAAGAAAAAAGGGGGCAATGTTACTATCCTTTTACCACACTTGTGCTTCACAGTAGTACCATGTTTTTCATATAGAGAGTCTCTTGAGTTATCACTTTCATATACTAGTGGGAATTTTCATTATATAACTTGGCTTGTATATTCCGATGATGGGCTTCCTCAAATGCCCGAGGTCTTCACGAGCAAGCAAGTTGGATGCACACCCACTTAGTTTTCAGTTTGAGCTTTCATACACTTATAGCTCTTAGTGCATCCATTACTTGCCAATCCCTACTCCTCGCATTGACATCAATTGATGGGCATATCCATAGCCCGTTGAGTAGCCACGTCGATGTGAGACTTTCTTCCTTTTTATCTTCCCCACGCAACCTCCATCATCATGTTCTATTCCACCTATAGTGCTATGTCCATGGCTCATGCTCATGTATTGTGTGAAAGTTGAAAAGGTTTGAGAACGTCAAAAGTATGAAACAATTGCTTAGCTTGTCATCGGGGTTGTGCATGATTTGAATATTTTGTGTGGTGAAGATGGAGCATAGCCAGACTATATGATTTTGTAGGGATAACTTTCTTTGGCCATGTTGTTTTAAAAAGACATGATTGCTTTATTAGTACGCTTGAAGTATTATCATTTTTATGTCAAATGATAGACTATTGCTTTGAATCACTCGTGTCTTAATATTCATGCCATGATTAGATTACATGATCCAGATTATGCTAGGTAGCATTCCACATCAAAAATTATCTTTTTTTATCATTTACCTACTCGAGGACGAGAAGGAATTAAGCTTGGGGATGCTGATACGTCTCCGTCGTATCTATAATTTTTTATTGCTCCATTCCAATATTATTCAACTTCCACATACTTTTGGCAACTTTTTATACTATCTTTGGGACTAACATATTGATCCAGTGCCCAGTGCCAGTTCATGTTTGTTGCATGTTTTATGTTTCACAGAAACCCCATATCAAACAAAGTCCAAATGGGATAAAAACGGATGGAGAATATTTTTGGAATATTTGTGATTTTTGGGAAGAAGAATTAACGCGAGACGGTACCCGAGGGGGGCACGAGGCAAGGGGCGCCCACCTGACCCTCGTGGGCACCCTATAAGGCGGTTGACGCTCTTCTTTTGCCGCAAGAAAGCTAATTTTCGAAGAAAAATCTGGGCGAAGGTTTCAACCCAATCAGAGTTATGGATCTCCGGATATATAAGAACCGGTGAAAGGGCAGAATCTGAGAACAGAGAAACAGAGAGAGACAGAGAGATGGATCCAATCTCGGAGGGGCTCTCGCCCCTCCCACACCATGGAGACCATGGACTAGAGGGGAAACCCTTCTCCCATCTAGGGAGAAGGTCAAGAAAGAAGAAGAAGAAGGGGGGCTCTCTCCCCCCTTGCTTCCAGTGGCGTCGGAACACCGCCGGGAGCCATCATCATCACCGCGATCTACACCAACACCTCCATCATCTTCGTCAACATCTCAATCACCTTCCCCCATCTATATTCAGCAGTCCACTCTCCCGCAACCCGTTGTACCCTCTACTTGAACATGGTGCTTTATGCTTCATATTATTATCCAATGATGTGTTGCCATCCTATGATGTCTGAGTAGATTTTCGTTATCCTGTCGGTGATTGATGAATTGCTATGATTGGTTTAATTTGCTTGTGGTTATGTTGTTGTCCTATGGTGCTCTCCATGTCGCGCAAGCGTGAGGGATTCCCGCTGTAGGGTGTTACAATACGTTCATGATTCGCTTATAGTGGGTTGCTTGAGTGACAGAAGCATAAACCCGAGTAAGGGGGTTGTGGCGTATGGGATAAAGGGGACTTGATATGTTAATGCTATGGTTGGGTTTTTACCTTAATGATCTTTTGTAGTTGCGGATGCTTTCTAGAGTTCCAATCATAAGTGCATATGATCCAAGAAGAGAAAGTAAGTTAGCTTATGCCTCTCCCACATAAAACTTTCTATCGGTCTAGTAAAGTAGTCAATTGCTTAGGGACAATTCCACAACTCTTACCACCACTTTTCCACACTCGCTATATTTACTTTATTGCTTCTTTATCTAAACAGCCCCTACTTTCAATTTACGTGCTCTTTATTATCTTGCAAACCTATCCAACAACACCTATAAAGTACTTCTAGTTTCATACTTGTTCTAGGTAAAGCGAACGCTAAGCGTGCGTAGAGTTGTATCGGTGGTCGATAGAACTTGAGGGAATATTTGTTCTACCTTTAGCTCCTCGTTGGGTTCGACACTCTTACTTATCGAAAGAGGCTACAATTGATCCCCTACACTTGTGGGCTATCAACGGCCAGCTTGGTCCTTTCTGCTCTGAAGGAGAAGCTGATCAACTCACCACCGATGATACGCATGTGGGGGATGAAACGGACCCATCCATCTCCTCCCACCTGCGTCATATTTCGTCCTTTCTCGACCTCCATAGTGTAGGGGCCCTAGGAGCCTCAAAGGTCACAGAGTCTCCGGTCAGCTTGTTGAATTCCGACCTCACATTGCATGGGGCGATCTGTGTACAAAAAGCAAAATGATATATACACGATGCATTAATGCCAATAACACTAAAAACAAAATAGTGGTTACTAGTTTCATGTAATTTAACCGCCGCATGAAGAAAACTAGACTCGAAGTAGATGCCAAACAGCATGCCGGTTACAAGGTTGCTGGCGCACCTTGACTTGCACCGTCGACATGGTGGTGGTGGTGGTGGCGCCATTTTCCTAAAGCAATATGATTAAAGGATTAACAATCCAAAAAGTAAACATAAAGTTTTCAGTACACATGAGGTTTTGAATAATATACACATGAGGTTCACATCATAGAGAATACACATCAGGTTCACAAGGCAAGCAAAATAACAACTAAATTGTAGTTCAGTTGAGACAATAACCTAATAGAGATCATGTAACCCAAACAGAGCCTAATAATAAGATAAATGTCATATCTACACCTACAGTGAGTGGACATAGATGGCATAGACCCATCAAATCCTAATGCTACTTAACTTAAACTTTGTGGATTTTGGCATGCTAGTACACTAATAATAATGATGAAAGTTGTCTTAATTTGATAAGATTGACGAATCAAACCAACACAACCAAAAACTAGAAGGATCATCGGAGCAAATGTTAAACATAACAGGGAGTTCACTACAGAGCTTATGAGAGGGGGTCCTCCAGGTGCATCTTGTAAGGTCACAAATTCAGCTTTTGGGTTCACTACTAGGAAAATGCTTATAGATAGTAGCATAGTAGTAGCCCTTTTTATAATAAAGCGCTGCCACTACTTATCAGTAGCACTTTTTATAAAAACCGCTACTACTATGCACTTACCAGTAGCGATTTTTTAGTAAAAAAACGCTACTACTACAATTGCCAGGCCGTTGCCGGCAAGCCAGGCATAGTAGTAGCGCTTTATGTATGAAGCGCTACTGCTACCGGACGTAGCAGTAGCGCTTTCTACATATAAGCGCTACTACTACAGGCTCTTTATCCAGCCCAACGGCCCGCGCTCGACCTCTCTCTCTCACTGCCCCGCCCTCACACACTCACTCGCCTATTTCCGCCGTCGTCGTCGTCGCCCTCCCCCGCGCACCGCCGTCCTCCTCGCCGGAGCTCTCCCCTCGGCCGCCCTCGCCCGCGCCGGCTCTGCTCCTCCACTGGCCTCCTCCACCATCGTGAGGTACTCCTCCTCCCTCCATTTAGTTCATTAGGTTAGGTAACTTAGGTGAATTTAGTTAATTAACTTAGGTGAATTTAGTTAATTAAGTTAGATGTTTTTTAGTTAGGGAAGTAGGTTAGGTAACTAATTAAGTAGAAGCTAATTTAGGGCAGTGGTGTTTAGTTTATAGAAAAAAATTCAATATAGTTTTTTTACTGTTCTTTAGTAAGTGTTTAATAGAATTAGTTAGAAAATTAGTAGAACTAGTTAGAATTAGAAAGTGTTTATTTTATTTATAGTAAGTGCTTAGTTAAACTAGTTGAATTAATAAAACTAGTTTATTTTTAGTAAAAAAAATTAGGTATATGAGATTTGATGATCTAATTAAAAATTTATTATAGAACTAGTTTATTTTAGTAAGAAAATTAATAGAACTAGTTTATATTTTTAGTTGTATTAGTGATGTTATATGTATGATACTATTCGAGATCTATTAGTGATAATATTCGACGATGTACGGACGAAAGAGATGATTTAGTTTTGCTTATTGAATGAATGCTAATTTGAATACTAATTTGTTTTACAATTTAGATATGTGCTTGCCCATATGATGTAGATATAAACATGTATATGTTGTGTTGCTCAAATAGGATATGTGCTTGCCCAAGTGGCCGGCCATGTTTGCAGGTTACACCTCCTATATTGGCCTATGTTTTGTCGGACTGTTGATTAATTTCTGTTCCGGCAAATTTCAGGCGCTCGATATGTCCTTTTTTTAGCAAAGGTCATGCCGGATTTTTTCGTGAATTCTGACATGACTTGTGCTAGAATATGTAGGAAATATCGAGTGGCATGGATTTTCTAGAAAAATAATTAAACGGCATTTCGGGTTGACTTTAAGTCTGTCGAGGCTCCATCACCGAAGGTTGAAAAATCAGTGAGGGAGTGTGTCCACCATATATGAGAGAGGACGAAGAAGCCCGACTATTGTCGTGGGGGTCGTTTCTCCTTCTTCTCCGGGTGCTAGACCTTTGTTATGCACTAGGGGAAGGAGGAGTAACGACCATCGCCGACGGTCGCAAATGTTAGAGAGGAATCAGTGTGTGAGAGTCTCCACCACATATGAGAGGACGAAAAATCCCGACTATTGTTGTGGGGGTCGCTTCTCCTTTGTTCCCGTGTGCTAGACATTTTGGTGTAATGCACTCAGGAATGAAAGGAGGAGCTACCATCACCAACGGTCGAATGTATACACCACGCGAGCTGAGAGTTTTCAAGAAAAAGACTCGACAGACCGACAGTCAATCCATGATGGATAATAATGATCTAATTTAATTTTTGTAGTACATATATTGAATTATACAAGTTTAATCTTTGAATTATGAACATAGAAAATGTCGTCATCGAACGACAAAAGTCTCCCGGGGGAGTGCAGCTGGTGCAACGACGACTGAGGTCTGTGCGACAGGCCTCACCTGGACTAAGATCGGCGCTTCAGCATTAAGCTTCAGGAGACCTTTGATGTTGAAACGGTACGCAACGACGACAAGTGTTTTTTTCGTAATTAAGCATGACTTCAAATATTTCAACATGTAATTTTCATCTTTTACAAGTCGAGTAGCTTATCCCGTGCCATGCAAAACGCTATGTCTTGGAGAGGATGGATTTTGAAGACCATGAAAATTTCAAAACAAAGAAAATTCACCTAAGGACTAATCATGGTATGGATTTCAAAGTAAATCTGTATAATTCTGAGAGCGTAACCCATTTTGGTTGCAAAAATTGGGAAGCACTTTGCAAGATGTATGGTTTTTATGAGGGTATACTTGTCATCATGGATTTTGGTGATCCTGACATCGACCAAGACAATATGGACATTTGGGTCCTTGTTGATACGCTTCCAGTTCTACCGCTATGTGAGTTTCTCAAACATAGTTATTAACTAATTTATATTGTTCATTTCAAAAGAGTTGACAGCTTATTTCCATTGACAGCTTATTTTTATTTTTCAAACAATGTGCAGAATATGGTAGACAGAACCTACTACATCGATGGCTCTGAGTTAACTTATCAGGAGAAAAATCATCTGGTCACATTTTGTACTAAGCTTGAGAATTACAATATATATTATAAAACTCCTCCACATTATGGTCAATACGTACCACTAGTGCACGTGTTGAACTACGGTAGCATCCATGGAGATTCCATGGTAAGATTTTTTAGTATTACTACATCTGTGCATCTTCTTCATAAATTCTTTTAAAACTTAACTACATTCCTAACTACAAAGTTATTACTATGTTTTTCAATAGAAAATCCCGAATGATTGTGTGCCTCATCTGATGTATCAAAATGGTCGCCTTGATGTTTTGAACATACGGCCAGGTCATCCTACGAATCTCACCTGTCCATATCGGATTTCTAAAAGAAGTGGAGACATGGAAATCAAAGAATGGAAAAAATGTATGGACAGCCGTAAGGAGGTACTTGGAAGCAACATTGTGCGAAAGGCAAGAATTGAAGACAGGATAATCTCCATTATCCATAATGGAGAGTCAGGGTCTATCTTGTTTTATGTTATTTTACCTAAGAGAAAGTAGTAGGTCCTAGTTAATAATACTCATGATCATGTGCTAAGAACAACTAAATAGGATTGGTTAGATGACTATGATGATGATGTGGTATCGAGTAGAAGTTGTATGATCGATGATGATGAGTATGACTTGTTATTATGATACCAATGATGAATTATTTTTTATTATGATCGATGATGCATGATGCTAAGTTGTTATATGAGCATGATTACTTATTATATATAACAATGGGTGAAATGAACCTGGATTAGATTCAAGTGAAGCCAACATGTGGTGCACATCAAAAGTACTACTAATCCAAACTAGATCAAGTTTGGATTAGAGTAGTACTTTCGACATGCATCATATGTTGCCACCACTTGAATCTACTCCACGTTCATTTTACCCACTGTTATATATAATAAGTAATCATGCTCATAAAATCATATGATGAAAGTACTGTATGTAAAACCACACAATGAAAATAAGTTGTATTTCTAAAAATACAGGAAAATTTAGCAGCAGCGCTTTTTAGAACAAGTGTTACTGCTACTTACAAGTAGCAGTAGCGTTGTCCAAAGGAGAGCGCTACTGCTAACTAGGTATAGCAGTAGCACTCCCTTTCCAGCGCTAGTGCTACTAGTTAGCTGTAGCGTCTTAGCGGTTGCGCTGGACACAGCGCTACTGCTATGCATATTTCAAGCGCTACTACTAGGGTTTTCCCTAGTAGTGGTTCTCTGCTAGTGACTAGTGACTAATCCCAGGCCTTGTAGCGCAGGCAGGTGAGAACGAACACCTCATCTCCGATCCTAGAGACCATCTGTTGGAGTTTGAATCCAACGGCCTACGCACTCCTCAATATGCGCTAAACAAAAACTCCAAGCGGTCTGCTGGTACTAGGACCAGCACGGATTCTGTAGCACCCAATCCTGCCAAATTCTGCAAATTGAGCGCTCCTACTATGCATCCGTGAGCATTCTCAGCTATGCTACGATGGGCTTCTCCCCACTCAGCATACACCAACCATCATACACAGAAACAAGCACCAACCTAGCTTCAGTTCACTCCCTCTCAAGCAAAATACACTTGCAGGCCTAGAGGCGGAGCCGTCGCAGCTACTTACGGCGCACCAGCGGTGATAGGGATGGGCCAACGATAAGGGAGGGGAGGGGGTGGCGGGAACGTACTGCTGGTCCGCGTCAGGCGCTGGGGTGGGCGGGGGTAGAGAGGAGCTCCTTGGCGGAACGGAGGGCCTTGAGGCATTCGCGGCACCATCGACAGGTGTGAGGCAGCCGGGGAGGAACCCTAATCGCAGTGGCATTGTCGGGCGGAGGGGATCGATAATGTGAGAGTGACGGGGTGCAGGGGGGGGGGCGCTCGGGCCGATTTTCTTTTCCTCTAGTAGTAGCTAGGTAGAGGCCGGCACTACTGCTAAGCCCACCAGCTGTAGCGCCCGTTTGAAACAAACGCTACAGGTAAGTGGGCTACCGTTTTTTCCCTGCGGCCGCCCAGGTAACAACAGCGCGGCCCAAACTAACAAACGCTATTGTTATTTAGTAGTAGTAGTGTGTTTTCTACCAGGCGCTACTGGTAAATACCAGTAGCACGGGTGCTTAAATAGGCGCTACTGCTAAACTTCTATCTATAAGCACTTTCCTAGTAGTGTAATTAGCCTCTACTTCCTTTCCTTATTTCTCGTGTAATTAGCCTCTCTTTCCTTTATTCGATTTTCTTCTTTCTATTTCCGTTGCAATTAGCCTCTCTTTCCTTGTACCGAATTGGCCTCTCTTTCCTTTCTCTTTTCTTCTTATAATTTCTCATGGGCATGGGCCAAATTAGCCTCTCCATTCCTTCCTCTTTTGTTCTTTATTTCTTTCATTTGCAGGATTTTCATTCCTTTGTTTTCCTAGGGACCCGCATGTCTACCTAACATTAAAGGGGAAAAAAGATGTAGATCAGGCTCAGCTTGGCCCAATCAACAGATGATCTATCTAATGTGGCCGCCTGACCCAAGCTTCGTGGAAAGAAATATAAAAGGGTATATTTCTTTCCTTGTTCAACGGCAAGTTATCTAGACAGAGTGGTATAATCGGTTTCGAGTCCCATATATACTAGTAGAATGCCCGTGCGTTGCTACGGGCCTTTTAGTTTGTTTTCTCGATTACACCTATAAATACATTGCATATATGTTTCTTGCACCACCTCTCTCTCCCCCCTCTCCCTTTACCCCCTTCTCTCTCAAGCCCCCCCCCCTCCCCACTCTCACAACCCCCCTCTTCCTCACTCAATGTTGACATTCACCGGCTACAGTATATCCTAAAAGCCCAATGTAATAGAATGAATAGAACAACAGATTAAATAACATAGATAAAGTTAATGGAACTTCTGTACTAACAACAATGATGTCTGCATATAAGATAAGTACAAAACTCGATGGCTTCCATCACCAAACTTCTTCGGAAAGTAGGTGATGACGAAAGTAAACAGAGACAAGGCCTGCAATCTCCATTTCAAGATGGTCAGCATAAGAAGATCCATGCACACAATAGTACTTGACTCAAACACAACATATCATGGACTTACAACATCCACATTTTAACATTTCAAAAAATCAGTAAAAAAAATGATAGCAAAATGTTGTAGTTTCTCCTTTAAGACCGCTCCATTCATCCCCATCTCCTTGTTGTTCTCAACTTCGAGTGCAGCCACGAGGGCCTCAGCCCAGTTCATCTGCTCTTTAATGCCCCCACCTTCCAAGTGCCCCACCTCTGAAGAGCATTTGTACTGGTGTAAAACAACTATTAGCTCTTCCATCTTGTTCCAATGAATCCAAAAATAGTGGTTCATACCCAGAAGAAATGAAAAGCATGTCATAATTAGTAAACAATTACAACGGAAAATGCTAAATAACAATACGATCTTAAAACCAGAACCTCCACCCGCACAAGTAAATTTTACAACTGCAGACATCTCCCACTCCTCACATTTGTTTACAAAATAATTCAGAATATACACTACCAATCCAAAAATTTGACTCCAAAAGATTTGGATCCTCCTACATCATTGGCTAAGTTGCCTGCATGCTGCCGAGATACTGACTTCCTCATGTTCATATTTAAGAAGATATCATGCAAAAGAGATACTTTGGTAGGGCCAAAATTAGTAGCATCAACTGGACAACAGAATCTTACGTCCATTGATCCTACAGTACTACATATTGTTAACAATTACAGTTCAGTAAGAATAGTAGGTATCAACGAAGAACTAACAATAAGTATATCATGCAGAAGAGATACTTTGGTAGGGCCAAAATTAGTAGCATCAACTGGACAACAGAACCTTCTGTCCATTTATCCTACAGTACTACATATTGTTAACAATTACAGTTTAGTAAGAATAGTAGGTGTCAACGAAGAACTAACAATAAGTATATCTTGTATTCTTTGATGATGGTTCGTAAAGAATATTAAAATAGTTAAGATATTGCTATTATGTACCTGATGGTCTGCACAAACCATCAGATTGTTGGAAAAGGATTACCTACAAAAATGGTATACTCGTAATACTCAAGTTCTCACAAAGTTCCACAGGCACACCACCAAATAAATGCAAACCTGGGAATTGTCGACATTTTAAAATGCTGCAATCAACAAGAATTTGTGCATCATGTTGTATAGTTTAGCTCCACCAAATTCTAAATACTCTCATATTACTCGAGGATGTAACTTATTAGCATTCTATGAATATCCAATGTCAGCAACCGTCCATGATTTTTTATGATTAACACATTTACTGGATGATGTGGCCTATGTGTCATCTAATATTGAATATTGATGTTCTACATAATTACTAAAAGAAAACAAGGAAACTTTCTGCATATAGATAACTGAATCTGCGCATTATTATCTCTATATACTCACAGAACACAAAGGTGCATTGAAGTCAAGTAGAGGTGCATGGGTGCCAGCCATAACATTTCCGTTGTCGCTGGCCTTGCTCGCTGCTACTTGAGCCCGATGAGCAGGGCCATCTGTATGAATCAACAAAAATTGCACCACAAGGAAAATAGAAAATCATTGTACGGCAACAACAAATAGATTTAACAATCAAGTGATTCAAGCAAAGATTCAGATGTGGAAAACAGCTTAAATAATAAAGTGAGATGCTGACTTGTTTGCTTACTTGTCAAATCATCTGCATAGTAAATGTACTACTATTTCTGGAAGAAGTCTTCCTTTATTAGTTCACCTGTTTGCTGATAAAAACAGAGGTTATATATTTGATGTCTAAATCAACTAAGGAACAAGATAAGCTTCAGTGTAACCCACAAATAACTTAGTACCACATGTGGACACAGCCTCCCTCCCACGCGCCGCCCCTCCCGGCAGCCTAACCCTCCCTCCCTCCTCACCACCACAGGAGACGCTGTCGCCGGGCAAGCCCGCGGTGCAGCCGGGGATTGTGGCTCTGAAGCTTGTGCTTTTCCTGTCGCCGGGCAAGCCCGCACACACTCTTGAAAGCGACCAGGGAGAGGTCCATATAGGTAATGCCGCCGCCAGCGACGCCAGAAGCTCCAGCACATGTTGCTAGTTGCCGCACCTGACCTCAAGGATCTGCAACACATCAACCCGCAACATATACTCAAATTAGTAAATGGAAGATCAAGAGTCCCACATGAGCCACCTCAAGAATCAGTGGTGATGGAGAGTATGCGTAGGGATCGACGCATTTCGAGACATAACTATCACAACCAAGGATTCCATGGATTTTTGTAATAATAGCCTCAGATCTAAATTATACTCCTTAAAATATTTCTCAAGCATTTTGTTCAAGTACCTTGTAGGCAACTGCAATGAATCAAATTCTCTCACAAACAACCTAGCTTGTATATATTGATTGTGCATTCTCTTGACTATACAAAAATCCCAACCAATCATTACAGAGGTTATGCAAAGAATTGATAAATCAGAATCAGGACTTCAAGAGCAAAAGTGTTTTAACCTGAACTTCCAAGAAATCATCAAAGCAGAAGTGGCTTCCTTCCTGTCAATAAACTTCCGGGTGAACAAGAGAAGGACGACAATAGAGTCATACCTGAATAGAGTCATAAATATCCAGGAAATTGCATCTCCCTCCCTCCCTCCCTCCCTCTCTCTCTCTCTCTCTCTCTCTCTCTCTCTCTCTGAATACAAAATTCAGAAAACTCTAGTATATTTTTTTGCATAAAGAAAATAAAATTCAGGGTCTCTATGGTGGCCTTATAGTTTAATAAAAAAGCAGAGCTCAAATAGACGTGCACACTCTGATGATTTAGTATATGAAGGACAAAATGATATATCATTTTTCAGTGTTGAACACAACTAAATGGAAATCAATGTGTACCCCCAGGGCATCAAAACCAGAATACTGAAATGCAAACTAAAGGGAAGTTGATAGGTCACATCACTCAAATAAACAGTGCTATATTCTCTCATTACCAATAGGTAGGATGCGAAGAATAGTCAACATTTTCTCTCTGTTGTGTACATGGTTATCTTTTCTACAACCAAGAAAAATAGGATGTGAAAATTACGACATCAACCACTTCAATCAATTCATAAAGTTGCTTCGCCAATGAGTCGCTCTTTACCATATTGCTTGTCTTCTCCTCATTGTCAACAAAGTACTTGCTTGTCACTCCCTTCACCTGATATGGTCAAGCCTGACATAACATGTAGTTGATGCTCCCTACAAAACCAAAAAACATCTTCTTTTAGATACAGTTAAATTCAGAAGATTTTATACAATGATAGATATTACTTACTTGAACACAAGATCATTAGAGTATGGAAGAATTTGGGGTACAGTCTACAGGTGAAAATAATAATTCATAATGTTGTGGAGAAATAAAGGCATGAAACTATTGTATAGCTTAAACTTGACATTTACTCCCTCCATTCGGAAAAGCTTATCCCTTAAATGGATGTATCTAGCACCAAGTTAGTGCTAGATACATCCATTTGAGGGACAAGCTTGTGACAAGTTTTTCCGGACGGAGGGAGTAACAAATATATTCAGAAGAAAGAATTGTTGGAAATATGCCCTAGAGGCAATAATAAATTAGTTATTGTTATTATATTTCCTTGTTCATGATAATCGTTTATTACCCATGCTATAATTTTATTGATAGGAAACTCAGATACATGTGTGGGTACATAGACAACACCATGTCCCTAGTAAGCCTCTAGTTGACTAGCTCGTTGATCAATAGATGGTTACGGTTTCCTGACAATGGACATTGGATGTCGTTGATAACGGGATCACATCATTAGGAGAATGATGTGATGGACAAGACCCAATCCTAAGCCTAGCACAAAGATCGTGTAGTTCGTATGCTAAAGCTTTTCTAATGTCAAGTATCTTTTTCTTAGACCATGAGATTGTGCAACTCCCGGATACCGTCGGAATGCTTTGGGTGTACCAAACGTCACAACGTAACTGGGTGGCTATAAAGGTGCACTACAGGTATCTCCGAAAGTGTCTGTTGGGTTGGCACGAATCGAGACTGGGATTTGTCACTCCGGTTGACAGAGAGGTATCTCTGGGCCCACTCGATAGGACATCATCATAATGTGCACGACCAAGGGGTTGATCATGGGATGATGTGTTACGGAACGAGTAAAGAGACTTGCCGGTAACGAGATTGAACAAGGTATCGGCATACCGACGATCGAATCTCGGGCAAGTACAATACCGCTAGACAAAGGGAATTGTATACGGGATCAATTGAGTCCTTGACATCGTGGTTCATCCGATGAGATCATCGTGGAACATGTGGCAGCCAACATGGGTATCCATATCCCGCTGTTGGTTATTGACCGGAGAACGTCTCGGTCATGTCTGCATGATTCCCGAACCCGTAGGGTCTACACACTTAAGGTTCGATGACGCTAGGGTTATAAAGGAAGTTTGTATGTGGTTAACGAATCTTGATCGGAGTCCCGGATGAGATCTCGGATGTCACGAGGAGTTCCGGAATGGTTCGGAGGTAAAGATTTATATATGGGAAGTCCTGTTTTGGTCACCGGAAAAGTTTCAGGTTTTATCGGTAACATACCGGGACCACCGGGAGGGTCCCGGGGGTCCACCAAGTGGGGCCACCATCCCCGGAGGGCTGCATGGGCCAAGTGTGGGAGGGGACCAGCCCCAGGTGGGCTGGTGCGCCCCTCCCCCCCCACAAGGGCCCAAGGCGCCTAGGGTTTGGGGGAGGGGGCGCACCCACCTAACTTGGGGGGCAAGTTTCCCCTTTCCCCCCCTTGGCCGCACCCTAGATGGGTTTGGGCTGGCCGCCGCCCCTAGGGGTGGAACCCTAGGTGGGGGCGCAGCCCTCCCTCTCCCCCTATATATACTTGAGGGTTTTGGAGCTGCACATAGATGAGTTTGACCTCTCCCTGGCGCAGCCCTACCTCTCTCCCTTCTCCTCTCCCGCGGTGCTTGGCGAAGCCCTGCAGGATTGCCACGCTCCTCCACCACCACCACGCCGTTGTGCTGCTGCTGGACGGAGTCTTCCTCAACCTCTCCCTCGCTCCTTGCTGGATCAAGGCATGGGAGACGTCACCGGGCTGTACGTGTGTTGAACGCGGAGGTGCCGTCCGTTTGGCACTAGGATCTCTAGTGATTTGAATCACAACGAGTACGACTCCTTCAACCCCGTTCTCTTGAACGCTTCCTCTTAGCAATCTACAAGGGTATGTAGATGCACTCTCCTTCCCCTCGTTGCTTGTTTCTCCATAGACAGATCTTGGTGACTCGTAGGAAAATTTTGAATTTCTGCTACGTTCCCCAACAGTGGCATCATGAGCTAGGTCTATTGCGTAGATTCTTTGCATGAGTAGAACACAAAGTAGTTGTGGGCGTTGATTTTGTTCAATATGCTTACCGTTACTAGTCCAATCTTGTTTCGATGGTATTGTGGGATGAAGCGGCCCGGACCGACCTTACACATACTCTTACGTGAGACAGGTTCCACCAACTGACATGCACTTGGTGCATAAGGTGGCTAGCGGGTGCCAGTCTCTCCCACTTTAGTTGGAACGGATTCAATGAAAAGGGTCCTTATGAAGGGTAAATAGCAATTGGCATATCACGTTGTGGTTTTGCGTAGGTAAGAAACGTTCTTGCTAGAAACCCATAGCAGCCACGTAAAACATGCAAACAACAATTAGAGGATGTCTAACTTGTTTTTGCAGGGTATGCTATGTGATGTGATATGACCAAGAAGAATGTGATGAATGATATGTGATGTATGAGATTGATCATGTTCTTGTAATAGGAATCACGACTTGCATGTCGATGAGTATGACAACCGGCAGGAGCCATAGGAGTTGTCTTAATTTATTGTATGACCTGCGTGTCATTGAACAAATGTCATGTAATTACTTTACTTTATTGCTAAACGGTGGCCATAGTAGTAGAAGTAATAAGTTGGCAAGACAACTTCATGAAGACACGATGATGGAGATCATCGTGTCATGCCGGTGACGATGATGATCATGGAGCCCCGAAGATGGAGATCAAAAGGAGCAAAATGATATTGGCCATATCATGTCACTATTTGATTGCATGTGATGTTTATCATGTTTATGCATCTTATTTGCTTAGAACGACGGTAGTAAATAAGATGATCCCTCATTAAAATTTCAAGAAAGTGTTTCCCCTAACTGTGCACCATTGCGAAAGTTCGTCGTTTTGAAGCACCACGTGATGATAGGGTGTGATAGATTCTTACGTTCACATACAACGGGTGTAAGCCAGATTTACACACGCGAAACACTTAGGTTAACTTGACGAGCCTAGCATGTACAGACATGGCCTCGGAACACAAGAGACCGAAAGGTCGAGCATGAGTCGTATGGTGGATATGATCAACATAAAGATGTTCACCGATGATGACTAGTCCGTCTCACGTGATGATCGGACATGGCCTAGTTGACTCGGATCATGTAATCACTTAGATGACTAGAGGGATGTCTATCTGAGTGGGAGTTCATTAGATGAACTTAATTATCCTGAACGTAGTCAAAAGCTCTTTGCAAATTATGTCGTAAGCTCGCGCTTTAGTTCTACTGTTTAGATATATTCCTATAGAAAATATAGTTGAAAGTTGATAGTAGCGATTATGCGATCAGTAGAAAGCTTATGTCCTTAATGCACCGCTCAGTGTGCAGAACCCCAAACATCGTCTGTGCATGTTGCGAACATCGGACATACACGTTTTGATAACTACGTGATAGTTCAGTTAAACGGTTTAGAGTTGAGGCACCAAAGACGTTTTCGAAACATCGCGGAACATATGAGATGTTTCGAGGGCTGAAATTGGGATTTCAGGCTCATGCCCACGTCAAGAGGTATAAGACCTCTGACGATTTTCTTAGCCTGCAAACTAAGGGAGAAAAGCTCAATCGTTGAGCTTGTGCTCAGATTGTCTGAGTGCAACAATCACTTGAATCGAGTGGGAGTTGATCTTCCAGATGAGATAGTGATGTTTCTCCAAAGTCATTGCCACCAAGCTGCTAGAGCTTCGTGATGAACTATAACAAATCAGGGATAGATATGATGATCCTTGAGATATTCACGATGTTTGACACCGCGAAAGTAGAAATCAAGAAGGAGGATCAATTGTTGACGGTTAGTGAAACCACTAGTTTCAAGAAGGGCAAGGGCAAGAAGGGGCACTTCATGAAACGGAAAATCAGTTGCTGCTCCAGTGAAGAAACCCAAGGTTGAACCCAAACTCGAGACTAAGTGCTTCTGTAATAAGGGGAACAGCCACTGGAGCAGAATTACCCTAGATACTTGGTAGATGAGAAGGCTGGCGAGGTCGATAGAAGTATATTGGATATACATTATGTTAATGTGTACTTTACTAGTACTACTAGTAGCACCAGGGTATTACATGCCGGTTCGGTTGCTAAATGTTAGTAACTCGAAATGAAAGAGCTACGGAATAAAATGGAGACTAGCTAAAGGTGAGATGACGATGTGTGTTGGAAGTGTTTCCAAGTTTGATGTGATCAAGCATCGCCTGCTCCGTCTACCATCGAGATTGGTGTTAAACCTAAATAATTGTTATTTGGTGTTTGCGTTGAGCATAGACATGATTGGATTATGTCTATCGCAATACGGTTATTCATGTAAGGAGAATAATGGTTACTCTATTTATTTGAATAATACCTTCAATGGTCTTGCACCTAAAAGAATGGTTCATTGAATCTCGATCGTAGTGATACATATTTTCATGCCAAAAGATATAAGATAGTAATGATAGTACCACTTACTTGTGGCACTGCCATGTAAGTCATATTGGTATAAAACGCATGAAGAAGCTCCATGTTGATGGATCTTTGACCTCACTCATTTTTGAAAAGTTTGAGACATGCGAGCCATGTCTATTGGTGTATACGCATGAAGAAACTCCATGCAGATGGATCGTTTGGACTCACTTGATTTTGAATCGCTCGAGAAATGCAAATCATACCACATGGGCAAGATGACTGAAAAGCCTCGTTTTCAGTAAAATGGAACAAGATAGCAACTTGTTGGAAGTAACAAATTTTGATGTGTGCAGTCCAATGAGTGCTGAGGCATGCAGTGAATATCGTTATGTTCTTACTTCACGGATGATTTAAGTAGATACTGAGTATATTTACTTGATGAAACACAAGTCTGAATTATTGAATGGTTCAAGTAATTTCAGAGTGAAGTTGAAGATCATTATGACAAGAGGATAAAATGTCTATGATATGATCATAGAGATGAGTATCTGAGTTACGAGCTTTGGCACACAATTAAGACATTGTGGAAATTATTTCACAATTAATACCGCCTGGAACACCATAGTGTGATGGTGTGTCCGAACATCATAGTTGCACCCTATTAGATATGGTGTGTACCATGATGTCTCTTATCGAATTACCATTATCGTTCATGGGTTAGGCATTAGAGACAACCGCACTCACTTTAATAGGGCACCACGTAATTCTGTTGAGACGACACTGTTTGAACTATGGTTTGGAGAAACCTAAGTTGTCGTTTCTTAAAAGTTTGGGGATGTGACGCTTATGTGAAAAAAGTTTCATCGTGATAAGCTCGAACCCAAAACGGATAAAATACATCTTCATAGGATACCCAAAATGGTTGGGTATACCTCCTATCTCAGATCCGGAAGCAAAAGTAATTGTTTCTAGAAACGGGTCCTTTCTCGAGGAAAAGTTTCTCTCGAAAGAATTGAGTGGGAAGATGGTGGAGACTTGATGAGGTTATTGAACCGTCACTTCAACTAGTGTGTAGCAGGGCACAGGAAGTTGTTCCTGTGGCGCCTACACCAATTGAAGTAGAAGCTTATGATAGTGATCATGAAGTTTCGGATCAAGTCACTACCGTACCTCGTAGGGTGACAAGGATGCGTACTACTTCAGAGTGGTACGCAATCTTGTCTTAGAGGTCATGTTGCTAGACAACAATGAACCTACGAGCTATGGAGAAGCGATGGTGGGCCCGGATTCCGACAAATGGCTCAAGGCCATAAAATCCGAGAGAGGATCCATGACTTTGGAAGAAATACTTGATGGTCGTAAGGCCGTTGGGTACAGATGGATTTTAAAAGGAAGACAGACAATGATGGTAAGAATCACCATTAAGAAAGCTCGACTTGTCGTTAAGATGTTTTCCGACAAGTTCAAGGAGTTGACTACGGTGAGGCTTTCTCACTCGTAGCGATGCTAAGAGTTTGTTGGAAATGGATTAGCAGTTACTGCATTATTTATGAAATCTTGCAGATAGAATGTCAAAACATTGTTTCCTCGACAGTTTTCTTGAGGAAAGGTTGTATGTGATACAACCAGAAGTTTTTGACAATCCTGAAGAACGCTAACAAATATGCAAAACTCCGGCAATCCTTCTAAGTACTAGAGTAAGCATCTCGGAGTTGGAATGTATGCTTTGATGAGATGATCAAAGATTTTGGGTTTATACAAAAGTTTATGAGAAAATTGTATTTCCAAAGAAGTGAGTGGGAGCGCTATAGAATTTCTGATGAGTATATGTTGTTGACATATTGTTGATCAGAAATGGTGTAGAATTTCTAGAAAGCATATAAGGTTATTTGAAAAGTGTTTTTCAATGGAAAACCTGGAGTAGGCTACTTGAACAATAAGCATCAAGATCTATAAGATAGATCAAAATGCTTAATAATACTTTCAAATGAGCACATACCTTGACATGATCTTGAAGGTATTCAAGATGGATCAGTCAAAGAAGGAGTTCTTACCTAGGTTGTAAGGTATGAAGTTAAGAGTTAAAGCTCGACCACGGCAGAAGAGAGAGAAAGGACGAAGGTCGTCCCCTATGCTTCAGACGTAGGCTCTATAGTATGCTATGCTGTGTACCGCGCCGGAAGTGTGCCTTGCCATGAGTCAGTCAAGGGGTACAAGAATGATCCAGGAATGGATCATTAGACAGCGGTCAAAATTGTCCTTGGAGTAAATAAAGGACATGTTTCTCGATTATGGAGGTGATAAAGAGTTCGGCATAAAGGGTTACATCGATGCAAGCTTTAACACCTATCCGAGTGACTCTGAGTAGCAAACCGGATACGTATAGTGGAGCAACCATTTGCAATAGCTCCAAGTGGAGCGTGGAAGCAGCATTTGCAATATGACATAGAGAATTGCGAAGTACACACGGATCTGAATGTTGCAGTCCCGTTGACTAAAACCTCTCTCACAAGCAAAACATGATCAAACCCCAGAACTCATTGAGTCTTAATCACATGATGATGTGAACTAGTTTAGACACTAGTAAACTCTTTGGATGTTGGTCACATGGCGATGTGACATATCAGTGTTAATCACATGGCAATGAGAACTAGATTATTGACTCTAGTGCAAGTGGGAGACTGTTGAAATATGCCCTAGAGGCAATAATAAATTAGTTATTATTATTATATTTCCTTGTTCATGATAATCGTTTATTACCCATGCTATAATTGTATTGATAGGAAACTCAGATACATGTGTGGGTATATAGACAACACCATGTCAAGCCTCTAGTTGACTAGCTCGTTGATCAATAGATGGTTACAGTTTCCTGACCATGAACATTGGATGTCGTTGATAACGGGATCACATCATTAGGAGAATGATGTGATGGACAAGACCCAATCCTAAGCCTAGCACAAAGATCGTGTAGTTCGTATGCTAAAGCTTTTCTAATGTCAAGTATCTTTTTCTTAGACCATGAGATTGTGCAACTCCCGGATACCGTAGGAATGCTTTGGGTGTACCAAACATCACAACATAACTGGGTGGCTATAAAGGTGCACTACAGATATCTCTGAAAGTGTCTGTTGGGTTGGCACGAATCGAGACTGGGATTTGTCACTCCGGTTGACAGAGAGGTATCTCTGGGGCCACTCGATAGGACATCATCATAATGTGCACAATGTGACCAAGGGGTTGATCACGGGATGATGTGTTACGGAACGAGTAAAGAGACTTGCCGGTAACGAGATTGAACAAGGTATCGGCATACCGACGATCGAATCTCGGGCAAGTACAATACCGCTAGACAAAGGGAATTGTATACAGGATCAATTGAGTCCTTGACATCGTGGTTCATCCAATGAGATCATCGTGGAACTTGTGGGAGCCAACATGGGTATCCAGATCCCGTTGTTGGTTATTGACCGAAGAAAGTCTCGGTCATGTCTGCATGATTCCTGAACCCGTAGGGTCTACACACTTAAGGTTCGATGATGCTAGGGTTATAAAGGAAGTTTGTATGTGGTTACTAAATGTTGATCGGAGTCCCGGATGAGATCCCGGACATCACGAGGAGTTCCGGAATGGTCCGGAGGTAAAGATTTATATATGGGAAGTCCTGTTTTGGTCACCGGAAAAGTTTCGAGTTTTATCGGTAACGTACCGGGACCACCGGGAGGGCCCCGGGGGTCCACCAAGTGGGGCCACCATCCCCGGAGGGCTGCATGGGCCAAGTGTAGGAGGGGACCAGCCCCAGGTGGGCTGGTGCGCCCCCCCCCCCAACAAGGGCCCAAGGCGCCTAGGGTTTGGGGGAGGGGGCGCACCCACCTAACTTGGGGGGCAAGTTTCCCCTCTCCCCCCCCCCTTGGCCGCACCCTAGATGGGTTTGGGCTGGCCGCCGCCCCTAGGGGTGGAACCCTAGGTGGGGGCGCAGCCCTCCCTCTCCCCCTATATATACTTGAGGGTTTTGGAGCTGCACATAGATGAGTTTGACCTCTCCCTGGCGCAGCCCTACCTCTCTCCCTTCTCCTCTCCCGCGGTGCTTGGCGAAGCCCTGCAGGATTGCCACGCTCCTCCACCACCACCACGCCGTTGTGTTGCTGCTGGACGGAGTCTTCCTCAACCTCTCCCTCTCTCCTTGCTGGATCAAGGCATGAGAGACGTCACCGGGCTGTACGTGTGTTGAGCGCGGAGGTGCCGTCCGTTCGGCACTAGGATCTCCGGTGATTTGAATCACGACGAGTACGACTCCTTCAACCCCGTTCTCTTGAACGCTTCCGCTTAGCGATCTACAAGGGTATGTAGATGCACTCTCCTTCCCCTCGTTGCTTGTTTCTCCATAGACAGATCTTGGTGACTCGTAGGAAAATTTTGAATTTCTGCTACGTTCCCCAACAAGAATTAGCTCGAGAGCTTACTCATCAGAGCAAAGGAGAGCTCATCAAATTGACCATGATTAGTCCAGGATGAACACAATCAAAGCGCGATGGTAGCTCCTTCCTTTTTCAGTAAACTAACGATTTATGGAACATCAGAATAGCCGGTAAATTTTTAGACACTCCCAATTAATATGAGCCCTTAATTATGTGTCATCGTGATGCTACCTCCAGTGAATAATGTTGTTGCGAATTGATTCTTTTAAGTATTTTATCAACCCTTGACATGCACTTGATACAGAAAACATACCTCTAAATTCAATCTTTCCAAGTGCAGTTGCTAGCAACCTCTGTCATTTAGTGAAGAGGTGGTAGTTGTGGTGTCACTAAAAAATTCAAAAGAATAGTGCATTGATGTATTGCAAGTTCTTGTGACCAATATGATAGCTTTTAAGATTTCCTACACCAATCGCGGTCTCATGGCAGTCCAGACGTACCATTTAGATGAAGCAAGAGCAACCATATCCTACAAAAGAAAGATATATCAGATCCACAAAGGTACTCCTAAAAATATCACAATTAAACATACACATCTCTCTAGGGTACTACCTTATACATATTACTTCTGTATTTCTAATTTTTTTATACCAATTCTTAGCAAAAATGCAATATTTTTGGGATTACTTTTCAACACAATTTAACACATATAAGTTTCAAGTTTCCGACTTAAATATTTAAAAGAACATCAATACTAATTTGTTTTTAAGGCTGATTGTTTCGTACAAAGCATTACATTTCGTGGACAGGAAAGAATACATGTTTAGAAGAACAATTCCTTGAATTAACTTGCGATGTTGCTCGGTGTGTAAAAAATTCAAGAAAGATTGAGGTGTTCCAAAAAATAGATTTAAGCGGGTGGTGAGCAATCGAAGCTAAGTCTTTGGCATTGATAGCAGATTGATATGATTCAAGGTGAGAGGACCATTAAGTGGACATAGGTCAAGGATTAGTAGTATTGTTCATAGAATTAACTCACATGGACAGTCAAAGGTTACAACTTTAATAGCATCTGGATCATCTTTCACGACATATCCTTCCAGCAAGAAGAATAAACTGTCAGTTTAATATAACCAGATAGATACCAGACATAGCAGATGTATATATGTTACTGTTCCCAACTCAATTAATTTTACCAAGGTAGAGTTTAATCAAGCAAATGAGGGGCATTTTTACCAAATAGGATCAATCGACTTAAGTATACTGTGTAATATGTTTCTGGAGGAGGACGACCCAATCCACATTATTCCATCAGTACCAACATGTCCTCGCCTTTTCCCCGGTGCTCCTGGCACGGTCGTGGTCAATGATGGCTCCAGCCGCCGCCGACTAACCAGCCGCCATGTGACATCAGGTCATCAATCTATCATGGTCCACGCCCCAAGGTTGAATCAAGTTTACAACAGAATTAAATGTTAGCATTACCTCTTGTTTCTGAAACATGCAGAGTTATTTTTATTAAGCAAGATAGATAAATAGCAGACACAGTTCTAACTAAAAAGAAGGTGTACATCATCATCAGGCCCAGTGCATGCTAACTAAAAAGAATAGTTAACTGATAGGCAACATTTTATGAGGAAACAAAATAGGCTTTTCCTATTAGCATCACAGCAAATGCTAACCCAGTGCTCCAAAAAACTGTCAATGGCAGATCTATATTGCATTTTGGGGTAAACAAAAAATCCAAAATAGACTAAGCACATGCGTCTAGTACAGATGCTTTATGTACAAGAGGTGTTATCTGAGTAATATCAATATATATGAGTTCCGTGGCCTATTCGTTCTAACAGAATGTGCAAGAACAAAAATAATTCTGAAATAAGAGAAATTCTAGATCGTCTTTAGTAGTGTTATTCGCCAAGGCACAAAAAAACTCTGAAAGTATCTTTGATCCATTTTTGTATTATTCATTGCAGTACTAAGTATTTACAGAAATAAATACAAAAGGAAGCAATGGATCTGCCCCAGTCTTTACCTTGATCGCCAAAGGTGGTTTTGCACGGCAGCCGGCAATTATAATTCTAGCATGACGCGGCAAAGCACATCTGATTGAGGTGGTTCTTCACATCTGCCATTGAGGTAGGCGGGGGAGTAAAGAGACCACACACACAAAAAAATCAATTTCTGACAATCTTACACATGTGGCACGAGCACACCTAGACGGGCCTTCTCATCCATTTTAACTGGGCACAATCAAGTCAAGCGGCAAAGTTCAGGGATGAGACATATGCAGAAGTTCAGATTTTTCAGAAAAGAAACGACAATTCCAAGCTTCAGAGTTGACCACCCAAATCCCTTTGGTCCTTCAGAGCACGAGGAACATGAATTCGGACAACCTCCTGTATGCCCTCTTGTGCATGATGGCGTCGTCCCCGAGCTTCAGCCTCTCACACCTGGAGCCCTTGCCGCTTCTCCTCACTGGGCGCACGCACGGCTTCCCCTCAAGGGGCAGCATACAATTGAACAACATCGACAACTTCCACCCCGCAACTGCAAAAGAACACATCCATCAGCAATAATGAAATCTTCAAAATTCCTCAACTAAAGCATATGAGTTATTTTCAGATTGAGCAAAAAAAGGGGAAATAAGAGAACACTTTCTCACAAGATGCAATGTACACAACCAAAAAGAAACGAAGTACGTACTATTATGCATCTGAACCATATTGACTACTGATGTAACTTGTGTTGATGAATCTGAAAAGGCTGCGACTTGCCCAGAAATTCAAAGGGCGTCATGACAAGCTTAACGGTCGACCGCACACACTCTTAAAGGCGACCAGGGAGAGGTGGATACAGGTAATGCCGCCGCCAGAAGCTCCACCATGTGTCGCTAGTTGCCGCACCTATCCTCAAGGATCTGCAACACATCAACCCGCAACATATACTCAAATCAGTAAATGGCAGATAAAGAGTCCCACACGAGCGACCTCAAGAATCAGTGGTGATGGAGAGTATGCATATCCAGTTCGGGTGGATGCAACTTCCAGAACGATAAAGATATGAAAGGTCACTAATATCAAGTTCATCAATCAAACATGTATAAGTGAGCGAGTTCCAAATCATCTAATCACTTACAAAGAGAACTCTGTCATGTGAATGAATACCACGTCTCAAAGATGACCACGTGGGTAGAGGCACAAGCAAGGGTGAAGGCACCATTGTTGAGACCATGCTGTGACAAAGAGAGTGATGGGGAATTTGGGGCACAAGCAAAGGCGTTTGGCTAAATTCAAGAAATCAATCCAAATCACAGAGTGGGGAAATTATCAAATCCTAGACTACTTCCATCAACCACATCAAGAACTATATGTTTGCATGAGCACACAGGAAGGGGATGTCGTACCTTATAAGGGAAGAACAACAAATCGACAAGTTGTCGGCCTGCCCTGGGGTTGAAAGTTGAAACCGCCCTGTCCTAGGGTTTACGACAGGTGGCGGCGGCGTCTCCCCTCGGAGGTCGGCGGCGGCGATGTCTCGTCTGGAAGGTCGGCGACGGTGATCCCTTACGTCCGCGGCGTTGATCCCGGATTCCGTAGACAGTGTCTCCTCTGGTATGATGCGGGATCCCGCGGTAGCGAGAGACGCCGATCCTGGAGGTCGGTGGCGGCGAGAGACGCCGATCCCGGAGGCAGCAAGATCGCAAGAGATCGCGGCGTCTTCTCTATGAGGTCGTCAGCGGGGGCGATCTTGTGCGGCTTCGTACGTCACGAAGATGGAGGGGATCGAGAGGAGGGGAGTTGATCCGGTTTTTCTTCGTTTTCCTGTGGGGCGGGTTTTTTTGATGTGTGTGTGTGTGTGGTGCGCACGCGTGTGGGAGGGGGAGGGGAGACGAAAAAAAACCGACGAAAGTGATGGGACGAAATAAAACCAGCGAAAAATAACCGGCGAACTATTCACCAACTGCTTCATTAAGAATAGAGATAAAACAATTTATGTTTTGAGGCAAAACGGTACGTATACAACGCAAAAAGGTTGTGTGAAGACGGACGAAGGACAAAAAACCCTGATTGGACAAAAAAAGTGAAGAAATTAATATTATAGGTAGAGAAAAGTAAATAAATCTACGACGTGCGTATGCGTCCCTCGTCGTCCATGAGCGTCTTCAGTTTCAGACCGACAAGCAGTTCAAACCCCTGCGTCCCTAGCAGGAGATGAAACTCGCATGAAACGCCGGCACCGCATCACCGTACCGTCGATCCAGCATCCGTCCCAACAGTATCATATTCCTTGCAACACCGTTGGTTGTTGGAGGATGCACTGGATATGGATCCATACATACACATCACAGTTGACATGTATATGCATGCAACCAAATCCCCTAGTCCAAATCATAAGATACCTGACTGACCGACTGATTGCCTGATTGATTCAGTTACTACTAGTATAATCGCAGCATTGCGGATGTAGTGTAGAAAAACAAAGGAAAAAGGGAAATAACCGACAAAATTCCCAAGACCAATCCCATGAAGCAATCTTTGCTCCCGCCCAGTCTCTTGTCCTTTGGAAAATCAATTCGTCAGGGGTTTGGTGACCCAGTAGCAAGGGGGCGCGGGAGCCCGAGAATCGCGACTTCCCTACCCTAGCCGCCGCCACGCCAGGCGACTTGGGAGGCGACTTTTTTCCTCCGATCTCAGCCGGCCAGGGGTTGGCCCCCTCTCCCCCCGGCTGCTCCGGCGGCAGGAGGGAGGGGGGACCCCGTTCCTCCGTTCTGTAGTTAGGTTTTGGATTTGTAGGTCGTGGTGTGCCGTTCTGGTGGTGGGAGCGGCGCCCGGACGAATAAATCTGCCTCAGCTTCACTCCCACACCGGCGGTGCCGTTCATGGCGGCGTCTCGGAGTTGATGGCATCGTGTGATTGTCGATCCTTCAGATCGGTTGTGTTAGGGTTCATGGATGATGCCGGCGAGGCGGCGGCGGCGACTTTATTAGGTGTGTCTCTCCTTCTGCTCTGTCCCCGTTGCTGTGGCGTTGTCTCCGACGTCATGGTGGAGCAGGAAGGTTTTGTCATCCAGGAGTACGCACAGACGGGTGTCTGCGCAAGTGACAGCTGGAAGATGGTGCATCCTGTGTTGGGTTTGTGGTTGGTGGCAGACAGTTTTGGTTTCCTCCTTCGACGTCGTTGTCGTGCGGGGGTGTCAGATCTAGAGTTCGATGGCGTGTCCGGGGACATGTTGCCCCGATTTGATTCTTTCAACGGCAATGGTTTTGCTTCTGGTAAACTACTTTCGAGGTTCGTAAAGCTGCTGATCAGCGATGGAGCCGCGTTGAGCTCGGGTGAAGAGGTGATCTGTTTTCTTTTCCTTTGGTGGCTGCTTCGGTGGTGTTGGAGGAAAGGAACAGGCGCTGGTATTTTGCATAGGATTATCCTATCTCTTCAGTCTTGTAATGTCGGTGCTTACGTGCCTTGTAACCGGATCTTTATTTTATAAATGAGACACGTATTACCATGCAAAAAAAAGTCTCTTGTCCTTTTGTTTTATTGTTCTGGTGCTCCCATGGAGAAAATAGTTTTACATTCGGCATTTTCCCTAAAAAAATCGTTTACTTCTTTACTTTCTTTATGGTTTTTCTTTGTTTTTTCGATTATTCCTATTTTGGTTTTCTATACTATAAATTATTTTATTATAATAATACTAGGAACCTTTTTTATATACATTGAAAACTTTTTTATATGGTGAGATTTTCTTTTCTTTTTTTTGCAGAAAAACTTTCAATCTATTCATCTTCAATCATGGTAGTACAACGAACACTAGAAATAATAAAAATTACATCCAGATCCGTAGACCATCTAGCAACGACTACAAACACTAAAGTGAGCCGAAGGCGCGCCGCTGTCATCGCCCCTCCCTCACCGGAGCCGAGCAAACCTTGTTGTAGTAGACAGTCGGGAAGTCGCCGTGCTAAGATCCCATAGAACCAACGCACCAGAACAGCAACCGTCGCGGATGAAGAGTGTAGATCAAAAGGATCCAACCTGAAGACACACGAACGAAGACGAACGAACAGATCCGAGCAAATCCACCAAAGACAGATCCGCCGGAGACACACCTCCACACGCCCACCGATGATGCTACATGCATTAGCGGAACGGGGAGTAGACGGGGAGACCTTTATTCCATCTTTAGGGAGCCGCCGCCATCTCGCCTTCCTGAGCAGGACACAAACCCTAACAAAGCTTGAAAAATATATGAAAACGGAGCCCTCCCACCGGCAAGGGCCGAGATCCACTCCGCCTCCATGGCCCTAAGGCCACCGGAGACGAGACGGACCGGCGTCGGCGCCGGTGGGAGGCAAAGAACCCTAGTTTTGGGGAGGCGGTGGCTGGCTACGTTAAACCTTACAGAAAACAGGTGAACTCATAGGAGTATGGTGAGATTTTCTTAATATACAGTAAACATTTTTCTAATACAGATACAACTTTTTTTAGTGTAGGGTGAACTATTTTTCTGAGACGTTGAAGAATTTTTTTACATACAAAGGGAACTATTTTAATGCACCGTGAAATTTATAAATATATGGTGAACATCTTTTTGAATATAGACTGAGCTATTTTCCTAACGTACGTTGAACTAAATTTGATACATGCTGAATAATGTTTTTCCAAAATAATTCTTTTGAAATAGGCACCGAACATTTTTTTGGAGAAGTGGAATAAGAAACCAAAGAGAAATAAAATTGTACAATCATTTTTTCAGGAATCCAAATAATAAACAAGAGAAACCGTCCAAGTGAGCTTGCTTGAGCGGGACGACCCATTTCGCTAGTTAATGGTAGATTGATTAGATGTTGGGAGGATATATGACATGGTAAAATAAGACTATTCTGGGCTTTGGACCTGTATTATTTGGTCAATAATGAGAAAAATAAGACTATTGATGAGCTTTGAGATGGTAATGAGCTTAAATGTCCTTTAGGGGGATTTTTTTTCTCCAGATGAACTAATGGTTCAATGGCTAGATTTGGTCAATATCCTTAGACTCACATCCTTTAGTCTAGAGGAGGATTCTTTGATTTGGTAATATGAATCCAAGGGGATTTATTCTACTATATCTCTTTAT